>NC_064925.1:168032615-169232615 GCF_023897955.1 Schistocerca gregaria | reverse complement strand
GTATAATCCACAGTTTACCGTCCGTAATGTATGGTTTCTGAAGATGACCAGTTTAAGGCTACAGTGGGAAAATAAAGACTGACAAATCATTCTTAGCAGAAGTAAAAGAATTGAAAAAATAAGGACGACTGCCTTACCTAAATTACCCTAAGGACAAACACACACACACACCGATGCCCGAGGGAGGACTCGAACCTCCACCGGAACCAGCCGCACAGTACATGACTGCAGCGTCCAAGACCGCTCGGCTAATCCCGCGTGGCACAGAATGGGTATTTACAACAGAAATTGTGTACGTAAATCTGACACACAGCGGAACATTCACATCTGATGGGCCAGACAGAAAACACAAGTCTACTGGAACGGCTTTTGAGACTGGCAATTAAAATTAATATGTACACATAGAAGGGCTGAAAGATAATTCTGGAATGCCCTTCGTTTTCCATGATACGCCTCAGAGGGCCCTAAACGTAAATAATGACAATAATACAAAATTAATATTGTTCCACGCAGTAGCGTTATTGGTTGACACCAATGTTAGAAATCTGCTGAGGATTATCTATGTTTATCATGAAATTTTTCCAGTAATTAGCGACAGAAAGAGTATGGTAGACCATTTAGATAGACCAACAGGAACTGATAACTACGCAAAGATCGAATGGAAAATTTCTGTAAATTCGAAGCATAGAAAACTGGCACCGTCATTCTCGGTTGCGGCTCTCTCTAACGTTGTGGCATAGTGTGCGGATCAGATCGTAGACACGAGATTTAAGACCACTGATATTGCTCGCAACATGTCCGCGCTTCCCTTTACGATTCCTTAACGTTCGTATCGCGAGACTATCGCCTGTAAGAGCCGCCGGACCCAGCGCTCGATGCCATGGCCTTCTCGCCGCTAATTGCTCTATAATAAGGGCAAAGCTGCGAGGACTGCCCCATTAGCGGAGGAGCTTAACAGCTCGAGCAAAGGCCGCAAAGGGAGTGGGCGAAAGCCCGCGCACCAGCTAACGCCCCGTGCTGCAAGCTGGTCGTAATCACAGGCAGCGGGTGGCACCGAGCGGTGCCCCAGTACGCTCTAGAACGTGAGCCGCATAAAGTATTAGTTACTCGTCAAAAGCGAATCCAACATAGTGGAAACCGAGATGATTTTACCCTTTTAGCACATGAATGTCTCGGAAGAGTAGTGTGTAAGCGTAGGATTAAGCAAACAGCTTGGTGGAATGACACAGTCAAGGCAGCCTGTAAAAGGAAAAAGAAAGCGTATCGAAAATGGCCACATGATAGCACTCACGTAGAGAAAGTTATGTTGAAGAAAGAAACAAAACCAAACAGATAATTGGAGCATCCAAGAAGAAATCTTGGGAAGACTTTGGAATCAGGTTGGAGACTTCGGGTCAAGCTGCTGGAAAGCCAGTCTCTAGTGTAATTAGCAGTCTTCGAAAGGGGATAAGAAGGAAATGACAAGTATTTTGGACAGGTCAGGAAAACTGCTGGTGAATCCTGTTCATGCCTTGGGCAGATGGAGGGAATATTTTGAAGAGTTGCTCAATATAGTTGAAAATACGATCAGTAATGTTTCAGATTTCGATGTGCAATGGGATAGTAATGATGGTGGAAACATGATCACATTTGAGGAAGAGGAGAAAATGGTCAATAGATTGCAGTGCAATAAAGCGGCTGCGGTGGATGAAATTCAGACAGAACTCATGGAAATACAGTGGAATGTCAGGTCTTAAATGGCTACACAGGATAACGGAAATGGCGTGGGAGTCGGGACAGTTTCCATCAGACTGGACGAACGCAGTAATCACACCAATCTTTAAACATGGAAACAGAAAAGATTGTAACAACTGCAGAGGTATCTCTTTAATCAGCGCCGTGGGTAAAATCTTCTCAGGTATTGTTCAAAGGAAAGTGCGAGTATTAGTTGAGGACAAATTGGATGAAAACCAGTGTGGATTTAGGCCTCTTACAGGTTGTCAGGACCAGATCTTTAGCTTACTGCAAATAATGAAGAAGTGTTACGAGTGGAACAGGGAATTGTATTCATGCTTGATAGATCTAGAAAAGGCATATGACCGGGTTTTTAGGAGGAAGTTATTGTTTGTTCTACGAGATTACGGAATAGGAGGCAAACTTTTGCAAGCAATTAAAGGTCTTTACATCGATAGTCAGGCAGCAGTTAGAGTTGACGGTAGATTTTCTTGGTTCAGGGTAGTTACAGGGGTAAAACGGGGCTGCAACCTGTCTCCGGTATTGTTCATATTATATATGGATCATATATGGAAAACAATAGACTGGCTGGGTGAGATTAAGATATGTGAACACAAAATAAGCAGTCTCGCATATGCGGATGACTTAGCTGTGATGGCAGATTCGATTGAAACTTTGCAAAGTAATATTTCAGAGCTAGATCAGAAATCTAAGGACTATGGTATGAAGATTAGCATCTCCAAAACGAACGTAATGTCAGTGGGAAAGAGATATAAATGGATTGAGTACCAAATAGGAGGAAAAAAGTTAGAACAGGTGGGCGGTTTCAAGTACTTAGGATGCATATTCTCACAGGACGGCAACATAGCGAAAGAACTGGAAGCGAGGTGTAGCAAAGCTAAGGCAGTGAGCGCTCAGCTACCATCTACTCTCTTCTGCAAGAATGAAGTCAGTATCAAGACTAAATTATCCGTGCACCGTTCAATCGCTCGACCAACTTTGTTGTATGGAAGCCAAAGCTGGTTGGATTAGGGTTACCTTATCAATAAGGTTGAGGTTACGGATATGAATGTAACTAGGATGATTGCAGGTACTAGTAGATGGGAACAATGGCAGGAGCGTGTCCACAATGAGGAAATTAAAGAAAAACTGGAAATGAACTCTATAGATGTAGCAGTCAGGGCGAACAGGTTTAGATGGTGGGGTCATGTTACACCATTGGAGGAGAAGCAAGGTTACCCAAGAGACTCATGGATTCGGCAGTAGAGGGTAGGAGGAGTCGGGGATACCAAGGAGAAGGTACCTGGTTTCGGTTAAGAACGTTTTTGAAGTAATTTGCTTAACATCAGAAGAGACACGAATGTTAGCGCTGAATAGGGGATCATGGAGGAATTTTATAAGGGGGGGGGGGGGGGGGGTCTATACTCCAGACTGAACGCTGCATAGCATAATCAGTCTTAAATGATGATGATGATGATGAGCTCATGCGACGATTACGGCGCATTCAGTGACCCAGCTATTCTGAAGCAAATTAACTTTTCGATGATGCCGCAATTGTATCATTTCAGAAATTATGCAAGAAATCAATAGCATCCAAAATCAGCAAAAGAATGTCATAAGTATTTCAGTCAATGGTAACGCTTCATCTGCGAAAACAAAGAAGCTGTCCAAGAATGAAACAATGTGCTGCTGCAGGCATGCTGTGCTGTCTAAAATTACTTCACACTGGTTTCCTCGAGCGACCTTCACTGACAATGTGAATGAGACTGGACAAGGTACCTGAAAAGATAAGGATTCCGACAACTCATTGGTGAACCTATCAAAGAATGTTAAGAGAATTTTAGACAAGAATAGAACATACCAAATTCAGTCAAAGTCGTTTTTCTGTTCAAAGATATACCTGACACCGAGTGGAACTGAGTAGCGCTCATCTTTGTACTTGTTCGTCTGAAGGACATTTAATCGCAGTAGGCATTACATGAAGTCTTTTGGCAATGGGACTGGCGAAATTTGACCGTTGACCGTCGGATTTCCTACAGTAAGGAGGAGGGGCAGAAGCATGTTGGTATCAGGCTCCACTTCTAATCCATTCCTGTTAGTAAGTGCTGCTTTCCTATTCTCTTCCTGTCCCCTCTCTGCCCCCCCCCCCCCCCCACCCAGTAACTTCCTCATCGCCCTTCCCATCCACGTTTATGTTTAATTTCTAAGAAACATACTAATTACAAAATTTCTGAACCAGTTGTATTACATCTGTCTGACACTGTCAGAGCTCAGTACTTAACTCCAGAATCAGCTCGTCCATTCACTTTTCAAATCGGAAATGGTTCAAATGGCTCTGAGAACTATGGGACTTAACATCTGAAGTCATCAGTCCCTTAGACCTAGAACTACTTAAACCTAACTAACGTACAGTCATGACAGACATCCATGCCCGAGGCAGGATTCGAACCTGCGACCGTAGCGCTCGCGCGGTTCCAGATTGGAGGCCATAGAACTGCTCGGCCACAAAGGACGGCTGGTCACGTTTCCCAGCTCCTTTAAACGTCACACTAGTTCCGCACTTTTCTATTTTAGTTATTGGAAATAAGCTAACCTGAGAACTTCCTACGTCAGGAATGGTAGGGGCATCGCATAATTGTCGTAGAGTGGTGTTGACAATTGCGGAATGCCTGCAAGTGAATATCTGCAGTGCTTACAATGTTGCTTGAAACATAAATGTGAAAGCAACTTTTGGGTAATGTGTCACTGCAAGTAAAGTAGCTCTAAAAACTTGCCAAGTACGTAGAAGTAATTTCTACAGAACAGAACAGAAGGTAACTGAAAGAAATGTGGGAAATAGGTGTTAAGAGGCAGTGACCACTATGTACAGCAATGCATTCTGTGCAACGTACTCCCATGCTGACTTCAATGGCCACAAGTTTGATAAAGTGTTCTTTAGGCAGGATGCTGCATTTCTCCACCAGCGGTGGTAACAACTGCTCTTTAATCGTTAGTTCACGTGGGCGTACTGTAATATGTCTCCCAAATGCAACGCCCAAGTACTCGTTGGATTTAAGTCTGGGAACATGCTGGCCAGTCCATTCACCGAATATCCTCTAGTTCCAAGGATACCTCCAAAGACGCGGTCGCACATTGTCATCCACATAAATGAGTTCAGGGCCGAATGCCAGAAATTGGGGAGGGAGTGATGATGATGTGTGGTTCGTGGGGTGCTCAACTGCGCGGTCATCAGCGCCCATACCAAATCCCAACTTTTACACAGCCCATTTTTTTTACACAATCCTGTCCATTCACTGTCACGAATTGTTGTTGTTGTTGTTGTCTTCAGTCCTGAGACTGGTTTGATGCAGCTCTCCATGCTACTCTATCCTGTGCAAGCTGCTTCATCTCCCAGTACCTACTGCAACCTACATCCTTCTGAATCTGCTTAGTGTACTCATCTCTCGGTCTCCCTCTACGATTTTTACCCTCCACGCTGCCCTCCAATGCTAAATTTGTGATCCCTTGATGCCTCAAAACATGTCCTACCAACCGATCCCTTCTTCTAGTCAAGCTGTGCCACAAACTTCTCTTCTCCCCAATCCTATTCAATACCTCCTCATTAGTTACGTGATCTATCCACCTTATCTTCAGTATTCTTCTGTAGCACCACATTTCGGAAGCTCCTATTCTCTTCTTGTCCAAACTAGTTATCGTCCATGTTTCACTTCCATATATGGCTACACTCCAAACAAATACTTTCAGAAACGACTTCCTGACACATAAATCTATATTTGATGTTAACAAATTTCTCTTCTTCAGAAACGCTTTCCTTGCCATTGCCAGTCTACATTTTATATCCTCTCTACTTCGCCCATCATCAGTTATTTTACTTCCTAAATAGCAAAACTCCTTTACTACTTTAAGTGTCTCATTTCCTAATCTAATTCCCTCAGCATCACCCGATTTAATTTGACTACATTCCACTATCCTCGTTTTGCTTTTGTTAATGTTCATCTTATATCCTCCTTTCAAGACACTGTCCATTCCGTTCAACTGCTCTTCCAAGTCCTTTGCCGTCTCTGACAGAATTACAATGTCATCGGCGAACCTCAAAGTTTTTACTTCGTCTCCATGAATTTTAATACCTACTCCAAATTTTTCTTTTGTTTCCTTTACTGCTTGCTCAATATACAGATTGAATAACATCGGGGAGAGGCTACAACCCTGTCTCACTCCTTTCCCAACCACTGCTTCCCTTTCATGCCCCTCGACTCTTATTACTGCCATCTGGTTTCTGTACAAATTATAAATAGCCTTTCGCTCCCTGTATTTTACAACTGTCATCTTTAGAATTTGAAAAAGAGTATTCCAGTCAACATTGTCAAAAGCTTTCTCTAAGTCTACAAATGCTAGAAACGTAGGTTTGCCTTTTCTTAATCTTTCTTCTAAGATAAGTCGTAAGGTCAGTATTGCCTCACGTGTTCCAACATTTCGACGGAATCCAAACTGATCCTCCCCGAGGTCTGCATCTACCAGTTTTTCCATTCGTCTGTAAAGAATTCGCGTTAGTATTTTGCAGCCGTGGCTTATTAAACTGATAGTTCGGTAATTTTCACATCTGTCAGCACCTGCTCTCCTTGGGATTGGAATTATTATATTCTTCTTGAAGTCTGGGGTATTTCGCCTGTCTCATACATCTTGCTCACCAGCTGGTAGAGTTTTGTCATGACTGGCTCTCCCAAGGCCGTCAGTGGTTCTAATGGAATGTTGTCTACTCCGGGGGCCTTGTTTCGACTCAGGTCTTTCAGTGCTCTGTCAAACTCTTCACGCAGAATCGTATCTCCCATTTCGTCTTCATCTACATCCTCTTCTATTTCCATAATATTGTCCTCAAGTACATCGCCCTTGTATAAACCTTCTATATACTCCTTCCACCTTTCTGCTTTCCCTTCTTTGCTTAGAACTGGGCTGCCATCTGAGCTCTTGATATTCATACACGTGGTTCTCTTCTCTCCAAAGGTCTCTTTAATTTTCCTGTAGGTAGTATCTATCTTACCCCTAGTGAGATAAGCTTCTACATCCTTACATTTGTCCTGTAGCCATCCCTGTTTAGCCATTTTGCACTTCCTGTCAATCTCATTTTTGAACGTTTGTATTCCTTTTTGCCTGCTTCATTTACTGCATTTTTATATTTTCTCCTTTCATCAATTAAATTCAATATTTCTTCTGTTACCCAAGGATTTCTAGCAGCCCTCGTCTTTGTACCTACTTTATCCTCTGCTGCCTTCACTACTACATCCCTCAGAGCTACCCATTCTTCTTCTACTATATTTCTTTCCCTTATTCCTGTCAATTGTTCCCTTATGCTCTCTCTGAAACTCTGTACAACCCCTGGTTCTTTCAGTTTATCCAGGTCCCATCTCCTTAATTTCTCACATTTTTGCAGTTTCTTCAGTTTTAATCTACAGGTCATAACCAATAGATTGTGGTCAGAGTCCACATCTGCCCCTGGAAATGTCTTACAACTTAAAACCTGGTTCCTAAATCTCTGTCTTACCATTATATAATCTATCTGATACCTTTTAGTATCTCCAGGGTTCTTCCACGTATACAATCTTCTTTCATGATTCTTAAACCAAGTGTTAGCTATGATTAAGTTGTGCTCTGTGCAAACTATGTTTCCTTCTCTCCCTTTTCCTACACTCGAATTCCAGTCACCCATTACTATTAAATTTTCGTCTCCCTTCACTATCTGAATAATTTCTTTTATTTCATCGTACATTTCTTCAATTTCTTCATCATCTGCAGAGCTAGTTGGCATATAAACTTGTACTACTGTAGTAGGTGTGGGCTTCGTATCTATCTTGGCCACAATAATGCGTTCACTATTCTGTTTGTAGTAGCTTACCCGCATTCCTATTTTCCTATTCATTATTAAACCTACTCCTGCATTACCCTTATTTGATTTTGTGTTTATAACCCTGTAGTCACCTGACCAGAAGTCTTGTTCCTCCTGCCACCGAACTTCACTAATTCCCACTATATCTAACTTTAACCTATGCATTTCCCTTTTTAAATTTTCTAACCTCCCTGCCCGATTAAGGGATCTGACATTCCACGCTCCTATCCGTAGAACGCCAGTTTTCTTTCTCCTGATAACGACATCCCGCCCGGAGATCCGAATGGGGGACTATTTTACCTCCGGAATATTTTACCCAAGAGGATGCCATCATCATTTAATCATACAGTAAAGCTGCATGTCCTTCGGAAAAATTACGGCTGTAGTTTCCCCTTGCTTTCAGCCGTTCGCAGTACCAGCACAGCAAGGCCGTTTTGGTTAATGTTGCAAGGCCAGATCAGTCAATCATCCAGACTGTTGCCCCTGCAACTACTGAAAAGGCTGCTGCCCCTCTTCAGGAACCACACGTTTGTCTGGCCTCTCAACAGATACCCCTCCGTTGTGGTTGCACCTACGGTAAGGCCATCTGTATCTCTGAGGCACGCAAGCCTCCCCACCAACGGCAAGGTCCATGGTTCATGGGGGGAAGTGTCACGAATTATGATGATGAAATGGTGAGAAGAACGCAAATACCCAATCCCCGTTAAGAGAAAAATCCCTACCACGTCAGGGAATCGAACCCGGGACCCTGTTAGTACAGATGCTGCATCCCTAGCCACTAGACCACGAGCTGCAGACATAGGGAAGGAGTGCGATGTCACAGTAACGTTGACCAGTGAGTCTGTGTGTTGAAATCTTTAGAGGACAGTACATCCATGCTACAGTATGTCTCCGCACACCATAAAAGCTGGACCAGCAAAACGATCATGTAGATGGATGATCGTGGGTGCATTATGTGTTCCCATCTCTCGTCATATGAGAGTTAAGTCCTGAATACCACTTATACTGAACCCACTTTTAACTGAGAAAAATACACGACCCCACTTCCCATTGGTCAGTTAATAAGCAGTTGGCACCAATTGAAGTTGTAACCACTGTTTTGGTGTCAACGAAACACAACATACCTGTTATATGACCCGTGCAGCCACCGTGCCACTGAGGAGGGTGGGACTGAGTGGTTTGCAGTGCTATTTATTGTGGTTACAATTGCACCCACTGTTTAACGTAGGTCCCTTGTTGCCCGCTGCACAATTTAGCAGTGATTTGCTGCTGTAGCCTGTGCTTTGCAACGTTCTCCACAAGCGTGAAACAATGCTGGGACCTGGGATACATTTCCAACAAATCGTTCTTCTTACAATTTCCCACTGTTCGTCTTTGTGTCAAATCATCCAAACGTTCTCTCCAAAGCTGGTTTGTAATGAACAACATCAACGCAATGCATAAAAGATGGTCCCTGATTGACACAGTCTGTCCGTTCCTTCAACTACCTCTCGTTGGGGCTCTATAGTCACGCTGACCTCACTCCATGTGACGTGGGCCTTCTGTACACGACTTGGAGACCTCTGACAACACGCTGTCGCCCTTATTTTCCACCGCGGAGCTGGTATGTTATGTTACTTTATCGATATCGTCCTTTAGTTTTGCACAGCAGTGTACTATGCTCGTTTGCTCGCAGACAAGGCCTTACAAATGCAGTCTGTGTAAGCTACCACGTGATGTTATCTCGGCAACTGTATAGATGCGTGAAGGAAGTAGACTGATCAGTCTACCACGGAGGTTCGAACAGGCATGACAAGTGTGTCGCTACCAAATTATTAACACATATGTACCTGTTTGTTGCATTTTCTTCACCGTAATGCATTTATGACACGAAGGCTAAAATTTCAGGTACTGCTAGTGTTACACGTTTTCTATACCTACTACATAAATGTTTCATTTTCGGGACAATTTATTAGCAACACTTGTGCTTTAAAGTTTCAGTTCTTTAAAGTGGCACCCAGTAGGTTACAATTTCATTTTCATCCGCAATGAGTACTTAGCTGATTTTAAACCGCCTCCTGTAGAGCGCTTAACTAATGATTAGACCCACCAATTCTAAAATTTCCCCACGCAACAGTGCTCAGTATAGCGCTGTAGCACTATAGTTTTCTGCCAGTAATTCCAAATTACATTTATTTACAGAGTAAAATATATAGCGCTTAGTTCGAATTATATACAGAACAGCCGATTCTGTAAATGACTGCACCCATATGGACACCCAAGAGCAATAGAAATACTTCAAATTGAGTTTAGTTACACTTTGATGTGATCGGTGATACACAAAGGGAATGATAGTGATCTTGCTATAGCCCCACACTTAGCGCCTTATCACATCACCTTTCGATGTGAATCTCAAACCAAAATTTAGCCTAGTTCCTCTTTTTTATTAGGTGACTGCAGGGAATTAAGAGGAACATTCTTACTGAGATGTTAAAAAGATAACATTCATTCTGAATGAGTTCATAAACAGTTTAACAAATTAAATGAAAATACACTCTGACTTGAGTCGCCTGGACTGGATATAGAGAAACCGTGTGCAATCTTTAGCTTGACATGCATGAGGTTTCCCGTTGCGTCGGCTGCCAAGATGGTCCTTTGTCTGTGAGAGTTCAAATGGTTCAAATGGCTCTAAGCACTATGGGACTTAACATCTGAGGTCATCAGTCCCCTAGAACTTAGAACTGCTTAAACCTAAATAACCTAAGGACATCACACACATCCATGCCCGAAACAGGATTCGAACCTGCAACCGTAGCGGCCTCGCGGTTCCAGGCTGTAGCACCTACAACCGCTCGGCCGCACCGGCCGGTGTCTGTCAGAGGACCGTTTATAAGCGAACATTAGACATGCACTTTGTATATGTAGCTCACTGGTTTCTGACGCCTGACCTGTGGCTGCGCTTGCGGCATTCGCTGTCGGCTAGACGCGGACCCTCAGGTGTCCTTCAGCATCGGATTAAAGAGACGAATTATTGTACGACAGGTTACATCTTATGGCAATAGAGAATTTTGATACGCAAATCTTTTAGCTGAAGTTTCAGAAGACTAAGGGAAATTTAGGCATAACTTAGCAAACAGGTACCACAGCAGAGTCGAGTAAAACCTGTGGCTGATCCTATGGAAAAACAAAGAAGGCTGATAGTTCTAAAATCACTTGGTCCCGTAACAGAGAAGAGAGGGTAGGTGGCCACAAGTGTTCACAATAATAAGAAGAAGAAGAAGAAAAAGAAGAAGAAGAAGAAGAGAAAGGTAAGTGATATGCTCTGACCCCTTGGTCATAGTATACTTTACTGCCTGTAGTGGTTGTTATGGTAGCGATAAATCTTTACTTGCTACCACACTTCACTGAAAATGGAATTTGTTTTTAATATTCCCCGTTCTCATTCTGTTTGTTAGCAGCAAGTATTGCTGCCCCGACAACGTGAGCCACCTGGCATGGAACGTACTACTGTGCTATTAATATGTTCTGGTGATAGTAACTTCCGTGCGTGTTTATCCATCTCCATCTACAGGGAAGAGAAACTGTAATAACCTGCGTCATTAACTGTTCCCGAGGTTCAGTAACAATTCCATGTTCATAAATAATCGTAGTAGTAATATTTGTATTATTTTTAGCACCATATTTCACTAGCAGTAGCTACTGCAAAAAATCGTGATGTTTCTGGTAATAGGATATTTTTATATCTGTAACAGATATGTTGCAATATTGCATATAGCAGTATGAGTACTAATAGCCATAAGTGACAAAGTTCACTGTAAAATTGGTCAAAACAATAGCTCCTTTGCTGTCAGAGAAAAAGGAACAAACAACTGAGAGGCAAAAGACACACAAAAAACTAAATGTAGCAACAGCGGTAAACCCAAATAAAGATGAGGAATATAGGGTGACAAATTTTTATTACTTGAGATCCAAATATCTTCAAAATTTTTCTACACATTAACTACACTCGGTAATAACAAATTGTTTTCAGCGTGTGAGAAGACAACACATCAAGTTATTACTTTCCAGGTGACTTCACTTTGACGTGAAATTTTACTTGAAAATCTGATGAAATGTGGACGTCAGAAGAGAAAGCTTAGTGTGTGGTTGCCACAACTCCCTTGCCTCAAACCACTGGACTTCTTCCTGTGGTGTTTCGTAAAGCATCTGGTATACCGAAACAAGGTTAGGGTTGGACTTCAAGGCATTCATTTACATGGAGATCTTGAATCGTACAAGGAGAGAAATGCACGTCCAACTGCAGATTATTCGTGCCGCTAAGGATTAACACAATGATGCGTATGAATGAAGAAACCAAGCTTTATGACTTATCTTATCGCATCTTGAAAACCATACGTTTTCATCTAGTATAGTTTCAAGGGTATTAAAGTTGTAAAGGAAATTTATGAGCACCCTGCATTTTGATAGACACTGTCATTTTATTTTAATATTCACAACAGATTAAAATAAGAATAAGAAATAGATAATAGTCAAGATTTACATCAATGTAATTAATGTTTGTCAGTGTTTCGTAATCTTTTATTACTCACATACATCCACACGAGCCTCGACTCAACACAACACACCAAAATGTTGTGTTAGTCTTAATACAACTACGATTTATTACATCGTTTAGTAAGCAATTGTTAGTATTATTATAATACATGAGTAGACTCATGCGCTTATTAACAACTTAATAGCTTTAATTACCTTTAGAGAACAGACATTTCAAATACGAATTTTAAAGTAACTAGTTCTACTCATATCTTCTATGTGATACTGGAACCTACTTCTCTGCACGCATACGGGTGATTCATTGCCGGATTGTTCCCAAAGCAAACCTCAGTTTTTCATCGATGGATCTGAGTCTCTCTCTCTCTCTCTCTCTCTCTCTCTCTCTCTCTCTCTATTTGCCTTTCTCATATTTCTCTTATTCCAGTTCCAGTTTCACCCTATGTCGAGAAATCCAGTTCAGACAAATAAAGAATCAAATGTGGTAAAAACACGTTAACTGCCACCTCGGAGTTACTTCATTTAAATGTGCGAAAATATCGGAATTATGTAGTAAGATAGATGCCTCCTCGTCTTCTGCAAATAAATATGCACCCTCATGCCTCTCAGTGGTCAAAACTGTAAGTACCTCTTCTTTAAGTACGAACACTTTACCATCTTCTTTCTGGATGCAGCCAAAGTGTAAAGTTAGTTAAAAGCCCCATATTTTTACTTCGTATACAACAATTTTCAGACGACATGACAAACACTTAACAACAATGGCTTCGTGGTAAGGGGCATAATAGTCGGTTCCTTAGTTAGGATTTACTTCGTGTACTTTATCCACGAATCTTTTCACCTCTCCTAGAAACGACTCTGTACAAATACAAATTTAATTATGTCGTATTAATTTCTTATGGGCCAAATATTTCATCAGTGAAACATTTCTTCCGGGGTTGCTCGTTTGGGTAGATCTTTGCAAAGAGAAAAATAAAAGGAAGATAGTGCTTGCCACTCCATCAACGTACATTAAATAGGGAGGAAGTTGTGTCTAACTACCCATATCAGTGCGTCCCTCGATCACAAGTGAGAACTAACGACTGCTCTTTACCTTCTCCTTCAAAATGTCTTCGATGTCGCTGGACATGTCACTAACTCGGCAGCTGATTGTTTCAGCGGGATGGGAGATTTTTTAAGCTTCAGAAGCAGCTTCAGCACCAATAACTACTTTTAAAAATTCTTTATACACAGGCTAAAAGTGTTTAAAATAATATTTGGTCTTCATGATAGGTTCGGCTGCGTTATAGCTAGCTTGCTGTTCTTGTCATGTGCTTCAGTTTGTTACAACAGACGAAAATTATTCACAATTTTACTTAAGAGAGAAGAATGTTTTGTTGACTAATGTCGTTTTAGTTTACTGTGAATTATAGTAGCATTACTCAGTTTTTTGAAACACAACACACCCTAGGAACGGGCATGTTTTGTCGCCAACCGAAAACCAAGTAAGATAAATAATTGTCACTATATGCCTTTGAACTACTTTCTGTTTTCTGGACTTGGTGTTGTCATTACCTGTGCTCAAGGATGAACATCTCCATACAGTGGGCTTACACATATCGAAAAAATAAGTTTAATAACATTGTAATAGAAAATATTGGTGTAGCAAACACACATACGCAACGTTGCAGAACACAACTGTGAAAAAACTGAACTGAAATATTCAAGAAATGGAAAGCGCAGGATGGAATAACAACGACGTTGTTGAACTCAAATACTGCATTTCTGCCTGACAATGTGGGCGTCATCAGTGGCGACCGAAAAGAGCAATAAAGTTAATGAAGCGGTTACAAACTGCTACAAATATCAAAACAAGGCAACAAAAATAATGAGAGAGCAACGCTTTCGCTTATCCTCAGAACTCTCGGGAACAGTACGTACAGCTAACCGTACACAAAATATGCTGTGAAACAAAGTACTGCCACACTATCTACACTGTGATACAGGCGAGAATACATCTAATAAGAAAAGCGAAGTATAACAACAATGTTGAGAAAATAAGTTTCATTTAATTTCTATGAAAACGTAACTACAATAAGGGAAGATCTGACACACGAGCGGCTAAAGATTTTAAACAGTGCCATATCCCATTTCGGTCTTCAGAATGTGTGGACTCAGGATGGCAGAGTAATCATTAAGACTGCAGCTGGAAAGAAGACAGTCACAAACATGACAGAACTAAATAGTATTAAGTGAACCTACTCGAGCCAAAAGTCAAACTTAACACCATTTTCAAATTTTAACAGTCCTATACTCAGATATAGTCTTGTAATTGTATTAACTTTTTAATTATTTGTACCTTCAACTAATTGTTTTTGTAACTTATTAACTTTTCAATTATTTGTACCTTCAACTAATTGTTTTTGTAACTGTATTAACTTTTTACTATTTTTGTGTCTTTAGCTGTAGCCATTGCTTAGTTTTAGTTACTGCTAATACTTTTTTCATTTTCTCAGTTTATTCTCTTCCATTCTGTAATAGTTCTATTGCAATTATTTGTCTCTCCTTTAGTTCATTAGTCAACCATCTCTTCGGTTTAAATTGTTCATAACAAAAATTACTATCAGTATCACTTTAGCAAATTTCAATTTAATTCTAGCTTCCTACGATACTCTATAAAATATTAAGCTTTCTTCTCTCTGCTGGCAGCATCGGCCTCTTAAATCACTCCTCTTTCCCTTATTTCCACCCTAAGCTGTTTCAAATACTCTAATTACACTTTTCCTCTTACGACATAGGATACTCAGTGACACACAGCTGTCACCATTTTGGTCATATTCTCCCTGCACCGAATACCACTAATCCATTTTCTATACTCCCGCAACCTCAGGAAATCTCTTGCAGTCGCTTTTCTTTCGGCTCTCGCGGAGTCACAAACAGGGCGCGCAAAATCTCGGACACCCCTGGAATATGTCACTTGGCGGAAACACCGGTCAGTGCCCCTCGCGGCAGGTAGTGCCTAACAAAGGGACAAACCAGTCTGCCACCCTACTCCAGGCTGCTCAGCGGAACGCGTCCGAGCTTTTAGCAGCTCACTGCAACATTCAGTCTTTACCTGCGCATTACGAAGAACTTAGCCTCCTCTTCCACCAACTAAACTACCACGTAATCCTCTTATCCGAAACGTGGTTGAAACCACACATATCCTCTGCATCTATTCATCTCCCAGGGTACACATTTCTTAGGGCAGACAGATGAAAAAAGCGAGGTGGCGGGGTCGGCGCATATATACGAACAGATCTCAAAGCGAAAGTCTTATGTACGTCAAATCCTGCTGAAGAAAAAGAGGCTGAATTCATGTTCATTGAAATAAATATACAAAGTCGGAAATTCTTGACTGGCGTCGTGTACAAGCCGCCAAAAATAAGCTCAATGAGTTCCTTCCAGTCGGAATTACATTCACTTCAGTGTCAATACGAACATGTCATCGTAATGGGTGACTTGAACATAGACCTGCTAAGAGACACTCCCTCCGCAATAAACCTAAGAAGATTGTTTAGTTGCAATAGCATGAACATTCTTCCACTACAACCTACACACCATACGGCGCACAGTCATACTCTTATAGACGTGATCGCAACGAAACAGACTGACAAAGTAAGAGATGTTGGTCAATCATCGGCCCCTGGCCTCTCAGCACATGATGTAATATTCCTGGCCTACTCTGTGCAGCCCCCAAGGATCAAATCGCGTTACATAACTTGTAGGAACATGAAACGTATTGACCTTGACGCTCTAACAGCCGATTGCTCAGAAATCTCATGGCATCAAATAATCAGAGAACCTACAATCGACGGCAAAATTAATGAACTTGGTGATAAACTCACTGCCCTCTATGACAAACATGCACCTGTGCGCACAGTCCGTGTAAGAAAATCTCCTGCTCCATGGCTGACAGCTGAATTACGTCAAATGATGACTAATAGGGATGCTGCCCACAGGCGTTTCAAGGCAGATCCGAAACCCGAACGTTTTGAAGAATATAGAAAGCTACGGAACAGAGTGAAACAATGCATTCGCAATGCCAAAATCAGGCACGCTCGCTCCCTCGTATGCAGGGATCTGACACCCACGACTCTATGGAAGAATCTCCGTAGCTTGGGGGTCGGAAAGGCAAAATCGGAAACTACTTTTCATGTGTCAGCTAACGAATTAAATGAATTCTTCTCTGCACCTCTGAATACCAGCACGGCTGATGATTTCCGTCCACAAGAATCCCCAAACAGGATAACTAACAACGATACATTTCATCTAAAACATGTAACAACAAATACGGCAAGAAAAGCAATAATGAGAATCTCTTCTGATGCAATAGGCAACGACAGTATCGGTATAACCATGATTAAGAATGTTGCCGATATCTTAGTACCTGTCTTAACTGACATATTTAATTTTTCCCTCGTGAACGGAATATACCCCACTGCATGGAAAAGAAGCATAATTCGACCCATCCCTAAGGTCGAAAACCCGCAACTGCCTAGTGATTACCGACCAATTAGCATACTGCCTGCTGTTTCCAAAGCACTGGAATATATTGTTCATGACCAAATCACTGAACACTTGCATGAATTCAGTCTATATGACAAATTTCAATCCGGTTTCCGTAAACATCACAGCACAAACACTGCTCTAATTAAAGTAACTGATGACCTGAAATATGCCATCGACAATCGAAAGGCAACAATATTGACGCTACTGGACTTCAGCAAAGCTTTTGACACTGTTAACTTTGACATATTACTCAGAAAAATGCAACAGCTTAATTTCTCTGATAGTGCAATGAGATGGTTTGAAAGCTACTTAAAAGACAGACAGCAATGTGTTGTCTGCGCAAATGAAAAATCTTCCTGGAAACATGTTTCTTCGGGAGTGCCACAAGGATCAGTCTTAGGACCACTTTTGTTTTCTTTATATGTCAACGATATTTCGTCGGTTTTGTCCTCCTGTAAACATCATTTCTATGCCGACGACCTCCAGCTCTACCTCAGCGTCAGACCTGAAGACGTAAACACTGCAATCGCTCTGATGAATGATGATCTGTCTTCAGTAGTGACATGGGCGAAAAACCTGGGGCTTAAATTAAATGCAAAAAAGACGCAAGTAATCTTAATAGCCCATCAGAAATTAATAAGTTCAGATTTCCGCGAACGGCTACCTCCTATTCTGCTCGAAGGTACTCCAATACCATATCAGAAAACAGTGAAGAACTTGGGTGTAACTTTGGACGAGCATCTCAACTTGGCGGAGAATACAGTCGCAGTGTGCCGAAAAACGTCTGCTTGTCTCTATGCTCTCAAAAAGTTTCAGAACATATTCCCACAGGACTTGAAACGCCAGCTCGTGCAAGCACTCGTTCTACCGAACCTCCACTATTGTGATGTGATTCAACAAGGCATGAGTAGTGAAAACAAAAGACGGCTAGAGCTAACCATGAATGCCTGTGTGCGTTACACCTGCAACATTCGCCGATATGATCATGTTAGTGCTTCATACTCCGAGCTAGGGTGGCTGCGGCCGGACAAACTGCGTGACTACCACACTCTATGTCTACTTCACCGACTCCTCATCGCGCAAGCACCCCAGTACCTAGCTTCAGAGATTAAAATCCTGTCATGCCATCATAATCGAAACACGAGGTCACTCTTATCTGGTATCCTAACTGTGCCCACTCACAAAACAAAAACTTTTGCAAACTCCTTCTCAGTTGCCGCTGTCCGCCTCTGGAACAAACTGCCCCTTACCTTGAGGAAAATTCAATCTCCTGTTGCTTTTAAGAAGAAGTTGAAGCATTTCCTACTATCATCCGCATAAAATTCTCCACAAAATTAATGTGCAAGGCAAATCCTCTCATCTGTCAAATAGCAAAGCTAGTGTCTCCTATCTTGCTCCTGAGATGCCTTCCTCTTCATCTATCTCTATTAGACACGCAGTCTCCTTTTCCTTTATATTTTCCTTAATTATGTTTCATCATGTCTCTCTATTCTTCTCCTCGCTTCACCATGAGTCTCCCTCATACTCCCTGCTGCCAGCACTCCTATCTTAAATCTTTCTCTTCAATAATGTATTTTTCGAGGTGTACCTTTCTAATTGCTTATCTCACTTTTTGTATTAGATGTAGTTTAACATGCCTACTGAAACATATGACTGTAAAATAAGTAGAATGCCTGGTTAGATGTAAGAGAGGGCCTGATGGCCCTAATCTTGCCAGGTTAAATAAATAAATAAATAAATAAATAAATAAAATAAAAAATAAAAGCATCCAGACCTTACGATGTAGTGCTGACCTCACCACTATAAGTCACGAGGTACGGAGGCGTGTGATTCGCTGTTGTCAGTTGAGATCCAGTAACAGGAGAATGTGTTGGTCGGGAAAGCTCAGTGACTCTGAAGGGAGAGAAGTCCGTTACTGTGACCAGAGTAACCGATTCATAACTGTCATTTCAGTCTCTGTTCTTACGCCAAGCTCCCCATGTCGATTGCTGGAAATGTGATTGTGAAATGGCAATGCACAGGAACGACCATATCTTAAACAAGAGCAAGCAAACCTCACTGCCCGACAGAGACCGTCGAGCATTACATGAAATCAGCGGAATGGTATACTGTTGGGTTGCTAAGTGCTGAAAGCGGTGACTGTGTCTAGGGAGTTAAAAATAATGGGATACGATTGTAGAGCAGCTCATGATATAGCACACATGTCTATCGTCAATGTTAACGATTTAGGTGGTGTAAAGGCCGACGCCATTTGACTGTTGATGACTGAAAATGAGAGATCTGGACTGATGCATTACGATGTACCCTGTGGGAACCCTACCAGAGGTTTGGGTTTGGTGAATACATGGAAAACCTTACCTGAGATCACGTATGGTCCCAAAAGTTAATTTCTTAGTAGGTGGTATTATCATACAGGGATTCTCATGGTTAAGTTATGTTTCTTTTATTGCACTTACGAGAGCGCTAAATGTAGAAGGATGTGAATACATTTTAGAGCTTAATAGTGTAATAGTGGAACAGTTCAGAGATGATAACTGAATCAACTCTGATACCTCTCCGAGTGCCACCTTTGCTGACTCGCACCGACAGCGGTCTAGGAGAAAGCCGCCTGGATCCCACGCATCGAATGACAGAGACACGGACACGAGCCATTCTGCACTCATACAGGAGAAGGCAGCCGGACGACTTTGCCTCAAGAATGGACACGCAGTGAGGAGCATGGCAGCAATCAGGAGTGTACTGAAAACTGATGGCCCCGCAGCCATTAGTTTGGAATCCAACAAAGCACTCTCGAAAGAGCGCGAATTTTTCTGACCTGGCAACAGTCGTTTGGCTTACTTTAGAAAGCAAGAACGCGTCGAAACTTCCAACGCGTCACAGGCAGTGAAGGAGCGTACACAAAGTGAGAAGATTCATCACAGGGAGGCGTGTGAAAGAAGTCATTCCTTTCAAACAGATGTTTTCTGGACAATAATGAAGTGCCTTATAAATCACGGACGCCAGCAGACTATGAGACGGAACGTATAATTGAGTCTGTCCAGGCCTTACTCAGGGATGGCTGCTACAAAGAAGTGTTGTGTGGCTGCTTTCACAAACACTTCGGACTGCAGCAAAATATCAGAAGAGTGGTGACATCAACTCCAGCCCACGTGAGATAGGAAATTTCCACGCTGCACAGAGAGGCGTCGTCATGAAACGGCGATCAGTAATTGAAAAGTGAATCCGCCCATGACAACGCCACGAGCGGAGAAAAACTCGAGGAATCGTTGAACTGAGAGACGAATGAGTAGCGAAGAGGAGCCGTTGGGAAGACTGCGCGGAAGTAAGAGGATGTGAGTCGCGGGTGCCGATGACACCAACCGACTAGCGCCGCACAGCTGCGGCACTAAGGGCACTAAGGAGTCCGTTTTGCAACCTGCTACTCGCAAGTAACGAGCAGCTCTTAGTGGCTCGCCATCATAGTTTTCTTTATCTTAAATATCTTTGTGACTAATGCCCTTATAGCATATTTATAATTATATAAGTGATATAAAAGTACTGCCGGTCTAACGCTGATTCCGTACTTATACCCCATCACACATTTTTAGTCACAATTCTGTGATTATGTTATAGAATATAGACCTTTGTCTGTTTTAAATTCTGAAGAAGACGCTCCTAGCAGTGTTGAAACGAGGTTAATTTGTCAAAAAATAGTGACCGAGGGGTGTTTTTCATTCAGTTGATACTGAAATAAATTATTTTTTTTCATCACTTAGCATCTTGAGTGTGGTTTCATTTAATTACTGACATCATTTAATTATTGGCTCCAAAGATAGGGCCATCTCATTGGTAATCTGCTTGCTGTGTGGTATCACAAAGGACAATTTATCGATCCACTAAATTTTTTGTGGCCAAGATGGTGCGTTCGCATTAGTAATTTTCTTGTTATGTGAGGTCATAAACCAAGAATTCTTGATTCACTGCAAAACGTCTATTTATAATAATCGGTGTTAATTTGTTTCATACCAGGCAGTACAACATTCACTTCTAAACAAATTGTGAGTAAAGTGCTTACTTTTTGCTCTGTTTGAAAATAACCAGTTCTTATTTTTTATTGTTCTGCCAAAGTCTCAAAAATAACACGAAGTGCAGTGAAAACAGTAACACCTGTCCTATTGCGCACCACTCGTTTAATGTATTCAAAGGTAATTAACATGTTGAGTCAGTCCCCAGTTTCGGCATAGTTGCACTGGATCACAACGTGCATTTTCAGGTACTCCACTGTGAAAGATCTACAGTTTTCGCTGACGGTAGTGTTATACCTAGAAAAGCTCCTAACCACATCTCACAGGAGCGTATTTAAAGGCTGCGAGGTCACTTCAGGGCGGCTTTGCCACATTGCCTGCAAGTGATGTAACATTCCCTCAAACACTGTCACTAATTTTGAACATTGCAAAATACTCAAGATAACGATGGAGAACGCTTTGAAATATATTGCTCGCATCGTCGGTCACATGACCACAACTCTCTCTGCCCATGTTCCACAATATCCAGGTCGTCAGAGTGGACTCCTAACAGCTTCCAATTGTGTAATGGCTTTTGATACCTATGAAAACTTGATGTTCATGTATGCCAAGCTTGCGTGCATGGTAACTGTAAAGTACTTGATTCATCGCTATCAAGCTCAAGAAAGATCGTCTTTCTTTTGGCGTAGTTGGTGCAGTAATAGAAGCAATAATCCAGGAACCCATACCCCATCGTGAATGAACAGATGAACAGTCTGTGTGTGGGAAGGTGGTGGCACTGTAGGTGGTTGTTCCTTCAATTTGTGCACCGGTAGCGGTTTTCGTGTCACAGAAAATTAATTATTCCAATCCATTGCAATTTGATCGCACTTCTTATGCAGCCCTATGTACCGCATGACTAACGCAAGTGACGTAAATCGTAGAGGGGAGACTCTGTATCCCCTTCGCTGCTGGAACGACATATGAAACATAATTCGTTACCATTTGTTATTACCAGTAAAGCGTTGTCTCAGTTCACACCGTCTGGCTACGGTAGTTTCATAGAATTGTGAAATAAAATGGCAGTTGTCGAATTCCTTACACTCCCTAGAATTTCACAAATTAGGAGGAGCATTTCTCCTGGATCGTCAGCTTTTGGATCACCACCAAAAACATTCGCAATATAACGCCCACCCACATGGGTGGTTTCATCTCTGGAAAGTGAGATCTTTTTGTCACCGACGATGTTTCATACTTTGTTGAACACGCCCTCGTGGCACATGGATAAATATATAAATGTTTCTTTCTGAACGTAGATTCATCTGGAACTGGAGGTGTTGTGTACTTCTCCAAGAACCGCCTGAAGCGGGGATTCTTCAGCTGCTCCTATGTGAAGCTGCAAGACCCCATCATCTCACACAAGTCTTTCAAGAATGATTGCACCACTGAAGATGGTCCCGTGTGATCATACAACAGCTGTCATTTTCATCACTTCCCTTTTCTGCATTAAGTTTAACTTCAAACTGTTTCACAAATTATTATTTACCCTCAGTGCTGCACTAGTAACTGGATCAATTTACAAAAGAGGAACCGATTATAAGCTACATTTCACTAAAACTGCCACTGCTATGATACACAGTTTCCATGAATAACGGGCGATTTTAATATCTTATAAAAATTTGAGCTTTTCCTGTGGTTGTTGGCACGGTATGGCTTTACATGGAGGGAAACGTTAAAGATGAACAGTCTGAACAGAAATAGAACCAAGACTTTGTAACTGTGGTGCTACAAAAGAATGCTGAAGATAAGATGTGTAGGTCGAGCTGCTTTAAAAGAGATTATGACACAGTTTTGCTACCCGAAGGGGTCTGTTGTTACGACACATCTGCAGGTCTTAAAGATTTTGCGCTTTTATGGTCGATAGAAGTGTAGAGGACAAAAATTATCTGAGGAGACTAAGGCTAAAATCTGTGTAGAGTACGTAGTAACGCGGAGATGTAGAGGCCTGGAAATTGTAGAATAGTCAGGCGAACTGCATCAAACCAGTCTTTTGCTTAACTAACTCAAAAAATTTTAGGTATTTTCTGGAACTGTTGTTCACGGCCACGGTTTTATTTCAGATCAGCTTGTATGACTTGTTGTTGTAGATGTTAAATGCTGTCTCTCCAAGTGAGTGTGAGTTTCCCACCGTCTCTGTTGGTTGCTGCGGCTTTCCACCATAAACTCTTCTTTCGGTATACATAGAAGACTGACAAATTCCAAAAGACGCTACTGTAAAACACATTAAAATTACTTCCTGAAGGATTCCAATACACTGTAAATTTCGCACATTTTTGGCTAGAAAACCCTATGTTTCAACATAACCTCCGTTCGACATGACGATTTTATGCCACCTTACTGGGAGGCCAGTATGCCCGCATGGTACCACTGTACTCGTCGACGTAGGAGTCAAGGCCTTGTTGCATAATTAACGTTCCCATCATCCACATACTGCTTCCTGCGAAGTGCGTCCTTCATTGGGCCGAACTGATGGAAGTCTGAAGGTGAGAGACCTGGGATGTAGGCTGGGTGAGGAGGAAAAATCCACTGAAATATTGTGAGCGGGTATGCACAGCTGGTGTGAGGCCTTGAGTTGTCATGCAGAAGGGGAAGTTTGTTTCCATTTTTGTGGAGATGAATAGTATGAAATCGTTTTTCCGTTGGGTAGCACAATTCTGCGTGGAACGTGCCTTCGTTACAAGCGCCACTTTTTAAGGGTACGTATAGCGCTGCCACCTATCGGAACTTCATGAAACTAAAGGAGCTGAACTGGGATTAATCTATGCATTTTTGAACAGAAATTGACCGAAAAAAAATTATATTGCATTACTTATCGAAAGCCCCTCATTGTACCTACTGCACGCTCACTACAGACCAAAGTGGAATCCAACTCTGAGGCAAAACAGAGTCCAGGGGTAGCACTCACTCGTAAGTTAGACAGATTCTTCGCAACCAAAGTCGGTTAGTTGGAGCAGACTCCAGAATCATTACTCGAGCGCGCGATTCATATGAGAGTGGATCAGTGGACCACAGTGCGTGCGCGGTCGGCGTAGCCGCCTCGGTCGCGCGGTACTCTGCTGATCGCTGTTTGTCGGTGCCTGCCCCACTGGTGGTCCTGTCGCCCGCCATCTCATGACGGATCAGGCTTCCACTCGAGCACCATCGCTGTTGCCGACACACACTTCGGACACTAAATTCTAGCAGAACAAGAACGGGGAACGACGGAGGTCTCGGATCCCGGCCGCTGTCGGAAGCCCGCGTTTTCCAATACTACTGGAACCAGGCACAGCTCTAGGACCTTTACTCTGCAAGAACACATCCAACCCGCATTAAAATCGCACCTGACATTAAAGGCAGCCAACAACGAGTCGCCAAAGACCAACAGATGGCCAATGAAGACCGAGACCAACTAGCCAGAGACAGAACCACTAGACGTAGCAAACTGAGCTCTGACTGTGCAAGGACACCTGTGGAGGAAGCCGTGCAGGATTTTGCGTCCGACTCGGGCACTACGCAATTCCTGAAAATCAGTACCGATCCTGGTGGAAACGACGATGATAAGCGACCGTTTGAAAGAGTGCGCTGTAATCTCGGAAGCCGTAAACGGAAGAATTCACTTCCGACATAAGATATCGACAAGCGACAGACGCTTGTCCCATCGTCGAACGCACATGAGCGACTAAAGAACGATGGTGAATGAATGGAAGTTACTGTCCCACCTGACACTGATGGAAACACTCCAAATCTGCTCCAGGACTTTCGAAAGCTTCAAACTCTTCAGCTGTGAAAATACCGCCTATCACGATCCAGAATACGAAAATTCCAAATCTATATACAAATTTCGTACTACAACATTTCGATCTAATGCTTGAGGAACTGATGCGTGAAATTTGGAATGTGAAACTATTTTCCAACATAATACATATTGCTTGTAATAGTCCTAATGATCATTGGGTATTGGTACTGCGTGAATTACTTTCTGTCGTGTTATTTATGTAAATGAGGTAGATAAAAATTATAATTTGTCCCACAAGAGTTTCGCTTATTTCACGTGTGTCGCAACTGCTGCAACATTAGAAAGGCCTATTTAGTTTTATCCAACAGACACTGTCAAAGGAAAGGAAGCTATTCGAGTAAGGAAGCAGCAGATTAGAGAGAAAAAATGCTGGGACCTTAGCAATGAAGAAATACGTACTTTCTTGCTTGCCTCTTGTCTTTACGGCCTTTATGTTTCCTATATTTAATTTAATGACACACAAATAACGTTATTAGCTAACAGGCATTAAAGAGTGCAAATTATCTGTAGAATAATTATTCTCTCGGCTACAAATAATCCCACCCAGTATAACTCCTGAGGTTTTGTTTTAATGGAGTAGGATGTCAAACCGGCCGACTGGGTGCAGGAGAAGCACACAGAACATTTTAATTTTCACTGTCCAGAATATAGGTCGAATGGCTTCCATTACAAAATATTCATGTTTGAATATCACAAAGCGAAATACAAATGAGTTGCCATAGAAGAATGGGCCTGAAGAGGCGTGACACTGCACTTTCGTACACTTACGACCATGTCTTTCATCGAATATATATATATATGTTTTGTATCTCATAAGTCTCAGATAGATGTGCGCTACGAAATGAACAGATTTGTAAAAAAAAAAAAAAATTGTTAAATTTTCCACGTATTCACTCAAATGCTCGAGGGGGTGGGGTGAGGGGGGGAGGTGAAGGTAGAGGGGCGCCACCAGCCACTATCGAGTTTTTTTGCCACGGTTTGGAAATATCACGGAGCTTTATATGCAGTGCCAGTAGAGGCAACAACAAGGAACTAGAGCTGGAGGATTTTATCGACAGATACAAAGTGGGCATCCATTTTCTGGTGGAGTCGCACCAACATTCTACCCAATCACACAAACGTAAAAATATGATCGGCTGCCGGTCACTACGAACCGATGCCCTGGGCTATAAGAGGGAGGGGGGGAGGAGAAAGGTACGGCCTTCTTCATTAACGAAAGATTTACGCCCGTTCCAGTCACTCTCCGACCGCTTAATTCCCTTGAGACAACATCGGTAAACATCTCGACACTTTATGGCGTTATCACGTTGGTGTCGGCCTACTTAAGACCAAACAGAAAGTTTGATGAACAGGGTTTTCCATCCATATTCGACGCCTTCGGCAACATCCTCCCGTGTGGGGATCTCAAGGCAAACATTAAGGTTGTAATTCCTGACGTAACAACCTTCGAAGCGAGAGACTGCATAACTTCAGAGGAACACGTGGAGGTAATCACTCTTGCAAGTGAAGATCCAATGTATGTTACAGCAAATCGTAACCAGAGCGACGATGTCCTCGACGTGCTCAAGAACATCTGTACTCACCTCCAGCTCACCAGCATTAAGAACTCATATTCCGAACACTGCCCTGTTGTCGGCTGCATTAGTGAAGCTCTAAACCACCATTAGCAAGTTGCATCAGTTCAGTTCCTGGTTCGACAATAACCTTCGACCGACAGAAGACGCATCATCGATCGGTTATGCCATTTCAACCCTGATTGTCAAGATCAAGAAAGGGTTTCGGCAGACGTCGGACGGAACGACACTTTTTCTAAACCAGTATGAAACCTTGTACACGCTGTTTCAGGACCTCAAGTCTCTCAAAAATAGAGCTCGCAGGCATCCACAACCCCAAAGACCGCAGAGAAATGAAGAGACTCGCATGCGAACTCTAATGCCAGAAGTCCAGGAAGGTAAAATGGAGACTTTTATACTTCATTCTCGCAATTGTCCAATCGTTACACCAACCTCAAACACCGAACCTAGCCATCCGAGGCCCCAACGGTCAATTCTACTATCCTCTGAGCATGGCAGAAGTTTTGCAGCTACATGTAATGCTCATAACACCTTACGTTTGAATGACGGTGACGTCTTTGTGGTTCTGACTAAATATCATGCATATTACTCTGAGAGGAAGTTCCACGGCTACAACCAGTGCCAGCTACCTACCCCATTCTGTGGCATCTAGTACTCAGCCCTACTAGACGAGTGGCCTGCCAAGAGAGTGCAATTATTAATCGTACATTAGAAATATTTTCATGATTTATCATACTCACTGCAACTATGATTGAAATATGAGTCCTAGTGCCTATTAGTTAAGCTATAATTTATTCTCGTCCTTACTTCTTAACGCAACGGAATGGATAACGCATCCGACTTATAGCTTGTGCACTTTTCTTATAGACTCACTCCACCCTGGCAAGACCAGATTTCCTTTCTGTAGTATATATTTTAATCAAAGTCTAGACATCCCAACACGAAAATGGAGGTCAGGGTAAAATACCTCAACAAAAGGGCTACTCACAACTCAGTAATCAAAACCACTATTTGTTTCATGTATCTCCTCTTTTATTACAATAAATTCTTTCATGCTAATGTTGCGAAATTTCTGGCATTACATTTAAACGCAATAGTTAAACAAGGGATTCTCCACTCATTGGGCATGACATAAGTATTCTAATATTCTATGGTCTCGTAATGTTTCTGTTTATTGATACCGTGCACTTTCTGGATTGGTAAGGAATCTATTTCATCCTCTCCTACACTCACATAACCTCATTGATTAGCAACATAACTAATTTACTGACTTTCGTGCTGTACTAGGGAAATAATAATGCTTGACCCACCCTATTTAAAATTAACTCTCTAGTGTCTCACGCAAATCACACAGATTAAATCACACAAAATAAATCACTCTGGCAGTATAAAACACATCTCAATAACAAATTGTTTGGTTTTCTACTCGTTCTATTTCCAACATCAAACAATAGTCATCCTAGATTAACGCATCACTGATCCACTTCATGATTTTACTACCAGAAGGTCCATGTGCAATGCAACCCACGTGGTGTTGCCGGGTAAATGGGTGACTCCCCTTAATTCACTCTCAGTGTATCAGAATATGAAGCTGGCGTCACACGAATTTATCTCATATTGTAAGTTTTCGTATTTTCTTTATCTCACACACGGATCCTCAACTGAATCAAAGGCAAACACTTCTAACTTTTTGTTTTTATTCTGTGAGTTGTCTCTAATTCAAGTTCTGCACACGGAAATCTTAATTATTTTCAACATAGATTTACACACGCAAGTATTTCATCTTAATACTACAATAAACTAGCATTTCGTCTTATAATTACAACACGTGGTATCTTTGTCACTTCCGAAGAATCCTATGTTCCCCATGAATTTTTTTACGTGACCTTATTTTTTCCGAACAATTTAGATGAGCCTCCCACGTAAAGTTTGTGAAAAGAGAAATTATTAGTTTATGTACTGTTCAATATTCTTCATGCATACCATTTTCATTTAAACTTGTTTTCTAGGGGCTACCTAAAGCATGTCTTCATACATCAGGAATCAGCGACAGAGTGTGAAACATGGCTGTTCATCCGGTTATGCCGCGCTTTCGCAGAAGTGCCATTGTACTGGTCAGCCACATTCAAGTCCCTCTAGTGCTCTGGTATAGTTCCTCTCTTTGGTTCAGCCAAAGGTGGCCAGAGAACCGTCTCAAATATAATTATAGAATCTAGCTTCACTATCTGTGGTCAGCAGACGACCAGTCATTCATTCAGTTCATAAACATTACCAAACTGAATTCAGGGTTCTATTTTGAGGAAGTGCACATTTAAATAATTAAACGTACAAATTACCCCTCCTTTCCTACATTTCGGTGTATTAAATAGAATGGTGTTATTGTAAAAAAAAACTGTTCTGACAATAACAACGAAGTATGTTGTACATCTTCTTTACGTCGGGCATTAGTGTACCCTTTCACCAGATCTTATTGCCCTGGCAGAAGCACGACAAATCGTCGTTCATCATGGGATCCACTCAGCACCAGGTCCATAACTAAAATATATTCCGAGGAAGCCAACTGTGCTCTTAACGCGTATCTATAGTAAATGTATACTGCGAAGACATTTCCCGACGGCAACGAAGATTGCCCAGGTGCTCCCAGTACCTAAATCCGGGAAGCATTTACACATGTCCAGAAAACTGTCGACCAATAAGCTTACCCTCGACCCTCTCCAAGATCCTCGGAAGGCTACTATTGAAGAGAATTGAACAACCCATTCCCGATAACGATATTATTCTTACCAATTTGCCTCTCAATCTACATTGCCTGCAGAACTGCAAGTCTTCGGATCTTGTATGCAACTTTAATACGTCAAATTATACAGAAGATGGTTTTGTACAATGAAAACGGGATCGATAGAGTCTGGCGAGAAAAATTCCTATTCAGACTAGGGATCTTGCAACTTTTCCAGACCTACAGCTTCGAGATCATGGACAGATATGTATAAAGTAGGCGTTTAATAATGAAAATCGAGGGACAGCACTCTAGTCTCAGACAACTCACAGACAGCTTCCCCCAATGTTCTGCGCAATATCAAGGAGCTTTTCATTATCTATGTCTATATATGTCAATGATATTTCGCTATTTCCACGGGTAGTGCTTCTCCATTTCGCGCACGACATCGCTTTGTTGTCCAGTGGCCAGAGGATCAACCCGGCCATCGTTCGCCTACAACATGAAGTCGTGATGTTAGAAGATTGGACCAAGGAAAATACAATTCCTATCAGTACAGACAAGACGAGAGCGACGATGTACACCCTGTATCACCCGGATTTGGGAGACAGGCTGATTCTTCACCACCGGGAAATATCTTCTAGCACTCATGACAAGTAGCTTGGGGGGGCACATTTGACAAACGAGATTTTCCAACTCATCTACCAACTATACCCCTCTACTGGCCAGCTCATAGAAGAATGTCAATATGAAACTTCATGTTTACAGGGCAAGGTTCCTCCCGGCTATTTTATATGGTTGTTCCATGTTAGGGACAACTGGTTCATCTAATTCATCTAAATCAGCGACAAATCGTAGCAGCCCCGGCAGTCAGTGAACTCCTGACGACGATGGCGGAGATTCTCATCGAAAGCACGAGGATTTTATTCGAACTGACGCGGCTTGAAAACCGAGAACGTTTTATTCACGTATGCCGTCGCGAAAGACTCCGAGGACACAAGTTGTAGTCGTGTCTTAGTAAGGAAATAAGAATATTTAATCATAACTTCTATCTCTAAATATTTTGTATGTCCGGGTTAGTCTCAGGATTGTAGAGATTTTAATACGGTCTTGGAATTTTTCGTGACGAATACCTTACCAGTAAAGATATTTATAAAAGGCAAAAATCGTTGTTCAAAAATGGTTCAAATGGCTCTGAGTACTATGGGACTTAATTTC
Source organism: Schistocerca gregaria (assembly GCF_023897955.1). Lineage (NCBI taxonomy): Eukaryota > Metazoa > Arthropoda > Insecta > Orthoptera > Acrididae > Schistocerca > Schistocerca gregaria. Next base: position 169,202,638 of record NC_064925.1, on the reverse strand, counting down.
TGTGGTCACCAGTAGCCTAGTACTTAGAACTACTTAAACCTAACTAACCTAAAGACATCACACACATCCATGCCCGAGGCAGGATTCGAACATGCGACCGTAGCGGTCACGCGGTTCCAGACTGAAGCGCTTAGAACTGCACGGCCAAACTGGCCGGCAAAAATCGTTGTGATTCTTCATTACCACGTTGCTTAAACTACCTATGTTCATAACTAAATTTGTGCAGAATGCTCAGTGCACGAGTTCCATTCACTCTTACATTTGTAGATCGCAGGACATTCGTCATGGACAAATCTCATTTTGGACAGACAAAGTTTATCTCTTCGGATGGTGGCCTTAATGATGTTGCTTTTCCCCAAATAACTCAGATAATGTAGTTCAACGGTCAGTAGATATTGTGTAAAGTGACTTGCGCTGAATTCTCCATTACTTTTAGCATAAAAGATAATAGTTATATTATAGGCTCACTGTAGAGAATGGACCTTTAGTAGTCTCTGCACATACGATCCGCACGTGGCTCACTACCCTGTCTCGCGAGCTACCTCGCTGTGCGTTTTTTTAAAAGTTCATTAGTAGACAGAGTTGCTACTATTTTTTTATATCTCATTGTTGTTCGTTTTCGTTCGGAGCGGACGTCGTAAGACTCCATTAACTCGGTTTTTTTTATTACAGAGGGCAGTTAACCCTCAGACCGAACACGCTGAGCTACTATGCCGGCATGCGTTAAGCTACACGAGTTATCGGGGAGAAATGGTTCAGCCACAGCTCAGAGGCTGTTTACGAAATGACTTGTGTCTGAGAGCCTGCAACAAGTACGCGCGGCAGCTGCTGGTGAGGGCCGTGTTTTCGCAAACTGCCGGCAGACAGCGCCGCTTCTGCAGCTGCGAATGGCTCGAGAGGGCCAGCAGCGGCCGATGTTTGCCCGGCGGGCCGGCTGACGGAAGCGTGCATCCAACGCCCCGGCGGCCGCCGCGCCTGGGACTTATTTCCTGCTCGCGCTGCTTTCTTCCTGTTGCTGGCACAGGAAGGTTTGTTTCTGGCACCGGCGCGCTGCTGCGGAAGCCACGCTCCACTCTGCTGTGTCGCACCAACACACACACACACACACACACACACACACACACACTCACACTCACACTCACACACACAAAATTCCCAACTTACCAGCACGAGCCGCGCTGTATCTAACCTCGTCGTGAGATTAAAGCACGAAAGTGAAGTTTAGAGCGGTAATATAACTGAAGTTAAAAACACGAAAAAGTTGATGAGAAATGCCAAAAGGAAAAAGCCAGAAGAACACTATCAACAGTGAAGAAACACAAGAAGGTTAGAACAAATTTGGGACGCCTGCTTAACAGTGCGATGAAATATGAAAATAGGAAAATTGGGAGTATGCAGTAAAAAAATGTTTCTTGAGAAAGAAGAAACGGAGATAAAGCATTAAGAGATGTTAATGGCATTTTATTGAACTGTGACGTAATTGCGAAGGATAAATTGCATACGGGAACAGTACATCGACGAAATAATAGGTTCGTGCATAAATTCGTAACCTTTCACTTTTAAATGTTGCTATTTTTGCTGCTACGGGTTTATTTATCGTTAGTCACTTTCTTTATAGTTCACTGTTACTCTTGGAGTTTACATATTGTCACTTTTTTTCATTTGGAGGTGGTAAGTGGAGCTGTGGACGCTAGAATATCGCGGCCAAGTGGAGATATCGAAACATTTCCTACACAGTCTTCTGTTTCAGTTCAGTACAGGGGTAACATGTCCGGATGCACCCAGAAACATTTGCGCCGTGCATGGAGATTATGCCTCTGGACAGAGCTCGGCAAGAAAATGTCACACATGTTTTAAGGAGGATCGTTTTGACCCTTCGCGATCATGAAGGCGTCCTCGATTTCATGAAGATCGTTTTGAACGCATTGATCCGTAATGATGCACAACAGAGTACTCGAGAACTGGCGGCCATGAGATCATGGCACCATCGTGAGACACTCACATGCAGTGGGGAAGGTTCAAAAATTGTGTGTATGGGCACCGTATGCTCTAAGCCAAAATAAAAAAAAGCCGCGGGTGGTCATTTGTGCATATCTGCTTGCTTGTCATCAGTTACCTCATGAACAACATTGACCACTCCAATCCTTTACCATTAGTGGTGATGAGAATTGGAATCTTTCCGCTAACATAATGAAAGAAGGGAATGGTAAGGACCGAACGAAAGCAGCAACTTCCCATACAAAGAGCTGCGCGTATTCACGAAAGATAATGTTGGGCATCTGTCGGGACTGTGGCAGTGCGATGCACTACGAATTGCTTGTCCGGGGTGTAACCATCACGGCTGACATTTCTCGTCAACAGCTGAAAAGTCTTGTAGACATAGTCCAAGAACTACGACGAGGAACGCTCCGTAAAATAATGCTGCTCCTCCATAAAGCCCGCTCGCATTGTGCTAGGCTGACAAGAAACACTGCGATAATACAGGAGTTGGGTTGGAAATTCATTCTTCATCCGCCTTATTCATCTAATCTCCTGCCACGGATTTTCATCTTTTCCGCTGTCTACCGAAAAACTTTCAAGTAATTTTTGTTCCAGATGAAAATGGGCACCTAATATGGCTCGAAGAATTCTTCGCGTCAAAACCACGGTTATTGCTACAGTTACCCCAGTATTGGCAGACTGCTGTAAATATTGAAGGAGTGTGTATTACTGATGAGTAGTCTCTCCTATGCGTGTTTCTGTTGTGTTTAGTATACCCATGGGAAAATGCTAGTAATTGATGCAGCAACCTAAAACTGTCTGAATGCATCATAGAAGAGAATGTTAAAACAGGAATTCGATCCCCCTCTTCAAAACATGAAATATAATAAAATGGAGCTAATCATTGCTCACAATTATGTTAACCATTACGAAAAGTAGAAACTTCATACACAGGCTTCGAGAGACACGTACTCTATAGGATGGGCTATATGCACAACAAACGTTTTGCACCATCCCGATATAACGTGCTTGTCTGTTGCTATCGTCAGTGTTCCTGTATTCATGGGAGGCGTCCCACGACGTTGTAAACATACAAACACACGCAGTTACCACGAGCGCTACCTGCGGGTAGAAAGCCGCATTCGAGTTGACCGCAGCACTTCAGTTGAGTTAGGCACCAGCAGGTACATGTTAGAGACATGTACAATAGCAGAATGAACATCCATTATGCCACGAAAGACAACTGCGATCAGTGATCTAGTCCACAAAATCTTGTCACTAGCACAAAGATTGTTTACTTGGGAAATGTTTCGACGCGTACACCAAAGTGACGTAGTGTGGTCCCGGAAACGGTTCCAGTTGACAGGAGTGCTAGTTCTGCATGATTCGCAGGAGAGCTTCTGTACAGTTTGGAAGGTAGGAGACGAGATACTGATAGAAGTAAAGCTGTAAGTACCGGGCGTGAGTCGTGCTTCGGTAGCTCAGATGGTAGAGCACTTGCCCGCGAAAGGCAAAGGTCCCGAGTACGAGTCTCGGTCGGGCACACAGTTTTAATCTGCCAGGAAGTTTCATATCAGCGCACACTCCACTGCAGTGTGAAAATCTCATTCTAATTGAAACGACTGTTTCTCGACTTCGGCTACTATCAGGTATTTTGTGATTTTTGCTCAGGAATCCTACATCCCGAGGGAAACAGACTACCTGTGGAATGACATGCGTGAGCAGCCCATAGTGGCTTGACTTCGTGTATTCTTTTAAAAAAAATTAGAGTAAAGCTTCATCGCTTGATATTTATTTTATACGTCACGTACCAGTTTTAATGTTTACTTTCTGATGAAGGCACTCACAGAACTGCCGAAACCAGGTCAAGAGACTTAATTTTTGTGACCGAGAGCTGTAAGTGCTTTAATTTTAATTGTAAACGGTCCCTGACTACGGAGCCGTGTTTAAGACTTTAAGAAAATTTTATCGTTAAACAAGTACTTCATTTTTTTTAGTGATCTGGACATGAATATATAAGTATGCTTCAAAGTCAGTTTTAGTTCTCTAAACCATGAATTCCGAAATAAATGATGGAGAATGTTTGTCGAATTTTTCAAGCATATTAAGATGGGAAACTCAAATTGCATAGCCCATACCTTGGACAGATGATGTAAGTTGGTATTCCTATCTTAGTATACCGTCAGAGGATGTCACTGAGACAGTTATTGAAAAATCGCACCAGCGAAGCTACAGTCACTGCTGAGCGACTTCATCATATTATCATCATCATCATCATTGTTATCATCATCATGTCCTTCCAAGGATTAAGTGTTGTAGTCACCTGCTCCGGTCTCTGTCATCCATCAATCAATCTCTTACGAGGCCTTCTTACCTCTATATTTCCATTCGGTGATATTTTTTCTGTCATTCTATCAACGTGATGCTTCCTCTTCATTTTATTCTCTTCTATCTTGTCATTACTTAAAAGATTTTTAAATTTTACCTTATTGTTATTCTTTATTCTGTCCAATTTAATGTGCCTTCTTGCATATCTCGTGAACTTCATCTGTGCTGACTGTAAATGGAAGTTTCCTTCTTTGTACCGAGCGAGGTGGCGCAGTGGTTAGACACTGGACTCGCATTCGGGAGGACGACGGTTCAATCCCGCGTCCGGCCATCCTGATTTAGGTTTTCCGTGATTTCCCCAAATCGCTCTAGGCAAATGCCGGGATGGTTCCTTTCAAAGGGCACGGCCGACTTCCTTCCCCGTCCTTCCCTAATCCGAAGAGACCGATGACCTCGCTGTCTGGTCTCCTTCCCCAAAGAACCAACCTTCTTTGTAACTTTCTATGATTCGGAACCATATACAAGAGAGTAGGTACACCCGTATCTTTATAGAACGTCATTTGTATTTCCTTCGGTTATTTTTCCCAAAGCTCTTCCAGTTGTTTCGCAATATTTAGTAACCATCTTCTCAAATTCTTCTTCGTAGATAAAACTAATACCACATCCGAGATTAGTGAAGTGGTGTACTTGCTCTACAATTTTTTCATTTATTATTATTTTTGATCTGACTGGATTCTTTCATCGAAAGCCATTATGTTTCTCTCATTTATAGGTACAATTAAATGGTTATAAACGCATTTTACCTCAATCTATTTACTGCTCTGTTTAAAATGTCTTCTGTTTCGAGTACAATTATCTGGTCATCAATATATCACACAGGTACGCTAGATCCTATTCTAACTCCTAACAGTGCTTCAGCTTTCCACTTCGTAACTACTACGTCAGTATATAAATCAAATAAAATGGGTGATAGAATGTAGCTTTGTCTTACACGTTGATTTGCCAAACTTTCATACCACATTTTCCAACCGGAACTTATTTCTATATTTAAGATACTCCTTACAGGATCAATGAGGAATTTCGGAAAAACTTTAACTTCCAGAATTTTCCACCAATGAGGTCTTTTACCTTGTCAAAGGCTTTGTCATGATCAATAAATACTCAATATATTTCTGAGCCAAATTGACGATGTTTATCAATAATTTGTCACATAAGAAATATTTTATCATTACATGAACATAGGTCTCGTTTGATTCTTCTGCTGTTATATGAATGTTTGCAATATCTTTCTGTGTTTTATTTATATGTTTCCTACGTTTAAGCTGTATTCTGCCTTCCGTGAACGTCATGTTCAACATTAGTAATGAATCTTCTCAGGTTTCTCTATGGTATCGATATATCAAAATCTTCGTTTTATTTCTTTTCTGTTTACATATTTCTTAATCTTAATTGGCTCATGTTTGTGAAAAGACGCTATAAAACTGTTAACATTTCTGCACTCCAGATTTTCAGAACTTTTTCTCAGTTCAATGCTTTGCATTTTCCTAGTATCTCATAAGCTATTGTCAACATTGCTGATTTTAATCTTTCTCAATCTTCTTCAACATTGTCTTAAGTTTCAGCCATTTGCAAGTTCTCTGTGAGTCTCTGTTGATAGAAGATCCTTATGCTTTCTACCTGTTCAAGATGAACTTTACACTTTAAGTAAAGTTATTTGTTTCCTCCATCTTGCTTATACTTTAATCTTCGAAGTAATTAGGAAGTTATTTAGCAAAATATTTTAATGTCTTGCCATTTTCATTTAAAGTTATTTCGTCAAATGTTCCTAATGTATCTATCACTGATACCTTTCCAGTTCTTGAATTTAAGTCTCTTAACATGTTGTCTACTCGTCAAATATGGGGTGCCTAGTAAACCTGCTTTCCCAGACCGCTAGACAACAATTCAAGCAAATCGTATTAATAGAGCTCATTACGAAAGGAAATACTTTGTGAAATACAGATGTATGACAGGCAACGGACTACGGACAAAATAAGAAATGTCTTCGGTATAGACAACGCTACACAGTAGAAGCGAAATGATTTGCCTTGATGCTATTCTGGAACTCGCTGCTGTAGAACTCGCAGAACTAGACCGAGGCCAGGCGGCGCGGAGCTTATGTCCTCCTCGTGTAGAGGGCTTCGCTGCCGCGTTGTCGTCCTGGAGGAGGGTCGGCCAGTGTGCAATTGGCTGACGTCGTGTCACAGCCCTCTCTGCTCTATCGTTTCCGCCTGGCATGCTGGCGCTTGACTTCACGCCGTAACATAATATTAGCAAATTATTAGTTTTATTATATTTGTTTACTCGTTTTTTACAGCTCTTTGTAAAATATTTCAGAATATTTGCGTTCTCCTTCTTCAGGTGCACGTACTCTTATGACACATAAATGTCCTCTATCAATTCTGAATCCAGCACCTACTACCTATTCATATATCTTGTCCTAAAAATCTTTCTTTACCATTTTAATCGTTTGTTCGACTCCACTGTAAAGTAATGTGTAATTACTTATATCATTTGTTCCTCTCAGTATATTCTTTGTTTCCGTCAGTACAGCAATGCCTATATTTCTTTGTTTCAGGCTGAGATACTGCTCAGAGAAATTTAAAATGTATGTAGATCATCGGATGTTCCATTTAGGTAATCAACGTCTCACCCAGGAGCTCACAAGGGTGAATGGGTCAGGGCACATAACTAGGTGGATTGCGAGGATATCCGCTGTCCAGTTTAAGGTTAAGCATATACGAGAGACGGAAAACTCTGCTGCAGATGGTCTAAGCCAAATTTTCGTAGAAGAAACGGAAAGAGACACCTATTATGTTGAGCAAGTGTGCAAATCATTGGAATTTAACCGGGTGAAGTGTTATGTCCAATTTTCACGGGATTACCAATCCTATTTAGGACCCTTGCTCAACAACAAGACGAAGAGCAGGAGTTGGCCCGTAGTAAAGAGCGTTTGAGAAATAAGGAAACTCTTAACCGTATGTGATGAGCGGCAATATTTTATGTTGTGCACCTCGAAGACCTCAAGGTGACAAAATTTCCTTGTCATTGAACTTGGCGCCATGGGTGTTTGAGTGTTTCCCTGAAACACTGGTGGAAGGGCACTCACGTAATTTTAAGAATAGGATGGAGGTTCGTAAGGGGATGATATGGAACGGAAGCAGAGTCAGAAGTTGGTGTAGGAGTGTAAGGCCTGTTGTCTGAGTAAACCATCACTGAATATCCGGCAGTCGTTACTGTCTTCCGAAGTTATCTGCGATGAGCATCATGTATGTGGACTATGTCGACCCACTTACGCGCTTTTGCTGGCTATTCGCCACGAGGAACGTTAACAAACGGACAAACATGGTCTTTCAGATGAATCTTGGGATCGTTTGGACGATTTAGGATCATTGTATAATATAATGTGAGAACCTTTACTGTTTTAAGATGGGAGAAGCCCATTCTACGACCTCCTACTAGCCAACCCCTTACTTGCAGAGCGAGTTAGAAGAAATATATGGGCACTGCTGGTCGTTTTCCACCATGATGACAATAATAAGTGATACATGTGTGTTGGTTAAGTTATGCGTTCAGTACTACTGTTCACTATGGGGACAGAAACCCTGGCTACCTTTAAGTTTACCTTTTTTGGGCCTTAAATGATCTATTACCAGAGGGGGCTGAGGTGTGATATTCTAGGAAAGTTTTCGCGGGCAAGATAATATCCACAAGATAGCCGCGAGAGGCTAGCTCAAAGTTAGAAGGTGGGGAGACCGCCTAAATCCTTGAAACGCGATCAAATCTCTATCACGAACTTAGGGCCCTAAAAAAAGGCGACGAGAAGGTCGTTGGATCGTGTTGCCTCGCTTTAATGGGCCAGTTGAAAATGTCAGGTTCATCAGCCCAGTTACTCTTCTTCTGTGCAGTACAATGAGCCGACGTACTTATAGTATCCACATTTCTCCGACGAAGCTGTATCTCAGTAGTATTGATACCTAATTGTAATATGCTGGAAACAGAGAACTGTATTGTATATCTTGGTATGTGAAAACGTCTGTAATATATGATATGTTAGTGTTCTGGTTTGTGAGGTGCCAGGTGGCTGAGTCTAAATGCAGTGCGCCATGGTGGTCTTCATGTTAATTCATTGAATACATACGAACCTATACCCCCGGTGCTCGAAGACTGACATGGGTAGCATGTGATGTGAGCCACAGCTGATCAAAAACCTCACCGGCTCGGCGGCACTGCGGACACCACTGACTTCTTGGAGGCGTTTCTGATGGACGCGTTGCTACACGAGCGTCACAGCGAGGCGCCCAAAGAGACCAGCTGGTGAGAGTGTGAGAAGAACGGTGGTATTACCGTAATGCGAAACATCAAGAAGGGACCTGAGGACACCACCCGAGAAACGAAATATACGCATTAGTCTAGCTGTACGCCTTGGCAGCAGAGGTGGAGGCACTTGCCATTAAGAAGAATGGGCTGGCCGAATGGTTTTGGTACGGCAGATCGGGTGTAGTTTGCTTGAGGTCTGTCTGTCTGGCTGTTCCTGCAACACAACATTGGAGACAGACAGCCTATTTATGTGTGTGTGTGTGTGTGTGTGTGTGTGTGTGTGTGTGTGTGTGTGTGTGTTTGATCAAACGGAGGCTTTCCGTGACAAGTGACGAGACAGCTGAGTGAATTGTAGGTGCAACATTCATTGCCGTTACTAGGCTGATTTCTAATTACTATACGTTTCGCATATCAGCTATGAAACTAAGCTGCACCTGCACAAGACATATTGGTTCAAAAATGGTTCAAATGGCTCTGAGCACTATGGGACTTAACTTCTGAGGTCATCAGTCCCCTAGAACTTAGAACTACGTACACCTAACTAACCTAAGAAAATCACACACGTCCATGCCGGCGGGCAGGATTCGAACCTGCGATCGTAGCGGTCGCGCGGCTCCAGACTCGGATGTTGTCTTTCAGCAACCATAGAGATGTCGGTCGATAACTATTTGCGACTTCAGGTAACCCCAAAGCCAATAATCGCACTGACTGAGGTCTGTGGACCTGGGAGGCCAATCATGACGAAAGTGGCGGCTGAGCACACGATCATCACCAAACGACGCTCGCAAGAGATCTTTTACGCGTCTAGCAATATGATTTTTTTTTTGCTTCTAAAAAAACCCCATGTCATTCCAAGCATGTGTGTGTCAATTTTTACCTCTCTATTTACATTACTATGTTGAGTCTAGTTTTTGTCACACACAAAACGTCCTCGAGCTTTTATACGTTGATACAAATCAATATGTGTCAGTCTAGAAGTCTATTCTTGACGGTAGCGCTTGACAGTTGATGCTCAAGAAAGCATCATTGCAGCAGCGACAGTCAGACGCAAATGTCAAAAATAGATTTGTAAACCGACGCACTTATACTGATTTCTATCAACATATAAAAGCTCCAGGATCATTTGTGCGTCATAGAAAATAGATGCAATACTTGAAACTGACAGTAAGTCGAAACAAACTTGTAGCTTAAATAGCTGAAGCTAAATAAAATTGTTGCAGCTAAATTGGACTACAAATATTTCTGAATAATAGGTTTGTCACTGTTCTACTGCAATGTGCTATAGCCGTGTTTCAGTTGTTTTATTATGGTGCTAGCCAAAATAATTACATAGCACGCCCAGAAAACTGATATAAGTAAATTAAAAGAAAACAAAAAACAGCATACATAAAGGTAGGAGGGATGCAGCCTGCAATGTTTATCCTTTTTTGGTTCATCTCCATACCACTAGAGGCGCTGCTATCGGCCTGTGTTTCCCTCTTTTAACTCGGGAGTTGCTCTTCTCTTTCCCTGTTGTTCTGTGGACGCAGCCTCCTTCCCTTTCTTCCCTCTTGCCCGCCAAGTGAGCGACCATTGCAGTTCCCCCTTTCCCCACCTACCACCTCTGTCTTAGGCGCGGGCAGCACCTGCACCTCTCCCCTCGCCCCCGAACGCCACCAACCTTCGCCTTTCGCCACGTGCCCTGTCACGCTAATTCAGCTACCCGCTACGCCTTCTTAAATTCGTACGTTGCGGTTTGAACAGCATACCTATAAGGATAGTTATAGAAATATTTTCACCAGCTTAATATTGCCCTACAGATTCTACTGGTCTCATCTAAAGATGGGAATCTATTTGTGTTGTCTATTTGAGTTTTCATTAAACTAAATCGTGAGAGAGAACTTTTCTTGGTACGCATTGTCTAAACCATCAGGGTTAGTAAACGTAGGAGTTTCAGATCGATCTCCAGCTATGTTGTATCACCACCACAGTTAATTAACGGATCTATATGGCGTCAAGGAAGTGGGCACTTGCCACTGTATCTATCCTGTAAACGACCGCTGTGTGGGAAACGCGTTAGCCAAGGAGTTGGGTTTGGAATCCCATTGCAAAATATAGTTTATTTAGAAGCATAACACCTGCCAGTTACCTAAATTTTAGAAGAACAGAGTGTTTAAGTAAAACAATTGGAACCCGATAGTTTTAGGACCTCTAGCGATTGAAGTTGTTAGAGTTCCTTAAAAAATAACATCCTCCATGTGTAACTGTCGTGGACAACATAAGCTAACACTCGGAGGAAATTTTGTGACATTACAGACGGACTAAACCCCATGCGTAGCTAGAGGACGGACCCAGCGTGAACGCCAGTTCCGCCTCCGTGCCAGTGAAACCGGACGCAGCCCTACTGTCAGCAACTTAAATATCCCGAGCGCGACGAGTGTGGCACCGTAGCACCTCAAGCTGCACTGAATCTCAACACAGAAATTCTTAACCATTATACAACGAACCCTTTGAAAAACTTGACGCACATATTCAATACTAAGGATCTTTCTTTGCTCCCTACACACATTATATATGGCAAATGAACTTTAATTTTATTAAAAACAAAAGCGCCGTGGCAGCTCATGTCGATAGTGGCGCTCTGGTGGTTTATCTTTCCTGCCACGGTCATGGCGGCAAGCAGCGCCCTCTGGGGGAGGGGGGGGGGGGTGCTCTGGGACTTGGTGGAAGAAGTTTGTCGGGTTGACGCAGCGAGTGTGGGACCAGACCTATCGCATGGTGTGATATACAAGTTGGCTCTGAACGGAAGGCGCCGTAGCAAGCAGCGGGAAGCGGGCGTCCTATAATTTGTGTGATGTCCCAGTGGTTCCGAAGAGTTGTGGTGGCTGCTTTCGGTGAAGAGAATTGGTAAGAGCTTGTGTCTACGCTCTTTTCCGTACGATGTTGCTGCCTGCCGTTATAAACGGGTGAAAATCAGTGGCTTGTATTGACTATACGGGAACTGGTGAAGTAAAATTACATTTGTGATTGAGTCTCACTTCTACTGTGACAATTTATAGGCGAAAACTGTCGTGGTTTCATTAGGTCTGGTTCTTTGCTCTGCAACTAAGGGAGTCAGTTATTTGGGGTAAGTGAGAGAGCACCATTATGTTGGTCTAAGTGATACGTTCTCCACGTTTTGTCTATAGCTTTGCGAATGGAAATCGTGGGGGGGTACACGTCTGAGTAATTTGCTATTGTATGGATGGTAATGTTGCAAAGACTGTTCTCTGGTGTGTTAAATCACACGCTGATTTGTAGCCAATCCAAGCAGAGGTTACCATTGCTACGTGTTGATGTGCTACTGTCGTTATGATTGGCGTTGTTTGTCTTTTTATTGTGGGTGTGCTCACCTTTAAAAAAGGAAAAAAATACGGCTATTATTCATAAGGGTTGTCTAGTAAGGAAATTTCATAAGCTTTTATCATATGCTGGTTTGTTTGACTATCAAATTGGCTCTCTATGCAGTAACTGAAGGAATGTGTATAGTGGTTTAAGATTGTAGGCTGACTAGTATTTGAACTGGTGTTGAGGTTAAGGGCGAGATCAGCATCCCGCAAACCCTCACGCTGCGCGTGGTTAAATGTTCCGCTATTGGCAAGCTGGCTCTCTGTTCTTGGATTTTGTGAGGATACGTGATGAGTGCATCGCTGTAGTTTTTCCCATGCTGAACTGCGGGGTGTCGGTGCCGTCGTAGGGCTACACTTGTGACGTGTGTTATGTTGAAAGGGAATAAACTGTACCAAACTTAAGAGAGCTTTTAGTTTGTTTTAGGTCTGTACATGGAATGATGTTGATATTTTGTCGATTGCGGCAATAACTTCCTGTGTGGGGAGATCCTCTGAGGGACTTGTATTGTACTGTTGCAGTGCAGTGCATCTGAAACGTACTGCTTAAAACTCGGGACTGCAGCTCTCTAGATATTACTGTTTAATGTTAAATGTCTTGAATGTAATATGGTTGTTGAGGATTATGTAATTAATTTTGATCGCTGGTTCCTTAAAGGAAGTATTTCGCTTTAAAATTTGTGCTCGGTCAGATCCTACTTAAATATGATTTTAACTCATTATTACAATTTTCTAGTCTTCCTTTCTTAAAAGTCTTTCAGTTAAATGACTGCTCTTTGCCCGTTTAAATGTTTGAATGAATTAAAGGAAAAGAATATTATTTTGTAATTTGTACTGAATGTTTCTTTTGGGTAATACCTGACTTATGTGTTCAATAAATGAGTGTCTAATCAATGGTGATGCACTGTCCTATTGCTAGCCTACCTCTTCCACTCCACAGCCCATTGAGCTGCTTTGTGTCGAAATTGCGTTCAGAACACCCCTCTGACCTGACTCCTCAGTTATATCGACGTCTTCGAGATGCAACTAGCTTCGTCGAGCAGCCAATAAAGATTATATGGAAGCAGGTAGGTGAGAGAATTAACAGAAGGAACTACGATCATATCGTTGAACGATTGACTGGGTGACTGATAATCACCAATATTTGCAAGAAGAAACAGCATGTCACATGTTTAATAATTACTAGACTGTTAATTGAAGGAGACATGAAACCACTTTTCATCAGAATCTTATTAAAGAAAGTATTAACGTGACATTACACTACCCCACAGCATCACTCATACCATTCCCATGACTTAACGACAGTTTTCTTGTGGGTAGAAGTACCGCAGACTCTCAGTTGGTATGAAAATAGAGGAATACCAGGTGATACTTATATTCAATTTACTACGAAATACAAGTGGAGGATAATGCCGTTTTGTATAAAGGAAATAATATTTTGAACTTTTGCTTTTGTTGCGGTTTTGCCACCGCTTGTATAACTGTGACGAGTTGCCCATTACTTGTGTCCAATTACTTCTATCGAAGTATTACTTTTACTACTGTTCATTTTGTCCATGTCTCATCTATGCTATTATCAAATGTTTAGAGAGTTTTAGCTGAAGTGTGCCAGCACCAGTAATTTAGTATTTGTACCAACCTAGTGTTTCCATGTGCCACTGTGTTACTTGAATGAGGATAATTATTTTTGTGGGATGTCAGGTATGCTAGAATACGTTCCCGAGTATTGCTAATTATTTAAGTGTTTAGTAATAATAATGTCTTCGGTAAGAAATTATTTTGGAAGGGTAATTTAAGATGTAACCATGCTTTATTTCATTTGTATTTGAATGTTTATCTGGATGGACATGCCACATGCCTACCTCCATGATAGGTAACGTAAACAGAGTAGATCACTCTCACAGAGCGAGCAAGCTTCGGCCATATACCTGGTGTGTTGGATGAACAAGAGAACCACCCCCAGGGGCACGTACCTGACGTGTCGCGTTTGGCGCCCGTGCGGACCCTTAGCTGTATAAAGTCGTTCCTTCACATTTCGGTTTCGCGGCTGAGAATATCCTAACCACTTCGTCAACTTTCAACAGAACAGCGCCTCTTGGAGTTTATTACCCGGACATATTCTCACACAAAATTATGCAGTTTATGTGAACTAACACAGTTACACTTTAATCTGTCATGTCGAAGAAGAGTTGACGGGAACAGTGTTCCGTGCTCTCTGACGACAGCTGATCAGGCATCATCAGACTCAAACCGCGTCTAGCCCGCAACTAAACCGCCAGTAAGCAGAAATTTCTGTTCAAAACCTTGAACATTCTTTGACACTATTTTTCCGTTGGATTTTCTGAAGGAGTACCAACTACTGAAGTAGTAGTACTTAACTATATGACGTGTCTCAGGACACTACAATGCAACTAGGGATAGACGGAGAGTTAAGCAACTAGCTGGGCCCAATGAGGCCAGCAGCATGGAGTTATAGAGACGGCGAGTTTAGTCGCAAAATGTTGAGAGGACAAAGACGGCGAATTTGGTCGCACAACGAAGTTTTTTGTGAAGAGGTGTCGAGTTTTAAGAAGAAGTAAGTAGCAGCTATCTCGGAGTCGCTGAATCGTCATATACACAGTGAAGTAGGCGATACCGTCGTGTCAGCGAGGCGCCGAGCACTATACCTTCATAAAGAAAAAGTCCTTCAGAAATTATTTAGTCATTTATTATTCAATTTCTTATACTTTCTGTGTCCACTACGGAAATCTCTAGATTCTCGCCGAGGTTTGTTTTGATCTTCTCGTTATCAAAAGCGTTGACATCCAACGACACAATCTGTCTGTTTCACTTGATGGTGTTTAGCAAATGTATTGACGCATGAGAAACCTCTTCTCACAATATGAACGTCATTGCACTTAGATGGTCTGCCCTCAGAGGCAACTGACTTTGATTACTTATTCATATGGCATATGCAGTAATTTAATATGATATTTGTGTACTTCATTTTTATATTTTCATGTTTATGTAAGAATTATGTTTGGGCTAAAATGGATTTTATAGCAAGTTTGTTACGGGACTGTGACGTATCTATCACTTATGAACCAATTTACTATGGCATAAAATAATTTTAAACGGTACCCAATGTAACATCTAGCGTGATGTCATATGTAATCCCACTTCTGTTTTGTTGCTCATCGTTGAATAAACCATAAGGATCACGCACATCTGTTCCCCTTTATTCAGTAACAGTATACCCCTTTCGTGACATTAAAATTCGTAACTTCTCACTTTGAAGCACATAAATACGCTCATCTGGCTCAGGAGCCCAAGAACATGTGGAGAGAGTGTAAAGTACAAACAGCGCAGTGAACAGCGTTGGTATGTTTCACATCTCTCTCTCGCTCTAACCTGACGCTTGCTTCCTGCGCCGCGCACATTCCCACTGAGTGCGGCATTTGACAGTCGTAGACCCCTCAGCTGCCTCGTGCAGCTCTGACGCCGCGCTCGCCTTGGAAATTGTCTGCCGCGCGCCATGCAGGCAGCTGCCACTCTGACGTACCCTCCGCGTCCCGTTGGAACACCACTTATAACCTTTCATGCCACTACGGCTTACTCACTTAGTATTCGCGCCCCTTTAATTATGGTTTTTAAACCTGAAAGCCCTTTCATGATTCCCTTGTCAGCTAAATTGCCTGTTTTGTCTAATATATTAAATGATCACCTCCTAACGTCAATTGATGACTTCTTAAAACTTGAAAAAGGACAAATTTCTTATGATCGCCTGTGAGCGCACCAAAATGAATGGCAATCAGCTACTAAACTGTATACAACCATTATACCCAGCGCCACAGTAACCACAGCCTCAGGGCGAATATCGCCCTTAACTAAAAACGAAAGAAAATCTAACTACTAAACTAAGCGATTAAGCAAAAAAACGTATCAGGCATGTGCCCTTCCTTACTTTTAGGAGTGCAATTGTGGTATCACCTAACGTGGAAAAGCTAGTGTAGCGTATTGAAGTGTTTAATTAGTGTATTGTAGATGTGTTTGAAACGTGTGGTCCTCCCCTCATATCCTACTGCGCTGAGTTCCAGTGCACGGACTTGGCCACGGCCACGCCCCCTTCCCGCTGACAGCCTCCTCGTTGCCCGCTGAGGTCAACACGCCACGCCCCCTCAGTTACTCTTCAGTGGTGAAATGTTTACATTTTCAACTTATTGAAACAAAAGCAAAAATACACTTTTACTACGTCCTAGCAACGAGAACACTTCGCACGTTTACCTCTTTCACACTGTTATGTTTCGTTCTAATTTTATTTCGATGTTTTATGATGTTTTGATGTTTTATGATAATTATTGTATGCACGTAATATTGATGACGTATGTAACTGCCTTTGCAACCCCTAGGAGGTCTTTATAGTCTCTATGCCCTCCCATAGGTAAAGACACCTGCCATCCTCCATGAGGGTCCACAGCTCGTGGTCGTGCGGTAGCGTTCTCGCTTCCCGCGCCTAGGTTCCCTGGTTCGATTCCCAGCGGGACTAGAGATTTTCTCTCCCTCGTGATGACTGTGTGTTGTGTGCTGTCCTTAGGTTAGTTACGTTTAAGTAGTTCTAAGTTCTAGGGGACTGATGATCATAGATGTTAAGTCCCATAGTGCTCAGAGCCATTTCTTCCATGAGGACCATTCTTAATGAAGTGATGTTTAATTAGTTTTGCAAAATAAATTGTTTACATTCAAATAATAATTACATTGAGCGAACCTCATATCTTCTCCGCTCCCACGGAAGTGGGAGGAGTGTTAAGGATGAGCCAGGTAGTAGGGGATTTTACTTTATTATATGAGTTTTAAACGGTCACTTCATTTTCCTTGTTACGGCCAAGCGGCGGCCGGCAGTGTTAGCTGCCAGTAAATTCTTTCGTCCCATGGTCTAGAAACTGGAAGTCAGCACCGAGGAAGGGCACCTTGATCATACGCCTCTCCCATGTGCTTACGAGGTAACGCCGCCCCAGGCGTCGCTTAGCAGCCGACGCTATGGAAAATTCCATGCCGCACGTACGGTTTTCTGGATCCCGACCAACCAGGGAGGAGGAAACCGCGCAGTGCGTCGAATATACCCGGCCGCCCGTCGCCGGGCCATCCCTCTTGTATTCTTGCTCACCCGCAAGTCGGATGGGCGCCCTGTAGGAGCGAACATCTCCCGCTTCTCCCAGTCCTGCGGCACTGTGGACTTAGTTTTGGCAGACAACAGCTTTCGTTAGCTTCGCGCGGTATGTTTTGCCAAACTCTACACTCCGGCTTACCCTCATCTCCCTAGGCCCATGTGACCCGTTTTTAACATGCTTTCGCCAATACATGACTTTTGTCTAAATTTAGTCCTATTCAGTTCATAACGCCCACAGCTTGCCCATACGCCCATCTGTACATATATTTAATGTCAGTAAAACGTAAGCGTTATCGAGGTCCGAATTTGGACGTTCTATTCTCCTCTTGTGGAAACAAATTTACGTGATTTTATTCCTTTTTAAGTACCTTTTAGATGCGTACATTTTCTCTCCATGTTTGGTGTTTTTATGGCTTCCATGTTATATAAATTACAATAAAGGTAAATTTGGCAACAGAGGGTCTCGTGTATTTATTAGTTCCTAAGTGGATCGTAAATGAAGTGCAGCTATCCAACCAGAAATGAAGAACACCACCACAATGCACCGTAACTGCTTGCTCATTGACGCTCACTGACTTATCACATTGATTCACCAGCCTCGCTTTGTAGCTGCAGCCCCATTTGACGCTGACTTCACGCCATGTGTGACGTCTAACTAAATGTGCACACCTGGAATACATATGGCATAATGTTCCCACTTTTTCTTTCATTTGCACTGTTAATATGTTATATTACTTTACCTACAAGAAGACACCAGCTGCAAGAATGATATGCCTTTTTTGACAAATTTTCTGCCGCAAAAACATTTTCCAGAAGCAGATTGTATTACGCGCCTGTTACAGACGATCACTGGGGCACTCTGATCGTAGGAATGACTCCATTAATGTCATACACAGAGATCACTTTCACCTTTGACTGTTGGCATCGGGTCGGCCGCTGTGACCGAGTGGTTCTAGGCCGTTCAGTCAGAAACGCGCTGCTGCTGCGGTCGCTGGTTCGAATCTTGCCTCGGGCACACATGTGTGTGATGTCCTTAGGTTAGTTAGGTTTAAGTAGTTGTAAGTCTAGGGAACTGATGACCTCAGATGTTGAGTCCCATAGTGCTCAGAGCCATTCTTTTGTTGGCATATGAAATTTTTCGGGAGAGGTGAGTGGGAAGTTTTGCACTGTGACGACTGAGACTTCCATTCTGATTCAAAATCTCGTATCATGTTTTCGTCACATGCATCAACACTTTTCACCGAGCGAGGTGGCGTAGTGGTTAGCACACTGGCATTCGGGAGGACGACGGTTCAATCCCGCGTCCGGTCATCCTGGTTCAGGTTTCCCGTGATTTCCCTAAATCGCTTCAGGTAAATGCTGGGATGGTTCCTTTCAAAGGGCACGGCTGACTTCCCTTCCTTAATCCGGTGAGACCGATTACCTCGCTGGCTGGTCTCCTCCCCCCAAACAATCCCCCTAAAATGAACACTTTTTATAAATGGTTCCACTTCCGTTCGATAACGTTGAAGCAATTATTCTGCTATTCTTCTGCCACATTCTCTTCACTCAGATCATGCGAACCCATCTGGCAGCAGCTTTCTCATCTTCAGCTTTTCAGTTATGCTTCTGTAAACTGAACTGACTGACATTCTGGCCTTATATGCAATTGCCTCACATGTTTTTCTTCGATAGTCTCTCAAAATACCATCAACCATCACCTCAGGGGGTTGCCTGTAGCAGCTGAAGGTCTTTCACTCCTCAGTGCTTACCAGACATTCGTGGAAATAGGTAAACTATCGGGATACCGTGCTACGATCCATTACACCATATCCACACACCTCTCTCCAAGCGTTGAAGATTTACGATGTGTTCTTTCCACATGTTGATGTAGCAGCGCTGGTCTTTATGTGTAATCCGACCTGGCCCATTTCGAAAACGATTTACTCACAGCCCAACCACGCGGACCAGCAAACACATATATGACCATCTCGCCTAGTCTAGATCACGAGTGTCATGAATTTCAACCTGATCAGGCCCCCGTAACGGTTGGACATCCATAGTGTGCAGAACGTTTGAAATAACTCTCGTATCCCGTCCTTATGTTTGCCCGAGCAGTTTGCTACTATTACAAGTGGTTGTACACCGATAGATACAGTGGCGTAATGCACCGAGCCTTAGATCCCCACTGTCGTAACCTCAGATTCCACCACTCAGAGCCAGAGAGCCACTAACTGCCATTCCGCACAGAGCGGGAATACACCTTCCACTGGTGCAGTACAGCCGTTCACAGGATCGTAGTGGGGTGAGCAGTTCTGGTGGGTGGTGTAGCAAGAGCCGCGTGCAATTTCGCCGCCCCGTTATTCACACGAGGCTGCCGACTTCCTTACAGGATTCTCCTCGGTCCCGACATTAGATACCACATCGACCCGTCTGCTCCTCGGGCATAAGACAAGATAGGCTGCTTTAACATCCCAACTTTATACTCAAAACAACTTCTACGCCTTCGAGCGTCAGACTGCCGCGCTTCTCGTAGGCACACGTGCCGACACTGCCGCTTGTTACGCGGGGTACATGTACAGGACTCTAGGGCATAGTGATCACGTTTTCTGATATTACACGTATTAGTATTTTTAATGTCGCGGGAAAGAAGACAGTAACTGACATTTAACGTCTTGGTTTTCGGAAGGACACTTTAGGTGAAATAAATGATGGCATTGCTTGAGATTTCCCTGTCTTTCGCATAAGTCCACGCCTTGAAAATGACTTAGATATTATTCTCACTGTTTGGGTACAGATAACTGTCTTTATTGTGATGTTGTAGTTTGTACCTTTTTTGGTCTGATGCCATATTTGAAGTTGGAAAGTTTGTCTTCTACACTCCTGGAAATTGAAATAAGAACACCGTGAAATCATTGTCCCAGGAAGGGGAAACTTTATTGACACATTCCTGGGGTCAGATACATCACATGATCACACTGACAGAACCACAGGCAGATAGACACAGGCAACACAGCATGCACAATGTCGGCACTAGTACAGTGTATATCCACGTTTCGCAGGAATGCAGGCTGCTATTCTCCCATGGAGACGATCGTAGAGATGCTGGATGTAGTCCTGTGGAACGGCTTGCCATGCCATTTCCACCTGGCGCCTCAGTGGACCAGCGTTCGTGCTGGACGTGCAGACCGCGTGAGACGACGCTTCATCCAGTCCCAAACGTGCTCAATGGGGGACAGATCCGGAGATCTTGCTGGCCAGGGTAGTTAACCTACACCTTCTAGAGCACGTTGGGTGGCACGGGATACATGCGGACGTGCATTGTCCTGTTGGAACAGCAAGTTCCCTAGCCGGTCTAGCAATGGTAGAACGATGGGTTCGATGACGGTTTGGATGTACCGTGCACTATTCAGTGTCCTCTCGACGATCACCAGAGGTGTACGGCCAGGGTAGGAGATCGCTCCCCACACCATGATGCC
Source organism: Schistocerca gregaria (assembly GCF_023897955.1). Classification (NCBI taxonomy): domain Eukaryota; kingdom Metazoa; phylum Arthropoda; class Insecta; order Orthoptera; family Acrididae; genus Schistocerca; species Schistocerca gregaria. The sequence continues at coordinate 169,182,002 of NC_064925.1, read as the reverse complement.
GGGTGTTGGCCCTGTGTGCCTCGGTCGTATGCAGTCCTGATTGTGGAGCTCACCTGCACGGCGCCAAACACGCATACGACCATCATTGGCACCAAGGCAGAAGCGACTCTCATCGCTGAAGACGACACGTCTTCATTCGTCCCTCCATTCACGCCTGTAGCGACACCACTGGAGGCGGGCTGCACGATGTTGGGGCGTGAGCGGCAGACGGCCTAACGGTGTGCGGGACCGTAGCCCAGCTTCATGGAGACGGTTGCGAATGGTCCTCGCCGATACCCCAGGAGCCACAGTGTCCGTAATTTGCTGGGACGTGCCGGTGCGGTCCCCTACGGCACTGCGTAGGATCCTACGGTCTTGGCGTGCATCCGTGCGTCGCTGCGGTCCGGTCCCAGGTCGACGGGCACGTGCACCTTCCGCCAACCACTGGCGACAACATCGATGTACTGTGGAGACCTCACGCCCCACGTGTTGAGCAATTCGGCGGTACGTCCACCCGGCCTCCCGCATGCCCACTATACGCCCTCTCTCAAAGTCCGTCAACTACAATTACGGTCCACGTCCACGCTGTCGCGGCATGACTGCGATGGAGCTCCGTATGCCACGGCAAACTGGCTGACACTGACGGCGGCGGTGCACAAATGCTGCGCAGCTAGCGCCATTCGACGGCCAACACCGCGGTTCCTGGTGTGTCCGCTGTGCCGTGCGTGTGATCATTGCTTGTACAGCCCTCTCGCAGTGTACGGAGCAAGTATGGTGGGTCTGACACACCGGTGTCAATGTGTTCTTTTTTCCATTTCCAGGAGTGTATTTCTGTAAAGTTATTCGTACCAATTTAGTGATTTTGGTCTGATAATGTTGAGAAGTCGTAACGAAAGAGAAGCATATTTATGTTGATAAACTAGACGCTCTCTTATCTGATTCTCTTTCTTGTATATGCTTTTATTATATTGGGAAACGTCAGTTACATCCTTGTGCCTCCCGATCATTTGCTTGATGTGTTAACCGTAGCTCTTGACAGCGTACAGAGCTCACTGGATGAGTCGGACGAGTCTGTGGCAATAAAAGAATATAAAACTTTAACAAACATTTGTTAACAGGAAGAGTCACGAAATGAGCAAATAGTACACACGTAATGTGGAACCTCCTATGGTTCTCAAGAAAGCACCTTGGAAAGTAGAATAAGTAAATCAAAATATGAAGAAGGACAGCAGCAGTCACACATTTTTGATCTGTTTAGTGGAGATCTGGAGATCTATGTCAGCTACCGTGTATTTTCTTTAGTGCAGTTATAACCATGAGTAATCGTAAATACAGTCGCATATGTTACCATGTTGCCATTGCAGATAAGAAACCAACTACTGACGCTGCCCTTCCACCTAACTTGGAACTCGTTAATACGGTCGTGGAGCACGCGGTTGCTGATAGGAAGAACCCTGAAGAATAAATGAACATTGCAGGTCCCCACCGGTAAAATAATTTAAAAAGACGGTTGTGTCTCATTTAGCGAATTACACAAATTATGTTTTAATAACAACTTCAATAACTCGCAGCAAAACTAAAAAAAAGGAAAGCAAATATTAAAAGAATGTAAAATTTCAAAAATTTAACAATCAATCATGGCCTTCTTGAAAATGAGTGAATAATACTTAAAAAGCCCATTGGCCAAATACAGATTCACAGTAACTGGGGCGTCTGAAAATCGCAATTAACGTGCAGAAAATATCAGACTGAAACGTAGGCTAGGTACACTATGGATAAGATAAGTGATTTCATATCAGAATTCACCAACAACGGCCAGTTACATCTAGAGACTAAAATCCGACTCACGTCAAAAATAACCGCCATCAACAGCTAGGTACAATTAGGCTTAGAACAGGCACCTTACAGCAATAACAAGCAAAATACAGAGTAGAAAATACATGCTGCTAATGGGATTTTACAGCCTGCATGTTTAATGACGTATATATGCAGGCTGAAGTCACAAATGGAAGTTTGTTGTATGTCCCTGATTCGAACCTAGACTATGGCCCACTGCGTAGGTATACTAAACACTACGCCACCCTGATACAAAGGGTGCACGGACTGAATTAACATACCTCTCTTCCACAATTCCCCTTCACGTCTCAGGCCACTTCGTATTCTCCCTAAATCTAACACTATTGCAGAGGCCCTGCAACTGTATTGGGATAGCAACACAGCAATGAAGGAAATTGGTGATCCTGCCTGAAACCCAATCATAGGTACTTTAATGAAATGAAACTATATGGTTCTACACTATGATGTAATAAGCGGACTGATTAACGAACGAAAATTTATAACAAGGAAGGGATTCGAACCCAGAACTCCCGTCCACCCAGCAGACGTGCTATCAATTATGCTACACTGACACACAGGCCTCGCATAGCTGAATGGATTACACTAGCATTCGTCCCTCCTCACTCGAAGATCCCATTCATGCCTCAGCTTATTTGGTATTCCCGAAAAACTCGAACAGAATAGCAAAGGCTCTCCAGCTGTACTGTATTGGAATAGCACTTCAACAATGTTGGTCTAGTTACGGGGAATACTAAGTGGACTGAAGCGTGTTTTGGATTTTAGACTGAGGAGGCAGACACTTTAGGCTAGTCCATCCAATTGTGCAAAACCATTGCCCAAGTGCCCAGTGAGCAGGAAAACCGGGTTAGAGTCCCAGTCTTGGTATAAATTTTCGTTCGTTGCTGCAGTCTCCATACTCGTACATACATTATAGACGTTTGAGACTTGAAAAGGTCTCTGGTAGCATGTAGTTTTATTTGATGAGATATTTAGCTAAATACCTTGTGGCTCCATATAAATAAATCAGGTTATGGCCTTGTGGAACAAGCAAATTATAATTTTTAAAAAGGAAACAAACTTTTCACAGTAAATATTTAAACAAATTAAGAGTTAACTCACTTGAACTGTCAGAAACAATAAATACGAAACCCTAAAATTCACTTTCACCCACTTGGGAAACGGAGCAATAAATAACAACAGAAGATGGTAAAGCTCACCCAAAACGTGACTCATGTGCTCAAATATTACAATACAAGCAACAAGATATAACGAGCTGGCCAGCTGCTTTAAAAAAGGAGACGGGTACATTCATTAGTAACTGCATTCAGAAATTAGATAGTACATCAATTTGTCTCTATGTTTTGAATTAGTTATCAATTGACGTGCCCCTTCCTGGATTCTTTACCATTTACGTACAACAACAACAACAGTGATAATCACATGCTCACCTGAAACACACGAAATTATATTAATAAATTTCTTACAAGCACAGGCACACATGCACAAATGAGCTTGACAGTACAGGCAAGGACGTAAAATGCAAACCACCAAGAAAGTTTTAAAGCAAATCTCTTAGGTGCACTGCTCACTTAAAAAAAAGATGTAATATGTAAATCTTGCATTACTACCAACGACCTACGCACTTTCAGTAAGTACAACAACCGCTCGCCTGATTCAGTTAACAAGAAAATTCGACAAGTAACACATGTATGCAGTAATTCACGACATGGCAGCAAACTGAATAGCACACCATCACCTGCTAGTACGCAAGGCACAGAAACACACAACCATCTGGCCGCGGTGGCCGAGCGGTTCTAGGCGCTTCAGTCCGGAACAGCGAGATTGCTGCAGTCGCAGTTTCGAATTCTACTTCGGGCATGGATGTGTGTGAGGTCCTCAGATTACTTAGGTTTAAGTACTTCTAAGTTCTAGGGGACTGATGATCTCAGATGTTAAGTCCCATAGTGCTCAGAGCCATTTAAACCATTTGAGCCACACAACAATGTTTATGGAGGCTAACGACATCTATTTAACAGATTCAGATCATTAACCGCTCATGCAGATGCTTACCGTAAAGATTAGATAATAAATTCCCAGTCAGCTGCGTGGCTGAAATTTATATAGGTTTCTCAGCAGCAACAGTCCTCAGGCCAGTTTGCCGCTTCTGCTCCGGTGATCAGCCCTCTGGGAAAGTAAAAAACCACAGCAACAGGGAACATCGAGCCGCACACTTTACCACCAATAAGCCAACTCTCGTACCGGATACCTTATACGCCCGTGTATCCCCGCTCGGCCCCACATCGCTGCCCCTACCTGAAGCGTGTCAGTTACGCAGCAAACTGGGAGAGAGGAGTTCCCACGAAGTGGCTGCTATCGATGCCGCAACCGCACCGCGCAGGTGTGTCTCACACATTGATCAGCTCTACCTCGATGGGTTGCCTTCGCAAGAATTTTATCGTCACCCATCCTCCGTTCTGCAGATGCAGTGAACTAATACACGCAAGTAACACTACATAGTTACGATAACTTACCATTCTGCAGAAACAGTTCCTTGAATGTTTACAATCGTAAGACAGTACATCACAGGTACTCCACATTTTTGTTTGTACATGAAGTTAAGATGCACTCGGTTCAACAAAAAAGCGTGACGTAAAGTTCATACAGTTATAAAATGTGACGTTTGATGTCAGGGTATGTCACACTTATTAAAATCTTACAGTTTAATACAACGTAGTGTACTGAAGCTTTTGGAGAAAATCATCGATTTGACCCCATTTCCAGGGGACACCTTCAAGGAGAGCGTTGGTTTCTTCGAAGATGAGCTTTACACATTGGTTTGTTGGTAACTGTAGCGAACCATGGTCTGAATCAACCTGCTACGGATGCTACACCACCCTTGAAGATGTCTTCCACACATGGTCACGAAAAGTTGGGTTTCTTCAGGATATGAGTCAGCAATTGCATAATAGTCTGGAGTTTTTAAGAAGTGTGCTAACTCAGAAAACTAATGCAACGAACAACACACATAAATTGATCGCCTATAACTGTACAGTCTGCAATAAAAATAAAGGTTAAAGCTTTCAACCTGCTCATAACGCCATTCCCATGGTTTAGAAATGGGTTTCATGCTGGCACTTGTGGTAGTGTTGCCAAAAGAGAATACACTTTATAAGTAATGAAAGTAACATAAAAGCACCGGAGATTGCGTAAAACAAAATAGACTGAAACACGCAAGACCTTTATTTGGCTACAAACTTTACACAGTTCAGATTAGGGTAAAAATGGAAGCCACGTTACAGAAAGGAGTTAATCTAGACCATAATCAAAATTCATAATAACTCGCAATTTATTATGAAGAAATTGTAGTTATATTCTCATTAGCTGTTTATAACATCCGATAACTCATGTTTCGATGTTGTTATTGATGTTGTCTTCAGTCCTGAGACTGGTTTGATGCAGCTCTCCATGCTACTCTATCCTGTGCAAGCTTCTTCATCTCCCAGTACCTACTGCAACCTACATCCTTCTGAATCTGCTTAGTGTATTCATCTCTTGGTCTCCCTCTACAATTTTTACCCTTTACGCTGCCCTGCAATACTAAATTGGTGATCCCTTGATGCCTCAGAACATGTCCTACCAACCGATCCCTTCTTCTAGTCAAGTTGTACCACAAACTTCTCTTCTCCCCAATCCTATTCAATACTTCCTCATTAGTTATGTGATCTACCCATCTAATCTTCAGCATTCTTCTGTAGCACCACATTTCGAAAGCTTCTATTCTCTTCTTGTCGAAACTATTTATCGTCCATGTTTCACTTCCATACATGGCTACACTCCATACAAATACTATCAGAAATGACTTCCTGACACTTAAATCTATACTCGATGTTAACAAATTTCTCTTCTTCAGAAACGCTTTCCTTGCCATTGCCAGTCTACATTTTATATCCTCTCTACTTCGACGATCATCAGTTATTTTGCTCCCCAAATAGCAAAACTCCTTTACTACTTTAAGTGTCTCATTTCCAAATCTAATTCCCCCAGCATCACCCGACTTAATTTGACAACATTCCATTATCCTCGTTTTGCTTTTGTTGATGTTCATCTTGTATAAGCATTTCAAGACACTGTCCATTCCGTTCAAGTGCTCTTCCAAGTCCTTTGCTGTCTCTGACAGAATTACAATGTCATCAGCGAACCTCAAAGTTTTAGTTTCTTCTCCATAGATTTTAATAGCTACTCCGAATTTTTCTTTTGTTTCCTTTACTGCTTACTCAATATACAGATTTAATAACATTGGGGAGAGGCTGCAACCCTGTCTTACTCCCTCCCCAACCACTGCTTACCTTTCATGTCCCTCGACTCTTATAACTGCCATCTGGTTTCTGTACAAATTGTAAATAGCCTTTCGCTCCCTGTATTTTATCCATGCCACCTTTAGAATTTGAAAGAGAGTATTCCAGTCAACATTGTCAAAAGCTTTCTCTAAGTCTACAAATGCTAGAAACGTATGTTTGCCTTTCCTTAATCTTTCTTCTAATATAAGTCGTAAGGTCAGTATTGCCTCACGTGTTCCAGTATATCTACGGAATCCAAACTGATCTTCCCCGAGGTCGGCTTCTACTAGTTTTTCCATTCGTCTGTAAAGAATTCTAATTAGTATTTTGCAGCTGTCGCTTATTAAACTGATTGTTCGGTAATTTTCACATCTGTCAACACCTGCTTTCTTTGGGATTGGAATTATTATATTCTTCTTGAAGTCTCAGGGTATTTCGCCTGTTTCATACATCTTGCTCACCAGATGGTACAGTTTTCTCAGGACTGGCTCTCCCAAGACCGTGTGTAGTTCCAATCTTACCTCTAGAAAGATAAGCGTCTACATCCTTACATTTGTCTCTAGCCATCCCTGATTAGCCATTTTGTACTACCTGTCGATCTCATTTTTGAGACGTTTGTATTCCTTTTCGCCTGCTTCATTTACTGCATTTTTATATTTTCTCCTTTCTTCAATTAAATTCAGTATTTCTTCTGTTACCGAAGGATTTCTACTATCCCTCGTCGTTTTACCTACTCTGCTGCCTTCACTACTTCATCCCTCAAAGCTAACCAGTCTTCTTCTACTGTATTTCTTTCCCCCATTTCTGTCAATTGTTCCCTTATGCTCTCCCTGAAACTCTGTACAACCTCTGGTTTGGACAGTTTATCCATGTCCCATCTTCTTAAATTCCCAACTTTCTGCAGTTTCTTCAGTTTTAATCTACAGTTCATAACCAATAGATTGTGGTCAGAGTCCACATCTGCCCCTGGAAATGTCTTACAACTTAAAACCTGGTTCCTAAATATCTGTCTTACCATTATATAATCTATCTGATTCCTTTTAGTATCTCCAGGGTTCTTCCACGTATACAACCTTCTTTCATGATTCTTAAACCAAGTGTTAGCTATGATTAAGTTGTGCTCTGTGCAAAATTCTACTATGCGGCTTCCTCTTTCATTTCTTAGCCCCAATCCATATTCACCTACTATGTTTCCTTCTCTCCCTTTTCCTACACTCGAATTCCAGTCACCCATTACTATTAAATTTTCGTCTCCCTTCACTATCTGAATAATGTCTTTTATTTCATCGTACATTTCTTCAATTTCTTCATCATCTGCAGAGCTAGTTGGCATATAAACTTGTACTACTGTAGTAGGTGTGGGCTTCGTATCTATCTTGGCCACAATAATGCGTTCACTATGCTGTTTGTAGTAGCTTACCCGCATTCCTACTATCCTATTCATTATTAAACCTACTCCTGCATTACCCCTATTTGATTTTGTGTTGTTAACCCTGTAGTCACCTGACCAGAAGTCTTGTTCCTCCTGCCACCGAACTTCACTAATTCCCACTATATCTAACTTTAACCTATGCATTTCCCTTTTTAAATTTTCTAACCTACCTGCCCGATTAAGGGATCTGATATTCCACGCTCCGATCCGTAGAACGCCAGTTTTCTTTCTCCTGATAACGACATCCTCCTGAGTAGTCCCCGCCCGGAGATCCGAATGGGGGACTATTTTACCTCCGGAATATTTTACCCAAGAGGATGCCATCATCATTTAATCATACAGTAAAGCTGCATGTCCTCGGGAAAAATTACGGCTGTAGTTTCCCCTTGCTTTCAGCCGTTCACAGTACCAGCACAGCAAGGCCGTTTTGGTTAATGTTGCAAGGCCAGATCAGTCAATCATCCAGACTGTTGCCCCTGCAACTACTGAAAAGGCTGCTGCCCCTCTTCAGGAACCACACGTTTGCTGGCCCCTCAACAGATACCCCTCCGTTGTGGCTGCACCTACGGTACGGCAATGTGTATCGTTGAGACACGCAAGCCTCTCCACCAACGGCAAGGTCCATGTTTCATGGGGGGGAAGTCCTGAGGTATATAATGCCAAATTCTGTAGAAGTGGCGCCTACGATCGTCAGAATACAGGGATGGATGCAGGCCGCTGGCCATAATGCTCCAAACCTAACCAAGTGTTAGCTATAATTAAATTGTGGTCTGTGCAAAATTCTACCAAGCGGCTTCCTCTTTCCTTTCTTAGCCCCAATCCATATTCACCTACTACCTCCCCACCAACGACAAGGTCCATGGTTCATGGGGGGGGGGGGGGATGTTTCGATAAAGAATATAATGCAGAAAGTGTGCATGAGTTTTTATTTTGGTGGCTGGGTGTCAGCTCTTACCTTTCAGGATAATTGATTAACAAAGGAAAAATAACATGCCAAACATACTTCACAAAGACATAATCAAACCAAGCACAGTCGGAACAGATTATGTGTGCTACAGGATCTGTGTGAAGTGCAAGAGTCTAAAAAGTCTAAAGATTCAGCATATTTAAATGACAGATAATATTTTTAAGACTTATTGTCAGTAATCCGCCTTACGACGAAGATGTAGTTCAAGATCTGTCACATGCTTCAGTATGCATATAATATAATTTTGCAACGTAATTAAAGAAACAGGAAGTAAATACAATTAAATACAATGAAATATTTGTCACTAATTTCAATTTCTCATTGTAATAGACTCATACGACAGTCACTGAAATGTGATTCTGTTATTAATTGACTTTACAATAATGTTAGGAGATTTTATATGGGAATTCTGTATCAGGTTAATTTCTTCATGGTTTGAAGTTCATAGATGCCATATGAGCATTTCGGAGTTGAATTGTATAGTCCCACATATTTGTTTATAGTCGATGAGATTGTTTGGTAACTATTATAAGGAATGGCATCTTTCGTTATTCGACATCGACAATCCAATACGTAACATCCATAAACCCCTATGCTATATTCAGTATCTACACAGTATGTCCCATGAGGAATGGTCAATTCTCAAGGGTGCTGCAGAAACGATTATTTGAAGTAAAGAAGACAAGTAAACAAGGCGTCCAAACTGCATACCTCAGGAGCTAAGGGTAGGTTTTCATCTTGGATACTGGCAGCCCTCGGATATCTAAATTTTGAGAGGTGGTAATGTGGACTAAAAAGAGAAAATAATGTCCGGGACACATGGGCTCTAAGAGCTTCGAGCACTTTTTTATCTTCACTACTGTGGACATCCATCTTCTAATGAACAAGTAAGTATTAATAGATCTTAAGGTACGCATTTTTGAGTCCTTGTTTACCAGACACTTTTAACTTATTCTAGTTCACGCGGTCTCTTCCCAGAATATGGAAAGCAAGAAGATAAAGACATGCACATTGACCCTAAGGTATGCTCGAGTGATCCTTCCTGTCTTATGCTTGATTATTCACTATTTCTCCTGGGACAAACTGTATATAACTTGTGAATATAACTGTGTCAGCTACTGGTATTTTGGTTTTTGTGGTTTGTGTTCCTTGAGACGTGGCATGGTGTAGAATTCATATTTAAGGTACGTTTTGAGAAATTTCGCCATGGGCCGCTAGCGGAACAATTCCTTGCATAATTTAGGTCCTACGTAACGCTAACGACTGTTTTCAGTAGTGATTAGTGATTCATCAGGTCATTAACAAAATTCTGAAGTGAACTGTTGTGATACAGTTACTACAGAATAGCGGGAGAGGAACGACAACACGAAAAGAACATGGGTGTGGGCTGACAAACAGCCAGACAAGACAGACAGAAGAGAAAGGTATTCAGTGCAGATGGCATGTTGAAGTTACTCAAGTAACCCGAAAATGAGTACAGAGGAAACGTCGAATATCGGTGTGGAAGCATCAGTAACCCTTATGACCACGACAGGATGTCAAAGCGAATACATTACCGCTTTTCGAGGCATGTAGCGGTCGTCCTTACGCGCCTGCCATGAGTCCCTTGTGCTCAGTGACGACACAAAGCATTCCGGAATACACTGACCTGGACCTCTGTACTGTTTGCGCTAGTTCGCTACTGCTGCATGTGGCTGTGACTACTGCGTGTGGTATCCGAGGTTATGGCGGGCCACAGTGGAGAGTTACTGACGCCAGGGATGACGATATTCATAAGTACAGTTTTATCAAACACTATCCAGTTACGAACAAAGATAAAATATCAATATTTTTAGCGATAAGATTTTATGTTTCTTTGTATCATGTGTTGTAGATATTGTTGTCTTTATTCCGCAGACAGGCTTGATGCAAGTCTCCATGCTACTCTATTCTGTAGAGCCCTTTATCTCCGAATAACTACTGTTACCTAAATCATTCCGAATCCGCTACTCTGTATTCAGCTCTTGGCCTACCTCTACAGTTCGTACGACCAAAATACCCTCTAAAACTAAAATGGTGATCCTTGATTGTGTCCTATCAACCGATCCCTTCGTTTGGTCACGTTGTGCCACTAATATCTTGTCTACCAGATTATATTCAGTACCTGTTCATTATCTGCTTAATCTATCCATCTAATCTTCATCATTCTTGTTTAGCACCACATTTCAAAAGCTTCTAGACTCTTTCTGTCCAAACTGTTCATCGATCCTGTTTCTCTTTCATACATGGCTACTCTCTAGACAAATACGTTCAGAAAACGACTTCCTAACACTTAAATTGGTATTCGATGTTAACAAATGTGTCTTATTCAGAAATTTTTTCTTACCGGTGCCGGTATACGTTTTAAATACTCTCTAATTCGGCCGGCATCAGATACACTATGTGATCAAAAGTATCCGGACACCTAGCTGAAAGTTACATACAAGATCGTGGCGCCCTCCATCGGTAATGCTGGAATTTAATATGGTGTTGGCCCACACTTAGTCTTAACAACAGCTTCCACTCTCGCAGGCATACTTTCAACAGTTGCTGGAAGGTTCTTGGGGACTGGCAGCTCTTTCTTCACGGAGTTCTGCACTCAAGAGAAGTATCGATGTCGTTCGGTGATGTCTGTCACGAAGTTGGCCTTTCAAAATATCCCAAAGGTGTTCTGCAGGACTCAGGTCAGAACTCTGTGCAGGCCAGTCCATTACAGAGATGTTATTGTCTTGTAACCACTCCGCCACAGGCTGTGCATTATGAACAGGTGCTCGACCGTGTTGAAAGATGCTGTCCCCATCCCCGAATTGCTCTTTAAAAGTGGGAAGCAAGAAGGAGTTTAAAACATCGAAGTAGGCCTGGCGCTGTGGTAGTGCCACGCAAAACAACAAGAGGTGCAAGCCCCCTCCACGAAAAACACGACGACGCCATAACACCGCCGCCTCTGAATTTTACTGTTGGCACTAAACACGGTGGCAGATGTTCACCAATCATTCGACATACCCACACCCTTACATCAGATCGCCACATTGCGTACCGTGATTCGTCACCCCAAACAATGCTTTTCTACTGTTCAATCGTCCAATGTTTACACTCGTTACACCAAGCGTGCCGTCGTTTGGCAGTTACCGACGTGATGTGTGGCTTATGAGCAGCTGCTCGACCATGAAATCCATGTTTTCTCACCACCCGCCTAATTGTCATAATACTTGCAGTGGATCCTGATGTAGTTTGGGATTCCTGTGTGATGGTCTGGACAGATGTTTGCCTATTACACATTACGACTCTGTTCAACTGTCGGCGGTCTCTGTCATTCAACAGACGAAGTCAGTCTGTACGCTTTGGTGCTGCACATGTCCCTTCACGTTTCCACTTCACTGTCACGTCGGGAACAGTGGACCTAGGGATGTTTAGGAGTGTGGAAATCTCGCGTACACACGTATGACACAAGTGACACCCAGTAAACTGACTACGTTCGAAGTCAGTGACTACTGAGGTGGTTGTTATAGAATACCTGGCAGTTCGTTGCAGCACAATGCACCTAATATAAAAAAAGGTATGTTTTTGGGGATGTCCAGATACTATTAATCAAAAAGTGTATTTTGTTGCCCATATGGCAAAACTCATTTACTACTTTAAGTGTCTCGTTTCCTAATCTAATTCCGTAGCATCAACTGATTTAAATCGACAGTGTCCCATTATCCTTATTTTACTTTTGTTCATGTTCATCCTAGATCCTTCTTTCAAATCACTGTCCATTCTTTCCAACTGCTCTACCAAGTCGCGTGTGTTTGATAGAACCTCAAGGTTTTTATTGCTTTTCACAGAAACTATTCATTCGTTTCCTTCTCTGCTTGCTCAATGTACAGATCGAATAAGACAGAAAACAGGCCTCATTGGGTTCTTGACAACCAAGCTCTCTGGCCTCACCCTACGTCAACACACTTTTCGCTGTTGGGCATATGCTGATGACCTCCTCCTCCTCATTCGCTCCGCCTCTGAGATTCGAGCTATCCTCGAATTGATTACCCGTTCTGGGGCTGCCGCTGGCATTGCCCAGAATGTCGCCCAATATTTTGCAATGCAAGTTGGACGAGGCCTCCAGGAAGGTGAAGTGGCACCCCTGCCGCTGGTGCGGACTTTCCGGTACCTGGGCATTACATTAACGCCCACTGTCCGTCGCCTGTTACACGTCATACACAACGACATCCACCAGACCCCCTTGCGCCGCCAAGACACACTTGAATGCGTTGAGTTTCTTAATCTTTATGTGGCATCAAAATTGGTCCACATCGCTCAAGGTTTGCCGGTGCCAACTACAATTGGGCGCAACCTTCAGGCGGCTTTTTCCTATTGTCTCAATTCTGGTTACATGTTTAAAGTCCCTTATGAGACACTTACCCTGCCGCCACGGGATTGTGGCCCTGGTCTCGTCAATGTCCGTATGCGAGCTGCAGCCTTATGTATGAGTACCATGAGAAATCAGCGGACCGGCCAGGGCACATCTCTAACACGCAGCTTCCTTGAGGTCCTCCTACTTGCTTCCACTCCACTGCTGGTTTCTGCTGGCCATATCGTGCCTTATCTGTCTCATATTTCGACCTTTTTGTCGACTACAGTTACGTACATACCAGTCTCCTAGATACACTCCCGCCCAGACTAAGCATTTTTACATCCTGCTACTGCGCTGTGTTGCCCGGAATGTGATGGAGACCAAACATCCCTCCATCCAGTGGCCCATAGTGTGGACTACCGTTTACCAGCCATTCCTCCCTATGAACGTCCGGTCACTGTGGTACCACATAGTCAACGGGAAACTGGACACGAAACAGCGAGTGCACAACATTGGCATGTCAGATTCCCCTCTTTGTATCGTTTGCCAACAACTGGACACTGATGACCACCGTCTGACGTGCACCTCTTCGCACGACCTCAGGCGCTTCGTGCAGCAAATCATTTTCTGCTGCCTCCGAGTGCGACCTGACACAATCGAACCTCGAATGTTTCCATACCGGAAGGACAAACATTTTCTCGTCCCCAATGTCATACAATTACGTGGGTCAAAGGGTGGGCGGTCGCTTGTCTCTTTCATGAGGGACCTAAATCCCATCTCGACTTCTGGACCTATTTACAAACAGCCCATGCAGCTCTTGAAAATACGCCACGCTACCGAACATTATTTGCTATCTTCGAGGGGTCTCTGTTAGACCTCCTCAAAGTTAGGGGCCGCCTGGCCCAAAGGGCACCTACTCCTCCACCCCCTGCGGTGCCTGAGTTTAAGCCGCCTCTGATCGATTCTATTTCTGACTTCCTCGGATTGGAGAGCACGTCGTAGACTTCGCGGATATTATTTATTTTTGCTTTTGCTTTTTCTTTACCCAGCATTTATAGATATTTTTTCTTGGTCGCTGAAGTGTTGCACATAATTTTATGTGCCCACTATGCCCCACAACCACGCCCCCCCTTCCCTCTGTTCACTACCCGAATTGAAATAAATAAAAATAAAAATTAAAAAAGAAAAAAGTGTGTACAGCCAGAGGATGTTTGCCTTTCGCGATGGAGAGGGCAGCTAACCCTCTGGCTGTACACACTTTTTTCTTTTTTTAACTGTGTCAGAAACCCCTGGTGTCAAAAAGGCGTAAGTAAATGTTTAAAATACAATTTAACGACAATTCGTTATCATTTAACATGAGCTGACTTACGAAAGAATACTGGCATCATGATGATGATGTCCCCCTCGCGACTCCGTCCGTCGTTTACTCCGTAGTGTGGCGGGCTCGAGCGTGGATTTCTAAACCGAACTTTGATTTGAAAATCCGGTCGCACAATGTGCAATGCATTTACCCAGTGGAGTTATTTCTGTACAGGGTGGTCCATTGATACTGAACGGGCCAAATATCTCACGCAATAAGCGTCAAACAAAAAAACTACAAAGAACAAAACTTGTCCAGCTCGAAGGGGGAAACCAGATGGCGCTATGGTTGGCCCGCTAGATGGCGTTGACATAGGTCAAACGGATATGAACTGTGTTTTTTTTTAAGGTATAAACAAATATTTTTATTACATATTCGGGTTGTATGTAAAGAAATATGAATGTTTTAGTAGGCCTCTTTTTTCGGTTTGTGATAGATGGCGCTGTAATAGTCACAAACATATGGCTCACAATTTAGACGAACAGTTGGGAACAGGTAGGTTTTTTAAATTACAATAAAGAACGTAGGTACGTTTGCATATTTTATTTCAGTTGTTTCAATGTGATACATGTACCTTTGTGAACTTAGCATTTCTGAGAACGCTTGGTGTTACAGCGTGATTACCTGTAGATACCACGTTAATGCAATAAATGCCCAAAATGATGTCCGTCAACCTCAATGCATCTGGAAATACGTGAACGACATTCCTCTCAACAGTGAGTAGTTCGCCTTCCTTAATGTTCCACGTGCATTGACAATGCGCTGAAGCATGTTGTCAGGCGTTGTCGGTGGATAACGATAGCAAATATCTTTCAACTTTCCCCACAGAAAGAAATCCGGTGACGTCAGATCCGGTGAACGTGCGGGCCATGCTATGGTGCTTCGACGACCAATCCACCTGTCATGAAATATGCTATTCAATACCGCTTCAAACGCACCCGAACTATGTGCCGCACATCCATCATGTTGGAAGTACATCGCCATTCTGTCATGCAGTGAAACAGTTTGTAGTAACATCGGTAGAACATTACGTAAAAAATCACCATACATTGCTATCGATAAAATGGGGGCCAGTTGTCATTCCTCCCTTAATGCCGAACCATACATTAACCCGCCAAGGTAGCTGATGTTCTACTTGTCACAGCCATCGTGGATTTTTCGTTGCTCAGTAGTGCATATTATTCCGGTTTACGTTACCACTGTTGGTGAATGACGCTTCGTCGATAAACAGAACGCGTGCAAAAAATCTGTCATAGTCCTGTAATTTCTCTAGTGCCCAGTGGCACAACTGTACACGATGTTCAATGTCATCGCCATGCAATTCCTGGTGCACAGATATATGGTACGGGTGCAATCGATGTTATTGTGATTCCCGATTCTCACACGATTTGCCTGCTGCTGATGTGCGGATAAGCTTCGACAGCACCTAAACTAGCTACTTGGGCATAATCATTTGTTGCAGGTCGTGGTTGACGTTTCATATGAGGTTCAACACTTCCCGTTTCCTTAAATAACGCCTCTATCCGGCGAACGGTCCGGAAACTTGGATGATGTTGTCCAGGATACCGAGCAGCATACTTAGCACACGCCAGTTGGGCATTTTGATCACAATAGCCATGCATCAACACGATATCGACGTTTTCCGCAATTGGCAAACGGACCACTTAAACACGGGTAATGTATCACGAAAGAATGCCGTTCGAACTGTCGGAATGTTACGTGATACCACGTACTTAGACGTTTGTGTCTATTACAGTGCCATCTATCAGAAAGAGAAAAATATGGTCCAACTAAAACATTCACATTTCTGTACGTACTACAG
Source organism: Schistocerca gregaria (assembly GCF_023897955.1). NCBI lineage: Eukaryota > Metazoa > Arthropoda > Insecta > Orthoptera > Acrididae > Schistocerca > Schistocerca gregaria. The sequence continues at coordinate 169,165,918 of NC_064925.1, read as the reverse complement.
GAATATGTAATAAAAAATGAGGGTTCAATTTTAAAAATACACAGTTGATATCAGTTTGATCTATGGCAGCGCCATCTGGTTTCCCCTTCAAGATAGACGAATTTCGTTCTGTGTAGTTTTTCCGTTTGATGATTATTTCGTGAGATATTTGGCCCGCTCACTATCAATGGACCACCCTGTAGTAGTCATTAGGCTTGGGCTTAGATTTGCAGAGCTTTCGTTTATCGTCCAGGGTCTCTAGGCGGATATGCTCGAATTGTTCCACACTCTTATGTACAGTTGAGCGTTACTCTGATCGGTGAAATGCAAGCTCCTCCCAACGTTTTCTCGGAATGAAAGAGGCTGTGAGGTGGCTTTTAATGGTGTCCTTATAACGCAGGTGTTGGCCATCTTGCTGCCGCTTTCCTCACGAGAACTCTGAGTAGAACAACGCTTTGGTAAATCTAGTGTCGTCCATGCATACGATATGACCACTTCACCTCAGTTGGTGTTTCATTAAGAGAACTTCAATGCCAGGCAGTTTCACGAGACGCTAAATCTCTGTGTTTGGAACTCGTTTTTCCCATTTCATATATATTTACTTATGGACAAACCTATACTTATGATTATTGTAAATGGTCAAACTACGACAGAAAGATTATGACATTTCTTTATATAATTTTTTTATATTACTTAGTGAGTCAATTTGTGTCTAGAAAGATATATTTTGGTGGGGATGGCCTTCAACAATGGAAAAGCAGACGGTAGAGACACACTACCGGAGTTAAGGGGATACTGGAACTTCTCGAGTGAGGAGCTCAAGGGAGCGGCCTTGGTAACTTTGTGCCGAGTTTTAGAAGAAGGCAAACATGTCTAGAGTAACTTGCGCAATTCAGTCGTATAGGTGATTGTTTCTGGGCGGTGGACGGCCACTACAATATGCCAGCTCTTGAAAGGACTTCACATTTCGAGAGGTCTGAATGGGCTCCAGAGTAGGACTGTAGGTTTTTCAGCTTGATTTACGGAACTGAGAGCAGACAGAGTATGAGTTACTATTCTCCGTACTGTGTGTCTTTATTAGTGAATAATCATGTTGAACTCTGAACGGTTTGAGCTAGAGGATCTCTTGTATATTGTTATTACGAAATTGGCTTAGTTTCCACGAATTTTTGATGCCTACTAAGTTTGTGGATTTGGCTACCATTCTCATTACGCTCTCAACGTAACTTTACGGCATTTGATGAGGGTATTTTCTATCCTCATTTTATCAAACATTATTCAACATGATTTTCTGTCGCCTACATCAATTACAGACTTCAGAACAGAAAGCTTTTCATTAAATTATTTATTATTTTTTATTTCTGCGTATTTTGTTGACTTGCGCTTCTAGCCAATGTATAGACTATTACACTGCAGGATCGCGGCTGGTAGCGAATTAGCTGTGAGGCACGAAACCTACATCGAGCTGTTCTTTTCAACAGAGCTGCGCACAGCCCAAGTACCCACAGTGCGAGGGAAAGATGCAACTCGTTTCCTCGTATGAGATGTTGTGTAGGAAGAGCAACCACTCAGCAGTAGCTTTAGGTATCGTCACAACTGAGGTTCTCTTGTCCGGGATTTGAATCTAATAGCTGTAGAGGCGCAGCTACAATTCTAACAAGTTACAGTATTCTGTGATCTAGGTCCCAAACCCGTTGCATGATAGGCAGTTTGCATGGGGGCTCAGAGCATAAGATTTTGCAGGAGTGGCTTGCATGAGAATCGGTAGCAAAACTTAGGTGTGGGGAAGTGAGCTGCGGAGTTTCAAGAAAGAAGAAGAAGACCCATGGGCGCCCTGAGTTGGAGCCTGCAGCTACCAGCAACAGCCAAGACCTCGACGGTGGCGTAGCGTCAGTGGCAGTCACGGTAACGCGGGCAAACGGCGGTGACTTCGAGTTAATCAGCATCATCTACACTTTCGACAGCAGCAGTAAAGCACAAGCAGCCATTCTCACCCACAAGTTCGTAACGAGATAAATAACTGTATGCTGAGGCAAAATACGATCGGGGAATAGCCAAAAAGTCTACTAACAATTTGTGTGGTATAGTTATGAAATGTGAAGAAGAGGCGGTGAAAAATAGACAACAGCTGGAATCAGAGATTAATAACGAAGTTTTGCAGCTTGAACAGCAGATCAACGAGATGAGGACAGAATTAAATTCGTTATCAGCGAATGAGGCTACTACTGTGATAGGTGTTCCATTGGTTAATTAGGGAGCACCAAGTTGTTTTGCAAATAGTGTAAAATACCACACAGTTGATTTTATTGCTGCTTGTAAACATGATTCTGTGGGAGCAATGCCGGAAGAGGCAAATATTAAATTAGTTAAAAGACATATTGAGGGCAACACACAGCCATGAGCAAATTTAATAAGTTGTTCGTTTGCTACCTGTGAAGTGTTTGAGATTCTGGAGTGGAGCGAAACAAACGCTAGTTAATGATGAATTCCTAAGCGGATCAAATTTTCAATACGGAAGTAGGTCCATGCGAGATTGATGCTAGATCAGAATCGTAGTTATCGGCGGAATCTGATAGGGATGTAAAAGAGAAAGGGTTAAATCTGTGTTTGGGGAAATTCATGTGTACTGCGAACCATTCATGTGGAACAATGTAGTATAGGCAATTTCTATGGTATGTCGGCGGAGGTTGAAGGAGTTGTTGGAGGTGAATTCCATAATACATTGATGGATGTAATGAACGCTTAAAATAAAGAAGCCTACGGTCTATCGGTAGTTGTTAATGGAGTTTACTGTGATAAAGTCTGTAGTGTTTCGGTGAAAGTGAAGAGAGGCGAAGATTTACATTACGTGGTTCATTTTGAGAATATTGCAGCTACTGATAGCGTTCATTTGGAGGAAGGACACAGTACATTTGATTCTGAAGAGAGCGATGAAATGAATTCAGCGAAAGATTTATGTACTATGGATGATTTGGAGATATATCAGGAGAGTCTAGGAATGGATTATGAAACTGAGGGTTGTTCTTAAATTGTAAGTGAACCATAAATATGGAAGAAAAATGAAAGAATGTTGAAACTGATCTTTTGAGAGAACAGTATTGAGAGAGGGGCAAATTTAAAATGGAGGATCCTATAAGTGAATAAATCGATGTTAATGAAGAAGGGAGTTGTGCATGTCTCGAAACTATGGACTGTGTTCCCACGGTAGCCAGAAATTTTGTTGGTAAAACGAAGAGCCCGTGGGCGAAAGAAGACAGAGGGCCCAAATTTGAGCAGGTGAAAAAGCAGAAAAAAGACAGATTCAAAAGATATTCACAGTGGCGGGAGAAATTCCATAAGAGGCAACGGTGGCAGAGTTTCACCATTTGGAGGAAGAATGTGGTATGTCTAAATATAAGTATGTATGCAGGTCTAATTTCATATGTAGTATGTAAGAAATTTGTTAGGGGCATTCCTGTTTGAGTAAGGGGTATTTGATGGAATTAAGATGCATATACGATGTATGGAGGCACAATTTAGTGCAAGGGGAGTGTCGGCATTGGCAGCACGGCTCTTGCTTCGAGGGGTATTGACGAATGTAATTACTCATTATTTACGTAGCGAGTAGTATGAATTGTTGTTTCATAAGGTGTGAGGGATGAGTTCAAGGGGTCATAAATATTTGTTAGTTCTATTTTGCGGTGTGCTTCTCACATCCTGGATGTGATTTATTTGAATTATTGTTCACACAAAATTTGCAGCTTGGAGGGAATCGAACCTCACTAAAGTTTTAATTGTTTTTGAGAGTAAAATATGTAGTTCCTTTCGAAGTATGAGTTACGTTTTTGAGAGCATATTATGTGGGGTGAATTATAGGATATATATTAATTTGGAAGGATTTTGAATAGATTACGATGTAAATATTTGGGTACAACTTCGTGATATGTTTTAGAGAATTACTCTCGGCATCAGAGTTGTATTATGCAGCTAGGATATTGATAAATTTAGACTGCAGTTATGTTCTAAATTTAAAGTGAAGTGGGCAATATCCCTGCAAGGCTGTATTAGTTCCTATAGTTTCTAATCAGATGCAGTAAAATTATAGAAAAATGATAAAGTATTAATTGATTTGTGGCGTCGAACAAATTTCATATCATGAAAGACATGTTACATAGTGGGAACGTGAACAGAGTGCAAGCTAAATCAAATGTGTTTTGCCTATGCTACAAAACAGATTTTTTTCTATCTTGTTTGTAAATGCATCAGTTCCACCGGAGAGGGCGTTCAGAGCCTGATGTATGGGGAGTCGGGAAGTTGTTTAATTAGTGTTAACTGCACCAGTGTTGTATATCGACAGCCATCGTCCTTCGTTCCTGACGGTGACTGCAGACCGACGCATGTTTCGGTGCAGTACTTGTACAAGAGCGTCATGAATTTTGGTAGTGGCAGATGAACTGTGAACCACCTAAACTCCGACGCTAAAACATCGATCTTGTGCTGTGTTGATGATTGTGAAGAGCTAAGACGTGGTCAAAGCAAAAAAGTCCTATATCTTCTATAGTTTCCCGTGTCTTCCCTATTGCCTGTTTTAAACATAGAAATAGCTGTGCTTGTATTCCATTCGTCAGGTATGTAACAGTTATTCCTAAAAATATTTAAAAAATGATGGAAGGAAAAGACTACAATGGTTCCTCCATTGATTAATTTAGCATTAAAGCCATCTAGGCCAGCAGCTTTCAAGTTTTTCTTACCTTTAGGGCTACTTTTAATTCTCTAATGTCTATTTGATCTACAGAGCTATTATGAATGTTTACACAATAAATTCCTTCACTGTCTTCATCATGTCATAAATTCCCGTAACGGTAATTTCCGCTTATATATTAATGTTTGCAGTATCTTAATCCGATTTATTCACATGTTTCGTAAGTTTAAACGCTAGATTTTGTATTCTGTGAATGTCATGTGCTACATTAGCAATGAATATTTACGGATTCACTATGACATATCTTGGCTAAATTCTTCGTTTTATTTCTTTTTTCACCATGTATTTCCCAGGCTTCAATCATTCGGGTTTGTAAACAGGCGTTATAAGCATTTTTTATTTAATGTTGTTAACTACTCCTGTATTCCATGTTATCAGGACCCTTTTCTGGTTTGATACTTTAGCTAGTTTTCCCTAATACCTCATTAGGTATTTTCTACATTGCTGATTTTAATCTTTCCTATTCTTCTTCAGCAAAATCTTTAATTTCAAGGGAGTGAGTCTTTGTTGGGTTAAGTTCCTAATGCTTTCTTCGTATAGTAGACTAACCTTGTATTTCATGTTTTGTTCTGTTTTTTCTACATTGGCTTCTTTCTTCCATCTTGCCCATATTTCAGTCTTTGAAGTAACACAAATTACAGGAATATCTTGAATTTGACAGCTACTGTTTTTAGCTATTACGTAATTACTGAACGAAAATCTTGCGTTCCAGGTGTATTTATTTACGCCTTTTTTCTGAAGGGGAATTTCTTATTTTTAGCTGATTGAATGTAGGAAAACCTCTTAACGTCTTGCGCCATTTTTATTTAAAGTTATTTCACCAAATGTGTCCCCTGTATATACTATTGATATCTTGTCCATTCTTGAATTTAAGTGATCGAATATCAAAAAAGATGTTTTATTATATTTATTTACTTTTTATTTACTTGTTTTCGCAGCTCATTCGGTATGGAATCCAGTCGTTGAAAAACTTCGTGTCCCCCGTAGCTGGCTTAGTCCTGTGATTGAACCTAGGGAAGACAATCGAACTGATATCGATGCGGCGAGTTTTCACCACGAAGGGCGCGCAGCGAAGCATAGTCGAACGCGCTCAACTAGCGCACGCACAACGCCAAGTGAACCCACCACACACTTGCCGGTGGGGTCTTAAATACCAGAGGTCCTGCGTTTTCGCCCGTATCAGCTGAAGGTGGCTAGAAGACTCTGCGCCGAAATATTGTGCATGAAGGTACAGACATCCGGCAGTTCCACCGAATATTTTTGTCTGTTTGACCTTCACTTGCCCAGTTTTATGATATCTTCAAGTAATCATTGATTATTACCGCCATAGCTATTCAGCCCCGCAGCAACCATGTTGTGTGGATCATTATTAGAAACACTAGCGATTAGCCAGCGTATGGGAATGGAACTTACGTGTGGGGACCACTTAAGGCCAGAAGCAAAATAATTTTCCTCACAGCCCAATGTATAATAACGCACCAGACCACTTAGGTTTAGATACTGAGACCCTCACTGCATGACATATTTTATATATAGTGTCTTTTCCACTGAAGTTTCGGCGAAGTCCCATCATAAAATATATCTTTAATGAGAATTATCCTAATTATCCACGCCAGTAATTTAAATCACCCGACCCACCTGATAATGCAGTCCTGAGCAGCTTTAGCCCCAAAATAATACTGCATCAGCCATGAAGTAAATCATGAATCCCAAGAGGTTACTAATCATGTCAGACAGTATGCAAATTCTTTAAGTCACCTACCACGTCCCATTGCGTTACCCGTTGTGCTGAGGTGTTTAGTTCAAGATGAATCTAATTAACTGTGGAAATTAATATTGGGGGCTCTCTAATCTATAATCAACAGCATCCACTGTATCAAGGAGAGTGACATAGCCTTTGACCACTTCTAAAAAAATTTAATGTCCACCATAGGGCACAGATTTCATATACTACTCGACGAACAACAGCTATATCCGTCGAATTCTATCTACGGAGAAGAGAAAGCGACAAAACCGATACGCTTGGCATTACTGTTGCCGAAAGTACTTTAGGTGAGTGAATCAAATTTGTATCAGAAGGCATAAACGCTAACTGTCCATGTTTGCTTCATTGTGACGATATTGTCACTGTAGAACGTATACAAAGATAAATGAGAGTTTTGTTACTTTTATACTGCGAAGTTAATTTTCTATAGAGAACTACATCATCAGTGCTGGGTGTGCTGCTGATGCTACCAGTACGTCGTTTATGTACATCAGTAATACCCTTCGTCTACCATGGCAAAACACGATGCTGCTTTCATTACATCGGTTTCTGTTCAATTTAGTTCGTGAAGTATATTACAGACGATTTTGTCGGAATACATTTTTCAGGAGTGCCATGTACAGTCACCAAGATTCCAGTGCACATACTGATTAATTTTTAATTTTTGATAAGCAGGAATATGTGATCTAACGGGTCGCCTCTCTTTGTTCATGCAAGACGCGGTTCTTGCAAGATGCGTGGAAGAATCGAATTTGTGACGGAGGAGCGGTGTTGCGTGAACTCGACTTTAGCTGCCGAGAGAAATATGTTTTCCTATAAGAATGTCGTTACATTCGACCTTGACTCCATCCTGTAGCTTCTTCAGTTTTCGACGTAGAAGCGTTACGCCAATAAGTGTTGAGATACTAGTCGCAGATAGTACCTGAATGAACATGCGGCGTACTTTAGTAGTCTTTTGAGATAGAAGACAAAAGGTACGTACAGCGCAATTTGTGTTTAATAGATATAGTTATGTTCCTAATGTGTAGGGAAAATATGGTTTTGGTGGTAATGCCAAAATTGGCATTAGTTTTGTTAGCCGTTTAGTGAACAGTACTCATCCTGTTTGTTACGAAAACTTCATCATTAGTGCACTGTTTTTGCGAAACTGACCTTCTCTCTGGACTATTTTAATCAATTTACCGCATCTACTTCCAGTATTTTAATATTCAATAGCTTTGAGAATCATGGCTAACTTTAGCTTTTGCTTTAATCGTTACGGCATTGGACGCTACAACTAAAGATGACGCTTTACAGGATATTAACTGTGGGTGCTACAACTGCTATTAGCGTTTTCAGGGCAGGTACATGAAAGTCTTCTGTTGCAGTATCTGCTTAAATATGAAAGGCTGTGCACATCATTCATCTACTCCTGTGTCTACAACATCGCTTTACTGGCCGAATCAATATAACAACCTCCCACCTCCAACCGACCCTGCTCACCTTCCCCCCACCGCATCATTACTCTACAATTCTGCCATTGAAGACGCCTGGATATTCTTTACCTGACAACCTGAAACCTGAGACCAACAACCTAAACGTTTCATTGTTGATTTCCTAATTTTGTACTCCTCTTTAATCTGTGATGGTGCTAGCAAATCTCCTTAATCTCACATTTGCTCTCCCTACGCTTGCAGAGGAAGCGGGTAAAGTTTATTGGTAGTTAATGATTCTTTTTTCAGTTTTTTATCGCGATGCAAAAGAAAAGGCTGGGGCTATATGTCACTTGATATCGGCTCGTACCCACTCCCAGTCCACATGAATATTCGTCTCAAAGCGGGAGCTGCTGACACGGTAACGCTAGAGTATACCGTCGCTGACTAGGTCACGCTTGCGAAGTACCTCCTCCAGAAACCTATGACAAGGCTGTGACAGGTCCTGTCAGGGACGCACGGCGGAATAGCGAGTATCCAACGGCAGCACTGAGATGCGCTCTTGCTAGCGAGCTATCGAACCCAACCACAATTGCTTTTCCTTATTCGGGTGCCATACCCCCTCAGTCTGGCTGTCCTAAAAGCAGCATTAAGCCTGCTTCTCATAAGGTTAGATTTGCTGGAATGAAACTACATTCAGTTTTTTTTTCATTTTTCTTCTTATCTAACCGAATTTCTTCTGCTCAGCCAGATGTCCTTATCCCGACTTCCTCAAGCCATAGGCAAATCCTGTATGTATCACATCCCTCCACCTGACTGTAAGTTCTGTCCTGATATATACCCGTCTCTAAATACCTGCGATTAACAGAATAATCCTTTTCGTCCCCGTGTCAGGATCTATTTCTGCATCTGCACTCATATTCCCCAAGGCACCGAACGGTGCGAGGTGGGGGAGTATCCTGTAACACTACTAGTCACTTTCTTTCCTGTTCCACTTGCAGATGGGGCCCCTTTGACCGAGCGGTTCTAGGCACTTCCGCCCGGAACCGGGCGCCTGCTACGGCTGCAGGTACGAATCCTGCCTCGGGAATGGATGTTGTCATATCTTTAGGTTAGGTTTAAGTAGTTATAAGTCTAGGGGACTAATGACCTCAGATGTTAAGGCCCATAATGCTCAGTACCATTTGAACCACTTGCAGACAGAGCCAGGGACTATACAGGGTCTTTCGCTAAATGTGTTTGCCTCTGTAAGTTACGAGGTAATAGGCGACGGAGATATCTATTGCGGTAGGTCACCATAAGAAACGTTACACTGTCTGCGGAGCTATGGACGTAGTTTACTGTGTTATTATCCAAAGAGTTACAGCAAAAAGATGAAATTTTTAAATGGAACAATAATTGTGTCTATCATGCACTGGAATCAGTAACAACAGCTCAGTATACATCAATTTAAATTACATTCCTATCACATTTAGTTTGGGAACTACAACCACACGCTGTACATAATACATGGCTGTGTGGTGGATGATGGATGTTCTGGCGGTGGGAAGTTGATTTAAATGAGATGTTCAAAATGTGTGTCCATGTTGCTGAATGCACAATGCAATGCGCCTTCTAAAGGATCTGCGGGCGAGCTGTAACTTCGCCGGTGCCACGGAGCAACATGCGCACTCGATGCGCCGTTTTAGATCATCTGGGAATGTGGGCTCAATGGCATAAACACGGTCCTTTAGATATCCCCACGAAATTAAATCTAATGGTGTTCAATAGGGCGACCTTGCAGGCATGAATGAGGACCATGGCGACCCAACCACCTTCCTGCAAGTCTGCGGTTCAGTTCTTCCACAACAGCAAGCGAAGAATGGGCTGGGTGACCATTGTGCTGCATCTCGTGTTTAGACACATATGTTCGAGGGGACCACCCAAACTATCGACTATAAACGAGAGAATATAAATTACCTGTCAGTGTACCTGGGAAGTAGTGTGGACCGATGATTTCATCCCTAAGGACTCCACACCATACGTTAATAGACCACCTACGTTGACGGTCGTCACGTCATACCCACCGTTGATTGTCTGCGGCTCAGTAGTGCACGTTATGGCGAATCATTGCACCATAATTTGTAAACGTGTACTCATTAAGAACATAGCATCTTGTAAAGACTCCAGCCTGAAATTACGCATGGCTCATTCACAGAATGTAGCTCTCGCAGGGATATCGTTCCCATGCAGCTCCTGGGTCAGTGACAGGCGGTACGGGTGAAACCTGTGGCCGTGTACTATACGCCACACATGTGTGAGACTGACGCCCGTAAGCTGACATGAGGATCGTGGTATACTGCAGCTAAAACAAATACCTCCGTCTCCTCACGTCTTGCTGTTCTTCGGCTGTTACTGCGGCGCATTAAATAGCTGCCCGTTTCCCGAAGTCGTTGTTCGTCAAGTAAGCACGTAATGGCTGCCGGTGATCTTCGCCTAGGGTATCTCACGGAGTACGCCATGGCTGCTTCAGTGGCATCGTGTCGGCACTCGCAGAGCATCAACAACTTGTCAACGAATGTGTATAGCGTCTTCATCCGATGTCAGGAACTGCGGTATATTGAGCCCCGTTTGTTTGTGCGCTCGAACTGTCGGGTATACGGCCGTGTGCTGCGACAGTCGGCAGTCTAACAGCGCATCGAGGAAGCTTCTCGCTCCGTGACACCGGCGACATCACGACTCTGCCGCACCACATTTAGAAGGAGCATTGCGTGATGCGCACCGTGTGCGGTATCTGCCCCTGAAGCTTTGGAGGGTTGTAGCTTCCAAACTGAAAGTGATAGGAATGTAATTAAAATTGATGTATACACAGCTGGTGTTACTGATTCCAGTACATGACAGGAACATCTATTGTTCGGTATAAAAATTGTATCTTTTTGCTGCAGCACTTTGGATAATAACACAATAAACTATGTTTATAGCTCCGCAGACAGTGTAACGTTTCTTATCGTGACTTACCGCAACAAGTACTTCCGTCGCCTATTACTTCGTAACTTACGGAGGAAAACACATTTAGTGAAACACACTGTATGTTTCCGTATAAGCCTTAATTTTTTGTATGTGCTGTCATCTTCAAATGCCGTTTTTCGAAACATTCTAAACAGTGTTCCTCGTAAAGAACGCCACCTTCCCTCCAAGGATACCCATTCGAGTTCATGAAGCATCTCCATTACATCTGTACGTTGTTTGAAATTCTCAATAACAAATCTAGTACACCTCCTTTGAACTGCTTCAATATCCTCCTTTAATCCGACCTGGTACGGGTTCAAACACTTAAACAGTACTCAAGAAAAGTTCCCACTAGCGCCCTATATTCGTTCTCCTTTTCAGATAAACCACATTGTTCCGTAATGGGCTCTGATCACTATGGGACTTATCTTCTAAGGTCATAAGTCCCCTAAAACTTACGAACTACTTAAACCTAACCTAATGACGTCACACACCTCCATGCCCGAGGCAGGATTCGAACCTGAGACCGTAGCGGTCACGCGGTTCCGGACTGTAGCGGCTAGAACCACTCTGCCACCCTGGCGGGCGTCCCGTAACTCTCCCAGTAAACCGATATCTAAATTTCTTCTTCCCTACCACAATCCTCATATGCTCGTTCCACTTTATATTGCTTTTAAATATCATGTCTATATGTGTAAATGATGTGACAGTCACGAAAGAAACTAATATTACTTTATTGGAACATTACGGGTTGGTTTTTCCTACTTATCCGCATCTACTTATATTTCTCTACATGTATACAGCCAGGTGCCATTCACCACATCAAGTAGAAACTTGGCCTATGTCATGTTGCTTCCTCGTACCATCACTCAACTTCGATACTTCACCGTATACCACAGCATCATCAGCAAACAACCGCAGTTTGCGGCGTACCCTATTCGCCAGTCATTTATGTACACAGGAAATAACAAAGGTCCTATTATACTTCCCTGAGTGGTTTCTTCAGATACACATATCTGTGAAGAACACTCGCCGACGAAGACAACATACTGGGTTGCACTACTTAGGAACTCTTAGCCACTCACATATCTCGGAACCTCTTTCGTATACACATACCTTCGTCATTAGTCTGCGTCTAATGGACGTGTGGGAAGGGGATCGTGTCAAACGCTTTCCTCAAATAGAAAAATATGAAACCTGTCTGTTGCACTTCCTCCATATTTCACATTATGTGAAAAAAGGGCAAGCTGAGTTCAACACTAGCGGTGGCCATTCTCTGGCTCCAGAAAATTTATTATATTTGAAATGACAAAAACGTTCAAGGATTTTGCAGCGATGCGTTGTTAGGGATATTGGGCCTATTTCTGAATTTTATTCTTGTTCTAATTCTTAGATTCCGTTCTTTTACCCTTCCTATATGCATTTAAACATTTATATATCCTCCACAATCCTTTCCTTGCCTCTCCTATAGAGTAGTAGGCTATCCTCTTATCAAACCTTCCCCTCTGTCCTTTCCTCAAGTGATTGCTACATCACCTACTGCCGATGCTTAGTCATTAAAAAATATAGTTTGACATTTAAAGAAGAGTACTTCGAATTTTATCAGTTCATTAATGTCACTGATATTTTCATTTATAATCCAAATTTATTTAATAAACTATTTCCGCATAATTAAGTGCCCCTACGTTCAAGCCGTTATTGTTGCAGCTGAGCGCCTACTACTTTGGATAAATGTGATGGAACAACAGTAAAGAGAAAAATGGAATAGGTTTACAAACTCAGAAGTATTATCATTAATCTCAGAACTCACATACTTGAAAGAAGTAATCAGACTTGCAGCCCACCATAATGGACTCGGATGATAAATTGGCCGTTATATTCACATTGTAGCGGTGTCTAGTACCTCACTTTGAGACTGAAAGTTTAGATTTTAAGCGAGCACACACACACACACACACACACACACACACACACACACACACATATATATATATATATATATATATATATATATACTCCTGGGAATTGAAATAAGAACACCGTGAATTCATTGTCCCAGGAAGGGGAAACTTTATTGACACATTCCTGGGGTTAGATACATCACATGATCACAGTGACAGAACCACAGGCACATAGACAGAGGCAACAGAGCATGCACAATGTCGGCACTAGTACAGTGTATATCCACCTTTCGCAGCAATGCAGGCTGCTATTCTCCCATGGAGACGATCGTAGAGATGCAGGATGTAGTCCTGTGGAACGGCTTGCCATGCCATTTCCACCTGGCGCCTCAGTTGGACCAGCGTTCGTGCAGACCGCGTGAGACGACGCTTCATCCAGTCCCAAACATGCTCAATGGGGGACAGATACGGAGATCTTGCTGGCCAGGGTAGTTGACTTACACCTTCTAGGGCACGTTGGGTGGCACGGGATACATGCGGACGTGCATTGTCCTGTTGGAACAGCAAGTTCCCTTGCCGGTCTAGGAATGGTAGAACGATGGGTTCGATGACGGTTTGGATGTACCGTGCACTATTCAGTGTCCCCTCGACGATCACCAGACGTGTACGGCCAGTGTAGGAGATCGCTCCCCACACCATGATGCCGGGTGTTGGCCCTGTGTGCATCGGTCGTATGCAGTCCTGATTGTGGCGCTCACCTGCACGGCGCCAAACACGCATGCGACCATCATTGGCACCAAGGCAGATGCGACTCTCATCGCTGAAGACGACACGTCTCCATTCGTCCCTCCATTCACGCCTGTCGCGACACCACTGGAGGCGGGCTGCACGATGTTGGGGCGTGAGCGGCAGACGGCCTAACGGTGTGCGGGACCGCAGCCCAGCTTCATGGAGACGGTTGCGAATGGTCCTCGCCGATACCCCAGGAGCAAGAGTGTCCCTAATTTGCTGGGAAATGGCGGTGCGGTCCCCTACGGCACAGCGTAGGATCCTACGGTCTTGGCGTGCATCTGTGCGTCGCTGCGGTCCGGTCCCAGGTCGACGGGCACGTGCACCTTCCGCCGACCACTGGCGACAATATCGATGTACTGTGGAGACCTCACGCCCCACGTGTTGAGCAATTCGGCGGTACGTCCACCCGGCCTTCCGCATGCCCACTATACGCCCTCACTCAAAGTCCGTCAACTGCACATACGGTTCACGTCCACGCTGTCGCGGCGTGCTACCAGTGTTAAAGACTGCGATGGAGCTCCGTATGCGACGGCAAACTGGCTGACACTGACGGCGGGGGTGCACAAATGCTGCGCAGCTAGCGCCATTCGACGGCCAACACCGCGGTTCCTGGTGTGTCCGATGTGCCGTGCGTGTGATCATTGCTTCTACAGCCCTCTCGCAGTGTCCGGAGCAAGTATGGTGGGTCTGACACACCGGTGTCAATGTGTTCTTTTTTTCATTTCCAGGAATATATATATATATATATATATATATATATATATATATATATATATATATATAAATAATCATTTTCAGCTAATTTTCTCAACGCATTTGTCAAGCATAGATCTGACGGTATGTCAACGTCGTTATTCCCACAGTAGTAAAGCAGACTGCACTTAGCCATATTGCCACTACAATTTCTTAGCTAATTTTCTGAATGAATTAGTCAAGTACAGACCTGACGGTATCTCAACGGCTTTATGGCCACAGCAGTAAAGCAGACTGCACTTTCAGGGTATCTCGTAAATCTCTGGCATATCTGAATGCATCTGCTTGTCATTTCAATGAAATGGAATGAGATCTTCCGTTGTTCACTGCGGTTAATAGCCTGGAGCAGTACTGCTTCACAAACCAACATGATGCACTTTATTCTGTGTAGCTCGTGCTCTGATTCGGATTTTTTCATTTGCAAGGGAAATATCTCCTGTTCAGATTCATGATCATGGTGATTGCGTTCTGAAGTAATTCGCCGGCAAACTGGGTACTGCATTTACAGAATGGAAACACATGGCATGAAATGTGCTCAGCTCTGCAAATGGAATCGAAGGTAACGTGTTACCACATAATCGCGTTTTCAACACAGAAAACTTCAAGTATATTGTTTTTATCAGAAATCAGTGAAATCAGTCTTACGTAATGTAAGTCTATCAAACCCATTCCTGCAACCACTGACTAAGGGCATAAAATCTCATAGAAAAATAGCCTTGCCGTAGAAGAGGTGATCAACGGGTCTTTACGTTCGTTGACGTTCATTCACGTTCATTCAAGGAAACCACTGATATATGTCTCCACAGGATTTTCCAAAATTTACAGCGTGTTTGGAGGAAATGACAACATCGTTTATGACGATTTCTTGTACACTGAGGAATGTAGGATTTATCTCTAAGAAACAGAAACTTGAGAACTGATTCTGAAACTAGGATTCCTCTACACCGAGGAGGGTAGTGACACGTTCATTTGTCGGAAATGTAAGTGATGCATTGGGTGAAGTAGTGTGCTAATGTGTTTTAAAGATTTTCTAATCGACCTAACGTATTCACATGAGATGATGGATTACGGGATAGCTTTGGAAAATTCCGTATGATGCTGCTTCACTACTCAGTCCGTAAGACCTATTTTAGACCTATCTGGTATATGTATCGAGATTTCTATGTCAGTTCGTAATACTGCTTGTATAGAATGTTGTGTGTGTTATGGAAATTCTTTGACTTATGTATACATTTTTCTATTATGTGGGATTTTTGAATTGTGTTGTTTAAAATATGCTTGCAGATTTAAATAACTACTTGAATGATTGTTATATAACGTATCGTAAATGATTTGGTCCTTGGCTAGGAAACGTATTGTTGAATGTAAAAGGCCGGCCGGGGTGGCCAAGCGGTTCTAGGCGCTACAGTCTGGAACCGCGTGACCGCTACGGTCGCAGGTTCGAATCCTGCCTCGGGCATGGATGTGTGTGATGCCATGAGGTTAGTTAGGCTTAAGTAGTTCTTAAGTGGAAACTCCGCCTTTCTGACCGGTAAGGAGTCTGGGCTGAACAGTCCTGTAGTTAACACTTTGATAGCAGTAGCGGATCATTGTGCTTGATATTCCTGGAGTTTTGAGGACAGAAGAGCTTAAGGGTAGTATTTGTGGGGCTCGGATGCTGCATTTGGTGATATCATTATCATGACATTGTTTTTGGCACTATAAAAATATAATTCCGGCTCCAAGGTGTTACATAACAGGGCGTGGCCAACAGTATTGCTATGACGGCATCGCCGCCAGGTTAACAGGCACTGCAAATTACGCCATGAGTGCCACTAACCTTCAACTAAACTGTTTATATTTCGCGCTCTGTAAAAGGACCAGGTATTTGCGAAATTCGGTTGATTTTAATAATAATATTAGTGCTACTAAAAACTATATCTTACAGCCGTGACTATCCCACATCACAAACCTGTACAGGAACCCTATCCTAGTGAATTTAATTCCGAGTGTCCTAATTTATTATGAGAAAGTGGTTGAACATGAAGTTAATGTTGTGCTGTCATCTGCACAGTCAATTATATTTTTGACTAGGTCAAAACACTGCTTATCAAAGCACATTTGTTATTCAAAGCGTTATAGTTTGTTGTGATTTAGTTAATTAATAATTAACGATAGGAATACTTACCATTTCACACACATACTGGTGTAGTTTTTTCAATGGGCACGGTTCTTCAAACCATGAAAGTTTAAGAGTCCTCATGGACCAGGGTAGTTAGTTAATAAAGCAGAGGCTCTTTCAGAGCCAGTGTACGAGGTGCATTCAAGTTCTAAGGCCTCCGATGTTTTTTTCTAATTAACTACTCGCCCTGCGGACGTACACATTTTTCACAACGCTGACGCCATGATTCCATGGCAGCTGCGAAGGCTTCTTTAGGAGTCTGTTTTGACCACTGGAAAATCGCTGAGGCAATAGCAGCACGGCTGGCTAATGTGCGGCCACGGAGAGTGTCTTTCATTGTTGGAAAAAGCCAAAAGTCACTAGGAGCCAGGTCAGGTGAGTAGGGAGCATGAGGAATCACTTCAAAGTTGTTATCACGAAGAAACTGTTGTGTAACGTTAGCTCGATGTGCGGGTCCGTTGTCTTGGTGAAACAGCACTCGCGCACCCCTTCCCGGACGTTTTTGTTGCAGTGCAGGAAGGAATTTGTTCTTCAGAACATTTTCGTAGGATGCACCTGTTACCGTAGTGCTCTTTGGAACGCAATGGGTAAGGATTACGCCCTCGCTGTCCCAGAACATGGACACCATAATTTTTTCAGCACTGGCGGTTACCCGAAATTTTTTTGGTGGCGGTGAATCTGTGTGCTTCCATTAAGCTGACTGGCGCTTTGTTTCTGGATAGAAAACTTGCATCCACGTCTCATCCATTGTCACAACCGACGAAAAGGAAGTCCCATTCATGCTGTCGTTGCGCGTCAACATTGTTTGGCAACATGCCACACAGGCAGCCATGTGGTCGTCCGTCAGCATTCGTGGCACAGACCTGGATGACACTTTTCGCATTTTCAGGTCGTCATGCAGGATTGTGTGCACAAAACCCACAGAAATGCCAACTCTGGAGGTGATATGTTCAACAGTCATTCGGCGATCCTCCAAAACAATTTCTCCACTTTCTTGATTTCGTCAGATCGGCTTGTGCCAATCCGAGGTTGTTTCGGTTTGTTGTCACACGATGTTCTGCCTTCATTAATCTGCCGCACCCACGAACGCACTTTCGACACATCCATAACTCCAACTTCGATGAATTTCAATTGGTTTCACACCACGCAAGTTCAGAAAACGAATAATTGCACGCTGTTCAAGTAAGGAAAACGTCACCATTTTAAGTATTTGAAACAGTTCTCATTCTCGCCGCTGACCGTACAATTCCCTCTGCCGTACGGTGCTGCCATCTCTGGGACGTATTGACAATAAACGCGGCCTCATTTCAAAACAATGCGCATGTTTCTATCTGTTTCCAGTCCGGAGAAAAAAATCGGAGGTCTGAGAACTTGAATGCACCTCGTAGTTAGATCTGCGTTATGTTTAGTTGCTTAAAACCCAGTTTAAGAAAGAACTGTTTACTGTGTTATGTACTCTAATCGAAGTTGGTTAATGCACAGGTATAGAGATTCTGTATTAAGTAAAGAAATATTTGCTGTATTAGCTATTCTAATGCTAGTTGGTTAACGCACAGGTATAGAGACCTTGTACTAAGCAATGACGTTATAGTGCATGATCTTTAACTGATCGCCCCCTTCCCCCGCCCCCCCGATTAAATCAGAATCATTTCATGCGCTTCCCTGTTTAGTACTTCTACTAGTTTCATGTGTTTTGGTGATTGGTTCCATAAACTATGCATCTAGTTCATTTAAGGTACGAGTTGTTGAGAGGTATATGCTACTGTTTGCTATCTCATTGGCCATTTGTTTGTCTGACTTTCTAGTTAGCAGTACAGTTATCTTCAGAAAGAGTTTAGTTTTTGTGTTTCTAGGAAGGTTAGAATAGCCTTAGCACCGCCTTCTGATTTATTATACTGCTTGACACAAGAATGCGTATGTAGGCTGGCGACCGATATTAGTATGTAATGTTACAACTTGCTTTTGTGCTTGGAGAACGTCTGTTCCTGACCCACCTTTTACTGTTGTTTATACTCCGCTGAAATGTTTCGGAAACGAATCTCGCTTCTGTTTCTATTAGGTTATATCAAGGTTACTACCTTCCAGAATTCCTCGCAGATGTTCAACTTTAGAATAGATTGCCATTTAAGGTGGTCGGTGTAGTGTAATAACTCCAACGGAATATGAACCTCAGTTGGCGTATTAGCTTCAGAACCGTACTTCATTCGTTCATTGGTTCCTTTGAAAGGACATGGCCGGCTTCCTTCGCTGTCCTTCCCTAATCCGATGAGACCAATCACCTTGCAGTTTGGTCTCTTCCCCCAAACAACTCTGTCTCGGAACTTTGACAGTAAACCACACGAAAATGCAGGACCTTTCTCTTACAGTATCCGCCACTGAAATTCGTTGACCCTTTCGTGCTTGCTAAATAAAGCTGAAACAAAAAGTGCTGCTCTTCTCTGTATCTTCTCTATTTCTTCTGTCCATTCTATCTTCTACGGACACCGTACTGATGGGCAGTATTGCAGTATTGGTCGTACGAGTGTTTTCTAAGCTACCTTCTTTTCAGACGGACTACATTCTCCGAAGATTTTTACTTGCATCTGTCTGTCATCAACCTTTCTCACATATGTCTTATGTGGCCTTATGCTTCAAATCGCACCGTACGCATGTACCTAGATATTCTATAGAGATAGCTGGTTAAATTGATTGTTCTGTAGTAGTATAATCATGCACTAATGGGTGTGACTGTCCGTGTAGCTATACACAACACGCTGCATTTGTTTATGTTATTACATTGAGGGTCAATTGCCACTCCCGGCACCAAGCGTCGACCGTCTGTAAGTCGTCCTGTACTTCCCAATAGTTTTTTAGCGTTGCAACTTTTCTGTATTCCACGAAGAGTCTCACTGAAATCCCGATGTTGACTACTATGTAGTTCTATTTAATTTGAAAAGTAGGGAACCTACGAAGGGCGTTCAATAAGTAGTGGAACAAATTTTTGTTTTTGCCTGAAAGCAGGAAGAAGGTTAGTCTTATTCAGAATTCCAATAGACCATGTTATTGCCCACACTTTTCGATACAAACTCCCGTTTTTCAACATAATCTCCGTTCAATGCGATGGCCTTGCTCCCCATTAAAGAGATGGCCAGTACTTCTGCGTAGTCCCATTCTACTGGTCGACATCGGATCTAACGTCTTGCTACATGAATAACCTCTCCATCATCCACGTACTGCTTCCTGCGTCAAACAATGGGCGTCAGAGGGTGCAAGATGAAAGCTGTAAGATGGATGAGGAAGAACAGTCAAATGAAATTGCCTCTCTGATATGCACTCATGTGTAAGGCCTTGCGACGAACACGAAAAAGTCGTTTCTTCAATTGCCTGTGGCCGTGTGCGGCCAGGCGGCAGAAAGATCGGACAGATATGCATGATCTTGTGCTATGTTGACAGACGCCTCTCCCAACCATTCACCGTGCTTTTATTCACTACCAGATATCCGTAGATATTCTGCAAGGGCCTATGAATATCTCCGACGCACTGGTTTTCTACCAATAAAAAATGACAGTTCTGTACTTGCAGTGCATCTCCGTTACAGACACCATTTTGAACACAATGTGAACCGCCGCCACCAATCAGGACTTCATAAAAATGTAGAGCCTGAAGCGAGAGTATGCCACGATATCACACAGCAAATTCGTCATTTTCTCAACTGAAAGTGGCGGAGAAGAATGCCCTTCGTACAGCACTCCCTTTGGGTACCGTTAATTTTTCGTCTGGTGACTTCCGTCCATTAAAAATGACCTGAACAGTCCAATGAAGTTTCCTGAGCTTCTCTCGGGTGTGCAGATTTGTGTGAGGCTTAGAGGTATCTTGGAGAAGCAGAGGTTTCTTTGGTTTTTAGTGGCGACGGACACGCCGAAGGCGGAGAAGAATGCCCTTCGTACAGCACTCCCTTTGGGTACCGTTAATTTTTCGTCTGGTGACTTCCGTCCATTAAAAATGACCTGAACAGTCCCATGAAGTTTCCTGAGCTTCTCTCGGGTGTGCAGATTGGTATGAGGCTTAGAGGTATCTTGGAGAAGCAGAGGTTTCTTTGGTTTTTAGTGGCGACGGACACGCCGAAGTTATTTCTTCAAGTTCCTAAGACTGTTTAGGACCGATCGGCAAGCTATTTGTTACGAAGGTGGGGGCTTTACTTGTTTTAAATCAAAATTTGTTGTAGACCATTTAGCTATGAAATGAGTCTTCGCGTTTCAGAATAGGTGTAAATGTTTTTCTTGAGCTATATTTGATGTTGATATCAGGTTCAAGACCATTGCATCATTCAGTATAACTGCTGTTATTGCATTCGTCCAACATTGACCATAAAAGCAAGACACAAACGCAGGGTAGCTGCCAATGTAAATTAAAAGGAACTACTGGGTCGTAAATAATCACAAAAAAATTTCGAACAGTATGAGATGGTAGGTCTAAAGGTTGTAGGTAGTAAGCAGAAGACATTCATTCACAAATTTTTGCAACTACTTAAACTGTAGATTTCTGATAAATATATATTGTATTTTAAAAGCCATAATTGCTTCTACATTAATACACATCCATCACGGCGAACAGCAAACGAAGATTAGGAAACATTTACTCCAGTACTGTAGAGCTATATGGTCAAACAATTATGCTTGTTCGAGCGCGTAAGCAACATACAGCTTCGTTCATAGTGTAAGAGGTCCATGATTAAAGAATTTTTTGCTAATGCACTTTTCGATAAATATGTAAGATATAAGAGAATCTCAGACCAGAGAACAATGTTGTATACAGTAGTAGTGGTAGTTGTAGCTCCGGTAGGAGTAAGTAGTAGGTAGGGGTCTGGTGTATCGAGTTGGCTGGACCGGTCGTGGGGAGCGATGGCGGTGCCTGAGCGATGTCTAAGGTAAAAGCAGCCTCATGCATATGTATTGTTGTTATATCAAGTCCCATGTAAATGTTTTTTTAATAATCTCTTAATAATAATCTTCCTTATAAAATTTAACTTTTGACAATAATTCACCTCAATTTAAAGAATTTACTAATTACTCCAATCCATAGTCATCCTGATTTTGTAAAGAAAAATCAGTTGTTTATTTTTATACATGACAAATTTATCAGCCAGCATTGCACTGGGCTGTGCCAGAAAAGTTTCTTATAGTAGCAGATATATACACGTTCTCCGGCTACCTTATTGAGGTAAGGATTTTCAATTTATTCAGTATGATTTCTCAGGGCCATGACGCAGCACGGCTGACGTCCAAATTTATCAGTTTAGATTCGAAGTCAGTTAATTATTGAAAGGTTTATATGACTCAAATTTTTTATTAGGAGGTTAGTCGCATTGTATTATTGGTAGGTTACGGAATTTATCTGTTGCGAGGTTACACTACATGTCAATTATATACTTATATATTTGTCTGTTAGTAGGTTACGCTGAAAGTGAATGATATAATTATTTTTTAATGTTGTGAAGTATTTTTAACTGTGTTACGGTGAATGTGAATGAATGGTATAATTACAGTTTTTATCTGTTGGTAGGTTATAGTAAAAATGAGTGCTTTGTAATTACTTTTTATTGGGAGTTTAAGCTAAATGTGAATATTTTTTATGTTTATATGTTATACATATTAATATTTTTGTGGGCAGGTTACACTTGGCGACAACCGTCCGGGATCGTATTGTTTGTGAATTTCTGAGAAGTAGTCAGTTATTATTTCTGCTCTTATTTACTTAATGTTAAATGTAGTTTGCATCTGGCGCAACGCATTTACTAATTTGTCACTCTTTCATTCATAGATCATCGGCAATTTATAGCTCTTTGTTGTTATTGTATTTGTTCCATTTTCACATTGTCTTTGATTTTGTGCTTACTTTTGATTTGTGAAAAATGCCGCGAAAAACAGCTAACAGTACATAGAGTTGTGTAATGAGTGAAAAAGTCGACTTCAATAATTTGACAGACAATAGTAACGATTCTCAGTTTCACAATGATATATCTCCAATTACAGATAATCAGTGCGTACCGACCACCAGTAATGATTGTAATGTAAATGATGAACAGACAATTTCAATTATGTCCACCCCAAATTTAATGACAGTTGATGCGTAAGTTGCTTACGAAAGCAAAAACATACATAGACAACAACATTGCGACAGTATCAGACGAAGTTAATACTATCAACACTGAATAGCATGATGAAATCTCTTCACTTAAAACGAAAACAGATACACACACAGTAGGCTTTCAGACCGTGATCAACAGACTTGAACAGCTGGAATTAATACAGGATCCCGATGCCATTAAAGCAGACGTTAAGAAGTTAAACAAAACCACACGTAAAATGCAAAAAAAAAAAAAAATTAAAGCTAGTGCCCATAAAAATGACGATCAGATAAAAGAACTGATGTAATTGCCAGTCGTATTGACGTTATCGAAAATAACAATGACACCAAATCGTAAGATACGTCACCAGTCTGGTTCAATCAGACACCTGATTTCCAAAACATACCGCAGACAATCAGTGAGATAGGTTCATCCAAAAATATATTACGTATAAAATCGTCATCTTTACAGCGAGAAGTAACAGAAATGAAAAATGTTTCAGCCCCTAACACGTCACAGCTTACACCACATTCTGAATATTTATCACACTCACACAGCGAGTGTCATTTAGGTAATATACAGAGAGTACGTGACTTAGATACCGAACAGCCACAAACAAACAGACTATCATAGAATCCTGAACCTGTTCAGACACTCAGAGACGATAATTTTGATGATAAGCACTTTCTATCCGTGAGAAAATTTAACGTAATTAAGATTAACAGAATACAGATACACTCTTTAGAGTGGATACATCAATTTGTGTTTGAATTTTCACCGGCATTGCCTGTAACGCAGAAACTAAAATTTATTTGGAGCCCATAAGAGACCTCAGGGGATTCATTACATTTCGATGAATACGTGCTGTAGCGTGCACAGGGAGCAGAGCCGTAGTAGTGCTATTTCTTCTTTAGTTTTGTGCACTGCTGCCTACTCTTTTCAACTATCGATCTATTTAGGAGTAAGAACGAGTAAAGAAAACCTGATATGACAAGTTTTACCGGAAGGCGACGGTTTTCGTTAGAGACTCCCGAAATGACAGGAACTACCAGCATAATTTTAATAACAGACAAAATTTTAATCATCAGTATGTACAAAATTTCAGCAATCGCAGACATATCTTGGCAACAATAGAGGCTTTTCCCCACAAGAGCAACAAAAACCAGCTGGTTAGCATACCTAACCAACAATATAATGTGCACGGTCAACCAAGCTTTAACGTTTCACCGCGTACACGTACTACGTCGGCGCCACCAAATAGTAACGCACAACAAGGAAATCACTACGTACAGAAAACACATCATTTCAACTGTAATCGCAATGCGCTGTATAGCAATGATTATTATGATAGACGTGAAAGTAATGAGCACAGTTTCCAGCGTAACAGTCGGTCTTACCAGCAGCAGAATCATCCGCAACACTTGATTATCATGAATGAACCAGACAGTCGGTATCATCCTCAGTAAAATACGTCAGGAGAAAATAACAGAACAGTACCAATAGTTGAAATGCTACAGCATCCTCCTTCAATTAACAGGACGTCAGAAAGAATCTGACTAGATACAGTACACGTTGCATCTTCCAGCAACGCATGCAATACTTCTGACGCAGAGAATCTTGTTCACGAAAATGTTATTGCTTTTGACGACATCCGAGACACACTTTTACATGAAAAATCAGTTATACAAATAACCATTTCCATACCTGTTATTGAAGTAAAGATTCGATCATCCACATTTTCAGCAGTGTTCGATTCTGGATTACCTATGTCAGTTATAAATGAAGAAACACCTAAAGTGAAAGGAGCAGAATCTGGTAAAGGAGTAGATGTAAAATTACACACTTATCATTTTGTATTACAGGTCATACGCTCTACGCATGTTTTTGGATTGTTCCCTTATTGACACCAGACGTTATTTTAGGTACGAATTTTCTTGTACGACATGATGCAATTATTGACTTTCAAATTTCCTATTTAATGTTAAAGGATGAAAAGGTACAATTGGCATTAGAATTTCAGCACGCTTTATCTGCAGAAGAACAGGAAATTAATCGAACAGAGGTCATTTCTACATCGGGTTACGCAAACTGTCGTTCCACATCGTTCACAGATACGTACGTACACAACTACAAAACACCAGACGAAGCCGACTATGATGTTATACAAATGATTTCTGATAAAGTAAAACAGAGCAACGCTAATACAGATGATGAACGTGCGCAACTACGCAAAATTCTTTGACAGAAATCTCCAGTTTTTGACGACATCCTTGGTAGTATGTCCGGTTTTATGTATGAATTTGAAGTTAAACAGCACGACACATTTAAAGGCAAACATTATCTTATTCCATATATTCACAGAGAACAAGTTAAGAAAGGATTACAAGCTATGCTAGACCAAAGAATTATTTAACCGGCTGTTAGTCCGTACATAAACCCGCTCCATATTGTTAAGAAAAAGGATGGCTCACTTCGCCTCGTACTTGATTCGCGTCATGTCAACGACATTATTATTAATGAAACAGATCGCAGAAATTTCACGGTACAGCTGTTTATTCCACATTAGATTTGAAATCGGGATTTTGGCAAATCCAGCTCCATCCGAACTGCAGAAAATACACAGCATTTCTCTGTTTTGGTGATTGTTATCAATTTTGCAAATTACCGTTCGGTTTAACAATTTCTTCAGCAGCATTTTTCCGCGGTTTGAATACTATACTTCCGACAGAACTTAAAGACAGAATCACAACATATGTAGACGCCATCGTTATCGCAGAAGCTAACTGGTCTGAACACAATTTGATTGTGGAACAACTGTTGCAAACTTTTCGTGCACAAGAACTGACAGTTAATCTTAGCAAATCACACTTTGGCAAATCTTCTATAAAATTTCTTGAACATGTAATTTCAGCAGAAGGCATTGCGCCTGACCCGGAAAAACTTCAAGCTTTACGTGACATTACTGTTCCAACGACAAAGAAACAATTACGCAGCTTTCTGCGATTAATTAAGTTTTCCCCATATTTATTCACTACTCTGCTTTAGACACCCCTAGATTATGCCAACTGACGGGTAAAAGCACTATCTGGTCCTGGGATAGCCAAGCGCAGTCTGAATTTGTCAATCTGAAACAAACTTTGTTGAATGCACCACTTTTATCACACCCAGATCTCACTAGAAATTTTTCCATTGCCACCGACAGCTCTAACACAGCTTTAGGCGTACACATTTTTCAGGAAATTGAAGAAGACGGTAATGCAGTAATTAAAAACATCGCCTTTGCAAGTCGCATTCTGTCACCTGCTGAACGCAATTATTCTGTTACAGAACTTGAAGCATTATGTGGCTTATGGGCATTTACCAGATTTAAGCATTTTCTTTTTGGAAGACTTTCTACCGTTTACACAGATCATAGATCTATGCAGTTTTTTATTTCAGGTAAATTTACACATGACAGATTAAGCAGATGGAAACTTTACTCAGAGGAATTTAATTTTACAATTATTCACATTCCCGGTACACAAAATGTTGTGGAAGGCGCACTATCCCGTTCTCTCAGCAAGAATCAGCAAGACATCGCAACCAACTTCTGGCAAGCAAATTTTAGCGTCATGTATATTCAAAAAGTTGCATTTGAAAAATACATTTCGACGCCATTACGAGACATAGCACAAGAGAAGCGCAAAAACAACGTGTGGAAAGAAATTAAACTCTTTTGGCGAGATAGGAATAACGTTACAATTAGAAACCATTATAGTGTACGCAATAACATTGTGTTTTGCCGCTCTCACCCAACGGCAACAACTGGTTATTATGTATTCCTGACAAACTTGTTAACAAATTAATATGGTACACTCATTTAAGTAACGCACATTAAGAAGCCATAAAATTTTTTCTTATACTGAGACAGAACTGTTATTTTACCCACATGGAGAAACGTATTCGACGAGTTTTAGCGTCATGTAAAATCTGCCAGGAAGCTAAATCAGACACGACTTAACATACTCCTCCGTTAAATCCCATTGTACCCGTTAAATTGAGACATATGGCCGCTGTAGACATTTTTGGTCCTATTCCCAGATCTAATAGAGGTTTCTGTTACGTATTTTTTTCTGTTGAATTCACTTCGAAATTTGTTACCTTCATTCCGAAACGCAAAGCTACAACTAAATCTATTTCGAATGGATTTGTATAACATTTTTTATTTAATGTAGGGCATGTATTGAAAGTAATTTCCGACAGTTTCGATCTGCGATATGGACAAGTATGTTACGAGCTACAAACATTTCTCCGATCTATATATCCTGGCATGACGCTTCTTCGAACCCTTATGAACGATTGATGAAAGAAACTGGTAAACTATGTAGAATATACTACAATAAAAAACATATTGATTGGAATACACATATACTCTCATTCCAGGATGTAATTAACTCCATACCAAATGAATCTACTATGCTATCTCCGACTGTTATATTGAAAAATGTTGAACAACCCAACAAAATTTAAGAATTATTATCGTTTCCTACATCTTGTCGACCACGCCACCATGAAATAATTGAAATTGCGCTCAGCAATATCAAACGTGATGCAGAACGGAGGAGAAGACAGCAAAAACAGGTTTCTACACGCCGCGACTTTCATACTGGACAGAAGATATTAGTACGTACACACTATTTATTCAACAGAGGACAGAGTAAATGCAGTAAATTTGAACTTCTATACGCTGGTCCATATAGAATTCGCAGCAATCCTCACCCCAATGTAGAATATGTCGAAACGTTGAGAACCAGAAAAAGCAAGGCAATCACCATATTTCCAATATTAAACCATTTATTTAATGAACATACTTAATGATTTATCACATTGTAATGCCATATCCTGATACTTATATGACCACTTATGCAATTATATTTATGTGACTACTTACTGCCGGCCGCGGTGGTCTCGCGGTTGTAGGCGCTCACTCTGGTACCGCGCGACTGCTACGGTCGCAGGTTCGAATCCTGCCTCGGGCATGGATGTGTGTGATGTCCTTAGGTTAATTAGGTTTAAGTAGTTCTATGTTCTAGGGGACTGATGACCACAGATGTTAAGTCCCATAGCGCTCAGAGCCATTTCAACCCTTTTTTTGATTACTTACTGATGATGATCGTATTTTTTCTTGGCAAGTGCCCGGCAAGGTAAGGTTAGCAGATCGCTTTTTCTTTTTGTTATATATCAGACCGTGCCCCTTTTCCATTTTTTTGTGTACGTATGATTGTTTTCCTATCGAAAGTAGAATTTTTGTCTGTATGCTCTATGAAATCTTTAAGATGTAACAGACACCTATTGACTTTAACATTTTTGCCATAAGATATCTCAAAATCTTGACTATTCTGCAATTTTTGCTGCTACATTATGATATTGAGTGTACATTTTTGCACTTGAAAACTATGTTTTTGACCTAATATGCTTTCTGTCATGCTATGCTGTATGCTTACTTATATCACTAGAAACAAGTTTTAATTTAATGGGTATATGAATTAAATGCAAGATATTAATCCTTATTCATTTTTTAGAAAGCAATACCATGTAAAAGAAATAAATTATACTACCACAGAGTTTTACTATGAAATGGAAACTTTACCACCAGAATGAAAGAAAGAAAAAGCAATACCTTGTTATGAAGAGTAAATGGATCAGAATTAACAAGCATTAACAAGAATATACTATACACATGTATAATAGCAGTCTTAACTAATTATTTTTCTTTCAGAACACGAGGTGATTGATGCAGGCTGTAAGACAGAACTACACAAGTAATTTTAGTGATGAAATATGCTAGAAGTAAGAAACTCTATACTATATGAAATAATGAATGACAATGAATAGTTGCATGAAATAAATTGTAATATGAATAATGAATATCGAAGTGTATATATATATATTTTGCAGATGATAAGAAATGATGAAAAGTTATATCTAGAATATGGTAATATGAATAATGAAGTTTTTCTTTGCAGATGATGATAACGATGGAGTTTATATATTTTCTTTTAGTTAAGAATGCTAAGTAGTTATTTAAGTATTTGTTGCAGTTCCTGTTGACAGTATGTCTTATGTCGCATAGTATAATGACTGAGTGTTTTGGGAAAGACAGCTAGAGTACATACATATTAAGTACACGTTTCATTACCTGTTAATTCGAAGATTACTACTATTCAGCATAATATGAGTACATTTTGTATTTTTTCCAGGAGAAGCTTTTCATGGTATTAATATGCTATAAGCACTTAATAGTTAAATCTGTTGTAGTACTTGCACTTTTTACGCAATTGTGTCTATCATTTACGAATGTGATCACATCTACTCTACTTGTTTCATAACATTGCTACATCTGACTCATGATGAATGACGTTATTAACCTTCTTGTTAGCACAAAGAAATTTATTACCAGTCACAGCTATTACCAATATACAACTAAAAAATGCTACCAGTTTAATATATATTTCTAGTCCTAAATATAAAGCAAATTTCTCTGATGTATTGATTCCATTATATCTATGAATTATTGGACTAAACACCTTGAATACTAGTTCCCATGAGTTATATTTTAAATATGTCTTCTCTCACTTACATAATATCACATATAAATCTGTTTTGAATGACTTCTGAATGTTGCATTACAATTGCCTTGTAACTGGCCCATGAATGTCAATAATTACAATAATGAGATCACTTATGAATGATGTTCTGTAATACTCCATCCATACTACATAAATGTTTAGTAACTAGCCAATGGGTGCCATAATTATTCAAATCGGTTGATAAACAAGTGTCATTCTGAATGATGACTAGCATAAGACTTAATGAGCTTCACCTTCTGACCTAATTAGCAGCAATTACTGAAATATCCGTAGCTCCTGTCTATCCTCATGATCATGGAGCATTATAATTGGTTTTTGCACTAATTCCATGTTGATGTAAGTGTATGGATTCTACAAGAATATGGTGTTGACATATCAAACTGTCCACCACCTAGAACGATGAAGATGTTATTATGGTCCTACTGTTTGGTGTACCTAAAGTACTACCAAATGATAACATACAATATTAATACAACATTTCAGTGTCTTAGCTACACTGATAAATACTTCAGGGAAGAGAACTTCAGGTTGCCTCTGTAGATTGCTTCTGTAGAAAGATTTTGAATTTCAGTGCATCTACGTGCAACCCACTGTGCTACAATCATGATGCTATCCTTCCCATTCCATTCCTAGTTCTTGAAAAAAAAATACTGAAGACTTATACAGTGTGTGTGCACTTCATTTCTTTTGTTAATGTTATCAGTTCTCCTAAAAATGCTAAAGACTTCTAAAGTGCGTGTGCATTTCATTTTACCCCTTGATATGTTTAATACACGTAAAAATGCTAAAGACTTTTACAGTGCATGTGCACATTATTTCACTCCTTGATATGTTTAATTGATGCAACAATGCTAAAGAATTTTACAGTGCATGTGCACTTTATTTCATTTCTTAATGTATTTAGTCCTTGTAGAAAAATGTTAAATATTTATACAGTGTGTGTGAACTTTATGTCATTTGATAATGTATTTTTGTGCTAATGGCGTATACACTTTGTCATTTCTTAATGTTCTTTACTCATTGCATGACCACTCTATTTTATTTCTTAATATATTCTGTACTTATATTATTTATCAATAGTGTTATATATATATGTATATACTCCTTGACTGTCGACTTAGTTAACTAAATAGATTATACAAAAATTTTCTTCTCATGGCAAGTCCAATTGACTCACCATCGCTGCCAAATTTTTACCCCCCCCCCCCCCCCCCCCATTGGAGGGTTATGTAAGAGGTACATGATTAAGGAATTTTTTGCTAGCACACTCAAGCAGATGTATTGTCGATGAATTGCTCACGGGCTGGCTGTTATATGTAAGCTATAAGAGAATCTCAGACCAGAGAGCAGTGTTGTATGCAGCAGTAGTGGTAGTTGTATCTCCGGTAGGAGTAAGTAGTAGCTAGCAGTCGTTTGTATCGAGTTGGCAAGGCCGGTCGTGAGGAGTGATGGCGGTGCCTGAGCGATGTGGTATAAGCTAGAAGCAGCCTCGTGCATATGTACTGTTGTTATATCAAGTCTAATGTAAGTGTTTTTTCTTAAAAAATCTCTTAATAATAATCTCTCTTAGAAAATTTAACTTTTGACAATCATTCACCTCAATTTAAAGAATTTACTAATTTCTGAAATCCATAGTCATCGCGATTATTGTAAAGAAAAATCAGTTGTTTCTTTTTATACATGACAAATCTATCGACCAGCATTGCACTGGGCTGTGCCAGAAAAATTTCTTATAGGAGCAGATATATACGCGTTTGCCGGCGAACTTGTTGAGGTAAGAATATTCAATTTATTCAGTATTATCTATCAGGCCCGTGACTAGTTTAAATTCACAGTCAGTTATTGAAAGGTTATAAGTGAGCCACAATTTTATTGAGAGGTTAGTCACATTTTATCGTTAAAAGGTTACGGAAGTAAACTGTTGGTAGTTTACGCTGATTTTGAATGTTATACATAATTATTTTTACTGTGGGGAGGTTACACTGAATGTGATTATTATACTTATATTTTTTAAACTGTTGAGAGTTTACAATAGAAATTTGCTCATAGTAATCCTGAGCCCTCTTTAACCAAAGGTACAACCATCACCTTATGTCTGATATTCTCTGTGATCAAATATCGTCTTTCTCGATGTCCAGTCTACCACCCACACTATTAAAGAAGGACATTCTGTAATTTTTCTGTTATACATAAAGCGACTGGAAACAACAAGTGCTGTTAATCATTTAGTAGTCTGATGACCAGTGATGTGATTTTGACTAGGCTTCTCAAACGACTCATTACTTTCATAAATAGAGAAATAAGTTTCATACCAATGTTCCAAGAACTTACACTATACAGTACTCAATTTTATTTTTCTCAGCTTTGACGAAATGCGGGAACTCGATTGTTTGATAAGTTGAGATTAGGAATAAGTTTGCTTCTTACTGCAAAAATTATCTTCAGTTTTTTTCCGTCTTATGAGTCATTTCGCACCTACCAATCCCATCCTCCAGCGCACCTGATATATAAAGATCTAACCGATACGAGGTACGTTTTCCCTATGATGAATGCTGTTCTGCAGCAGCGTGGAATGTTAAACCCACTCTGGAAGTGACACCACAGTGATCGGCAACAGATTCCTACACTCATCTTTATTCTATACGCGAAGTAGTTGGCTTTTAGAGTGAGATACTTTCCATGTTACGGACTTGAATACCCTTCAGAGCATAGATAAAAGCTTATTGATTTTCGTATTTTACACTATTTCACTTTTTGTTTATTTTCATCACATTTAAGAAGAATCAATCTATTATTGTACTCGTATTAACGAAGCTGGGGGGAGAAGAGTGATAAGTAAAAATGCACTTTTGCTAAAAGCGCAATTTGATATTGTTCAATCGGGAAAGGAAAGCGAATTATGGAACCAGCCCAATGTGGTTTCCTCAAACGAATAAACACATATTACATCTTCATCTACATCTACATCCATACTCCGCAAGCCACCTGACGGTGTGTGGCGATGGGTACCCTGAGTACCTCTATCGCTTCTCCCTTTTATTACAGTATCGTATTGTTCGTGGAAAGAAGGATTGTTGGTATGCTTCTGTGTGGGCTCTAATCTCTCTGATTTTATCCTCATAGTCTCTTCGCGATATATACGTAGGAGGGAGCAATATACTGCTTGACTCTTCGGTGAAGGTATGTTCTCGAAACTTCAACAAAAGTCCTTACCGCGCTAATGAGCGTCTCTCCTGCAGAGTCTTCCACTGGAGTTTATCTGTCATCTCCGTAACGCTTTCACGATTACTAAGTGATCTTGTAACGAGGCGCGCCGCTCTCCGTTGGATGTTCTCTGTCTCTTCTGTCAACCCTATCTGGTACTGATCCCACACTGCTGAGCAGTATTCAAGCAGTGGGCAAACAAGCATACTGTAACCTACTTCATTGGTTTTCGGATTGCATTTCCTTAGGAATCTTGCAATGAATCTCAGTCTGGCATCTGCTTTACCGACGTTCAACTTTATATGATCATTCCATTTTAAATAACTCCTAATGCGTACTCCCAGATAATTCATGGAATTAACTGCTTCCAGCTGCTGACCTGCTATTTTGTAGCTAAATGATAAGGGATCTATCTTTCTATGTATTAGCAGCACATTACACTTGCCATTCCGTGCACCATGCGTCAATTCGCTGCAGATCCTCCTGCATTTCAGTACAATTTTCCATTGTTACAACCTCTCAATACACGGCAGCATCATCCGCAAACAGCCTCAGTGGACTTACGATGTCATCCACCAGGTCATTTATGTATATTGTGAATAGCAACGGTCCTATGACACTCCCCTGCGGCACACCTGAAATCACTCTTACTTCGGATGACTTCTCTCCATTGAGAATGACATGCTGCGTTCTGTTATCTAGGAACGCCTCAATCCAATCACACAACTGGTCTGTTAGTCCATATGCTCTTACTTTGTTCATTAAACGACTGTAGGGAACTGTATCGAACGCCTTGTGGAAGTCAAGAAACACGGCATCTACCTGTGAACCCGTGTCTATGGCCCTCTGTGTCTCGTGGGCGAATATCGTGAGCTGGGTTTCACACGGCCGTCTTTTTCGAAACCCATGCTGATTCCTACAGAGTAGATTACTAGTCTCCAGAAAAGTCATTATACTCGAACATAATACGTGTTCCAAAATTCTACAACTGACCGAAGTTAGAGATATAGGTCTATAGTTCTGCACATCTGTTCGACGTCCCTTTTTTAAAACGGGGATGACCTGTGCCCTTTTCTAATCCTTTGGAAAGTTACCTACGGTACACCGCTTCAAGAAGGGGAGCAAGTTCCTTCGCGCACTCTGTGTAAAATCGATCTGGTATCCCATCAGGTCCAGCGGCCTTTCCTCTTTTGAGCGATTTTAATTGTTTCTCTACGCCTCTGTCGTCTATTTCGATATCTACCATTTTTTCATCTGTACCACAATCTAGAGAAGAACTACAGTGCAGTCTTCCTCTGAGAAACAGCTTTGGAAAACACATTTAGTATTTCGGCCTTTAGTTTCTCTTCCCCTGTTTCAGTACCATTTTTGTCACACAGTGTCTGGACATTTTGTTTTGATCCACCTACCGCTTTGATATAAGACCAAAATTGCTTAGGATTTTCTGCCAAGTCAGCACATAGAACTTTACTTTCGAATTCATTGAACGCCTCTCGCATAGCCCTCCTCAAACTAAATTGCGCTTCGCGTAATTTTTGTTTGTCTGCAAGGCATTGGCTTTGTTTATGTTTGCTGTGACGTTCCCTTTGCTTCCGCAGCAGTTTTCTAACTCGGTTGTTGTACCACGGTGGCTATTTTCCATCTCGATTAGTCTTCAACGGTGTTATAGGATGAGTGTTGTTGACAATAAAGGTGTGATTAAGATTCGGTCTTTACTTACAACATCGAAATTAAAGAATAAATGGATAACTGAACATCACACCTAACAGTCTGCAAACTTTCTCATGTTTATTCAATTCTCCACTATGTGACTGAGAAAAGAATTCTGTCATTACAGAATTATTCAAATGAATCTTTAAATTCCAAACTATAGTGCCAATACGGGACATTTCTCTTTAAATGAACTAGCCTTTCAAATGGTTTGCTATCCAACTTCACCTCTTGCTCTGCCTCGCCGATTTTTCCAATTTTATATTGCAAGTGCATACAACGTACTCGAGGATATAAATTCTCGATAGCAGCAGTTGATGATCTAGTGTGGAAATTGTGGTGCTTCGTCGCACAACAAGGCTCCACATCAATCAAGAAATTTCTCAGCACTGTCGAAAAGAAAGAGGGGATAACAGCATGTCCTGAGATATCCTTGATGAAAGTTTCATTCAAATTTCGCGCATTTGTTACGTTAGAAGCTGTCATATACTTAGAGGCACGAAGTGCGTAGATTTCATCTTTTTCTGCTAGTTTTCTGTTGTTTTGTGACAAATGTGAAGATTATTGCTTTAAATTTTGACTACTTTTGTGGTACTGATATCAACTACGTTACATGAATCTCAAGGAGAGTAGGCTTCATGTTGTGGGACGATATCAAACACCTCCCCTATCTGTATGATGAAAAAGACTAATTTAAACATGTGAGAAACCATAAATGAAAAGTGCTAATGTTATATTATAAACGAAAATTTCTGTTTAAAATTCATTCTGACGTACTGTTATCATAATTGTGTTAGTGTTTTTCTTACTTGGAGTCACAAACTGAAATGCTAGTGTCGTCAAAGTGCATTAAAAGTATATACGTGAGGCAGTTGTAAAAATAACAAGTAGATGCCAAGAATATTTACTTCTATATGAGAACTGTGTGCACACAAGACATGACGTCTAGTGACACTGCAGGTGAAAGAAAATTATAGTAGAGAATGACCTACTAATGTACCTGGTGATATATCATGTGCGTAAGCTTGAAATTCAGAACGCCTTTCAGGTAGTGAAAGGTAATATATGGGAAGATTAACGTCGACCTTACAGCATACGAAATTTGCAATAAATCAGTGTAGCAAAGATGAAGTGTTTGAAATATGTTTTTATGGGTTTCAGGTGGCCTGCTTCAGCGCTCGGTAATCAGTTTGTAGGAAATCTATTAAAACTAGTACCGGCAGCTTTGCTGTGAACCGATTTCTTTTTTATTTAGTAGAACTTGTTTTTGTTACGCCTATTGCTGGTGTCTACAGGAGAGTTAGTGACTGGTTACACGGTTGCCAGTCGAAGCATAAGTGAAGCGTAGCGACAGGTTTAATTTAATTTCATATACCGAGTTTAAAAAAAGAAAGAGAGAAATGGGAGACGTGCTTGTACAGTTGTTAGCGCCAATGTTACACCTGGTATTGAATTCTCTCATCTCAAACCGATATTACTGTACATGGAATTGCATCCATACGTGGACTCTAATTTCTCTTCAGAAGTGATCACTTTGTGAGGTAATGACAACAAAAATAATTTCAAAAAATCTGTTAGGCCTACTGAAAAATTAATGTGTGGAGGATCAGTTCATTTTTATATGAAATTCAAAGACGATTTGTCGTAATGACTGTTAAATAAATTTCTCTGATTTAGATCCAAAGTGTAACAAATTCCAGACTTTTCAATTTAATTAAGGCTACAAAAGCATGGTCTTTTCTGAATGGTCTTCTGATCAAAAATGGTTTCTATTCTCATAATGAAATATTTTCAGAAATCATTTCATCCATTATTTGACCGTCTTCGATATTGAATTTCCAAAACACTGAAACACGTATTTTTGTTTTATTTCTAACCGAGAAGTGAAACAGAAATTTTCATAGACGTACCTGTAAAACTGCTTTGTTAGTTCTTAAATAATGATTAATTTAAAAAACGTTTCGCTCAGAATTTTCAAAAATTCAGAATCATGGAATTTTCTTACGTCTTACTGTGAAATCAAGTATCAATTTTCGTAATTCTATCTTCAACGTTCCCTTAATAGCTATATATTTACATAAACTCGTTCATACCGCGATCACCTCCTTAGAGGTGGAATTAAGAAAAATCCTTTTTTGAGCGAAGCTTATAGTATAAGGTCAACATCTTCTTAAGATTTATTGTACCAGTAACGATTTTGGCATGGCTATGATCAGTTGGTCAGTCATGATACATCTTTTTCTAATAGAGGGTTTTCCCAGACAACATCGACGGCGCCTTGTATGTTGTGCAGGAAGGCATACTGAACAGTTTTAAAGCAGAGGCCGTCATTCGGAAGCGCAAGGTTCAGGGCTTTGAGGCACATAGAAATCCGAGATGGGTGTGCGATCCACGTTACTTCAATAAACCCAATATGAGTAACATATCGCGCTGCCTGCATTAAAAAGGCCTACGAACTACGTACCTCCTACGAGCTTACATCGGTGGCGATGAGCCTCACACAAATAAGCTAATGTGTGCGGTTGTCTTTTCAGTATTTCCGTCGCATCGCGATTCGATCACTGAGCTCCTCCGCCAACGATACAGGTGTGCCATACAAGATACTCAACATACCATCGCACAGAAATTGTTCGAGAGGCGTCAGATCTGGCGACGGAGCTAGTCATGGAACTAGTCCACCTCTACCAATCCATCGACTGGGATGTTCGACGGTGGGGTAATTCCGCACGTCGATATGAAAGTGTACTGGAGCTCTGTCGTGTTGCAGCCACACGTCAATCCAAATATATAGTGGTACTGCAGCCAATAGCGGGCAGATCATCTCTAATAAATGTTAGGTTTATCGGACGTGTTAGTCTGTTTAGCGGTGGATGCGACCAAAAGATGTGGTCACCAACTACAGCAGAGCTGATGTTAATACCAATCCTGTGTTGGTGATTTTGAATCATCTGCGCACGCGGATTTTTATCTGCCTAAACAAGCATGTTGTGCAAGTTTAATTTGCTATCTCTAGTAGACCTGTGTTCATCCGTGAACAGCACCAAAGTCGGGAACTGAAGCTAGAGTGTGCATCGATGTAAATAACACTGTGCAAACTGTACGCCTGGTTAGTAGTCTTCCAGCCGAAACGCCTGGAATTTCTGTGAATGCTATGGATGGAATCATTGTTCATGGACAACACTCTACTCGGCACTTTCACGCGTGTGAAGCGTCTGCGCCACATGCCGAGTCCTGGCGGCTGTGTCCTTTTCGAAAATGGTCATTAAGTCCTCCCCCAACTGTAACGTTCGAGCCGAGCGCGGATGGCACGTATCACATACTCGTATCACATTTCGGCACCAACCAAACTGTGGACATCATTTGCAAGTACGAGCAACAAAGTGCTTCAACTTTACTGCACAATTCACACAGTTCCGAATGAAAATACCTGCCTTCAACGCTCCAGCTTCTCTGAGGCTCCTCTCGATGGCGGCGAACGTGGAATGATGTGGGGTACGTTTACACGGAAAACTTGCAACGTAGAATCTTGCCGCAGCTCTCCTATTACAATCCGATTTGCCGTATGCAAGCACCTAACGGTCATTTCCGCACTTGTGTACTGGTTCAAAATGGTTCAAATGGCTCTGAGCACTATGGGACTTAACATCTAAGGTCATCAGTCCCCTATAACGTAGCACGACCTAAACCTAACTAACCTAAGGACATCACACACATCCATGCCCGAGGCAGGATTCGAAACTTCGACCGTAGTGGTCGCGCGGTCAAAGACTGAAGCGGCAGGCTTGTGTACTGGTACGTGTTGGTCTCAACGACGTTACTGCTCTAACAGACCACACAAGGCCAGCATTAGGATTGGCACAAGGGCTGTGTGGAGGAATGCAGCCTATGCGCACGATGTTATTACTCTCAAGTCGTCCATCCGCAGTACACATACGGCTAGTGGGGTGAATAAAAAAAAAGGCTCTGAACATTATGGGACTTAACTTCTTTGGTCATGAGTCCCCTAGAACTTAGAACTAGTTAAACCTAACTAACCTAAGGACATCACACACATTCATGACCGAGGCAGGATTCGAACCTGCGACCGTAGAAGTCGCGCGGTTCCGGAATGCGCGCCTACAACCTCTAGACCACCTCGTCCGGCGGGGTGAATACCTTCCGTATTCAGCCAAAAAAACGAATCGGAATAAACCGTCCCAAGCGTCCGCTCTCAGACGTCGATGCTATTCCAGCTCGTAAGACGTGCGTTTCCGGGTATGGATTCCTTCTTAAAAACCGACCAGTTTGCCTTCCCGCACACAGTACTAAGTGTTGTCGATATTATTTAGGAACACCCTCTTTACAGAGGTCGGACATTCACTGATGAGCCCATCCGTGATGTCGAGCATTTCAATTGCAATTTTTCCAACCTTGTGAACGTAATACAAAAGTTATTCAGTGCTTCGTGGATTCTAAACGTCTACCACACGACTATGCCTTGGTCACTTAATTCCTATAAATTTGTCTGCGCGGGGTTGGCACCAGATAGCGTCCCAACGTGTTCCATCTAGTTCATATCAGGCCAATCTGTGAACTATGAAATCAACATGAATTAAATATGATGCTCCACAAATCACTGTGGCACGATTTTGGTCTTGTAACATGGACAATCGCGCGGTATGATGCGACAGTCATCGGGGAGACATTAAGCATGAAGGAATGTAATTGTTAACTTCGTCCACAGCTGACTTTCGCAGTATCCGAAGGCACAAAGCCCCGCAATAGGCAAAAGCCCAGTTGAATATCCCCCACAGCATCGTCCGTGGCGCCACACATGTTACGAGCAGCAAAATTACCAGAATGACTGCGTATCTGATCACGACCATCACCGTCGTGTAACATGTGTGATGCATGCAAGAGTGCGACGATTTCCACTGATTCGCGTTCCTGTCTCGGCTGTG
The DNA here is from genome assembly GCF_023897955.1 of Schistocerca gregaria. Classification (NCBI taxonomy): domain Eukaryota; kingdom Metazoa; phylum Arthropoda; class Insecta; order Orthoptera; family Acrididae; genus Schistocerca; species Schistocerca gregaria. The sequence goes on along the minus strand of NC_064925.1, from coordinate 169,126,837 downwards.
ATAGCGCTAGACGGTAATTGGACGTCGGCGACAACTCGGCTTTGCAAGGATTCTCTCATCTGGCAGTCAAAAAGAAAATTTTAAATTAAAATAATAATAATAATTATATACAAATTTGATTAGTAAGGTGTCAAGCATTATTGCAATGACAAAAATCTATAGTAAGGAAACACAAATTGAAACAGACGAACTTTCTGGCTTTTCGCCTGACTGAAATTTTTTATGATTATTTCATACGTATTCCCAGATGATGTTTATAGTTCAGCTGATAGTACTGACAACGCAGATAGTCTGTCTTGCCTCATGGTGCCTCTCAGGTAAGTTTTAATCAATGGTATCTTTGAGAATCTTCTCTCGGTCGAAGCAGTACTGATCGGAACTGTGAGCATGATTCTGATTGTTATGTAAACATTTGGATATACTTCTTCCAAATTATTCTCTAAAATGTACTGAATAAGTTGTTCAGCGTCTTTGAATCCAGTGTATTGGGTTTTAAGAACTGCAGTTTGTCATAAAGTCGTCTCTAAAATGTACTGAGTAAGTTGTTCAGCGTCTTTGAATCCAGTGTGTTGGATTTTAAAAACTGCAGTTCGTCATAAAGTCGATATTTTCGCCGTCTCGGCGTTTTGTATCTAAATCATTATACAGCTTGAGAAGGTTCTCCTTGGATAAAGATTTCAAATAACTGATATTGTAAAAAAAATCAACGTTTAAAATATTCGTCGAATGCTTTGAATCGTCTTTCAGTATCGACTATTACATCATCTGTCACACATTTGAACAGATTGTATAGGTTTATCAGTTTGTTCATAACGGAACATTCGTCATTTCAGTTATATTCTTTTTCGTTATTTAACTGGATATTGAATTTCGTAATTTTTTAATTCTACACACACTCGAGCTTCTGCGACGCTTGTTTCAAATGCTGCATTACGGAATTTTCGAATACAACGTAAAGTGTCAATAGCTACATTCAAGTTTACTTCAAACGGCTGCCTTAATTTACTTAAGTTGTGCGCACGTAGTATAGTATCATAACACACATGCATTGCAATATTAAACTCAAAAGTTAAGATTTCGTTCAAGATTGCTTTACAGTCGGTAAGACTGTAAAGGAGGTGATTCACGCTTTCGGTGACATCATCAAATAGTAGAAATAGGGCTTTCACTGCTCCAGTTCTACTTTCCCGTCGTAGTTCAGAGTAAGGTTTAAATGCCAGTTTTTAGTTTTTATAAGATCCCAACGCTTGCTTGACGCTGAAAAGAGTACATATACTTTACTGATAAAGCCGAAGAGAGTGCCGCATCTTGTGATGGTACAGTCCCCAAAAAGTTGTCCTTGAATTTTGAGACAGGACGCGGGTTTGGCTTTTGTTGTGGGTTGAACGACAGATGTAGCCGAGTTTGACAGTAAAAGAGCGCCAGAAGGGTACGACGTGTTTGCCGTACTAAACTGCCGACAGCGGCACCACCTTTGAAGTTCCTCCGCTACACGTTCTTTGCGCCTCTGCTATTGGCTCATTCTGGAAATATGAGAAATCTTGGCGACAAACAGACGTTCAGGATACTCTGAAACACGTGGTCGGAATTTCCCGTGCTCACTGGCCTTTGGATGCAAAGAATAGAGGAAAAAGCCTCATGGTGACCCCGAGGAAGCAGCTAAAATGTTGGAATATCAGATATCTCAATAAAAAAGTGAACCCATTAAGACACTGGCAAGCCACTACCAGAAACAAAAGGTGAAAATTATGGCGATACGGACGGTTAATTTTTATAAACGAAGCGTCAATGAAGAGGTCCAGTAGAAATCAATCAAAGGATTAAAACAGAATGGTTGTAACACTTTACCGGTTTTCATATAATGGCTGGGACGTGTACGCTGCACGTAAAATAGTGAATTTCAACGATAAGATTAATTAATATGTTGAATGTAGCGGCAGTATTTCGAAATAAAAGTAGAGACTTGTGAGTATGTCTGCTGTTAATAGTTTATGACTGTTAACGAATAATTTACAAGTAACGATTTCCTCGATAGAATTAGAATTTACTAGAAATGTAGTGAATTTTATTAAAATCTAAAGGCGGCAATGAAAAGCTGATAAAATTTTCACACAAATTTATGTATAATACATACGTACGGTGACACATTTACAGTTCTTTTTGTTTCGGAAGAAAGAAATATCTTTTTAATTTACATATGTTACAATCTGAAGATACAAATACCCGGTAGCTATCTTGGCACGAAAAGTCTAATTTTGGCCGCGATTGCAGGTTGATACTATTACTGGCAGTATTTGGAAGTAGTTGTTTCAGTTTTTTTTTTGTACATAAACATTTAAGAGACGGTTTCAGTTCAGTTATTATATTTTTACATGCTTGTGTGCAACTGACTTGACCATCGAAGTCGCAGTTTATCAAAAGTGGAGAATTCCCTTGGATTAATACAGAGTATTCTTGTTCTGCCACCTTTATTAATAACTACCATATTGGCGTCGTTATCATAGGCATGTCCTCGACAGCGATGGATATCTCAGCATTTGGTAAATACTTCTTCCTAGTATCTGGACGGCAATAAAGCCAGCGAAATGACTGTGTGTATCTCCAGTTGAGTAACTGCAGAATCTCAGTATTATTGGCGTATGTTCCACATGGCTCACATCCCTGGTACATAGGAGCATGAAGGCATACTGTTTTGCTCGTTTGATTGTTTATAATTTCGATAAAAACAGATTTGGATACTGATGTAATTAATTCAGTTTAGATGTCTTGGCTCAGATAATGCTGACATAGTTGCTTCCCATTATCAAACTGCAAGTGCTCTTTAATTGTTAGATCATATTTGGATAACAGTTTAAGTAGCTCTATAAAATTTCCACTTTTTCTGTTATCGTTAATACTGAGCGATTCTTGAAAAACTCTAAATGCCATATTGTGGGACGCTAAGTAGTTGATAATATCGATCAGTCTCTCCCCAAAGTAATTCCAGTACCTCTGTTATTCGTTAATGAGTCTCTCATTTGCCTTATTTATTATTTTTACGTATTTGATTCCTTGATTCCTTTCCAGGATTCCCTCCATCTACTCTTCCGCTCCATGTACTCTTGACTTTATTCACGTTTTTGCAGTATCCTATTAAGTTCTTTCCAGTCACAGCATACTTCTTTCACCATCTGTGTCTCCAAATGTGAAAAATGTCTACATGGAAAGCAATAAACTTTATCTTGAGACTAGAGTTACATAACCATCTGCGATGTTGCTTTCTCCGTTACTCAATTTCCTAGTAAGATGAAATTTAGTTAAATTACTTTTATTTGCGACTTTTGTGTAACTTTCATCATGCTTCTACAGGTTTTCTTGGGGACCGTTCTGTATTACGTCACGACGCTGCGAACTTGTTACTGAAAATGCTCGCTTCCCAGGATATAGTTCTGCAATTGACTCTCTTATATCGTTTGTTATTTTTCCCCTGAGTCACAAATCACCCACTTTTTAACCCCTTATTCGGCTCAGAATCTTGGATCACCGCGCTTTCACGCAGCTCGGATGCTATTGCATAAAAAGTAATAGATTCTTTCGACCCTTAAGGCAGTTCTGTTTCAGAATGTAAAAGGCACTTGGAGAAGAGGTTCTGAAGCCTCTGAAGCTGTTACCTCTGAAAAATGGGTCTTAAGAAATTTCATCATACTCGATGTCATAAGTGGGTTTGATGTTACTGTCTGAGCGTTTCTTCTTTTCTTTGATGCGCCAGATTCTCATTTCCTACCTATGTCTCTGTCTCTTGTGGGTTCTGCATACACGTTGATAAAAAATATTTTTGCTAAACAGGTTGGTAAGAACAATAATGAAAGTTCAAATGGTTCAAATGGTTCTGAGCACTATGCGACTTGACTTCTGAGGTCATCAGTCGCCTAGCACTTAGAACTAATTAGATGTAACTAACCTAAGGACATCACACACATCCATGCCCGAGGCAGGATTCGAACCTGCGACCGCAGAAGTCGCTCGGTTCCAGACTGTGGCGCCTAGAATCGCACGATAACTCCGGCCGGCCATAATGAAAGTTTTTTTTTTTTTTGTCATTAGTCTACTGACTGGTCTGATGCGGCCCGCCATGAATTCCTTTCCTGTGCTAACCTCTTCATCTCAGAGTAGCACTTGCAACCTACGTCCTCAATTATTTGCTTGACGTATTCCATTCTCTGTCTTCCTCTACAGTTTTTGCCCTCTACAGCTCCCTCTAGTACCATGGAAGTCATTCCCTCATGTCTTAGCAGATGTCCTGTCATCCTGTCCCTTCTCCTTATCAGTGTTTTCCACATATTCCTTTCCTCTCCGATTCTGCGTAGAACCTCCTCACTCCTTACCTTATCAGTCCAACTAATTTTCAACATTCGTCTATAGCACCACATCTCAAATGCTTCGATTCTCTTCTGTTCCGGTTTTCCCACAGTCCATGTTTCACTACCATACATTGCTGTACTCCAGACGTACATCCTCAGAAATTTCTTCCTCAAATTAAGGCCGGTATTTGATATTAGTAGACTTCTCTTGGCCAGAAATGCCTTTTTTGCCATAGCGAGTCTGCTTTTGATGTCCTCCATGCTCCGTCCGTCATTGGTTACTTTACTGAATAGGTAGCAGAATTCCTTAACTTCTTTGACTTCGTGACCATCAATCCTGATGTTAAGTTTCTCGCTGTTCTCATTTCTACTACTTCTCATTACCTTCGTCTTTCTCCGATTTACTCTCAAACCATACTGTGTACTCATTAGACTGTTCATTCCGTTCAGCAGATCATTTAATTCTTCTTCACTTTCACTCAGGATAGCAATGTCATCAGTGAATCGTATCATTGATATCCTTTCACCTTGTATTTTAATTCCACTCCTGAACCTTCCTTTTATTTCCATCATTGCTTCCTCGATGTACACTCAGGATAGCAATGTCATCAGCAAATCGTATCATTGATATCCTTTCACCTTATATTTTAATTCCACTCCTGAACCTTTCTTTTATTTCCATCATTGCTTTCTCGATGTACAGATTGAAAGTAGGAGCGAAAGGCTACGGCCTTGTCTTACACCCTTCTTAATACGAACACTTCTTTCCTGATCGTCCACTCTTATTATTACCTCTTGGTTGTTGTACATATTGTATATGACCCGTCTCTCCCTATAGTTTACCCCGACTTTTTTTAGTATCTCGAACAGCTTGCACCATTTTATATTGTCGAACGCTTTTACCAGGTCGACGAATCCTATGAAAGTGTCTTGATTTTTCTTTAGCCTTGCTTCCATTATTAGCCGTAACGTCAGAATTGCCTCTCTCGTGCCTTTACTTTTCCTAAAGCGAAACTGATCGTCACCTAGCGCATTCTCAATTTTCTTTTCCATTCTTCTGTATATTATTCTTGTAAGCAGCTTCGATGCATGAGCTGTTAAGCTGATTGTGCGATAATTCTCACACTTGTCAGTTCTTGCCGTCTTCGGAACTGTGTGGATGATGCTTTTCCGAAAGTCAGATGGTATGTTGCCAGACTCATATATTCTACACACCAACTTGAATAGTCGTTTTGTTGCCACTTCCCCTAATGATTTTAGAAATTCTGATGGAATGTTATCTATCCCTTCTGCCTTATTTGACCGTAAGTCGTCCAAAGCTCTTTTAAATTCCGATTCTAATACTGGATCCCCTATCTCTTCTAAAGCGACTCCTGTTTCTTCTTCTATCACATCAGACAAATCTTCACCCTCATAGAGGCTTTCAATGTATTCTTTCCACCTATCTGCTCTCTCCTCTGCATTTAACAGTGGAATTCCCGTTGCACTCTTAATGTTACCACCGTTGCTTTTAATGTCACCAAAGGTTGTTTTGACTTTCCTGTATGCTGAGTCTGTCCTTCCTACAATTATTTCTTTTTCGATGTCTTCACATTTTTCCTGCAGCCATTTCGTCTTAGCTTCCCTGCACTTCCTATTTATTTCATTCCTCAGCGACTTGTATTTCTGTATTCCTGATTTTCCCGGAACATGTTTGTACTTCCTCCTTTCATCAATCAACTGGTTTTTTTTGATACCCATGGTATCTTCGCAGCTACCTTCTTTGTACCTATGTTTTCCATCCCAACTTCTGTGATGGCCCTTTTTAGAGACTTCCATTCCTCTTTAACTGTGCTCCGTAGTGCGCTATTCCTTATTGCTGTATCTATAGCGTTAGAGAACTTCAAACGTATCTCGTCATTCCTTAGAACTTCCGTATCCCACTTCTTAGCGTATTGATCCTTCCTCACTAATGTCTTGAACTTCAGCCTACTCTTCATCACTACTATATTGTGATCTGAGTCTATATCTGCTCCTGGGTATGACTTACAATCTAGTATCTGATTTCGGAATCTCTGTCTGACCATGATGTAATCTAATTGAAATCTTCCTGTATCTCCCGGCCTTTTCCAAGTATACCTCCTTCTCTTATGATTCTTGAACAGGGTATTCGCTATTACTAGCTGAAACTTGTTACAGAACTCAATTAGTCTTTCTCCTCTTTCATTCCTTGTCCCAAGCCCATATTCTCCTGTAACCTTTTCTTCTACCGCTTCCCCTACAACTGCATTCCAGTCGCCCATGACTATTAGATCTTCGTCCCCCTTTACATACTGCATTACCCTTTCAATATCCTCATAAACTTTCTCTATCTGTTCATCTTCAGCTTGCGACGTCGGCATGTATACCTGAACTATCGTTGTCGGTGTTGGTCTGCTGTCGATTCTGATTAGAACAACCCGGTCACTTAACTGTTCACAGTAACACACGCTCTGCCCTACCTTCCTATTCATAACGAATCCTACACCTGTTATATCATTTTCTGCTGCTGTTGATATTACCCGATACTCATCTGACCAGAAATCCTTGTCTTCCTTCCACTTCACTTCACTGACCCCTACTGTATCTAGATTGAGCCTTTGCATTTCCCTTTTCAGATTTTCTAGTTTCCCTACTACGTTCAAGCTTCTGACAATCCACACCCTGACTCGTAGAACGTTATCCTTTCGTTGATTATTCAATCTTTTTCTATTTAACTATTCTGGAATCTTTTGGCAATGGAGAGATCATCATGACACTTCTTCAACTACAGGCCACATGTCCTGTGGATACACGTTACGTGTCTTTAATGCAGTGGTTTCCATTGCCTTCTACATCCTCATGTCGTAGATCATTGCTGATTCTTCCGCCTTTAGGGGCAATTTCCCACCCCTAGGACAAGAGAGTGCCCTGAACCTCTATCCGCTACTCCGCCCTCTTTGACAAGGCCTTCGACTGAATGAGGCTGACTTCTTATGCCGGAAGTCTTCGGCCGCCAATGCTGATTATTTATCAATGTTTAGGCAGTGGCGGGTATCGAACCCGGGACGGAAGACGTTTTCATTATGAATCTAAGACGCTAACCCTAGACCACGGTGAAAACCATGAATGTATGGAAAGTAATCAATGTTATAATGTAGAGAGTGTTGGATGTGTGAATATCATACACTGGCAGAATAGTTTTTTCTTTCTTCTGCCATGTATAAAAATATAGTTAATAACATAATTACAATAGACAATAGACAGAAACTCCCTACATCATTAAAATTACAGAAACGCGAGGACACACACACACACACACACACACACACACACACACACACACACACACACACACTTTTATATTTACCATAAATATTTAGTTATATGACGATGACAGCTGCCAAAAGTACAAGAGACTAACCTCTTTTACATATATGTCATCACGCCAACAGCTGGTACCTATTGTCAGCTTGAAACTATATCTACATCAACTACTGGCACAGAATGTACATCCATCTGCAGATTTTAAAGTATCACCCAATGTATTGCCCAGCCTTTAGGCAATCATTTCATGTAACAGATATAATCTTAAGACCACTTGCCATGTAAAGTTTGCTCTCATAAAATCACTCTTCCCACCTTCTCTCACTTTCTCCTTCTTTTCCTCTCCTCTGCCTTTCATATCTGTTTTTTAATCCCAATCAAAATTGTTATTTATGTATGATTTTACTAATATAGCCAATATAATTTTTATACTTCAAGTTTGTAACATTTGACCTGATTGTATAAACAAGTATAAAGTTTAAGCTATTTTAACGTTTCACCTGATTGTATGGCCAAGTATGAAATTTAAGCTATTTTAACTTGTCAGAATCGGATTTATATCTCACCTGAAGTATTTATTCCAACGCATGTATTCGACACCTCAAAACCAACACCTCCAAATCTTTAAAAAACTATTGTGTAATAATGTTGTTAGTGTTGTTACGATGCATATTCTTTGTACTTTGCGATACTGTTTGTCTTCTGCTATATGATCCTTGCACCCAATAATTTCCAGACGCCATATTTGTTTACAAAGTATGACAGTATGCATTTGATGTGTTACAACAGCGAAATGAACCTGTAACCCCTGGAGCTACTTATTTTATGTTTACCATTAGATATACGTTTAATTTTTTGTCAAAAGAAACCCAAAACCATGTTGAAGTAGTGTTTTGTTTCTCCACTTGATGGTGCCACAAGTTCCTCCAAAAAATCGTAACAGAACTAACACACATATTTCATACTAAGAAATGTAAATCCAACTGATGATGGAGGTTTAAAGCTTTGATACGAGTCATGTATATAAATAAACAGTGACTGGTAACAGTAAACTTGTTGTTTCATTTAATGAAAATAACCAGTTTTTCACTTAGTAATGAAACGAAAAGAAGGCAGAAGCTTTGTACATGAGAATCTCTGACTCCCTGAGTTTCGTGAGTTAGTGCTGTCTAGTGCACATGCGAGGAATCGCGACAGCTACATCCCGTGTGTGTCGTGTACTCGGTTTACCTGAACCAGCCTACAGCTCCAGACATATACGGTTGGGGCTCTGCTGCATAGGTGTACACCGTGAGTGCACGTGTAATGAGGGCTTATCTCTCATAATTTTGTGAGACGACCTTACATAAATACTAATGCTACTACACTCATGCGGAAATAAATACGGATAGCTAAACAGTCAAAATTTTAACAGCTTCGACAACTTTCTTTTTTTTGGGGGGGGGGGGGGGGGGATAGCGCAAGATCGAGGCCGTCACCTGTCGCCGACGCCCAACGCCGCCACTGAATCTCGGTGATCACTTGCTCACTGTTGCCGTAACGGATGATGTCACTGGATCAACTGGGGTCACGTACAGGTAGTTTCCTGCGGAGCTCGGTGTTCAACATTATGCGCTGAGTGGTGTGATCCGAACGTGCTGTACGTGATGTGCTGTACTCTGGCGCCAGATCTGTCTCTCCTGTTTTACAGAGGACGCAAGCCTTCGACCCCCAGGCTGTCGCCTGCACGTTGTTCCCACACAGGCTTACGACAGTAGCACGCGAGCAGCCGACAAGATTCGGCGTCTCCCAGATGCACATTCCTTGGTTTCGAGCCATAACAATGTGCTCTTTGTCACTGTCGCTTACGTTAATGGGTTTCTTCATCATCGCTACAATAAGTTTCACTTTGTCTCTGCTTCGCGTACACAAGCGCCATTGTGCGAATCGCGCAATGGGCAGTTGTGATAATTTTTAGTCTCATCGGTATAATTAGTCTCTTATAATTAGTATACGAATGTAGTAAAAACGCTTACAGGAAACAGCAATAGAGCCATGCCACATGTTCTAAAAAATTACCTTTTCACTTCCAATTATAGTCAACATTATGTTCTTTGTACCGACATGACTCATAACATTACAGGGACTGTTGCCGGCACTTGATGTTAACGATGGCTGACATTGACGTAATGCAGTCAAAGAAATTGTGGATTACTCTCCGTTTCCACCATTATCACTACGAGTATATGGTACAATACTGATATCACTGGGTGCAACTACAATCAACTTCAGTTGAACATCAAGTGGCATTGAGTGGCAATTTATTTCACGAAAGCAAGGTTTGATTGTTATTACTGAGGCTATCATCTGTCCATTATCGTTCGTCTGTTTTCTAGTTAAATTCGTTACTGCTGCGTCTCTTCTATATAAGAACATTACTATATCATTTTCTGCTGGTCAATATTTACGATTGATTTTATCGTATATTTTCATCTTATTTTCTTAGGCACCTTCATTCATGTACAAAGGAAAGAAACAGAAACGTTTCCTTAAATGTGAACATTTTTGAGATACGTTGTTGTAAGACAGCATCTTTAGGTTACCTTAACACATACATTACATAGAAATAGAAAAAATATGGTCTATTACTTACTTATCTTTTATATGTGTCCAGTTACTGTCGGTCAAGCACTTCTGCTTCGTATTTCTCTGATAACAACTTTGTGTCATAACCTTTCTGCTCGGTGCGCTGACATGGAGCACACATTAATCAAGCAGTTATTCATATCTTGAGTCTAGTACTCGAGATGGAAGCTTCTGAGTACTCTACTCTCATACAATATGGTGAGAATGCATTCTGTAGCGTGCTTTGCGTTTTTGTTTCTTTTCAAATGAGCTCTAGTTTATGATTATCTGGTTGTAATTTCGTTTACTAAGTGTGGGTCTATGTTCGACTCATCACATACTCTAACAATTGTTATCTAAAATCCGTAAGAGTGATAAATATCCTACAAGATAAGGTTACTTTCACGCAGGTTATCTCGCTTTAAACGATGTATTTATCCCACGTGACATATCATTTTTTGTTCAAAGACATTGTTTACGAAACATATAAAGTTTGTTCGTTCCTGTCGTGTTAATACAGCGATACGGGCTCCGTTACATACTTGGCTTTGTTTGTCAGTTATTGCTTCAGCTCACTTCATTCACTTACAAGCTGTAAGATACTTTTTTTACCTCTTTTTCGGGAGTAATAAAATTCCCACGTAGTTTGCCACTCATTTTAGAGCTTGAATGAAACCACTCAATGAGCTCACATCGCTTACTAGCAAGAAGTGACACAACTTTAAAATGCAATACATGAGATAAATAAACTTAAAGAATTCTATGAAACTTTTATTAAAGTAAAATAAGCTTCCTCCAGATTTTAAGCAAGTGTTTCTGGCAGTAAATTCCATTGTAATCTATACAAGAGAAATATTGACATACAGTTCTTTTATCGTCAAATGTAATTTCTCACCAGGTAAATATTAATTAGTTATGCGTCAATTTTCTTGGTTTTTTAAAAGTCTTTTTTTTTTTGCTTTGTTATCACATTCACTTACTCTAATGTAAGAGGACATTCGAACGTCCATCAGACAAAATACGTACCTAAGCCAGAATGAAAATGAAAAACAAGTTGAAGTCGTTTTATTAAAAAAAAAAATACAAAACGGAAAATTATAGTTATGAAACGTAATACAGTGTAATTAATAACATCAATTACGTACAATTAAAGGAACGCTAATCTGTGAACACATGGAATCATAAATAGGCTTATATGCTGTAGGAACACCTTTCACCCAGAAAAGGATTCAAAATGGGCTTTCCCTACAGCTGAATTCCTTTTGGTCCCCTGCAATGCACGAAATTTCAAAATATTTACAACAGCTGTTATCGTCAAAACAGTGTCATCATGTCTTTAGGACATTATCAGATACGGATACTGCTGAAACAGACTAACTTACCTTCTACATGAAAAGCGTCAAAACTCAGGATGTGCCGCTCTCCGCCAATGACCAATGCACATCTGACAATAGTAGCCCTGAAGCGAAACTGTTCTCGCCGTGGCTACTCGTGAAATAACTGATACAGGTAGTCTGAAGTGGACCAATTGCGAGATGGAGATGTGACGTTTCTTTTGCACATTGACACACTTCACACGTATTTTTCAGTGACATGTGTTGGAGTGCGACGTGATTTGAAGAATCTGGTAATCTCTGAGACGTATTGCAGTTGCATGCGCCCTTGGAACCTGCCTTTCCTGAGTGATTTTTAAAGTGGTAGGTTACGTGTGAAGCAGTTTTTTGCGAAATATTCCAGCGAGTGTTTTATTAGTATCGATCGATAGACAGAGATTTATAGGTCAGTAAACAGTAACGACGCCGTTAAAGGACATTTTCAGAGTTAGAGAATAAGCTTACCGCTACGCTTTAGAATAATTAAACTAAGAGATCACAATTAGTGTTTACTGTTCAGCAAGGCATCACTGTTGTTTCAGTTTCCTACTTGTTTCTAGCGCTGTTGCATAAGCTTGATCTCCCTCTCACTGATCAGATCGTATGGTCTTTTAAAAATGTTCCTTTTTATTTGAGGGTGTACTGTGGGGTGTAAATAATTGTTCTAATCATGTGCGTATATGCAAGTGCTAGTTCGCAGGATAGGTGAGTACGTTATATAGATAGGTGTAAGTCTACCTCTGTTATTCCTTCGTAGGCCACCTACGATGTCTAAAACAAATATCGAGCTGGGTGCAGGGCGGTCTGAATGAAACGTTTTCGTGTGTGATGGCAGATTTAGAGACAGAACCAGAGCCGTACAAAAGTGATCCGGCGGCCCTGGTAGAGCTGTGCACCCACCCCTTGAAAAAGTAGCTGTAAGTTTTTCTACACAGATATATTAATGTTTTTTAAGTATAATAAAACTGAAGCGTTACTGGAAAATAGTACTTAAATGAGCTATATAGGCAAAAAGTATTGCGCCCAATAATTTCAATGTATTCTTACAGCATATAAATAAAAACATGTACATAATTTTTAGGAGAGTAGAGAGTAAAACAAAATCTACGTCTTATCGTTTGTGGCATACTGCCCAGATTTATTTTACCTTGATGTACAGTAAAACAGATTTAATTTGATCCGACGAAATTAGTAACAGTATATCAATCATTAACAGGAAATAAATTGAAATGGGCTATAATTAAGTACTGAGAACGTATTCCCTCCCAAGAACTGTGTTCTTAGCATAATTTTACTTTCCATTTCTTTCCTTTGGGAGTAGCCAATTCAATGATAATGTAGTTAAATTTAGCAGCTGTATCGTATTCTGTCAACTAGATAGCCGAATTTAAAAGTCCTATTCTTCTATATACGATTTTAAGCGGCCGTTTTATCATCTTTCACTTGATAAATGTGCGTTGAAATTGTCACACATTTCCACAAAGCTATGTCGATGTTTGTATAAACATCTCTTAACCCATACTTTTCTTCATCTCTTTCTACCGGTATCTCAAAGCAGTTATTTAGCTAACTAGTTATGCTGTATCGATATTTGAGCTCCGTTTGGCATCAAAATCTGCTACATGTATTTAAAAAAAAGATATAGGGCTTTGATTTCAGTTGGCAGAAATCGTCAAAAATAGGAGGCCTTCTGTTAGACAGCATCTTATCTGCTTCACGACCGAGTGGTCAAGCTTTTCGGTCCTACATTAGAGTACCAAAGTAGCAGCAAAAACTCCATGGAATGAGCTAGCTGTGTAGACATCAGCGGTGTGAATCAAGTGGCGCCTGTTGGGTAGTGGTCATTTCTTTGTGTGCTGATTAAGCGAAAAAAAAGTACAAATGTTGTGAAATCTTATAGGACTTAACTGCTAAGGTCATCAGTCCCTAAGCTTACACACTGCTTAACCTAAATTATCCTAAGGACAAACACACACACCCATGCCCGAGGGAGGACTCGAACCTCTGCCGTGACCAGCCGCACAGTCCATGACTGCAGAGCCTCAGACCGCTCGGCTAATCCCGCGTAACTGATTAAACGAAATAACATTGTGAAAACATCGTTCGTTTCCTCTCGTGGTGAGGGAAAGGATTCTTCTGGGAGATAAGAATGCTTGCGGCAGAAGTACTCACATGCGTCATCCGGGTTAATTCTCAAATCGCCTTCCTTGTTTACTAGTAGTACAACCCGTCGTTGGGCAGGTATTTCCTTATACACTCCTGGAAATGGAAAAAAGAACACATTGACACCGGTGTGTCAGACCCACCATACTTACTCCAGACACTGCGAGAGGGCTGTACAAGCAATGATCACACGCACGGCACAGCGGACACACCAGGAACCGCGGTGCTGGCCGTCGAATGGCGCTAGCTGCGCAGCATTTGTGCACCGCCGCCGTCAGTGTCAGCCACTTTGCCGTGGCATACGGAGCTCCATCGCAGTCTTTACACTGGTAGCATGTCGCGACAGCGTGGACGTGAACCGTATGTGCAGTTGACGGACTTTGAGCGAGGGCATATAGTGGGCATGCGGGAGGCCGGGTGGACGTACCGCCGAATTGCTCAACACGTGGGGCGTGAGGTCTGCACAGTACATCGATGTTGTCGCCAGTGGTCGGCGGAATGTGCACGTGCCCGTCGACCTGCGACCGGACCGCAGCAACGCACGGATGCACGCCAAGACCGTAGGATCCTACGCAGTGCCGTAGGCGACCGCACCACCACTTCCCAGCAAATTAGGCACACTGTTGCTCCTGGGGTATCGGCGAGGACCATTCGCAACCGTCTCCATGAAGCTGGGCTACGGTCCCGCACACCGTTAGGCCGTCTTCCGCTCACGCCCCAACATCGTGCAGCCCGCCTCCAGTGGTGTCGCGACAGGCGTGAATGGAGGGACGAATGGAGACGTGTCGTCTTCAACGATGAGAGTCGCTTCTGCCTTGGTGCCAATGATGGTCGTATGCGTGTTTGGCGCCGTGCAGGTGAGCGCCATAATCAGGACTGCATACGACCGAGGCACACATGGCCAACACCCGGCATCATGGTGTGGGGAGCGATCTCCTACACTGGCCGTACACCTCTGCTGATCATCGAGGGGACCCTGAATAGTGCACGGTACATCCAAAACGTCATCGAACCCATCGTTCTACCATTCCTAGACCGGCAAGGGAACTTGCTGTTCCAACAGGACAATGCACGTCCGCATGTATCCCGTGCCACCCAACGTGCTCTAGAAGGTGTAAGTCAACTACCCTGGCCAGCAAGATCTCCGGATCTGTCCCCCATTGAGCATGTTTGGGACTGGATGAAGCGTCGTCTCACGCGATCTGCACGTCCAGCACGAACGCTGGTCCAACTGAGGCGCCAGGTGGAAATGGCATGGGAAGCCGTTCCACAGGACTACATCCAGCATCTCTACGATCGTCTCCATGGGAGAATAGCAGCCTGCATTGCTGCGAAAAGTGGATATACACTGTACTAGTGCCGACATTGTGCATGCTCTGTTGCCTGTGTCTATGTGCCAGTGGTTCTGTCAGTGTGATCATGTGATGTACCTGACCCCAGGAATGTGTCAATAAAGTTTCCCCTTCCTGGGACAATGAATTCACGTTGTTCTTATTTCAATTTCCAGGAGTGTAGATCTGCGTCTGCGCCCTAAGGCCTTACCACACAGCGTCTGGCCTTAGGTTAACTGCTTTTCACTTCGTATTTCCTGAACTATGTATCGTACAATGATGTAATGTTGTAGGTACATTCAGCAGCACATAAGGAAACTGTCGACAACATGTGTCGTGAATGTTAAAAGTCATACATGATGCAGCAGGTTTTGATGCGGCTGTATGTTTATGGCCTCATGTGTTGTATAATGATATAATTGGGAACTTCCATTCAGTGTTATATGTGCATACTGTTTATAAAATGTGTCGTGAATACAGTTAGTAGTAATGAAGTAATAGATTTCTAACCTCATGCCTCATGCGCTGCTATACTGCATGAGCAGCAGAAAAACTGTAAGTGATAAACATTATTCCTTTCATTATTTTGAAGGGGTTGTCAGCGAGAAAAAGTTTCTTAACGGTTGTAAAATATGTGTAAAGTTTGTTGCAATTCACTTTGTTTTACTGCGTAAAGTCAAACACCGGCATGCCAGTCGGAAACGACAGAGAAGACAGGGCAGTGATGACGTCAGCCAGCTGCACTCTGACCGACCCCACCCCAGGACGACAGCGCGACTGCAGCGCCCCCTCTGCGAAGAGGACATAAGCGCCGCGCCGAGTGGTCAAGGCCCACTTCTAAAGCAGCATCAAGATTAGGCACTTCAAGAGCAGCAACTTAGGAATTCTATATACCGAAGAGATTTCTTATTTTAATGTTGCCCCATGCTTGCGACACTTCTCTGTAATTGTCAAAGTTAAGTATTATCATAGTTCCTAGAATTAAAATATTCACTCTACACCGGAGTGTGCTCTGATATGAAACTTCCTGGCAGATTAAAACTGTGTGCCGGACCGAGACTCGAACTCGGGACCTTTGCCTTTCGCGAGCAAGTGCTCTACCAACTGAGCTACCCAAGCGCGATTCACGCCCCATCCTCACAGCTGTACCTCTGCCAGTACCTCGTCCCCTACCCAAACAAACTTTGGAAGATTGGAGGCGAGGTACTGGAAGAAGTAAAGCTGTGAGGACGGGGCGTGAGTCGTGCTTGGGGAGCTCAGTTGGTAGAGCACTTGCTCGCGAAAGGCAAAGGTCTCGAGTTCGAGTCTCAGTCGAGTGCCCAGTTTAAATCTGCCAGGAAGTTTCGTTGTCATAGTTCATTTCTTCATAACGGTATTATTAAGATTTGTTTGAATGATGTCCAGCGCTCCGAGAAGGCAGCCTTCCTAGCCCTCCATACTTGACGTCAAGGCAGGTTACAGCACTATGTGTTATCATTCTCAAATACTGGTGGAATAGATTCTGATAATTCACGCGACGACAAATATGCTCCATTTTTACCCCCACCTCTCTGGTACGAAGAAGGTTCTAATTCCCGTACCAAATGTTGCCTGATAGTAAGGTATACGCGTACCAAGTTTAGTTGAAATAGGAGTTGTCGTTTAAGTCTAGATGTGGGACATACAATCACAAATAGGTACACTGAGCTTGTAAAACTCTTGAGATAGCGGCAAGCACACATACAAGTGGCGGTAGTATCACGTACACACGGCACAAGAAGGCAGTGCATCAGCGGAGCTGTCATTTGTACTCAGGTGATTCATGTGAAAACGTTTCTGGCGTGATTATGGCCAAACGACCGGAACTAACAGAGTTTGTGTTGTGGTTGGCAGGAGAGCCAACCGTGTTAGTAATGGAGGCCGAAATGCACGCGTTTTAGCTCACACAGGCTGGCGTGAGGTCTGGAACATGACAAGGGAATTAGAATTGAGAAAAACGGACGTAGCTGGTGGAATACTTAACTTTAATCCATTAATGACGAACGTCGCTCTTGACATTACATGATTTACAATATCAATAGAAACTGATCATGGCGCCTTGCTAGGTCGTAGCAAATAACGTAGCTGAAGGCTGTGCTAACTATCGTCTCGGCAAACGAGAGCGTAATTTGTCAGTGAACCATCGCTAGCAAAGTCGGCTGTACAACTGGGGCGAGTGCTAGGAAGTCTCTCTAGACCTGCCGTGTGGCGGCGCTCGGTCCGCAATCACTGATAGTGGCGACACGCGGGTCCGACGTATACTAGCGGACCGCGGCTGATTTAAAGGCTACCACCTAGCAAGTGTGGTGTCTAGCGATGACAACACCATCCTCCCCCGCAAATCAGCGTACGGTTGTGGCACAAGGCTTCCGCCAATCGTGGGGAGGACCACATGTTGATGTATTCGACGAGGTGGGTAGCCTAACAACAGGCGAGGCTGTGCCACCCGCACCCTGCCATTCGGACCACGGGGAGCTAGGAAACGCCTGAAAACCTGCTACAGGCTGCACGCCAACATGCTGTGTATGCGCTCGTAGAGAGACAGGAGGGGCCGAAGGGTCGACCTCCATCGGGCCGGGGCACCCGACGGGCGAATACGACATATGGTCCGGAGCGGGCAAGAGTTCCATGTCGTAGGACAACTGGTCACGGGAAGAGGTCGGGGGCGCGTGACCCAGGGAGGCGCCCATCGGTTGCAGCGACGCATCCACTGCGGGCGTCGCCGGCGGGAGAACAGACGGCGGCGGAGGCGGCGGCGATGGCGGCGGCGGCGGTGGTGCGTCGCCATGGGGCAAAATGGAAGGCAGCGTCGGTAACACCTGGGGCTGAGGCGAGCCAGTAGCTGGGTGGCCGGGGCGCTGACTGGACGGCACCGTCGCTGAAAGCAAACGGCGAGCGGCAGGTCCCGTACGACGACAGAGGCGCAGCTGATTGAGATGCCGGCACATCTCACCACAGGCCCCCAAAACCAGATACATAGAGCTTCCGAGGCAGCGAAGAATGCGCCCTTCGAGCCAACGCCGTGAACCTCGATAGTGGCGATAGTAGACAACGTCGCCTGGAGAAAAAGTAGGTGGCTGCCGCTGTACAGGAACCTAATGCGGCGGATATAGCAAAGACATCAAGGTTCGATGATGACGACCGTGGAGCAACTCAGCCGGCGAGCGACCATCTCGGGGCTGAGAGCGATACGAGGACAAAAAGAGCAATAACGCGTCCTCCCGAGAATGAGACTCTTTCAACTTCATCATCTGTGACTTGAAAGTCCTAACCAATCGTTCAGCGGCACCGTTTGATTGCGGCGAAAACGACGCGGACGTCAGATGTTGAATACCATTGGCCTTGCAGAATGACTGAAATTCTGCGGACATGAATTGTGGGCCACTGCCGGAAACAATAGTCTGTGGAAGACTTTCAATGCAAAAGATACCGGATAACGCTTGGATGGTGACAGATGACATCGTGGAAGACATTCGGACAACAAAAGGAAAATTATTGAATGAATCTACCACAACCAACCATCGAGCGTTCCAGAATGGACAAGCAAAATCGATGTGTAAGCGTTGCCAAGGGGAAGTGGCTTTTGGCCATGCAAAGAATTTCCGCGGTGGTGCTGATTGTTGTTCGGCACACACCGTGCAAGAAGAGTACATATTCGTAATCGCGGTATCGATTCCGAACCAAGTACAGTGCTGACGAGCAAGTTGTTTCGTTCTCACTATACCCCAATGTCCTTGGTGGAGAAGCTTTAAGACAGAGGACTGTAACGAACGTGTCACCACGACCCTGGTCTGATCATTATCAGATCGCAAAAGCAAAACGCCCTGTCTCTCCTTGTGGGCCAAAAACCTGCGAACAAACGGGTCCCCGATCCGTGACTTTGACGAGGGCCATTGCGTAGCAACAAAACGCAGAACGGGAGCAAGGACAGGGTCGGCAGCTGTGGCTGTAGCTACACGATGAAAATCAATTGGAAACGATTCGACCACGTCATCGGTTTCCGCATCAATGAACATGCAAGCTAGTTCGGAGGAATCGAATGCCCTATCCTCAGCAACAGGCAAGCGGAACAACAAATCAGCGTTTCCGTGCTTAGCAGTGGACCGATACAAAATATCGTAGCGGTACTGCGAGAGGTAAATAGACCAGCGAATGAATTTCTGCGCTGTACGTGGAGGGACAGGTTTGTTCGGATGAAAAAGCGATGTCAAAGGTTTGTGGTCTGTGATGATGGTAAAATGACGCCCATACAAGAAATCATGAAACTTTGTAACACCAAATACGAGAGCCAATGCTTCTTTCTCGATCTGTGAATAATTTCTTTGAGTAGACGACAGCAATTTGGACGCAAAGGCAATAGGGCGATCGTGCGATCCATCTTAGTGCGCAAGCACAGCACCTATCCCGAAATCCGAGGCATCCACCATCAACAAGAGGGGCTTCTGGGGATCGAATGGTGTAAGGCTAGTATTGGAATGCAACGCCGATTTCAACTGGCGAAAGGTGCGTTCGCATTCCGTCGTCCAGACGAACGGAACACCCTTACGGCGTAAGCGATGAAGCGGAGCTGGAATGGAAGAGGCCTGTGGCACATAGCGATGGTAGTAATTTATTTTTACCAGTGCACTCTGTACCTGCTTCAAATTCTGCGGCGACGGCAAGTCTTGTATGGCACGAAGGGGCGTGGGACTGGGATGTATCCCTTGGGCATTGAGTACATGTCCCAGGTATGGCAAGTCCCGAGCAAAAAACACACATTTCTCCTTCCGCAAGCGAAGACAATTTTGTCGCAAGACCTGAAATAATTTTCGGAGATTGGCCAAATGTTCTTGTTCCGTCTTTCCAGAGATCACAATATCGTCCAGATAATTTGCTGCAGTAAGGACAGACGCACAAACAGTTTGTAGATATTGCTGAAACAGTGCAGGGGCGGATGCACACCCGAATGGCAGTCGTTTGAATTGATACAACCGAAGATGCGTGTTAACCACCAAAACGCGCTGGCATTCTTCGTCCACTGGTATTTGCAAGTACGTATCTGCGAGGTCCAACTTTGAAAAATATTTACCCGGGCGCAGTTTGTCAAAAAGATCGTCCGGGCGGAATAAATGAAAAGTTGCAATCACTAGTTCTGGATTTACTGTTGCCTTGAAGTCCACACAAAGTCTCAACTTTCCGGAAGGTTTTGGCAGAATTACTAAGGGTGATGCCCAGAGAGGAGCCTGCATACGTTCAATTATACCTTGTGATTCCAAATCGTGTAATGTTTTTGCGACCTCATCACGCAATGCGTGGGGAACATTGCGCGCTCTGAAAAATTTCGGTTGCGCGTTGAATGGTTCAAATGGCTCTGAGCACTATGGGACTTAACATC
Organism: Schistocerca gregaria; assembly: GCF_023897955.1. Lineage (NCBI taxonomy): Eukaryota > Metazoa > Arthropoda > Insecta > Orthoptera > Acrididae > Schistocerca > Schistocerca gregaria. The sequence continues at coordinate 169,106,310 of NC_064925.1, read as the reverse complement.
TATGGTCAACAGTCCCCTAGAACTTAGAACTACTTAAACCTAACTAACCTAAGGACAGCACACAACACCCAGCCATCACGAGGCAGAGAAAATCCCTGACCCCGCCGGGAATCGAACCCGGGAACCCGGGCGTGGGAAGCGAGAACGCTACCGCACGACAACGAGATGCGGGGCGGTTGCGCGTTGACTTACAGTTCCAAATGTGCTTTACAGTTCTTAGCGCATCCGAGGCCCGCTGCAAAAATGTCTGCAAATTCTTCACACAGACGAGAAACACTGTCTGAAGGTACAGTCTGGTTCACTGAGAGGACCTGATTTAGTATAGACAAGTTAAACAACTGCAATAAATCGAAACCAAACAAGTTCACTGCAGAAGAAGAACGAAGGACGTAAAATGACACAAGTTTTATTTGTCCTTTGTATGTTGCAAGAAGGCTGCACTGTCCTACCACAGGGATACGTTGCCCTGAATAGCTTGTTAACTGAACATTTGCGGCACGCAAGGAGGTGTGCCCAGTAGTTTGTGTCTTGATTGATCAGTGAAACTGCAGCTCCGGTATCGAGCTGGAATGGTAGCACTTTGCCGTTAATGTCCAAGTCTACAAAACGTTTACTGTCCTGTTGACGACAAGAGCGACTGTCTCGTGCAACGTGAACTGACACTGGTACATAATCACTTGCGACTTGACGAGAGTTCCGGCGATGTCGACACACACTATTTTTGGGACGAACACAGTCACTGTTAGAGAAAGTGGCACTGGGCGCAGTGGAATGAACTACAAGAATTTCCATGGGCGAAGTTTCGCGAGCCTGAGTATCCTTGGTTCGATTTCGATTCCGGTGCGAAGCAAAGGGCCTGGAACGGTTTTGAGCTTCCGATCTGAGCTGTTTCTGGCAAACACTCTGAACATGTCCTTTTTTATTACAATAAAAGCAAATAGCTTGGCGTGAAGGGCAATTCTCACGCGAATGTTTAGTAGCACACCACGGGCATGATTTGATCACTGCATTTGCTAGCTGGCGCGGCACACGAGACTAAGAGCCTGGCGGCAGCGGAGCGGCCAGGCGCGAGGGCTGTATACTGCTCCGTGCAGCTCGCCCGGCGGGCCGGTTAACCTGACACACTGCTGGCGAAGTTTCAAGTGATTCCTGAGCAAAGTCAAGTGTGTCATGCCGATCCAATATGTCCATCACTTGTTGAAGGGAGGGATTTACTAGTTTCAAAATCTGTTCCCTTATACGAACATCAGAAACGTTGTTTGTATTTGCATTATGTACCACAGTATCCGAATAAGGTAGGCCACATTGACACTCAAAAGCACAATCCCTAGTAAGGCCTCGCAAGGTTGCTACCCACTCCCGGTTAGTCTGACCTGCCGTACGTTTTGTACGAAAGAAGGTATACCGTTTGGCAGCTACATTGACTGATTCTTTGAAATATGCATCTAATGCAGACAAAATTTCTTCTTAGGACAGAGTTGCTACGTCGCGTCGGGGAAATAATTTGACTATCACACGGTACGTGGTCACCCCTACGGACGATAACAAAAAAAGGCTGCCGCTCGTTGCCTTGAATTCTGTAGGCGGCGAGATGGAATCCAAATTGGCGTGACCACTCCGTCCAGCTTTCCAGCGCAGCATCAAAAGGCCGAAAAGTGGGCACAACAGCGTGTTGCGGCTGCGTTAGCGGTGAAGCGGCTGCTGCCGCATCGTTTTGCATCGCACGTTGACCCTGAACGAGTTGTCCAAGGGCATCCTGTAAGGCCTGCGTCTGCCGGTTCTGCAAGCGATAAAATTCGGACAGTACATCTGGAGATTGTGGCGAAGCCATTACTCAAGTAAATCAGGGCAATTTAGATAAGAACACCTTTACTCTCGTCGCCAATGTTGTGGTTGGCAGGAGAGCCAACCGTGTTAGTAAAAGAGGCCGAAATGCACGCGTTTTAGCTCACACAGGCTGGCTTGAGGTCTGGAACATGACAAGGGAATTAGAATTGAGAAAAACTGACGTAGCTGGTGGAATACTTAACTTTAATCCATTAACGACGAACGTCGCTCTTGACATTACATGATTTACAATATCAATAGAAACTGATCATGGCGCCTTGCTAGGTCGTAGCAAATAACGTAGCTGAAGGCTATGCTAACTATCGTCTCGGCAAATGAGAGCGTAATTTGTCAGTGAACCATCGCTAGCAAAGTCGGCTGTACAACTTGGACGAGTGCTAGGAAGTCTCTCTAGACCTGCCGTGTGGCGGCGCTCGGTCTGCAATCACTGATAGTGGCGACAGGCGGGTCCGACGTATACTACCTGACCGCGGCCGATTTAAAGGCTACCACCTAGCAAGTGTGGTGTCTGGCGGTGACACCACACTTTCAATGTAGAGTGGTAGTTTGTGCAACCCGTATGGGACATTCCATTTCTAAAATCACTAGGGAATTTGATATTTCGTGAGCCACAGCGCCAAAAGTGTGCCTAGAATACCAAATTATCGGTAGTACCTCTCATCATGGACAACGCTGAGGTCAACGTCATTCTCTTAACGACCGAGAGCAGCGGCGTTTGCTTAGAGTTGTCGGTGCTAAGAGATAAGCAATGTGGGGCGTATGACGAACGCATCCATTAAGACATTGCGGCGAAATTTGGCGTTAATGGGTTCTGGCAACAAGCGACCGACGCGAGTGCCTTTGCTGACACGACGAAATGGTCTGCGGTGCCCTTCCTCAGTTAATGTGTGAACGTGTGTGAAATCTTATGGGACTTAACTCCTAAGGTCGTCAGTCCCTAAGCTCACACACTACTTAACCTAAATTATCCTAAGGACAAACACACACACCCATGCCCGAGGGAGGACTCGAACCTCCGCCAGGACAAGCCGCACAGTTCACGACTGCTGCGCCTTAAACCGCTCGGCTAACTCAGTTAGTGACCATATCGTTGGGCCCTAGACGACAGGGAAACCACGGCCTAGTAAGATGAGTCCCAATTTCAGTTAGTAGGAACTGATGGTGTGGCTCAACTGTGGCGCAGACCCAACGGAGTCATGGACCCAATTTGTCAACAGGGCAGTATGCTAACTGGTGGCGGCTACATAATGGTGTTGGATTTGTTTACATCGAATGGCTTTAGTTCTCTGGTCCAACTGAACTGAGCATTGACTGGAACCGGTCATGTTTGGCTGCATAGAGACCATTTTCAGCCATTCACCGATGGAATGTCTATGGATGACAATATGCCAAGGCAGTCGGCCACAACTGACCGCGATTGGTTTGAAGATCAATCTAGGAAAGTCCAGTCTATTATTTGGCCACCCAAATCCTCCGACACGAATGCCATCGAACATTTATGGGAGATAGTTGAGACGACAGTTTGCGCACAAAATCCTGCACCAGACACTTTTTCACTATTACACTCGGTCTTAGAGGCAGCACAACTCACCATTCCTGCAGCGGACTTGCAACGACTTGTCGAGTCCCTGCTCCGTCGAGTTGCTGCATTACTTCTGGCAAACGGAAGCCCGACGCGATATCTGGAGGTAAACCATGACTTTTGCCACGTCAGTCGACATTACGTCCACTTTCATGGTGTTGTTGTTGTGGTCGTCAGTCCTGAGACTGGTTTGATGCAGCTCTCCATGCTACTGTATACTATGCAACCTTCTTCATCTCCCAGTACTTACTGCAACCTACATCCTTCCGAATCTGCTTAGTCTATTAATCTCTTGGTCACCCTCTACGATTTTTACCCTCCACGATGCAATCCAGTACTAAATTAGTGATCCGTTGATACCCCAGAGCCGGCCGCGGTGGTCTAGCGGTTCTAGGCGCTCAATCCAGAACCGCGCGACTGCTACGGTCGCAGGTTCGAATGCTGCCTCGTGCATGGATGTATGTGACGTGTTTAGGTTAGTTAGGTTTAAGTTCTAGGGGATTGATGATCACAGATGTTAAGTCCCATAGTACTCAGAGCCATTTGATGCCACAGAACACGTCCTACCAGCCGATCCCTTCTTCTTGTCAAGTAGGGCCACAAACTGCTCTTTTCCCCATTACTATTCAATACCTCCTCTTTAGTTATGTGATCTACCCATCTAATCTTCAGCACTCTTCTGTATCACCACATTTCGAAAGCTTCTATTCTCTTCTTGTCTGAGCTATTTATCGTATATGTTTCAATTCCATACATGGCTACACTCCATACAGATACATTCAGAAAAGGCTTCCTGACACTTAAATGTATACTCGATGTTAACAAATTTTTCTTATTCAGGAACGCTTTCCTTGCCATTGCCAGTCTACATTTTATATCCTCTCTACTTCGACCAGCATCTGTCATTTTGCTCCCCAAACAGCAAAACTCCTTTACTCCATGGATTATAATACCTACTGCGAATTTTTCTTCTGTTTCCTTTACTGCTTGCTCAATATACAGTTTGAGTAACATCTGGTACAGGTGTAAGTAGGCTGATTAGGTTTTTTTTATTGGTAACGCCGCCGCCAAGTAGCGCTCTGTATAAAAATCACTGGCTGTGCCGTGTGCAGTCTGTGGCTGGCTTGCATTGTTGTCTGCCATTGTAGTGTTGGGCAGTGGCAGCTGGATGCTAACAGCGCGTAGCGTTGCGCCGTTGGAGGTGAGCCGCCAGCAGTGGTGGACGTGGGTAGAGAGATGGCGGAGTTTTGAAATTTACTAAGGTAAATACATTGTTTGTTCCTATTAAAATCTTTCATTTGCTAACTATACCTATCAGTAGTTAGTGCCTTCCGTAGTTTGAATCTTTTATTTAGCTGGCAGTAGTGGCGCTCGCTGTATTGCAGTAGCTTGAGTAACGAAGATTTTTGTGAGGTAAGTGATTTGTGAAACGTATAGGTCAATGTTAGTCAGGGCCATTCTTTGGTAGGGATTTTTGGATACCTCACTGGAATCTTCTGATTTTTTCTTGTAGTTTGTGTAATTAATGTAGATTTTGTTTATTGCTAGTGTGTAATTGTAGAGAGAATCTGCCTTGTAGTTGTAGTCTTTCATTGTTGTACAGTACAACAGTTGTGGCATGCATGTAGAGTTGCACCAAGTATTTCGCAGCTGCGCTTGCAATTGACTAGATATTATTTTCAGTGCTACGTTAATGTGTTCTCTTATTTTTGCTCTTCAAATTGTGCTTTTCTGTGTTGTCGTGTGAAATATTGTGACAATAATGGCGTGTAAAAAACGTAATACTAGGCTCCAAAGTAAACTGAGAAATGACAGTGAAGACGAAACCAGTGTGTTAGCGCCACCGAGTAATGAATTAACTAATGTTCAAAGTAGTAATTTGGTAATTGTACATAGGGAAATGGAGCGGGCTGCAAACAATGGTGTAGACAGTGAAACAAGTAGTGAAGAGGGAACAATTATCGATCGATCAGTCGGCAACAGCTCGCCTCAGGATTCCGAAATGACAGGACATATTCTTGCAAATACTGTAGATTCAGGTTTTGCATCCTCACCATTTTCTCAAATAAGTCAAGACACATTTTCTGTTTTTCAAACTGCGAATATTGCCGGTTCAAATGCATTGCCGAATAGCACTAAGGAACATGTTTCAGACACCAGTGCATTGTTATTACAATTAATGCAACAAATGGCACAAAAGCTTCAAAAGTTAGACACAATGGAACAAAATCTTCAAAAGTTAGACGCAATAGAACAAAAGCTTCAAAAGTTAGACTCAGTTGAACATACGCTTGAACAAACACGTGAAGATTTAACTACTGAATTACATAAAATCGAATTGAAATATCAAAAAGTCTGTAATGACGTAAAAACACAAATTTGTGAGCATTTCCCACCTATTTTTTCGCGGCATGGAAATGCATTATAGAATCACGAAACAGCCATAAAAGAACTGCAAACTATTGTTCATGAAAATCATGAGACCTTGCCAGCCAGAATTGACTCAGTTGCATCTACCGATTCGGTTACACAACTTGTAAAAACTCAGCAAAACTTAAAGGACACAGTAGATACGATTTCAACACAAATGGAAACTCTGAAATTTGGTTCAGAAAAACACACTGAGGAAATAAGTACACTACCGGAGAAAGTAGCCGAAGTTTCGGATCAGTTCATTAACTTATCTGCAAAGGTAGATGATGATCTGAATGATACAGAAGAGTGCGAACAAATTAGGAAATTCAAACAAAATCAGAATCAAACTAATACACAACACCAAAGAGAAATCCAGGAAGTACAAGATCAGCTGACACAGGTAATACAAGAATCACGTATTTCAGATGACACTCGCACTCCAACACGGGACTTAGAAATACGGAAAAGCCACAAAATAATAACACAGGGCATTTCGGAAATTATGAAAGAAATTGGCAAGGTGCACCGAATTTTGAGATGGAACCGCCGACACGACGTAACAATGACCGATATGCTACCCACCGACACGATGATTTTGACTATAAGCTGTTCATTACTGCACGTAAATTCAAAACATTTAAGAATTCTGGCAACGACATTCATCCACAAGCGTGGCTCCATCAATTCTCTCATTGTTTTCCTCCCAACGGGTCATTTGAGCACAGATTAGAGTTTATGTGTGGCTACTTGGAGAATGAACCAGCTGTAAGAATACGATCGGTCATTCACGATTGTCACAGTGAAGGAGAATTTTACCATTCCTTCCTTTCAGCATATTGGTCTCAAGCTACACAAGACCGAGTAAAACATCATAATGATGAAACATTTCGAACAATCTGAATTTTCCAGTCTTGTGAAATATTTCGAAGACATGTTGCACAAGAATCAGTACCTGTCAAACCCATACAGCCCCTCAGAACTCATCCGCATTTGCTTAATCAAATTGCCTGAACATTTTCGACATATTACTTTTGGCAGGACGTAACAAAGACGACATTGAAAGCTTTTCGGGACTGTTACAAGAACTGAAAATTGACACTGACAATCGCGGAACGCGAAAACAGGAGCACAACAATTACAGGTCACACCTGTCACAATTCCGCGATGACAGAAATAATACACGACATGGCCATTCGTACAACGTAAATCGTGACCAAAACAGACACCAACAGTATGACAACCGTTGGCAGAGTAGTAATAGTTACAGAGAAAGATAGCATTTCCGTAGTAATGAATATTACACAGACAATCATAGAAACAGAAAACATGGCAATCAGAATTATTATTATCACAGGAGACAGAATAATTTCAGACGCAACGGTCCAGCGCGCAGTTACGATTCAGGGAGAAATTCTCCACCACGTGACCGACAAGAAAGAAACTATGGAATCTACCGACATGACGACAGACCTGAATTTCATCAGAACTGGCTGGATTCAAACAGAGCTGGGACCTCTCGACAAGGTGAATTTGTAGAAGTTAGATCTCCAAATCCCAATAACGACGCGCACCAACAAAGAAACAGACAATGACTCGCACCGCAGGCAGCCACCTGCGCCTGCTGGCTCAGAGAAAAATAACAGAGACGCTAACCTTGAGAAAAGATTTAGCATTCCTTACCGACATATAAAACATGATAATTGCTTTTCAGTTGACAGTCTGCGTACTAGGAAGAGTAAAGGTTTACACCACATTTCACATGTAAAACCGTTTATTGAATGATAATCTTCTGTTTAACTTAGTCTTTGCCATAAAACTTTTTACTTCACATTTCTAGTATGCTTTGTCAGACTTAGAAACTGTTAACATGCAACAATGTTTTGAAGTTAACTATCCAGTCTAGAACCTAGGGAACATTTTAAACAGAAATTACAAATGCATTGTTATAGTGAACTGAGGACACAGTGTTATTGGGTGTGTACCTTCTTGCTTGTTAGTGCCACGATTACGTAACGACCATAAGGCTCACATAGTTGAACATTTACCAGTACTGCTAATGAGATTTTAATGCAACATTTTGGGTTTACTTGAAAATACATTCTGGATTTAAAGTACTTTCTGTGAGATACCAGATGGCACAGTGGTTAGTGTATGTGACAGATACACGATTTTATCACGACGCTACTAATAAGTGACAATTTACAATGTTGCTTTTGCGGTTTATCTGTTTTATATCTGCACAGTTTTTCTGAATTCATCTGGAAAGGAAAACACGTTCTAGTAGTAACTTTTGTGGTATAGCTACAATGAGACAGCCTTTTCCGTAGCACAACAATACGTTACAGCACAGTACTTTCTTCATCATGGCAATAAGCGTAATAGCTAACATATTTATACTCAAAGCATTTCACTTTTGTTTATCATGAGGTACGTATATTGACTTCTGCAGAAGGTAGCTTTCGGAGGACGATAACTACGACACTTCCACAGAATTATCTTACAAGAAGACGCACATTTAGCGCTACAGGACACACATTTGAGTGATTGATTTTTTACTTGAACCATTTATTTTTTAAGATTTTTGAATTACAAAAGAAAGTTTTTCTTGGTGCATTTCATTCCATTGCTGTAATCTGTAACGCCTGAGGGTATAATTAATTGAGCCTCATGGGGGTACACGCATACTTTGTGTACCATTTGCATAGCAAGCACAAGGAGCCCTAGCTAATATGGTATTTGCTTATACAACTTTACACATCGCTACCATGTTCTCTAACACATAAAATACACAGCTATCTGATCATTTAGCAGAGAAACAGACATTTTTTTACTACATCAGTGACAGGTGGATAACTTATGAAATTCTATTTTGTCTCTACTTTGTGAAATGATGTTTTCGGAACCATTGTGATACTATGAGAGGTTTGAATGATGTATTTGGTATGGGATCATGATTTTAAAAGTACGTATAAGGCAGATGACGCTTTTGATATGAGCAGAGAATTTTTTTTAGGTTTTGAAATTATTGGAGGAAACTACGACGATTTTGAGAGTTGACTGAGGTGCTATGATGTTATTATTACGATGACTATGTGTATTATGCTGTTGCGGTATGTTTATGATCAATAAGCTGATGCTATATGAGTTATTTGATTATACTACGTATCTGTTATGATGAAATATTGAAGAAGTGTCGACGAATAAGGTAAGGAATAATGAGTAGTGGTTAGGGACTCTGGTTTCTGAAAAAGGTGGTTGGAAACTAAGAATCGTACTTTAAAGAGTTATGAAATGTATGTAAATGCGTGAATGTATTACAATGCCGACGGAACTTTTTTGGACACTGTTATATCAATAGGATTTTGTTTCTACAGATTTGTAACGCAAGTTCCTGACCTGTGAAATTTTTTATATGAGACTGCCACTGTAGCGGAAACTGGTGTCGTAAATATTTCGGTAAGAAAGTTAAGTGACCACCTGCACGTAATGCGTCTTGGGCACCAAGATGCGCGACAGCCACCTGGAAACAAGTCATTAGTGTGTGCCTTTCAGAGGCATAGTTGAAAAAAAAGGGGCCATTATCCTCGCTATTGACATTTCTTTGTAGAAAGCATCGCAAATACGACACCCCCAAAACGCCATATGGCTAGTGAATGACGTTTCACGCCTTGCTTCGCCTATTTTGTGTAATACCTAGTTTTTAGCTGCACTGCAGCATTGGTTACAATAAAATTTAATGGATGTACTAATATAAATATTTTATGCCTACAGATCCAGTAAATAATAACTTTATTTTTGTGGTGCACCACTTTAAATATATAGACATTAAGATATGAGCAGACATTTCCCTAATCTGCATTGTTGTTTTTACTGTAATATTTTTTCTGCTTGAGCTTTGTTATGTTTAGATATAAGTTGTTGCATTTGCTGCTGCTTGCTTTGCCAATTTCCATTTTTTTTGTCATTGCTGTTTGTGTTAATTTGTTTTGTGCTGCTGCATTGCCTCTTCCCTTAGTTTAGCATCTGAGCTCAGTAGATTTAAGTTAGCTTAAGAGGGGGTAGCCTATATAAAAGAATGAGTTACGTTGAATTGGAAGAAATGCACTGAGAGGTTATACAAAAAATGCACAGAAAGCAGGTATAGGTAGGATTCTCTTGGAAGTAAATGATGAGGTAAGATACTGGAAAATAAATGATGAGGTAAGAAATATGTGAACATATAAATACAGAAAGCATGTTGGATAAGATTTTTTTGGTGGAAACAAATGTTGAAATAAGACGAAAGATTTGTGGAATGAAGATTTGGGTTGGACTGCAGTACCAAATGTTACCCTGAAAACAAACCCTGTCCTTTCCTTTTGTGTTATCCCACTATGTGTTTGTGTACCCTTGTGTATTTGTTTTCTTTCTGTCTCTGTGTACTGTTTCATAGAAATTTTTCTCTTCTAATACTAAGCTACATTCACTATGATGAGGAATACTGTTATCCTCAAATACAATTTGCATTAATAACATGTTATTTACATCGTAAAGATGTTTAGACATTATTTATTCTGTTTTGTTTTAATGCTCATGGGTGAAGTTGAGGTTTCAAAAGTTATTCTGATCTTTTATGTATGTGTTTATGTCATAATTTTTGTAACACATTGTTATTTCGGTCTTTTGTAAAGCCTGTATTACTGCAAATGTTATCTGTACTATTATGTTCTTTAATGATATATTTCGTACCTTTGTTATTGTATTCTCATGTTATAAAATTGTAATTGACACCAGTTCATCAAATTAAGTAACTTGTAAATTACATTTCACTGCACACGTTTCTGTTGGTCATAGTATATGGACAACATGTGAGAAGAAGAACTGATAGTGTTTGCATGTGTGTTAATAATTCAGCAAGGGACTGGACAACAGCATTGCTCGTTCTAAGGACAATTCCAAAAACTTTGTGCTTGCACAAGTACTGGTTGATGGACTTGCTATATTCTCTGCAAGACTCTTCGATGGTGATTGTCCACCTGCACAGTCGCAACAGATGGCTGCTGGCTATCTATACAAGGACTGAAGTGGGTCTACACCTTTGACGACCCACCAATACCATTATTTCTACAAGGACTGCAGTGGGTCTGCACCTCTGGTGGCCCACCAATACCGTAATCTCTAGCAGGACTACAATGTGTCTACTCTGTGACCACCTACCTACCAATATTCTTTAAAACTTCGACTGACTCTGCTGTGTTTTTGCTCTGTTGTGGCCCATTACCTGTCTGCATGTCAAGAGTCAGCACTGTCTTTCCGTTGAAAGGACAACACTACTTCTCCAAGACTGCATGGAAATCCACTATTTCCATGTGAATTTTATTTTACTACTCAGACTTTGAGAAAAACACTGCAATTTTACTTTGATGGATGATCAGGACTGTCTTTATGGACTGTAAGAAAATTTTAGCTTTTGACCAACATTGTATCGATAAGTGTGTGCATTTCATTTCTTTGTCATTGTAATTATGAAAAAATTTTTCAAATCTGTATAGCCCACTGCCCAAAACAATTTGTAATTTTTTTGTGGGGAGCATGGGGGCTGTTTAGGTTTTTTTTTATTGGTAACGACGCCGCCACGTAGCGCTCTTTATAAAAATCACTGGCTGTGCCGTGTGCAGTCTGTGGCTGGTTTGCATTGTTGTTTGCCATTGTAGTGTTGGGCAGCGGCAGTTGGATGCTAACAGCGCGTAGCGTTGTGCAGTTGGAGGTGAGCCGCCAGCAATGGTGGACGTGGGTAGAGAGATGGCGGAGTTTTGAAATTTACTAAGGTAAATACATTGTTTGTTCTTTTTAAAATCTTTCATTTGCTAACTATAATTATCAGTAGTTATTGCCTTCCGTAGTTTGAATCTTTTATTTAGCTGGCAGTAGTGGCGCTCGCTGTATTGCAGTAGCTTGAGTAACGAAGATTTTTGTGAGGTAAGTGATTTGTGAAACGTATAGGTTAATGTTAGTCAGGGCCATTCTGTCGTAGGGATTTTTGGAAGTGAGATTGCGTTGCGCTAAAAATATTGTGTGTCAGTTTAAGCACAGTCTTGTAATAATTTTTCAAAGGGGACGTTTCACAGGCTACAACCTTGTCTGACTCCCTTACCAACCACTGCTTCCCTTTCAAGCCCCTCCACTCTTATTACTGCCATCTGGTTTCTGTGCAAATTGTAAATCGTCTTTTGCTCCCTGTATTTTACCCCTGCCAACTTTAGACTTTGAGAGAGAGTATTCCAGTCAACATCGTCAAAAGCTTTCTCTAAGTCTACAAATGCTAGAAACGCAGGTTTGTCTTTTCTTAATCTATGTCATAGGGCCAGTATTGCCTCACGTGTTCCAACATTTCTGCGGAACTCAAACTGATCTTCCCCGAGGTCGGATTCCACCAGTTTTTCCATCGTCTGTAAAGAATTCTTGATAGTATTTTGCAGCTGTGACTTATTAAACGGGTAGTTCGGTAATTTTCACATCTGTCAACACCTGCTTTCTTTGGGATTGGAATTATTATAATGAGATCTGAGGGTACTTCGCCTGTCTCATACATTTTGCTCACAAGATGGTAGAGTTTTGACATGACTTGCTCTCCCAAGGCCGTCAGTAGTTCTAATGGAATGTTGTCTACTCCCGGGGCCTTGTTTCGACTCAGGTGTTTCATTGCTCTGTCAAAAGATGGTTCAAGTAGCTCTGAGCACTATGGGACTTAACTGCTGTGGTCATCAGTCCTGTAGAACTTAGAACTTCTTAAACCTAACTAACCTAATGACATCACACACATACATGGCCGAGGCAGGATTCGAACCTGCGACCGTAGCAGTCGCTCGGTTTCAGACTGTAGCGCCTAGAACCGCTCGACCACCCCGGCCCGCAGTGCTCTGTCAAACTCTTCATGCAGTATCGTATCTGCCATTTCATCTTCATCTACATCCTTTTCGATTTCCATAATATTGTCCTAAAGTACATCGCCCTTGTCTAGACACTCTATAAACTCCTACCACCTTCCTGCTTTCCCTTTTTTGCTTAGAACTGTGTTTTCATCTTAGCTCTTGATATTTGTACAGGTGGTTCTCATTTCTCCAAACGTCTCTTTAATTTTCCTGTACTCAGCGTCTATCTTACCCCTTTCATAAATTTGTAAATTTATTTTTTAACTGGTCAGTTTTGGCCCAGCGTCTATGCCACGGCCCTTGTAGGGGTACATTATCGCCTCGGCCTCGGCACGGCCCTGTGGCGTGCTGGCTGAACGCCCCCGGCAGAGAGCTTGTCGCGCCGGCTGACCCCGTCCTGCCGGAGCGGCGACACAGGACACGGCCTGTCGCGCCGGACAGCGCCCTCGACCGGCCGCATCTGTCAGCAGGGCTGGCGGCCGCCGCTGACAGCGGGCGGGGCCCTGCGCCCTGGCCGGCCGCGCTGCAGTGTCAACTGCCAGCGCGCTGACTGCCGCTCTCGCTGTCGCCGCCTCGTTGTGCGCCGACGGCGTGGCTATTCCCAGAGAAGGAGCGTTAGTTGTGACCAAAACAGCGGCCTGAAAGAGATCTAATTCATCTGAATTCACTGTGTTCCCACGTAACACAGGAATCAGTTCCACTAAAGTTGATCTGGTACCGATTTCTCTTACAAGGAAAACTCACCATCTCCTTCCCCTTATGCTTAGACTTTCGGTAATATGGCTTCGTGGATAGGCTGTCAAACACTGTACACGAATCAAGCATGCAAACAGGAATAAAGTGTACTCAACTATGAAAAAAGGAGCAAAATAGAAAGTTAGCGCTCCAAAATCAAGATGGGCAACGCCGAAAAAATTACACAAATCACAAGGCTTTGGTTGTGTGATCACACAATGTGTTACACTGCGAAAAGGGAGATCCGTATTCAAACCTCCCTTGTGCCCTTTTTTTTTTCTTTCTATTTTCCCTCACAAAATTATTATCTTTCCGTCCCATCACTGACGTGCCTGTTCTCATTCCATAGCCTTGGTAACTGTCATATTGTACGGCAGTTATGGAATTAGACACATATTCCGGGTTGTATGGCCGTCGTCCATGGAACTCTTCTATTCCGGAATGGCTCTGAGCACTACGGGACTTAACTTCCGAGGTCACCAGTCCCCTACAACTTAGAATTACTTAAACTTAACTAACCCAAGGACATCATACACATCCATGCCCGAGGCAGGATTCGAACCTGCGACCTTAACGGTCGCTCGGTTCCAGACTGTAGCGCCTAGAACCGCTCGGCCACTCTAGCCGGCTCTTCTATTCCTGACGTGTCGTCCAAGAATACGTTGGACACCTTCGAAGATACTCCTGGTTGTGCTGAGTCGGCAAGACTCATTACAACGAGGAGCACCTCCGGAGCTGTCTAACGTAGATTTGGACGACCCGTCACGGATAGAAGAGTTCCATCAACCACGTCATACAACCCGTAAAATTCTCGGCAGCTGAAACATCCGGTCATGAAAGCCATCATTGTATGACTATGGAATTAGAGCCACGTGTTAAGAATGCATTACCGTCACAAGTAAATGTTGTGATGCCACATGGACCTCTCACAGGAAAGGAAACTACAAAAAAAGGGTGTGAACCATTGTATAACATGGGGTACTGCTAAAAACAAATAGCAAGTGCGGACGTCTGGAGGTCTCTTCCATACATATCGCTGCTGCAAACCGACGTTACCCCGTTACACAATCACAGATTTACAAAAGTGGTTCAAATGGCTCTGAGCACTATGGGACTTCACCTTTGAGGTCATCAGTCCCTTTGAACTACTTAAGCCTAACTAACCTAAGGACACCACACACATCGACGCTCGAGACAGGATACGAACCTCCGACCGCAGCGGTCGCGCGGTTCCGAACCTTAGCGCCTAGAACCGCTCGGCCACATCGGCTTGCAAAAATTTACATATAACGAACAGACACGCCAGTGACCTGCCGGACAGTTCATAATTTAGTGGAAAAAAGGAAAAGGAAAGGAGGCCACAAGGGAAATTCTAATTCCATTCTCCCCCTTCGCCCCTCCAACATAATAACCAAACAACTACGAGGAAGTGGACATTAACGTTCTCTCGATGCTGCAGATCTTGACTTTGGACCGTTGACTGTTTCGATTTTGCTTCATTTTTCACCGGTACCCCCTTCTACTTGTTTTCATGCTTTGTATTTGTTCAGGTTTTGACAATATTACCACTAAATCTAGAGGGTTGCGATGGGGTGTGTTAATGAACTGGCTGCAACATAAGACATGGGAAATGCAGTACGCTACGATTCATAGACGTCGAAAGGTCCAAATTACTCTACATAGCAATCCGACAAAAATGAAACAGGCTGTTTATCTCTTTATATAGATAAGGCTCACCGGCCAATAGTCTTCTTCAGTGCAGATGCACTCACATTGCTCGAACTCTTATGGGAATCGGTAGACTGACTGCCGCGAGTAATGAGTATAGTGGGCAGGGGCGCTACAAACGTAGTGTGTGGACAGTAAGTGGGAAATGTGGGTCTCACGGGGAGCGGTAAGTAGTCGAACACTGAGTTGAACATCGGGTTCTTTCGTGTCATTACTTTCTGAGAATGATTCATTTGATATTGCATTTGTGTTCCGTACTCTACTGCATTATTCCGAAATAAAGTAATTTCAGACAAAATTTTATTTGAAGTTTTTTCTTATTTTGATGCTTACATATGACTCACGAATTGCGTACTTTTAGTTTCGAATCACTGTGTATACCCTGTCTAAAGTGAAAGAACAGGTATTTTACTCAGGATTGAACTTAGGCGGGCAATTTCGCCACCGCTCTAGGCGCTGCAGTTGCACTATCCGCTGTGTCCTCGGTGGTTCAGACGAATAGAGCCTCTGCCATTTAAGTAGGAGATCCCGGGTTCGCGTCCCAGTGGGGCACACGTCAACGCCTATAAGCTACTGGATTTCATTGTAATTTCATTCATTTTTTTTGCCTATACAATGTGATTCAAGAGTAACTCTACATACTTCCTGGGCGTAGTGTATGGATCAAAATAGGAATGAAACTGCTTTATTTCCCACTTACGATGCATAATGTCTTTTATGGTAGGCATTACATAATTCGCCAGTACAGTCTTTTAGCGTGTCATGTTCGCCTGGATATCAATTGACGTTGGTTTGTCGATAGTACCCCAGCACATTTAAGTTCTGAGGCAAGAGAGTACCTCAGAGTTGCTTATACAGATAAGTCGTCGGTTCGTGCAGATCCACTTGCTCGGCCACATAGATCTCCAGATCTTAGCCCATAGGCAGCGAAGTGAAAATAGCTGTGCAACTGTGCAGAATGAGGTGAACGAATCCTGTAAAAGTCCGAGAGCGGTAAGAAGTCGAGCACTGAGTTGAACTTCGGGTTCTTTCGTGTCATTACTTTCTGAGAAGGATTCATTTGTTATGGCATTTGTGTTCCGTACTCTACTGCCTTACTCCGAAATAAAGTAATTTCAGACAAAATTTTATTTGAAGCTTTTTCTTATTTTGATACAAACGTTTCACTCACGAAGTGCGTACCTTTACTTTAGAATCACGGTGTATATCCTGTCTAAAGTGAAAGGAAAGATATTATACTCAGGATTGAACGTAGGAGGGCAGATGCGCCGCCGCTCTAGGCACTGTCCTGGTAGAGGTGGTTTGCTGTGGCCTTCCTTCTCACCCATTGTGATGCAGGTATTTATATACACTACATTCCCATTCAGAGTAGTGTTAATATCCCTGTCAAACAAACGATACTATCCATGAAAAGATTTGGTAATTATTGTCAAATCGAAACAATGACACAGCAGAAAATGTTCCACTTTTTTGTTACATATAAACTCCGCTGCATACAACTGAGAGAATGGATGACATCAAGGTGAGGAATCCCGCAAATATCGCCACAAATATTATGCCCGTTGAACAGAAAACACTGACAGCCAGTACTCACTTTCAGACAGCACCATTCCTCCTTGTTATTCTCCAATATCTTCAGAGTGACAATCATTGCAGTCACTTTCTCTATCACTATATACCGCACTTAAGCGTATTACTAATTTATCTATTTCATCGTTAAGAGTCTTATAAGTATGTGTGGATTCTCTGTCAATTTTTTTAACATGTTTGGAAAATGGAATCGAATATTTTCCAGTCACTGAATGAAATTTCTCCTTTCACAAATGTCTCACAGATGTTATGTCACAGGTAATGTTCCTAGACACTGGCAACTGCTGTTCAAGAACATAAGAACACGTGAATATCCTTACTTTGATACCTCTTTCAATGCTGTTAAACGCAACATAGATGCAACAATCTGAAATACATGGCGCTAAATCTATCGCGTTGTGTTACATTGCTACGGCTGTAGACTTTGTAAAACTTGCCTTCATGGCCGTGAGCACACCTTCAATTGTGCACGTTTTAAGGAGCTCTTGCGCATGAGCGACTGGTGTGACGTAATTGTTGTACTGGCCGGGGCCAATGATATGAAGCCCTGTAACGAACTGCCGACGTTACACGAGTCGGCTTGTCCACCACACGACAATGTTCGGTTCTGTAGTGGAACCACGAGAAATCAGTACTTATATGAAAAGGTACCCTCTAAAGGACTTTACTTCGTCGTGTGCTATCGAGAACGTGGATGCATTTAAACACGCAGTCAAGAATTATTAAACTCGTCTGAAACAGTTACTCTCTCGCTGTCGGAGACGGCTGTTGGCCGTGCAGTGTCACGTGTTGTGACGTACCTGGCCTGTCATTCTCGTGGACCTTGCTTACAGGCCAAATACTAATATAGTACACAAGTTCACTGCTCAAGGTGTGCACAGCTAGCCCTTACCACTCAACTTGCCCGCCCCGGTAGCCGAGTGCTCAGCGCCAAGGGGCACAACTGGGTGTTGTATTGCCCTATTCAACATCATTTCATCCCCATCGATACGCAAGTCGCCGAAGTGGCGTCAGCTCAAAAGACTTGCGCCAGGCGGCCGGCCTGCCCGATGGGAGGCCATAGCCACACGACTACTTAACTTCAAATTTACGTCGATGCCCACACGTGGCAGCACACTGTAGCCCTTCTATCCCCATTAGCTTAGCATTAATCTCGGTAGACGTTGACACACTCCTCAGATATGTCAATTCACTCACTAATTAGTTCAGATGTCAGTATATATTACAGTTGTAATGGGATAAAAACATATTTTTAGGATATTTAAATGAGTCATATACTACACATTAGTATGTAGCTCATACAGTTTTATCATAAAGTAATACATTTGAGGTCATGAGAACAATATAGCACATCATCGTTAACTGTGAGATTGCAGTATTTATCCATGCTTATGAAACCTGCTCATCTTATGGTGAGCCAGATTTATCTGTGTTGTAGCCTCACATTGCGTATACAAAAATTCACAAAACGTTGTCCTACTGGTTCGTCTGATATTCACTTGAAAGTGGGATCGACGACGCTGTGCTTTCCGCCCTTATGGTTCTCAGCGCCTCATTTGTATTCTAGTCAAGTGATCGAGCTGGTAGACATTCTACCTGAAGTTAAACATTCCCACAAACGGCAATTTACTTGAAGTTTGTTGTTTACTGCCCTCGAGTCGCTTTCGTGTGCAGTGTCTACATTAACTCTCTTGAATGTGCTAACAGAAAAGAAAATTACTGGGATAAGTTAGTCGCAAAGGAAGTAAGGCCTCCCAGATCAGATCTATTGACTCAGAAAGTGACAAAATTAAATAAGTTTGCCTACAAGAGAACATTTAGCAAATATGTAATTAATAAGCGTAATTTGTTATGTAGGTACAACGTAAGAATATCCTGGAACGTGTTAGGATGGTTTACATTTGTCAGAAACAAATGAAAAAGAACGAAAACACCTTTTAGACATAAATGTGGAACGGGGAGTTGCGTAAGCTTCCACGTTATTTCGTTCTTGTGCTGAACTGTATTTAATTATGTGCAAAACAACACAATCCCACGAAAACTATTGTTTCGTTCTCAGACAAAAATGCATATTATTGTTGTTACTTTTTTCATTGTCAGTAGCTGAAGTTGTAAAAACTTGTTGATAAGCGTAAATATTGCACAGCAGGTGCTATTAATTTCACATTGTCAAATTTATCTGAATCTAAAAATTTGTGAACACCTATAATGTATAATCACGAGCCGCCCTTGTTCTTAGAAGCTCCTCACTTTTCGCAACAGAGCAAATCGCTATTGGATTTAATTCCGGGTGGTAAGGAGAAAACGTAAAGCAACGTGACTTGCAGTTAGTGGAATCTTATCGACAGGTAGTCAGCGGTCCTTGGCATCGTTCTTCGAACAAGCTCATACACAACGAATTTCATCATGTCACCCGAGAGGGGGGTACTTTCTTTTGTTAGCCACTTTATTTAGCACAATTAGGAATTGCATCTTTGTTTCTTTTCATGTTGCTATAAGGTGCATTTTCAGAATTATTACGGAGTTAGGTTTTAAACTGGGAATAACTTTTTCTGTCAGTCGTGTTTCGTAATTTTGTTGCTTCATGTAGTTGATGTAATCTCCCGTTGTTTGACCCGCATGACAAGTGCATCAGGAATAATGCCATTTTCACCGCCTGCGTTACTTGTTATTAAGTGTTGTCCCTTTGCCACCGGTTTTAATGGACCATAAGATCATATATCACTCCATAACATCATACCTAGGTGTGACGATAAAATGAAAGTTTCATCGACCTAAAAATGTTTTGTTTTCCTCCAAAATTGTTTTCAATTGCTTTGGATAGACAGTTAGTTTTTTCTCGGATGTTGTTTTTCTCTGACATTAAGAGCTTGATTTTTTTTCAGTGGGAATCTGATTTATATAGTAACCCAGTAACACAACTGTCGCTGCCTTGAAAGTCTACAGCTTCTTTCAGCTTCTTTTTAACTTCTTACACTGGTGGAATTCGTTTCTCTGTTTGACTAAACTTTAAACAATATTCCTATCAGTGACCTCATCAAAATTATCAATGTCTGTAATTGTTTTGCGTGTACATTCTTAATCTGGAGCTACAAATTTCCTTCCTCCGCCGGATTCCGATGGTCTCCCTTCCCTTTTAATTTTCTGGAAAGTCCTAAGCGGATCGCCTGTGACCACCTGGGCACTCAGCTGAACTTGCTGCACTGGAATGTTCCTTCGACATATACACTGAAACATTATTTACAGTCACCCGGGACTGATCATTCAATTTTCTGTCTTTCAATTTTGAAGTACTAATAAGCGTCATAATTTGTATCTGTAGTCACTGTGCCCTAGCAATACAAGTGAGGAAAACACAAAGGACGATCGTCAGCCGGAGTGGCCGTGCGGTTCTAGGCGCTACAGTCTGGAACCGAACGACCGCTACGGTTGCAGCTTCTAATCCTACCTCGGGCATGTGTGATGTCCTTAAGTTAGTTAGGTTTAATTAGTTCTAAGTTCTAGGTGACTGATGACCTCCGAAGTTAAGTCGCATAGTGCTCAGAACCATCTGAACAAAGGACGATCGAACTTGTACTGTACTCACAACGGGCAGACGTGGCAAACTGAAGGCAGACAAATGTAGTAGCACTACACAGAACGTCTCCGCACATGCGGAATGCCGACCTAGCAGTTGCAGCGTACCTGTGAAGAAGCTTTCAGGTATATGGCGGGGAGCGTACTCCGTCACACCAAAACCATTCAAGCCTCAATTAATAAGAATAATAAGGAAAATAGGTTAATACGATGGCTGTAGCGTTTCAGGTGTTCTACACCGTCTCTCGCCAATTGCGTACAACACACTGGATGTTCGTACAACCATGTGAAAACGTCTGAGATCCATCTTCGGGATGCAAAAAAAAAAAAAAAAAAAAAAAAAAAAATGGTTCAGATGGCTCTGAGCACTATGGGACTTAACATCTATGGTCATCAGTCCCCTAGAACTTAGAAGTACTTAAACCTAATTAACATAAAGACATCACACAATACCCAGTCATCACGAGGCAGAGAACTTCGGGATGCACATCAACTCGCATGTCATATTGGCTTCAATGACCGTTATATTGTCAAAGTGTTGAGTTTCGTGCTAATTTTTCCACTTTTTACTTTTTGGTAGCTTCATATTAATATCACCACGTCCCTTCACTGTGACGAATTTTTCCGGAAAAGAACTGTGTCCTCTGAAAAGAACTCTCCATGCTTAGCCTTTCCATCAAGATGCGAATTACTCCACAAGTCGTTGGATTTGTTCTGCAGTCCAGTTCTCGGGTGCTACGTTACACTTTTCTGTCCTTAAAAACATGTTGGAGATATTTCTGAGCTCTTTGTATAGAACTGTTTGACGCAACAACGCTGATACACGGAAAAACCGTAAACTGTGACGTGTGGTGTGAGACACTGTGTAGCCTGCGCGAGTTCATCAGGAGCAAAAGGCATGGTCTGCTCACGAGCTGAGTGATTCTGCTCCACGATAACGCGCGTCCACATGTCTACAGAGCCAAACAAATTGTTATGGCCAGGTTCTAGTAGGAGCAGCTAGAGCATACGCCCTACCGCCAGTACACACCGCCCTGTGATGTCCATTTTCTTGGTCCGCTGATGAGGAACAGAAACATACAGTTTGATGATGATGAGGTTGGATCTGTATGGCGCTCAACTGCGTGGTCATAAGCGCCCGTACAAAGTCCCAATTTCAATTCAGACCAGTCAAGCCACTGTCACAAATGATGACAATCATGATGAAATGATGAGGACAACAGAAACACCGAGTCCCCGGGCAGAGAAAAATCACCATACTGTCCGGGAATTGAACCCAGGACCCCAGGATACAGAGGCAGCAACCTAGACACTAGAACACGAGATGCGGACGAATCACACAGTACAGGACTGTCTCCTAGCACAGCAACAGGAATTCTGGGAACGGAGGACCCTTCAGCTTATGAAACAGTGGGAATGTTGTGCTCAGACTTCTCATGATTACTTTGAATGAAGACTTCAGTTATACCCCGTGTTATTTGTACCTTTCAAACATCCCTCTTACCATGTGTGGTTTTCTATATTTTGGAATAGGTAGCAAGACAATAGGTGATTGACTACAGACGTTTAAGTGTCAATTTGTAAATATTTTTCCATTCATATGATTTTATTTGACCACGTTGCAATGTTGCTGAAAGAAACTAGTATACAGAATGTATAATTAGACCACTGAAATATTCAAATCTTTACCGTGGAGGAGTTACTCTGATATACACGTGTAAAACCTACTCAGTGTTATCCTTAACATCATGGTGAGTTCTGCTTGATTGCCTCTAACTTTCCTTGAAGTTATTTCATATGTAAATGATTTAGTTACATACGAGGGTTGGAAGTATTTATTTTGCATTAAAACTTATTACTTACCAATTATTGTGTTGGGCACCAACTGCTTCAAACCCTTATCAGTGATTGTCTCACATTAGTTCACGCTGTACAGGACTTTCTAAAAGTAAAACTTGTTCAGTAGTCACTCATATTTCAAGGCTTCCACATTCTTATCTAAAACAGTTACATCTTTCAGTTTATTTAGAGCACTCTGATATTCTTCGCTTCACTCAGATGACCAACTCGATCGATGTCCAACTCCTTGCTACAAACGCTGCTGTGGTGTCCCTTCCGCAGCGTTTTAGCTTCTTTTTGGTCGCACGGTCTACTTTACGCCGGTTGCACCACATGGCTTCATATGATATGCCAACACATAGGATATTGTAAAGTATTTCATTTTCTTGCAGGAGCTTTTCGTTATCAAACCTCTATATAAAATTATAGATGAATTCAGGGCGGATTTATTAACCTACACGACTATTTTCTTTATTCAACAATTAGTAAAATGTGAATTGACATCGATATTTCAAAGGTCTTGTCGTATTAAAATGTTGTGCACTCAAACAGTATTTAAGAAATACATTCACAGCACTTGTTATCTATTTACAGAAAATGACATTGCGTCACATCATTTGCTCATACTTCTGTAACCAATTTTCTGATATTTGTTCTTCCGGACGGTTCTCTTATATCGCAGTCTACTTTTCATCATTATTAAACTGTGTAGGGAGATGTTTCTTTGGAGGAACTTGGTTTACAAAATTTTCTTCTCCTCCTGTCCGAAGTTGTCATCTGTTCGCAGAACCATTCCCACGACCTATTGGCTGAACCCAGAATATGTTGAGGGCTACGAGCTGTTCACAAGTGTCGCCCGCAGCGATCAGCGAGTAGTTAGGGAACATGATAACGTGAGTTTCTGCGGGATACAAGCTCAATGTCAGTTCAGAGGGAATTTCCTCTATGGCCACAGCCTCCGTTCTGACGACACGCAATCATCCATCACTCGGACTTTGGCTGCCGTATTAAAGGTACGATGGCTCCTCCTATCAGTTGGTCAACTGTTCGTCTTTGCTAGCCGCGCCTCTTGTGTTCCGTACATCAAAATAGGAAACATTTTTTACCTGTCTAAAGCCTTCTTCTCTCAGTCTTTATGATACCCGCTACCTGAAGCTACTCTATGAACTGCGCAGTGGAGGTTTGTGTCTACAGCTATATCTGCTTCTGGCTAGACCTTAGATTCCAATATCTGATTTCGGAAACTCTGTCTAAACATGATGCAATACAGCTGAAGTTCTCAAGTGTTCCCAGGTGGTTTACACGTACACCTCCACCCTTAGTGATTCTTGAACAACGTATTCGTTACTACAAGCTGAAATTTATTACAGAACTGAATTAATCTTTCTCTCCTCTCATTCCATGTCCCAAGCCCATATTCTCTTGTAATCCTTCTTCTACTCTTTCCCCTTAAACTACATTCCAGACCACGATGACTATTAGATTTTCATCTGCTTTTACGTGTTGTATTACGTTTTCAATATCGTCATTTACTTTCGCTATCTCTTCATCTTCAGATTACGACGTCGGCATGTATACCTAAATAATATTCAGCTTTTATAGCCTCTCTGACACGTTCAGTTTTCTGACATTCCACGCCCCGATTCGTAGAACGTTATCCTTTCGTTGATTATTCAATATTTCTCTCATGGTCAATTCACCCTTCGCAATCTCCTCGAGGAGATCAGAATGGGGGACGATTTCGGAATCTTTTGCCAATGAAGAGATTGTCATGACACTTTTTCAATGACACGCAAATGTCCTCTCGATAAAGTGGCCTGTCTTTAATGGAGAGGACCATACCGTTGATCATTGCTGGTTTTTCCGCCATTACGGGCGGTTTCCCTCCCTGAAGCTCACTCCTGTCATCCACCTTCTTTCACTAGGCCATTGGCTGAATGACGGCGACTTATTATGCCGGAAGTCTTCAGCCACCAATGCTCATTATTAATCAAAATATAAGGACCGAGGAGGTTTTGATTGTTAATCAAAGGCGCTACTCCTTTTTTTTTCATTTTGTTCTACACTGTTCGTTGAATTTCTTCTGAGCGGACATCCAATGACACCCGTTCAGGTTCTTTGTTGATCCGTTCACTCGGTTTTTTTCCTTATTACGGAGGGTAGCTAACGCTCTGACCAAACACGCTGAGCAATAGTGCCGGCAGCCCCTACACCACGGGTGCAGCTAGACAAGATACAATTAAGCAAAACGATCGAAATTATGTGAAAAATAGAAGTACGCTACAAGGAAAGATGAGTAATATACAACACGTAGGACAGTCAGGATGGAACAACAACAATGAAATGGTAAGAGCGAAGTGCTCAGATTAAAAATTATGTGAGATGGGGATACGTTCTTTCCACCTTACTGTTCAGTCTGTATATCGAACAAGCGGAGAAGCAAAAAATGTTCAATGCAGGCTGAAATGATATTGAAGATAAGATTTGCTGACAACTCGGCTTCGACAGTAAAATGTTGAAGAAAATTAGCAATCTGAGTAAAAATTGAGCCAATTTGACTTAGTAGTAGCAGAAAAGATGTTAACGATAAACTGAACTATAAACTGAGAATTTAAAAAGCAGTGTACCACCGTCAGACAGCGCACTGCCGGCCCAATTAGGTCAACAACTAGTCTATTCCATTCTGGTGACAAATTATAGAATCACATGGAGAAAATTTCGCTAGAGACCACCATAAGCAGTTTCCGGCAATTTCTACCATTTGTTGGTGGAGTTGTTAGGTACGAGGTTGTGTTCAGTGCAAGGTTTACAAGTAGTAAGCTTTCTACATATTTAAGTGCACAATTATACACACACCAAATAGTTTTGCCCCAATTCGGTTCCGGGACTTCCGAAACCAGTACAGATATTTTGAATAGAGCTCAACATAAACATTATTTCTTCCCTTTTTATTGCTCATGAAAGTCACACATTGCATGTTCTACCATCATACAGCGTGAAATTAAGAGTTGGTGGTCCAGATTGCTGTACACACCGGTACCTCTAATACCCAGCAGCACGGTATCTTGCATTGATGGATGTCCGCATTCGTCGTAGCGTACTATCCACTAGTTCATCAAGGTCCAGTTGGTCCAGAATGTCCCACTCTTCAAAGGCGATTCCTCAGAGTGGTTGGTGGGTCATGTCGTTCATAAATAGCTCTTTTCAATCTATCCCAGGCATGTTCGATAGGGTTCATGTCTGGAATACAAGCTGGCCATTCTAGCCGAGCGATATCGTTATCCTGAAGGAAGACATTCACAAGATGTGCACGACGGGGCGCCAGTTGTCGTCCATGAAGACGAATGACTTGTCAATATGCTGCCGATATGGTTTCACTATCGGTCGGAGGATGGAATTCAAGTGTAGAGCTGTTACGGCGCCTTCCATGACCACCAGCGGCGTACGTCGGCCCCACATAATGCCACCCCAAAACAGCAGGGAACCTCCACCTATCTGCACTCGCTGGACAGCATGTCTAAGGAGTTCAGCCTGAGCGCATTGGATCTAATCACGTCTCCGACAATTGTCTGGTTGGAGGCATGTACGACACTCATTATTGACGTGATGACAATCCTGAGCGGTCCATTCGGCAAGTTGTTGTGGCCATCTATACCGCGCTGCATGGGCTCATGGTTGCGAAGATGGCTCTCGGGAGTGAAGTTGAGCATCGCGCAGTCTATTGTGAACAGTTTGAGTCGTAAAACGACGTCCTGTGGCTGCACGAAAAGCATTCTTCAACATAGTGTCGTTGCTCTCAGGGTTTCTCCAAACCATAATCCGTAGCTAGCAGTTACCACTGCAGTAGTAGCCGTTGGGTTGCCTGTGTGAGGCATGTCATCTACAGTTCCTGTCTCTCTGTATGTCCTCCATGACGTAACAACATCTCTTTGGTTCACTCCGAAACGCCTGGACACTTCCCTTGTTGGAAGTCCTTCCTGCCACTGAGTGACAATGCGGACGCGATCGAATCGCAGTATTGACCGTGTAAGCATGGTTGAACTATAGACAACACAAGCCCTGTACCGCCATCCTGGCGGAATGACTTTAACTGATCGGCTGTTGGATCCTCTCCGTCTAATCGGCGCTGCTCATGCACGATTTTTTTTTACATCTTTGGGCTAGATTAGGGACAACTCTAAGCAGTCAAAGGGACTGTGTCTGTAGTACAATATCCACAGTCAACATCTATCTTCAGGAGTTCTGGGATGAATGTATATTAAAGCCATTGTAATGATATTGATAGTTCTACCGTTTACACAATTTTATAGTGAGTAAAATTCTGTCTATTTCTAAAAATAGTTACGCGGTATGGGGACAGTTAAATCGTACTTCGACAATCAGTCACCAGTCAAGCACCATCTTTTATCTTGTAACGGAAGGTCATGTACCACGGAACACGTGATACCTGCACATCAGCTGAGGTTATTTAAGGACTAAACAATGTTCCCTGTCTTGAAAATCAAAATTTGTGTTGGCTGACAACAGCTTTTCCTTCAAAACCTTTCTAACTTTTCCTTCGTTTTTTGTAATAACTACCTTTTCCTAATTTGAGTACTACAGTAATAATGTAACCTACTGGTTGTGAAACAGAAGACCGACCAGATTTTCCCATTTGAAACGCTATTAAATGTGACTATAATACTTTTTCTCGCATACATAAACCATGTTGTACCTTGGGACAATTTTTCACATTTGAGAAACCTTAATTTCTGGAGTAATATTCTGAAATAGGAACCAGCACACATAAACTGAATGCTATCATTTGAAAAGGAAATAAGAAGCTATATTGAAATTTTTTTACAGAGCTTGTCAGAGGCGAAAGTCTGTAAGATTTCCCCAGGCGCAACACTCTCCCATATATGATAAACTAACGAAGAGAACGCAATAGCGTTGAACCATTTGCGACCTGCAGATCAAAACCAAATGAGAAAACGAATGTTTCGAACGATTTTAAATAATCCTACATATTTTCATTTGACTGTGGATGACGTTTGTGTCGATAAACGAAGCGAAAAGGCAATCACAGTGCACAGTGGATGGAATCTGGCAGCCATATAAAATAGCGGGAGCGATTCCAATTTGTTCCGCTGATAGTCTCATAACGAGAATTTCCTTGAATACAGAGAGGTGCGCCTTGTAAACGATCAAACAGAAACAGAAAATATTGTGAACAAACTATACGTAAGAAAGCGTATTAAAATTCTTGTTTGCTAAGGAAATACGAATCGTATATTATGGAGGCAGTGCAAATTACCGAAATTGGGCTTTATACTCGTAAACGATGCTAATGGAAGATACTGTGTAGATATCAGTAAAACATGACCGCTATCACCAGAATATCTCCAGCTGTTACTTTTACCACATTTAAGGACATTCACAAAAGGCGTTCACAAAAGCATGCAGGGTGAGAGTATAAAAAACAGTAGCCGTTTCGGTGTATGAAGCACACTCTTTCATCTATAGGCCAACAACATTTCCATTTTTCGTGGCAGTTACCTTGTGGAAGTTTTTTTTTTGTGGAGATGCTGCTATAACTAAGGTGTGCAGATGATCGCAGAACATGCTTCTTTACATTATCCCAGTTGTAATTACGCCAAGAAATATTTTATTGTGTTCACATTATTTACCGGACTCCCAGTTAGTGGTGCAAAACTTTGCACGGTATACTTCATCAATGATCAAACTTCAATAATTCTCTTTACAGAGATTCTCGTTACAGCGTTTAGACTACCATGAATATGTAGAGACGACAGTTGTTTCAGTATTCAAGTGGAGAGTGTTTCACAGACAGTAAACCTGTTAGGTCTTTGTGTTTGACGAATCTACTGGCAATCTGGACACTTGATAAATCATAAATTTCGTGGCCAAATAAGAAGGGTGGACAAAAATAAGGAGAAAACACATAACTATGCCTAATACGGTCTAGGAAAACCGTGGGCATTAAAAACAGCTTCCAGTCTCCTCGCAGTAGATAAATACAGGTCGTGCATGGTTGTATCGTCTTCCCTGCAAAATAGTGACAAGTTCAGGTTACGGTGGAGGTGGATAACGACAAAAGTAGACACAAAAGGCTAAATAATATAGAGATCTGTCGACTGCGGTGTCTATGGGAGATGTGACAATTGATCCTGGTACCCACAAAATCAGTTCTTGACTGTAGGAGCTGTGTGAACATGGGCCCTGTCATCTTGAAACGTAGCATACGAATGGGAGAACAAACATTGTAGAAGGCAACGAACCTGATCGATGAAAAGGGTTACATAATCCTTGTCAGTAATGCGACCTTACCGAGTAACGTTGGGGCTCATGGAATTCTACGATATGGGTGCCGAAATAATCACCGACCCTCACCTTTTTTCACGTTTTGGACGCCAACTCAACATGAAATAGGTGTGACACCAGACTCTCCTGTACAAATGACGTTCCCTCATTGCTCCACAGTTCAGATTTTTAATTTCAGGAACCACGTTTTCCTGTTACGAGCATTTGCGTAACTTATGAGTGGTTTGGATTTCCACCTCGCCCTGCAAGTCGCTAGTCACAGAGCTCCTTTCGTGTTTTTTAGGTGCTGACAGGTTTCGCAAGTCCGACATTCATTTGTGCAATTACCTTTGAAGAAATTGTTCTCTGTATTTTCCGCCACAAAACTCTTAAAAAACGGTTAAAATGGCTCTAAACACAATGGGATTTAACATCTGACGTCATCAGTTTCCTAGACTTAGAACTACGTAAACCTAACTAACCTAAGGACACCTCACACATCCATGCTCGATGCAGGATTCGAACCTGCGACCGTAGCAGCGGCACGGTTCCGGACTGAAGTACCTAGAACCGCTCTTCCACAGCGGCCGGCTAAATCTGTTCAAAGACCATCTTTCACGATCACTCAGCACACAATTTCGTCCTACGTGTGACTTAGTCGATGTTCCTACCCTTTCTCTTTAAAGGGGTTACACCTTCGATATGGTACGTCTTGAAATACCCAGCACTTCGGCTGCCTTAGTCACGGAAGCATCCACCACAAGAGTACAAACAATTTTGCCCATATTCGAATTCACGTAACTCCAATGTAATGCAAGCATTACACAGAACACTATTCTGACTGCGAATACCACTTGCAACGCATTGAGGAAATTCGTTCGTGGTCAAGTACAATATCATCACCTGTTCGCTTAGCTAGTATAAGCACTTCGTTTCCATAATTTTGTCCAACTATTATAAGTAATAACCCACACTAACAAAATTATAGTGCTTAATCCGTGTTTACGTTAGTTGTACAGGATTTTCAGTAAGTTTGTTTTATCTTAGACAGTTTGTGACGCTTGACACAAAGGCCTTCTGACTACATAAGCTATGCTTTCAAAGGACAGATTGGAATGTGTTGTGGCTGTGCCCTCTTGCAATGTTTCGTGGTACATGGTGGGATGAGGAGAGGGTGGTATGATAGGTGGGCGGCCGGTGTCTTCCCACTACAACACAAAATGCACACGTGGTTAAAATACCCTTTATTTCAGGAACCAATTGAGCACTTCAAAGATGTCCAATATCAAATTCTGTGGTTAACAGCAATCACATAACATGTAATACTTCCTGAATCTTGTCAGTATCCAGATTACAACTACATAGAATGACTAACGTCCCCTTAGGGCTAGCTAACGTGTGAGGCGACGACAGTCACTGTGGAAGACTAGAGCACAGTGCGACGTATTGGAGTGCTGAGATCGAAAGACTGAGCCAGCTCGGTCGGCGGCGGCGGCCTATATGCACGCTGCCCAGGAGGCGTTACAGGCGCGCAGTCTTGGGGGCCTTTCTTCGTCTTCTCGTATCACAGGCATGCCTAGTACAGCGCCTGATATACAATGTTTCCTAGCGCCGACCGGTGTGCTGGCGAAGTCGTCCGCCAGCACAAAAGGAGAGCCACATTTCTTGAGACAGCTTTCCTCTGATTATGGCGCTTGGTTTCCGTTAATAACCGTCGATTACAACTACTTGGTAATAATTGGTTGGTGTATGTAAGCTCTTGGGTACACACTTTTTATGTAAGAACCAGAATGTACTCCCTTCCTTTCTCTATAGTTTATGAAATTACTGAACATGGTAAGATTGAACATGAGACGGATACATGTGAGTGATGTGAACTGTTTGGTATGTACTCTATCCTGAATATATCGTAATACACAAACGACTGGAATTACGAAACTCTATGTGATATCTGACATGGAGCATCCAATATCTTTTCTTTCTGGTCTTCAGACGGGAGACTAATTTCATGCGGTACTCCATACTATTCTGTCCTGTGCGAGCCTCTTCATCTTCGAATAACTACTGCAACTTTCTGAACCTGTTTACTACACTCATCTATCCCTTTGCGCCTTTTACAGATCACACTTTTCCACAACACTACGTCAGTGATCCGTTGATGTCCCAGAGCGTTTTCTACCAACCGATTTGTTCAAGTTGTACCACAAATCCCTTGTATCCCCAATTTTATTCACTGCCTTTTCATTAGCTACGTGATTGAGCCATCTTAATCTTCAGCATTCTTCTGTAGCACCACATTTCGAAAGCGTCGATTCTCTTTTTATCTAAAGTGTTTATCGTCCATGTTTCACTTTGAAATATGGCTACACTCCAGACGAATGCTTTCAATAAAGAATTCCTAACATTTAAACCTATATTCGATGTTAACAAATTTCTTTTTTTTCAGAAATGCCTTTCTTGCCATTGAAATTATACATTTTATATACACTCTTCTTCCGCCATCACCAGCTGTTTTGCTGCCCATACGGCAAAACTCATCTCCTGCTTTAAGTGTCTCGTTTGTAATCTAATTCCATTAGTATTACCGGATTTAATTCGACAACGTTCGATTATCTTTGTTTTGATTTTGTTGATGTTCACCTTACATCCTTCTTTAAAATTCTCTTCCAAGTCCTTTGTGGTCTCCTACAGTATTACAATGTCTTCGGCAAACGTCAAAGTTCTTACTTCTTCTCCTTGAACTTTACTCCCTACTCCAAATTTTTCTTTGGCTTCCCTTACTGCTTGTTCAATGTACAGATTGAATAACATAGGGGATAGGGTACAACCCTGTCTCACTCCGTTCTCAATCTCTGCTTAATCTTCATGCACGTCAACTCTTACAAAAACCATCGTAAACTACTTGAAAATAGCCATACACCGTTGGGTCCATAGGCGAACAGGTGGCGCAGTCGTTTCAACATTTATTAAATAACACAAACATGAGCATATTCATGTATGATAGACATATGTATGATAGATGTATGTATTATCATAAGAACATGTAGGTATGATAGATGTACACTCCTAGAAATTGAAATACCAATACCGTGAATTCATTGTCCCAGGAAGGGGAACCTTTATTGACACATTCCTGGGGTCAGATACATCACATGATCACACTGACAGAACCACAGGCACATAGACACAGGCAACAGAGCATGCACAATGTCGGCACTAATACAGTGTATATCCACCTTTCGCAGCAATGTAGGCTGCTATTCTCCCATGGAGACGATCGTAGAGATGCTGGATGTAGTCCTGTGGAACGGCTTGCCATGCCATTTCCACCTGGCGCCTCAGTTGGACCAGCGTTCGTGCTGGACGTGCAGACCGCGTGAGACGACGCTTCATCCAGTCCCAAACATGCTCAATGGGGGACAGCTCCGGAGATCTTGCTGGCCAGGTTAGTTGACTTACACATACTAGAGCACGTTGGGTGGCACGGGATACATGCGGACGTGCATTGTCCTGTTGGAACAGCAAGTTCCCTTGCCGGTCTAGGAATGGTAGAACGATGGGTTCGATGACGGTTTGGATGTACCGTGCACTATTCAGTGTCCCCTTGACGATCACCAGAGGTGTACGGCCAGTGTAGGAGATCGCTCCCCACACCATGATGCCGGGTGTTGGCCCTGTGTGCCTCGGCGTATGCAGTCCTGATTGTGGCGCTCACCTGCACGGCGCCAAACACGCATACGACCATCATTGGCACCAAGGCAGAAGCGACTCTCATCGCTGAAGACGACACGTCTCCATTCGTCCCTTCATTCACGCCTGTCGCGACACCACTGGAGGCGGGCTGCACGATGTTGGGGCGTGAGCGGAAGACGGCCTAACGGTGTGCGGGACCGTAGCCCAGCTTCATGGAGACGGTTGCGAATGGTCCTCGCAGATAACCCCAGGAGCAACAGTGTCCCTAATTTGCTGGGAAGTGGCGGTGCGGTCCCCTACGGCACTGCGTAGGATCCTACGGTCTTGGCGTGCATCTCTGCGTCGCTGCGGTCCGGTCGCAGGTCGACGGGCACGTGCAGCTTCCGCCGACCACTGGCGACAACATCGATGTACTGTGGAGACCTCACGCCCCACGTGTTGAGCAATTCGGCGGTACGTCCACCCGGCCTCCCGCATGCCCAATATACGCCCTCGCTCAAAGTCCGTCAACTGCACATACGGTTCACGTCCACGCTGTCGCGGCATGCTACCAGTGTTAAAGAATGCGATGGAGCTCCGTATGCCACGGCAAACTGGCTGACACTGACGGCGGCGGTGCACAAATGCTGCGCAGCTAGCGTCATTTGACGGCCAACACCGCGGTTCCTGGTGTGTCCGCTGTGCCGTGCGTGTGATCATTGCTTGTACAGCCCTCTCGCAGTGTCCGGAGCAAGTGTGGTGCATCTGACACACCGGTGTCAATGTATTCTTTTTTTCATTTCCAGGAGTGTATTTATACATAACATTTAGATCGTTGATAGCAGCTTTTCGAATCTGCCTCACGTCAGTAAGGCCTTCTGCAGGTCACAGGCTAGCCGTTACAATGTACAAACATTTTCTGGATGGTATCTGGTCAGTAGCGCCATGCTAGGTCATTATACTCTCACTGCGACCCTCCAAGCTCTGGGGCGGAGCTCCGTGTGCGGAGTCTTAAAAAGACCCTCACAGTGTTGCATTTTCTAGCTGTGAGTGAAAGTGAAGACGGAACCCTCTGGTGGCTTTCTTCGCCCGCCCCCGGCTCGTAGTGGAGCCCTGCTGGGTTGTTTGAAGGTCTTGTCTTTCGAGTTGATTTTTGCGGCGCACATCGTTGCATTCGTCTTAAACATAGCTTTCTCTAATCGGAAATGTCTTTTTCAGAACCATTTTGGCCCTCAGGTCTCGTTACCTATATATCTGAGGAAATGATTACTTATACATTCCGTTCATTAGATCGTAGTTTGTCATCAGTCATGAAAGGCACAACACGTCATCTGCGCACTGTGTCGCATTTCCCCATGTGATGGAACGTTGTTTCAAGGTGCCTGGCGAGAAGGCTTGTCAGGATGGGTACTTGCCCGCCTAATCGGCGTACGCCGCAGCGACGCATTCCATTTTTCAGTCGCTACCATCCGAGGGATACTCAATATGTAAAACAACACATATTTTTCCCGACTAATTTCGACTGGATAATGTGAATTTTTTGTGGGTCATCGTGCAATATTCCCGCTTAAGCCCACACAGTTTCATGAAGTTCGTGTAGGTGGCGGTTTACGTAGCCTTGGCAAATGGCGATAGTAGCGAATATACGTTCTAAACAGAGACATATAAGCGAGTTTATTCTGGAGGGAGACCAGAGCATCGCAAATATTCATAGGCGCTTGCAGAATGTCTACAGACACCCGTTAGATAACAAAAGGCAGGTGAGTTGTTAAGCGAAGCGTCTGTGAGCATCGCAACATGGTCGCGCAAACCTGCATGATCTCCAGCTTGCTTAAGGGCTGTACATAGCTGTGACTCTTGCGATATTGGAACGTGCGGACACTCTCTCTCATGCGAGGTGAATGACGTATCGCAATCAAAAACCTTCCTACTCAGCTGGACGTCTCTGCTGATAATGCCGACAAACTGGTCCACTAGTTGGGATACTCACATGTGTGTGCCCGCTGAGTTCCTCGCCGCCTAACGAACACAATAAAGATCAAGGAAGGACTATCTATGCGGAATTGCTTGCGTATTATGAGGCTGATCGTGACAATTAATTGTCAAGCATCGTCATAGCCTTCCGTGTATCTGAAGGGGTTATTCTATTTTATGTCCTCCTTCATGGTTGAAAGATCAACTCAGAAGTGTATTCAGCTACCCACAGGAAATTGAAGAAACGATTTCAGCGTTTTCGTCGCCACAAAAATGCTAGTTAACTTCTCCCTCTCCTTGAAAATACTACGCCTCTCACAACTCTTCGCATTCGAGAGGAGCTCACTAAACTTCATTGCGCCGGTCTTCATCACCCGAATCTCGCACTTTCTGGTTTCAGTCTCTAGGGCTCAATGATTACTGCATTGCACGGGAAGCTGTACGTGGTTGATGTCGAGGTTATTGATGCACCAAGGCGTTGCCACTGACGTTAACCAAATGTGTGGTACCATATGGGCGCTGAGGCCACCCAGTAAGTAGGCGTAGGGCCGTCACATTTAACGGAGATTTTGGTCAAAAGTATGGTTTTGGAGGCAAAAGAGTAGGGAATAATATGATGTACAGCAATCCTGAAAAAAGCAACCTGGTATAAGAAAAAAGTGTTGGACGTGTTACTAAACGCCCCTCATTAATCACAAAACAATGAGCGCCTCTCTCATAAAGGTCGTCCTCATTCTATTCCAGCACCTGAAGCCCTGACATTAGAAATTATTTTTTGTATATACCCTGTGCTGCTTTTTTGGTGGCCACTTGGAGGTCTGTGTCGACCACGTGTCAGTACTCAAGCCTCCGCCACGTTCTGAGTTTGGTCTCTAGGCGTTCATCAAAAACTACAACTTTGTGGTCTGCGAAGATGATGGATATGGAAACTCCTGTAGCGGAAGATGAATCAAACAATTCCGGTTCCGTTCATCGAAGAGTTAAGGATTTAGCGCTCTTTAGTACGGACATGAGGAAGCGGCTGTGTACCGCTGCCCATCGCAGGCATCCTAATTGTGTAGGGGCCGATGTATTTATTTGAGTGTTATCCAAGACGTTGTATGTCTACTTTTTTTGTGTTACACCACATAACTGAAGTTTCTTTTAAGTTTCTAAGGCGTTGGATGCCTAGACTGTATGTATGAAAGCAACTGAAGGCCAATAACTCAAAAATGGAAGATTTGGGAGTACTACTATGCGTCGGTACTGCGTAAGAAATCTGACAGCTGTCATTGCTGTAGTTGGTAATCTTTTAAGGGCTGTGCAGTATTAGAAACTTCAAAGTTATTGTACAGCCACGCAGTCATCATATCGGCAATGGCTTTTTCGACATGATAAAGCACAAGCATAGTCCACAAGGCAAGAATCAACTGACATGATGCCGATTGCGGTGGCAGACAATGG
This sequence comes from Schistocerca gregaria, assembly GCF_023897955.1. NCBI lineage: Eukaryota > Metazoa > Arthropoda > Insecta > Orthoptera > Acrididae > Schistocerca > Schistocerca gregaria. The sequence goes on along the minus strand of NC_064925.1, from coordinate 169,070,694 downwards.
ATGGTCTCAGAACAGTCTCGACGGAGAATAGATTAGGCTACGTCGGGAACCTATGGACCTGCTAATGGGAAGAACGGTAAAAAAACAAAAAGGCGGGTGCAACCATATTACAGGATACAGGGGGTGACGGTACATTATTGATAACCAGCAAATATGTTCGTAATTTAAGAGACTTTCCTCGTGTTATTACTTGGTTTTTCCTTCACAGCCCTTACGCATCGTGTCGCCCTGCGCTCTGGTGTCTTTGAAATCCCTCCATCTGTCTTGTAATGCGCCGCTGTCAAAGTGACGCTCTCTGGCTGCTATTTTCGCGACCTGAGGCGTGAAGCGACTAAAGTCCGGATCTTTTCTCAAGTGACTTGGAGTAGTTAAAATGTTCAGATGTGTGTGAAATCTTAAGGGGCTTAACTGCTAAGGTCATCAGTCCCTATGCTTACACACTACTGAACCTAAATTATCCTAAGGACAAACACACACACCCATGCCCGAGGGGGGATTCGAACCTCCGCCTGGACCAGCCGCACAGTCCGTGACTGCAGCGCCCTAGACCGCTCGGCTAATCCCGCGCGGAACTTTTAGTAGTGAGGAACTAAGTAGCAGGACAGGTGACCTCTAGCGGTTGTGGTCATACCTTTTGCTCATTGTGTCGCTGAGACGTGAAGTCAACACTCCGCTGCAGACTGAAAATCTCACTCTGGAAACATCGCCCAGGCTGTGGCTAAGCCATGTCTCCGCAATTTCCTTTCTTTCAGGAGTGCTAGGTCTGCAGGGTTCACAGGAGACCTCCTGTAAAGTTCGGAAGGTAGGAGACAAGGTACTGGCAGAAGTTCAGCTGTGATGACGGGGGGCGAGTTGTGCTTTGGTAGCTCAGTTGGCAGAGCACTTGCACGCGCAATGCAAAAGTCCCGAGTTCGAGTCTCGGTCGGGCATACAGTTTTAATCTGCCAGGAAGTTTCTTATTTAAGAGGTTGTTACAACAGGCTTTCCTTGATAGAGTCATGGGCTCTACATTAGAGTTGTGTACTGTTTAACTCTCTTACGTATAGCTGAAGTGCTGCAAGTATTTTTCCTGTTGCTTGATCGTGGTTACACATTCGTCGAATGTAGTAAGGCTTGTTTCTTGTAGGGACCGACAAGCTGACTTCACCGTGGTCTGTGAATATAGCTTGTGTTTGGTTTCCTGAAATATAATGAACTACTTGTTCTGAAATGCGCTGGCCTTACTGGAGGTGATTTAGCAATCGAAGAGTAGTTGGTGATTAAGATTACGTGTTGTGTTTGCTTTGTATACGAACTGCACGTGGAAATAGTTTTCAATTTCTTGCAGGTCTCATTGTATTGTACCAGTGAGACAGCGTCTTGCCGGTAGGGTTCGGCACCACGTCTTGTGAAATCGTTTTGATCTTTTGACAAGTTTCCAACATAATGACGTGCCATTGCTAATGTGATATTTACTTACAAGACGTTTGTAACTTTGTTTTATACGCGATGCTTCTACTGTCAGCCATACATTGAGGTATGATTTGCTCAATCCAAATCCTATGCAGTATGCATTTGTTAAGGGGAGCTGTTTTGAACGGTTTTTCTGCACTGTCACCTCTCTTGGAAACTTATTTGGAAGTTCTACCTACCCTCGGCCATTTTCCATCAGCACGAGGCTAGGATCTGTATCCTGCAGCAGGAACCGACAAGCCGTTGTCAGAATGGGTTTGGTGCCGTGCCGGCTTCTTCTTTCCGTATCACTATTGACAGGTGCGGGGCTGGCAGCATAGCTGGTGGCGGCTGTGCAGCGAGCGGTGTGCCAGAGGGCAGCCATCGTCTAAGCGTAGCCGCGGTGGGAAGCAGGGAGTCAATTACGGACACGTTCTACGAGTTTCTGCTAGGCAACTGCGTGTAGCATCGCGATTAACTTCGTGGCCGGTGATACGCCTGCACGGCAGCTGTGTGCAGTGCTGGTCCGTAGTGCCGGGTCTTACCGCTTAGTCATTGAAGATCGCCCTGTGTAAAACTTACTCCGAAGAAACCAGTGTCAGCTGTGGTGGAGGGCTTATTACCTGTAAGTCAATTCCGATCATTCGGCCCCAGGACTGCTTGTGCATTACGTTCTGTTGGTCGTCAACGACAGTGAGGTCTCCGCTATTTTTACGTGATGATTTATGCAGCGATACCATGAAATTACGGTGAGCATTTATCATTAGCTTTAACAGCTGTTGTGTTATGTGGCCTTGTCGTCTGCGTTGCTCGCACTCGTGGTTACCCAATATTGGCAGAAGCACAATAGAACAGTTACTAGCTATGTCAAGTTGTTTATTAAGTTGTTTTCTGTGGATTGTCTGTAATTGATGTTGCAGTATTAATGGACATGCCTGGGAAAGTCCTGTGGAATATCTTGAAGGCCCCGTTCAAAACTTTAAAATCTCATGTGAATTAATTCTCCACTGAGGCGTAGCAGTTAAATTTGGTCTAAGGTTGTTTATCGAACGAGGGCCTCTTTTGATCTCAAGTTGATCCATTTTGTATGTGATTCGTTTATTAGTTTTAAGATTATTTTCTGTGATTCCTGTGTTATAAGAAGGGGGTTTGTAGTTCTGTACGTTAATATTGCGTATCCATAGATCACGGAATTGCGGCCAGCATGTTGTAAGTAACGCCTCTAGCGAAGCACGCTCTTCATTTGCAGTGGGAAAAGCCTTTATGCCATCAATAAGTGGTACTAATTACCAGTAACTACCGCGCCTGGACAGACGCTTAGTTAGTTCTCATAAGGGTAATTCTTTTCTATTACCAACTAATGGTCCGGCCCGATTTTACTAACAGGATTTTGTGTACCTTTGTGTTATTTCAGGATAAATTAGAGATAATGGGTTTTGGTCCCGCTAAATTTTGAATGTCTCTTCTGTAACGAGTCTTCTGACTGAAATATTAGAATTTTATGTTTAACAGGGTCTCGTCGGACCAGTACTAGTAAATACACTGACGGTAAAAAAAAATCTGAGCACCAAAAGATAATTAATGCAGAGTAATGAAATTCCGGGATATATTTTTCTAGATAACATATATAAGTGATTAACATTCCAAGATCACAGATTAATGTAAGCTCATTATAAGCCATCACACATGTGAAATGCTTGTACATTAATAAGAGGTATAATCGCCAGAATGTTAAATTCAAGCATGGAAATGTGCGCGAATTGTGTTGTACAGGTACCGGATGCAAGTTTGTGGGATGGAGTTCCATGACTGCTATACTTGGTCAGTCAATGGAGGGATCACGTTGGAGATGTTGTATGGTGATATCCCATTCTTGCTCGATTGGAGATCGTTCTGGTAATCGAGCAGATCAAGGTTACATTCTACACAGAGCACCTACAAAATATAATTCATAGTCAGGAGTCTGCAGGTGCTGGAACAGAAAGAGGACGATCGTTATGAGCTAGTCCCACATTCTCCTGTGATATACGAGAGGCGTTCAGCGAGTACTTCAACACTTTCTTTTCTGATCCAGGTCAATTTTTTCAGGATTCAACACAAAATATTATTTGACACTCTTTTGGCTGCAAAATCTTGTTGTTCGACATAATCTTCGGTAAATGCGATGACCTTACGCCATCTTTCCAGGAGGGGCTGAACACCGGCATTGTACCACTCTACTGGTTAACGTCGGGGCGTCTTGCTGCATTAATTACCTCCCTATCAACCCCGTACAGTTTCTCATGGAGCGCTTCAATCATTGGGCCAGAGAGAATATGCTGGGTACGGTAGAGGGAGAACAGAACAACGCAATTCTGTGAGCGCCTCTCCGATGCTCAGAGTTGTGTGAGGTGTAGCTTTGCCATGGAGAAAAAGTTCGTTTCCGCATTTTTGGCGACGAGCACGCTCAATTCGTTCTTCAATTTCTTCAAGCTAACTCTGCATAGCATGATGGGATCCTCTTGCGGAACGCCCCCTGGAATGGTGATCGTGAATGGGAGCACAGCAGGTCATATCACCAGACAGACGTACATATTTGCAGTCGTGGTGGGTGGGATAACCAAGAGAGTGCTCCGGCTGTCATACGAAATCGCAGTCCTGACTATAAGTCCTGTGTATCTAGCACTCCCTCAACTGGCCTCCTTCTAACCAACATACGGGCATCGCTGGCATGGAGAAAGAACCGGCCTTCATCAGACAATATAGCAGACCTTCACCCTGCCCTCCAGTGAGCTCTCGCTTAACACCACTGCAGTCGCAAATGATGGCGGGTTTCGGTCAATGGAATCCACGCTAGAGGGCGTCTGTCTCGTAGCTGTCCTTGAAGAAAACGGTTTTTAGAAGCTTGTTGTATTACTGTGATGCCAACTGGAACTTAGATGGCTGCCGCAGAAGCAGTGCGATGCTCCAGAGCCATAGCCTAACATGATGGTCGTCTATCTCGAAAGTCCTAGGTGCCCGTCCGTAGCCCGTTTTTCTGTCGATCGTCAGGTGTTGTGATCACCGCAGCCAGCAGTCACCTACGGTGGCTACATTCCTGCCAAGTCTTTCTGTAGTATCGCAGAAGGAACATCCACCTTCTTGTAGCCCTATTACATGAAATAGCTCTGACTCAGTGAGGTGTCAGTGTTAGCATCTTTGTCGCTTTAAAGACAATCTCAAAGGTAAATAGTGAGCGTATGGCATTGGTGACCGGCAGACCCCTCGCGGGGCGGTTCGGTCGCCGCTCTACAAGTTCTTTAACGCCACTACCGCGACTTGTGAGTGAATGAGGATGAAATGATGATGAAAGACACACAACATACACAACACACACAACAACGCTACCGCAAGACTACGAGCCGCGGACATCTCAAAGGTAACTGACGGTCACGTTGATTGCAGCGTGTATTTAAAGCAAACCTGATTTGTATCCTCATAGCGGCGTTACTAGCTCCACTCTTGTGATATCCGGTATAAGATCTGAATAGACATCATCTTTCAAATATAGAAACATGCCTACCAAATTTCCTTTATGTCTCACAACTCCTTCTCGGTGTTGTGATACCTTTACGTCGGTGTGTATCTGCTCCGGTATTGCTGATTCGTCAATAGTATTTAGTAGTCCTTTCTTGGAAGGTGCTGCTTAAATTTGTGCTCACTTGATCATCCTGTTAAATCCGGCCGACTGTTACTTTTCTTGAGTATCTGTGGTAAATGATGTTTGCATTGGTTGCTCAAACTTGCTGTGCTAACAGATGCTGTACTTCAGTTGCTATAGTAAAACATGTTCACTAATTAATTTGTTTGTATTAAAATTTCCTAGCGTTGCTTTAATAAAATTGCCAGAGTGAAATTTGCTGTGTTTTGAGTCTATTTTCTGCCAACAGTTGCCATTTGGTAAAGTCTCATTCATAAATTCTGTAGGTAGGTGCTGTTCTTATGTGTTTTAAGCCTGTTTCGGAGTTTGTTTGGAGTGAAATTTTTTTTGCTTGTTTACATGTCGTGATTTGTTTTGATTTTAATGAACTTATTCTGGCGTAGTACCTTACCATGTCAACGAGCTCCGTACCGCTTTCCGGTTTATAGTGAGTTTGGTTGCCGTACGTGTTCCAGTTATATCACGTAACACATATCCAGGAATCGGTTATAGCTCTATTGTGACTTGTTCCGCTATGAATTGTGATGTTATTAGGCGCACACGCATCGTGTGTGTTTTGATCAATTACGTGAAACATTAGTGACTTATAGTTACCTGTTTGGTATCACATACTAACTATTGCTTTGAGATTGTTATAGCTCGTGTTTGCGATCTTATCCCACACCTGGTGTGATACGAGTAGTGACGTTATAGACGAGTAAATAAATTTGCATGTTACCTGAAAGGAACATAATTAGACTGGAGGCAATACTGAGTGTTAGATAATCAACCTGTGGTGTTGTTCGACGACATTTTGTGCTTTTCTAGTGCCACGTCCCACAGATTATTAAATTCAACTGGTCGCGTATTATTAGATTGTTAAGATATTGTGGATTGTTTGATTAATGCATGTACGTGGGTTTGCTTAGTTGCGTCGTCGTATTCTGTTGCTATGAGTTTCGTTTAAGTGTTCTCGTCGCGATTCTGACATTACTTGTGTGTTGATCACACGTTGACACATTGTGTTAAGTCGACGACGTGTCCTGATCAGCGCAGCGCACGTGGGAAGGATCTTATGTATGTAACTGCTCCACAGTTAATACTAGTTTTGAACCATTGTGCATATTGTTGTCAAGTTTTTACTAAACGCCATTCTGATTAAGTTTTAGGACAACACTTAATGTTCTGGTGTGATTTCAAATGACATCAGCCAGTGATGTCATTGTTTGAAGAGATATCAAGTTGCTTACAAAGATTTCTGTTTCAGAGTAATAATGCTCCCGTTTTCCGTTCATCCTGTGCTCTCATGAGTTGAGGCTTGTGCGCCCTCGTTGCCAAATGGGCGGGTTCTCACATGTGGCACCCACCTCACTCCAAGGATGTTTGGCATCGGATCCGAGGATTTTGTTTTTAATGAAATTTCAGTTGGAGAAATAAAACAAAAGATAAAAAGTTAATGTTTGTCAACCGTACTACCTTCAATCGCAAACAAACCACAGCTCCACTCCACCTTATTAGTTCAATCCGTTTTTTGCTTGCATATGTTCTAAAATTTTTCAGAGCTCTTTAAGAAGAGCAGCCATATTCTACCATTATAGCCTTTTAACACAGTGGAATGGAAGCACCTACTGTCGGATTATTTTCCTAACGGAAGTCAAGCAACTTAATGTTTGGTATGGGAATACAGGGGTACTTATCACTCTTGGTAAAAACCTCTTTGCACCCCAACCGACCAGGCACTGTAGGAAAGTGACAAGTGGGCTTACGTGGAATAGAGAAGCACTTTTTGGTGTCCGCTGGGCGTGATTATGCGGTCGCTGTTCACATTTCCTGCAGTAGGTACAAGGTTTGGCAAGTCATGGCAGTTGATACGACGAATAAATTAGGTTCAAACAGAGGGCTGAAAAGTAAAATTAAAAAAGAAATGTTTTAAAAAATGATCGCTTGCTTACACTCAAGGTGTATGCCCCATCTATGCAACATCTAGCCTAACTGGCGTTCTATACCATCTGGAGAAGCCATGCAGTTCAGGTAATGGTGATCCGATGACGTGGTGACACTGAATAATCTGTTACTCACCGTTTACTGTTTAGGCGTAATGTGTTAAAACGCTTACACACATACACATACACACACACACACACACACACACACTAATATTCCAAAAGTATCACAGTGTTAGGAAGGCGTTCCCCACGGGTTGTTACACACGATATGGCGAACAATTCGATATTATTCTGTCACACACGCATTAATAGAAATTCTCACGAGACATTTGTATTTTTTGTTTGGGGTCTTCCGGTTTCAACAGTTTTAACAGGTGTCCTTTGGCTGTCGGAACTCGAAATATCCTTCCCAATATTGTCAATTCCAAATTTAGTATGGTTCTGTATTACACATTTTCAGCTTTGCAGATGTGTTTTCATTGTACTCCAGACAAAATCTCTTTACACTCGTAGGAGGCCCCTTCATACTTTTTGTTGCGCTATGAAACCGTCTTTACTACCTAAAATTTTGCTAATACAAATCTTATTGGGTATTAATGCTGGAGTCATATCAATTGTGGACTCACGTTAAGGTCAACAGTAATAAGTGGCCTTCTAGGTGAATATTACTATATGGTGGCAAGGTCCATTACTAATGTCTTAGGAGTTAATTGTGCAGTAATTTTGCGTTACATTAATGGCTATTGGTGACGATGCTCTTTGTTCACCATTGTGTTCAGAAATGTATGAACTGACGTACCTGACTTAATGGTAAGCATTGGTTGCAGTTATTACTTGACCCTCCCAAGGGATGTCTATGATTGATCCCACTTGTATATCCACAGCTGACAGTTCCTCTAACGTTAGAATTTTGAAGCATGTGGAAATACGAACTGGATTATGTTGAAATGAACTCCAGCGTGTAGGTATCGGCCATTCAAACAGTGGTATCTGGATACAAAGGTTACCCCATCATCCAATAATGAGAGGGAGCATATGGAGCAGTTATTTATAAACATATTTGTGAAAGCAGGTGAAACGACACTGAATTAGAAACTGACATAGACATTCGCTTTGCTGATTATGGAGTTCAACACGCAGTTCAGAATGTATCCTTTTTATGAAAAACGCTCCCGTCGCATCCTAAGACTGAATCTCGTGACTTAAACACGTCTGAAAGGGTGCGAAGTTCCTGGCACTCTCGTGAAACTTGTTTAGTGACGTGGATTGCATGGGTCTATTCTCTTTGGTTTTGTAAACGCTGCCAGATCAGGTACGCAATCACTTTCTTAGTCTAATGATATGATAACGATAAAGATATTCCAATTTATGTGATAACGATATACAAATTTTATGAGTTTATTGGGTATAGCACAATGAGCTCATTGCTGCATATTGGCATCGTCAGGTGTTCTGTAGATACTTTAACAGGGGACAGACTTGACATAGTAAACTGTAACTACGTATAATCGTATATTCGATTGGTGTTTTTACCTCACGTATAACATCAATGCTGCCATTATGGCAGAATCGATGTTATACGTGCAAACATCGCTACTTCGATTTCAAGCGAGAGCCCATTGGAGGGCAGGGTGAAGATCTGTTGTGTTCTCTGATGAGAGCTGTTTCTGTCTCGGTGTCAGTGATGGCTATGTGTTGGTTAGAAAGAGGCCAGTTGAGGGACTGCAACCAACTAGCTCTGCGTTATTGACAATTGGACCTCTACGTGGAGTTATGGTGGGAGGTGCGATTTCGTATGAAAGCAGGAGCGTTCTCGTGGTCATCCCACGCGCCCTGACTGCAAATTTATACGTCAGTCTGGTGATGAGACCTGTGGTGCTGCCAGCATGAACAGTATTCTAGGCTGGTGTTTGCAACAGAATAACCCTAGCCCACATACCACTGTTGCAACCGTACATGCTCCACAGAGTGTCCACATGTTACCTCAGTCTGGTTGATGACCCGCTCCGTCTCCAGTCGAGCACATATCATCGGACGACATATTCAGCGTCATCCACAATCAACAGTAACCGTCCGTGTACTGACGGACCACGTGCAGCAGGCATGGAGCTCTCTCGCGCAGAGCGACATCCGGCACCTGTTAAACACAACGCATGCACGATTGCATGCCCGTATTTAACAATCTTGGGGTTACTCCAGTTATTAACGTACCAGCATTTCACGTTTGCAATGGCTTATCTCGCGCTTACATTAATCTGTGATCTTGTACTATTAATCACTTAATTACGTAACGTAGACAAATGTATCTCCGGAATTTCACTACTTTACAGTCTACATCAATTACTCGTTGGTTTTGCGATTGTTTTTTCCGTCACTGTATTCCGCAATTGTACTCAACGAAAACAATGTGGCAATAAATCTGCTTCAGATCTTTGTGGAGTTTTCTTTCCGGACCAGTTATATTACATTTTGAGACCTGTGGATGATGAAACTCCAGACTCAAATCGATCTTCTTCAATGAAAACGAAGAAGTACAATTGTGTGTAAGAAGCCACAATTTTTAACTTGTATCAAAGATGTTCAGCACCGACTAAACAAAACAAGAATTAATATTCCAATTATTGTGTACATAGTTCCGCACAGTCAACACGTACACAATTTTCCCACTAGAGCGCGCCCCGATAAGCACAACAGCGCAGGTGCAGCGCTCGTCCGTCTCTGTACTACGAGATGGCGCTGTCTTAGAGACGGACCAAATTCTGCTTCCGCCGATCCGCGTGTTAATATGTAACGCAGCCAATGAGATTGCTGCTAACGTAGAACCTTTTCTCCTTGTGGATCACACTCGCGCAGTGATACCTGAAAGCTTGAGATACTATAACGAGTGTACAGACCTCCGATTAGTCAGTCAGCATTAGTTTGCAATAGTCTGTAGTCAAGTTTCAGTGTGCACCTAATAAGATTATCATATTACTGTACATAGCCATGAAGAGAAATGTATAGACACTTTGTCAAGTATCAGAGATATGTGAGAATATGATTAACGTACCAAGACGAAAGGAACTTCAGATTGTCAATTGTAAACAGCATCCAGAACCAAGTTAAGTAATTCTTATGCTTGTTATTATTTTAATAAATGTGTGTGAAAATTAATCAACTTCTGTTTAAAGTGGGTCACCGTCAATCTGCTACTCTAAGCGTGCAAGTCGTATATCTATCGCCTGACCTAACGGTATAAGATAAACACGCCACGATAAGACCACGAGACATATTGCTGACACACGAATGCTTATAGATAATGCGGGTGTACAAGAATCTAACGCCAGGTTAAACATGAATGGGGTCATGTTCATTTTATTTAATTTGTTTCTTTTCTTCTGACAGGTTTAATACTGTACACTGTAAATACTAATGTATAAATATATATTCCCATCATCCGGTCTCGTCAGTTGTTTCCAGATGTTCCCTTCCTCACCGATTCTACCGAGAACCTATTCACGCCTTATCAGTCGGGTAAATCTGCAACTTTCTTGTGCAGCACTACCTCCTATAGACGCTTCTACTCACCTTCATTCCACTTCTCCCACAGTTCATGGTTCACTACTGTCCACTACTATGCTCGAGCCGTACATTATCAGAAATTTCTTTCTCAAATTAAGGCCTGTTTATGGTACTAGTAGACTATTTTTGGCCAGGATTATCCTCGTTGTCTACGCTAGCCTGGTTTTTATGTCTTGCATGCCTCGTCTGTCACGGGCTATTTTGCTGGCTAGGTAGCGGAATTTCTAAACATAATGTAATTCATGAGCATCAGCTTTTATCTTCAGTTCTTCACTAATCTCATTTCGGTTATCTACTCATTACTTTCATCTATCTTCGGATTACTCTTAGTCCACATTATTAACTCGTCTACATCTACATTTACATGACTACTCTGCAATTCACATTTAAGTGCTTGGCAGAGGGTTCATCGAACCACAATCATACTATCTCTCGACTATTCCACTCCCGAACAGCGCGCGGGAAAAACGAACACCTAAACCTTTCTGTTCGAGCTCTGATTTCTCTTATTTTATTTTGATGATCATTCCTACATATGTAGGTTGGGCTCAACAAAATATTTTCACATTCGGAAGAGAAAGTTGGTGACTGAAATTTCGTAAAAAGGTCTCGCCGCGACGAAAAACGTTTTTTTCTGTAGTGACTTTCATGCCAACTCGCGTATCGTATCTGCCACACTCTCTCCCCTATTACGTGATAATACAAAACGAGCTGCCCTTTTTTAGTCTGATAATTCAGTCCAACGCTTTCTGTTGTCTTTATTTTCACTATGGATCGCAATGTCATCAGTGGCTCATATCGTGGATATCTTACACCTTGAATTTTAATTACACTTTTGAAACTTATTGTTGTTGTTGTTGTTGTTGTGGTCTTCAGTCCTGAGACTGGTTTGATGCAGCTCTCCATGCTACTCTATCCTGTGCAAGCTTCTTCATCTCCCAGTACCTACTGCAACCTACATCCTTCTGAATCTGCTTAGTGTACTCATCTCTCGGTCTCCCTCTACGATTTTTACCCTCCACACTGCCCTCCAATGCTAAATTTGTGATCCCTTGATGCCTCAAAACATGTCCTACCAACCGATCCCTTCTTCTAGTCAAGTTGTGCCACAAACTTCTCTTCTCCCCAATCCTATTCAATACCTCCTCATTAGTTACGTGATCTATCCACCTTATCTTCAGTATTCTTCTGTAGCACCACATTTCGAAAACTTCTATTCTCTTCTTGTCCAAACTAGTTATCGTCCATGTTTCACTTCCATACATGGCTACACTCCAAACAAATATTTTCAGAAATGACTTCCTGACACTTAAATCTATATTCGATGTTAACAAAATTCTCTTTTTCAGAAACGCTTTCCTTGCCATTGCCAGTCTACATTTTATATCCTCTCTACTTCGACCATCATCAGTTATTTTGCTCCCCAAATAGCAAAACTCCTTTACTACTTTAAGTGTCTCATTTCCTAATCTAATTCCCTCAGCATCACCCGATTTAATTGGACTACATTCCATTATCCTCGTTTTGCTTTTGTTAATGTTCATCTTATATCCTCCTTTCAAGACACTGTCCATTCCGTTCAACTGCTCTTCCAAGTCCTTTGCCGTCTGTGACAGAATTAGAATGTCATCGGCGAACCTCAAAGTTTTTACTTCGTCTCCATGAATTTTAATACCTACTCCAAATTTTTCTTTTGTTTCCTTTACTGCTTGCTCAATATACAGATTGAATAACATCGGGGAGAGGCTACAACCCTGTCTCACTCCTTTCCCAACCACTGCTTCCCTTTCATGCCCCTCGACTCTTATGACTGCCATCTGGTTTCTGTACAAATTGTAAATAGCCTTTCGCTCCCTGTATTTTACCCCTGCCACCTTTAGAATTTGAAAAAGAGTATTCCAGTCAACATTGTCAAAAGCTTTCTCTAAGTCTACAAATGCTAGAAACGTAGGTTTGCCTTTTCTTAATCTTTCTTCTAAGATAAGTCGTAAGGTCAGTATTGCCTCACGTGTTCCAACATTTCGACGGAATCCAAACTGATCCTCCCCGAGGTCCGCATCTATCAGTTTTTCCATTCGTCTGTAAAGAATTCGCGTTAGTATTTTGCAGCTGTGACTTATTAAACTGATAGTTCGGTAATTTTCACATCTGTCAGCACCTGCTTTCTTTGGGATTGGAATTATTATATTCTTCTTGAAGTCTGAGGGTATTTCGCCTGTCTCATACATCTTGCTCACCAGCTGGTAGAGTTTTGTCATGACTGGCTCTCCCAAGGCCGTCAGTAGTTCTAATGGAATGTTGTCTACTCCGGGGGCCTTGTTCCGACTCAGGTCTTTCAGTGCTCTGTCAAACTCTTCACGCAATATCGTATCACCCATTTCGTCTTCATTTACATCCTCTTCCATTTCCATAATATTGTCCTCAAGTACATCATCCTTGTATAAACCTTCTATATAGTCCTTCCACCTTTCTGCCTTCCCTTCTTTGCTTAGAACTGGGTTGCCATCTGAGCTCTTGATATTCATACACGTGGTTCTCTTCTCTCCAAAGGTCTCTTTAATTTTCCTGTAGGCAGTATCTATCTTACCCCTAGTGAGATAAGCTTCTACATCCTTACATTTATCCTCTAGCCATCCCTGTTTAGCCATTTTGCACTTCCTCTCGATCTCATTTTTGAGACGTTTGTATTCCTTTTTGCCTGCTTCATTTACTGCATTTTTATATTTTCTCCTTTCATCAATTAAATTCAATATTTCTTCTGTTACCCAAGGATTTCTAGCAGCCCTCGTCTTTTTACCTACTTTATCCTCTGCTGCCTTCACTACTTCATCCCTCAGAGCTACCCATTCTTCTTCTACTGTATTTCTTTCCCCTATTCCTGTCAATTGTTCCCTTATGCTCTCCCTGAAACTCTGTACAACCTCTGGTTCTTTCAGTTTATCCAGGTCCCATCTCCTTAATTTCCCACATTTTTGCAGTTTCTTCAGTTTTAATCTACAGGTCATAACCAATAGATTGTGGTCAGAGTCCACATCTGCCCCTGGAAATGTCTTACAACTTAAAACCTGGTTCCTAAATCTCTTTCTTACCATTATATAATCTATCTGATACCTTTTAGTATCTCCAGGGTTCTTCCACGTATACAACCTTCTTTCATGATTCTTAAACCAAGTGTTACCTATGACTAAGTTGTGCTCTGTACAAAATTCTACTAGGCGGCTTCCTCTTTCATTTCTTAGCCCCAATCCATATTCACCTACTATGTTTCCTTCCCTCCCTTTTCCTACACTCGAATTCCAGTCACCCATTACTATTAAATTTTCGTCTCCCTTCACTATCTGAATAATTTCTTTTATTTCATCGTACATTCCTTCAATTTCTTCATCTGCAGAGCTAGTTGGCATATAAACTTGTACTACTGTAGTAGGTGTGGGCTTCGTATCTATCTTGGCCACAATAATGCGTTCACTATGCTGTTTGTAGTAGCTTACCCGCATTCCTATTTTCCTATTCATTATTAAACCTACTCCTGCATTACCCCTATTTGATTTTGTGTTTATAACCCTGTAATCACCTGACCAGAAGTCTTGTTCCTCCTGCCACCGAACTTCACTAATTCCCACTATATCTAACTTTAACCTATCCATTTCCCTTTTTAAATTTTCTAACCTACCTGCCCGATTAAGGGATCTGACATTCCACGCTCCGATCCGTAGAACGCCAGTTTTCTTTCTCCTGATAACGACATCCTCCTGAGTAGTCCCCGCCAGGAGATCAGAATGGGGGACTATTTTACCTCCGGAATATTTTACCCAAGAGGATGCCATCATCATTTAATCATACAGTAAAGCTGCATGTCCTCGGGAAAAATTACGGCTGTAGTTTCCCCTTGCTTTCAGCCGTTCGCAGTACCAGCACAGCAACGCCGTTTTGGTTAATGTTGCAAGGCCAGATCAGTCAATCATCCAGACTGTTGCCCCTGCAACTACTGAAAAGGCTGCTGCCCCTCTTCAGCTTATTATTATTATATCCGTTATTCTGTCTTCTTTGTGTAAATTGATCTGAAAGGGCGACAGATTACATCTCCGTCCTACAACATTTATAATCGTAACATTTCATTCTAGGTCCACCACCCTTATTCTTGTCTCGTGGTTCCTTTACGTATTGTAAGTTATCCGCCCTTCATAAAGGCTTTCTTTCAGTTTCCCAATAATTTACTACATCCTGCACCTCTGTATATTATCAAACGCCTTTTCTACTTCGATAGATCTTATGAAGCTGTATCTATGAAGTGTCTCATCCATTATCTATTTCCAACGCAGAATTGCCTCTGGTGACTTTACCTTCCTTAAACACTAACTGAAAGTCATCCAATAGGTCGTCAGCATTCTACTCTGAGCTTCTGCAAATGGGTTTATGATATTTTTTACGAATGTTCGATGGCATGTCTCCAACATCATAGATTTTACACAATGAACAGTCATTTGGTTTCCACATTCAGCAAAGGTTTTAGAAATTTTGTAAGCTTATCATTTATCTCTTCTGCCTTATTTTATCTGAAGGTTTCCAAAGCTCTGTTAAACTGTGGCCCAAATACTGGACCCGCTATGTCTTCCATGTCGAGCCCAGTTTCTTCTATTACGTCACCAACATCCATAGAAGTAGCCTTCAATGTTCCACCATTTGCTCTCTCCTCTCCGCTTAACTGTGGAATTCCTATTACTCTTAATGATGTCATCCTTGCTTTTAATGTCAGCGAAGGTCTTTCTTAATATTCTTTACATTGTTCCTGCAACAATTTCCTCTTGGATTCAAAGCACTTATTATTTATTTCATTCCTAGGTTACTATATTGATCTATTTCTATCTTCCCTAAATGTTTTGGGACGTCCTTCTTTTCTGGTTATAAAATAGTCTGAAAATTTATTAGCGCAAAATTGCTATTTATTAACACAATAATTGACAGAGAAACTATGGTACACATAAGGCAGAACATCAGAGCAAAACACCATGTTGACATAAAGTTGATTAGGAGGAAGGCCACCATATCGCAAATGAACGATATATATAGCATAAAAACTAGATTGGTGGCTTATGAAATATTATGCTTCAAAAACATAATTACTCTATTGCTAGTAATGTGACACGTTTTGTACTTAGCAGTCGTCAAATATCGGTCAAAAAATACAGTTACTTTCTTGCTAGTAGTGTGGTGCGTTTCAGACTCAGCCAACTACAGATATTAGTAAAAAGGAAATAAAGGTACGTGGATATCCCGTAACAGAACCAGAGTAGTGAATTACAAGAACGACCCACAGTTCTACATATAAACTAGTACAGGAAAAATCATAGTAAGTAGCATCATGTTGCACTTACATATAAAATTTAAAAGATGTGTTCGTACTATTCATAAGTAGACTAGTGACAAAATCAGGAAACTTTGAGATAAACGTTCATGACAGATGTCGCCATATTGCGTTGAATTGACAAAACAGAGCAAAAAATTAAATTTTAAAATTAAAGTAGTGAGATACACATAACAGAAATGAAACTGTAAGAAAGACAGCAAATAAATTTTTGGTTTCCAATAAGGACAGCAAAGAACAAAGATGCATGGCTCCCATCAGGAGATAGAATAATAGAAAATTTACACCGTCAAGAATGAAAGCTAATTTTTCTAATCAAATATAACGAAGCTATGTGCGTAGTACCAGTTCAGCAGAAAAATTATTACAAAATTTAAAACGTAATATAAAAACAAAAAAAGTAAGCCTTAGTGTATGCCGTCAGGAGGCAGAATAGTGGCTGCATTAGCGTCGTACATTGTCGCAACTGACAATGGACAAAATAAATGCTAATCATCAAAAGAATAGAAAATTACAATACAAATAGGAATATAAAATTGCAATACAAATAGTGAACCACATGAAGAGACCCATGTTATCTGACGTCAGCTTGTAATAAAAACTAACACATGAAACGAACACAAGAGGTACTGTGTGTGTAGTTAGAAACAGAGTAAACGCCTGGGAAAAGAATAAACAAAATAAATGTGCCATGATACAAAGACGCAAGTATTTCCAAAAGCAAATAAAATTCACGGCCAATCTTCACGATGTATGACGCCACATTTGCCACTATTGTCACCTACCGCCAGCCATACGGCGTTGTTCTTTGCTGCTACTATTACGAACAAAAAATATTTTGCAGGCTATCGCACTGCTATAATTTTATCACGTATATATCACTGCTGTATTTTTTACGAGTTAATTTTTGGACCATGTTTTCAGTTACGACAAGTGTGGCAACACCATCGTACTTTTACCGTTCTCTGGCGCGAAAGTTCACCTCTGTATTTTACTAAACGAGTTTTTAATTTCCATTTATCTTACAGATCTTTTTATTTTTTAACAGATATCAGAAGATGGCTTTGTATGTCCTAAATGTGTCACATTAAGATCAATGGATAAATTCTGTTTTTGAAGCATGAGTTTTTGATTAGCGACAAATCCAGCCTTTATGCAGTACTACTGTACATCATAATGATCGTCTTCGAAAGGGAAATTCTGCAATTAAAATAGAGGGGTGGTTTCGGGGCTTTCATAGTACTGTGTATCAACAGTTACATCTACAGCCGAATGGTACGAATGCCGATAGGGAGAGAGTGTGCGAAACGTCAGTAGCGGAAGGTTCTGATGAAATGACTTTGAGTACAGTGTGAAGTAAGACACCTACTGTGAAGGTATGCCGAAAGGTTTTCCCAGCACTAATATAGGTCACAAATGGAAACTAAAATCGTTAGGCATGAGTGGTTAGGAGGCCCAAAGGGGTAGTTTTGGACACTGAGTCGCCACTTTCCATGCGTAAATATTTACAGTGTGTAGGTAAGTGAAACGGATACGTTGATAGCTTGGTGTAGGGTTGTGTTGATAGCAATGACGATGTTAATGAAGCAAGGGAGAGGGTGAATCCGTGTGACGGCACGTACCCCACTCCCTTGGAATAGCATGAAGACTGCCGCTGAATGCAGCATCCCCATCTGATATACAGATCACCATCAACACCGAGACATGCTCTTACTTGATGAGATGTTGTGGATAGGTCTGGAGTCGAAACAAGGACACTGCGTCAAAGACCGGTCATCAGAAACATGTTACCATCTCTTCACCCCTTTCCAATTAAATACTGACTGACAATTCCGTCCACCACCAGAATTCGGATCGCCTTACCTCCGAGTCGATCATCACCACACAGACGTATGTTATCGACATCGGTGACAATGATGGATACCATTGCAATGATAAACACTGAAACAGAATGCCACTATTATTGTTACCTTCCAACGTCTCTCGACGTAAACCGTAGTCCGCGTTGCATTTTCTGTTTGTGAAGAAAGTGAAACTGTTACAGTTGCACCGAAAATTTTCAGGCAATCTCTGGAATGTATTACAAATATTTTCATCTGCGGATAGTTTTACATAATATTTTACTGGTCTCCAGGTGTAAATGACAAACTCACCCAAAACAGCTTGCATCTTTTTCAAGATGCTTGTTTTCTTAAAAATACAACGTAAAGTTCAATGTATGTACATAGAAAAAAAACTGACGTTATTAGTTCAGTGAGTCTGTAAAATAAATAGGTAAGAGGCTTCAACAAATTAGTTTATTTGTAATTTCTAACATCGCTTTAGACGAATCTGAAACACTGGTTCGGGGAAAGGGCGTAATTTACAGTGATAAATACAGCTTAGAGAATAGAGCCTGGTGGGAATTTCCTCGTTGTGGAAGGAGTTAATTATTTTGGCAGTATGGTTCTGAAGCCAGTTAAGAACGAAGCAGTACTTCTGTTACAGTGAACACGAGTTTCCTGATCTTACACAAATTAAAAGAACGAAAGTATGATGATAAAGGGGACGGGATTTATCTGTAGGCTTGCCCTAATCAAACGGGACATTTTATGTTAGACTTAATAAAAATTGCGTTTATACACGCCCAATTCTTACTTTGCGAAGGATGATAATATACTACTTACGCGTACGGCAGACAGTATTTTATATTTCTGGTTTTATAAATGTGAAAATGATACATTAAAAATTCACACTTGAATTAAATGAAAAGAAACACCTTTTGAGTGCTCTGTAGCACAGATTCTTCTAGGAAATAGGTACAACCCTATACATACCATTACCACAGACACAGACATGTAGGAGGGATTTACTCAACTGTTAATGCAAAAAAGTGTCAGCAAGTTATGAGTAGCTTCATGTATTCTTCCATAAATTTAAAGTGATTTTAATGTCTGCCTGTAATGCAGTGCGTTATTTAATAATGTTTCCATCATTTAGGCCAATTGTACGGAATTTAATATGCGAGATAATAGTATTGGATATTCTGGATTGATTTACTATTTTCAGTTATAGTCATACGAATTTTTTTTTATCCAGGCTCAAACCAAGATCACTATGTTCTCAGTGTGAAACTTCCTCCAGGCTCATCTCCAGCAACATTAATTTAAAATTTAGTACAGCATCTTTTCTGAACTTAAGGCACTCATCTCTGTAATCGTACAGACAAAACACATTTGACACCACAGAAGAGAGGAGAACTTGTAACGTTTCACTGATTCTCAACTTCCATCGCTGGCACAGTTAACAAAGAGTCTTGTTTACATCTAACATAACAACTGGTACCTCACGAGAGTGACAAAATTACAGCCCTGAAAACTTTATATTCGGTCTCCATGTGAACCACGAATCACTTACACACTTATAAACTCCTGAAAAATTAACATCACTTGCGCAATTGCTATTCGTTCCTCGACAAAGAGTTCTATTTTCGTAGATAAAATGTCATAGCACGGGGCTCGGGTGCAATACCAGTTTTCGGTACACTTACACACATGAATGGTGCATCTGCACGTCATGTAGACAGCTATGTGAAGAAGACTGGTACGTCAATTAGCTGGTAGTTACCAGTCATGTCCCAGGTGACGTAGTTACATTCAAGGAGAAATCATTATCGTATTTCTCATGACGAATGACATTACGTTCACACGTCTATCCATACTATCCTTCTTGCATAAAACAGCATCACTCTCTGAACAAATTAACTCCACACTGACAGCCACTGGCGTGGTGCGACAGTTTGCGTTTCAGGTTGCCTCCTCACATGTACACATTGTGGGAGGAATCCGGGAATATGACATCAGCTAGTGGTTGCTGTCCCCGGGGAGGATGTCGTTCTCCGACAGCTAGATCATCTGAAACACACAAGATCACAGTTCTGTTTTGATATGCGCAATCAGATATACAGCTCAAAGCACACAGGGAGATGAGAGTTTTGCATACTGGCATTTACATTTCACAGCGGACTGCATTCGCCTTCCGTTTGGTGGTGAATCGCTTAATAAAACATTACTGTTGTAGGGCAGCTGCGAATAATTTTTCTAGATTCTCGTGTAATTTATACATATGGTTTCATGTGAGAGCGTTTAGTAATTACCAGTGTTTTTGATGACTGACAAATTGATGTTGCCGAAAAAAAGCGAAATTGCTGTGCAAAGTACTTTCCGTTATCAAACGTGCAGCGTGATTGGTTATACAGGCCACACAGAATCTCTTTGCTCGCCAATCTGTTTCATGTCCGGAACTGTTACTGGCAAATGTTTTTGCCGTAAAGAGAATTAATTAATGTTTTCTCGGAAGTGAGCAACAATAATGTAGCATGGTTATGAATTTTCTGATGATAATTTGTGCTTCTCTGCAGTTCACAGACGTTGTAGCTACGAGGTCAAAGATTTATAGACACACCATGCAAAGGTATCTGTAATGTCTTCTATTCTCGGTTACCGGATGAAACTGGGATAGAGCAATGTGTAAACTGTCTCCGAGGCGGCAGGTATCATGCGCGTATGTAGTTCCTGCAAATGAAGTACACTCATGTATCTACTAGAAACAAGTTCCGTATTAGAATTAACTGATAGGAAAATATCATGGGGTGATGGGATATCCTAGAGAGTAACAGACAACGATTGGCATCGATAGGATTCAACAAGTACACCGAATTAAACGTGGAAACCCAACCTTAAAGTTCATGAAATTGACTAGGAAGTTAGAACTCGAAATATTCCAGTGTGTTAGCTCTTCAGAGTAGATGTTAGGGCATTTTACGATGTTGATATACAAGATTTTTCACAGCTCCCATTACAACCTTCTAAGGTTTCTCAGAGTAAATAAGGTTTGACAAGGAAACCATATAAGGAAACGTACATTTCGAATGTAAAGTTAGTTTGAAGATCGGATCACTTTCAAATTTCTTGCTGCACGGTACGAATATACCGCAAAGAATGAGCTCTAACTTGGGTGCTGTAATTTAACAACTCCACTGACGCTGCTGTTCGTTGTACAAGGTGTATCCACAACGCATGTTTTCATACACACGGTCGCATTCTTGCATCACCAGCGAAAACGCTACTAGTGAAGTACCACTTTCTGGCGCCTCTTGCTTTGTTCGGACGATATTTTTACATAATGGACTGTGGGATAAGGAAAACTTTCACAATAGTTGCGTTGTGTGGCTCTACCGTTAGGTGCCATACGATGACGTTGGAGATTTTAAAGTGAATCGATCGTTAAACTGGATTTTATTCTAACGGTAAATTTCTCGAGATTGGTTCCTTATCATAACTTTACCTACAAAGTTTCCTGTGTAACCATCCGAAGCCTGTAATAGAAATTATCCTGCATAGTGACTAGTACAACCGCCTCTAATACTTCCCAATGAGAAAGTAGTCATAACAACACACCACGAAGGATTTATCCGAATGAAACGGAGTTCATTAGATGTGATGTACGTGTAGAGACAAGCACATGATTACAATTTCAGAAAAATCGGATTATTTATCCAAGAGAAACAGCTTCATAAATTTTGCAAGTTAATAACGCGTTGGTCCACTGGTAGAAGCCGACTTCGGGGAAGATCAGTTTCAATTCCGTAGAAATGTTGGAACACGTGAGGCAATACTGACGATACAACTTATCTTAAAAAAATAGATTAAGGAAAGGCAAACCTACGTTTATAACATTTGTAGACCTAGAGAAAGCTTTCGACAATACTGACTGAAATACTCTCTTTCAAATTCTGGAGGGGGCAGGGGTGAAATACAGGGAGCGAAAGGCTTATTACAATTTGTAGAGAAACCAGATGGCATGATGGGCATGAAAGGGAAGCAGTGGTTGGGAAGGGAATGAGACAGGGTTGTAACCTCTCCCTGATGTTATTCAGTCTGTATGTTGAGCAGCACTAAAGAAAACAAAGGAAAATTCGGAGTAGGTATTAAAATCCATGGAGAAGAATAAATACTTTGAGGATCGCCAATGACATTGTAATTCTGTCTGAAACAGCAAAGGACCTGGAAGAGCAGCTGAACTGAATGGACGGTGTCTTGAATGGAGGATATAAGATGAACATCAACAAAAGCATAACGAGGATAATAGAGTGTAGTCGAATTAAATCGGATGATGCTGAGGGTATTAGATTTGGAAATGAGACGCTTAAAGTAGTAAAAGAGTTTTACTATTGGGGGAGCAAAATAACTGATGATGGTCGAAGCAGAGAGGATATAAAATGTAGACTGGCAATGGGAAGGAAAGCGTTTCTGACGAAGAGAAATTTGTTAACATCGAGTATAGATGTACATGTGAGGAAGTCTTTTCTGGAAGTATTTGTATGGAGTGTAGCCATATATGGACGTGAAACGTGGACAATAAATAGTTTAGACGAAAAGTGAACAGAAGCTTTCGAAATGTGGTGTTACAGAAGAATGCTGACGATTAGATGGGTAGATCACATAACTAATGAGGAGGTACTGAAGAGAATTGGGAAGAAGAGAAATTTGTGGCACAACTTGACTGGAAGAAGGGATTGGTTGGTAGGATATATTCTGAGGTACTAGGGCATCACCAATTCAGTACTGGAGGGCAGCGTGGAGGGTAAAAACCGTAGAGGGAGACCAAGAGATGAATACACTAAACAGATTTAGGTGTGTAAGTTGCAGCAGGCAATGGGAGATGAAGAAGCTTGCACACGATAGAGTAGTATGGAGAGGTCCATCAAACCAGTCTCTGGACTGAAGACCACAACAACAACAACAACAAAGGTCCACTTCTGGACCTTATATATGAAGTAATGCAGCTCCGCATTGATATTCTCCTGAGCGATATCGTGCCAAATTTTGTCCACCTGGCGGATGAGATAACCTAACTCCTCCGCGATCTGGTTGGAGGGTCCTGGCCATGATGCTGAAAACTTTCTCAACTCGAGAGAGATCCGGCGACTTTGCTGACCAAGCCTGGATTTGGCAAGCACGAGGACAAGCAGTGGAAACTCGCCGTGTGCGGGCGGATATTACTTTGCTGAAATGTAAGCCCAGGATGACCTGCCATGAACTGCAAATGAACTGGGCCTACAGTACCGTCGACATCAGCTGCACTGTAAGAGTGCGGCAGATGACAACCAAAGGGATCCTGCTAAAAAACGAAATGGCACCCAGACCAGCAGGCAACAGACAGTGTGGTATCCAACCACCCTCTGGGACGTATCGATACACGTATTTGCCGTTCATCGGGGCTCACTCCGAATCGTGACTCATCGCTGAAGACTATCGTAATCCAGACAATGAGATTCCAGACCGAAGACGTGTCTGTGACACCTCGAACAGTGGTGAGATGCCAAACCGACTGTCGCCCGCCTTACGGCCAAACAGCCAGGAGTGGTGATCTGGCGTGTGACTTCACATTATAGCAGGACGCCTTTGGCTTTCGTCCGCCGCACCCTTACAGCACAGCGGCACGAAGACGACATTCTACTTCCCTTTCCGTTGGTATTGATGACAGGCTATCTTGGACTCACATTTCAGCAACACAATGCCCGCTCGCATACGGTCATAGTTCCTACTGATTGTCTTCGTGTTCGCCAAACCCTGCCTTAGCCAGAAAGGTCGCTACATCTATCCACAATCTAGAACGTTAGGAGCTTCACAGGTATTTCCCTCCAACAAGATCGAGACTTTGACGACATAACGCACCAGCTGGACACCATTTGGAAAGATATTCCTCAGGGGGCCATCCAGCATATCTTCAATGAATGCATCTTGGCTAGAGGTGGATCAACGTTTTATTAACTTACTCACTTTCAGAAGCTCTTTTCCTTAAATAAATCGTTAATTTTTTTTGAAATTTTAATAATATTTTTTTCTGTATATCACATCACTTTTACCAATTTGCGTCACATTTTGATAATTCCTTCGAGATGCGTCCTTTTTTGTCTTAGACTGTAATAACCAGAATAAAACATTCATTATACAAGATGGTGTGCCTTGTCTTTCAAACTCTTTGATATTACCTTGCACTCTTGTGTCTCGAACCTGGAAATGGAATCCAGATTTTTTTTTCAGATAACCCTCAAAAGACAGTGGTTAGATAATCGACGAGAGAGTAACAAATCCACAAGTAACTCATTATAGGAATGCATTCTGCAGGCTCATGGCAACCTTGTACTCACGCCTAAAGTTTTAACGTGGTGAGCATAAACACCATATGGCTCCCAGTACATATACTTCTCACAAAAGAAGTTTCCTGTTGTCATTAACAAAAGACACAAATTACACTAATAAAACAGGAACCGATAGAAACATATTTTATCATACAAACTTCATTTCGTACACACTGCTTGGATACAGCTGTGTTGCTAAAAACCACATTCAATGTAGATTTAGTATGTTGCGAGGGCAGAAAAATTGCATTCGAATCAGTAGGGAATATGTGAATCAAAGCTAAAATCGAGGTCTGACATCATGTATCCACAACGGGTGTGCAACTGGAAGAGCAAAGGGAAGGAATTAGGCTCCAATTATCTTGCTAAGCGCAACCGACGATGCTAATGTTGTTAGTTATTGAAATATTACAGCCGTCGTACACCGTGATTTCATGGTACAGCCGTGAACTAATTACATATTGTCACTTCCGCTGTATATCTGAAAGATGTGGTTGCATCTTTGTTGACTGTAACAGTTACTGCAGAAATAAATCTGGCACTTTCCGTTACCGTAAGTTGTTCATTTAGCTGTCACAAGTAAATGTCTTCGTAAGAAGATTTCTCTCTCACTCAAAATGTATGAAAGTGTTACTTCTTCCATTACTAATTTACCATAAGCTAGGTCATACTACACTACAGTGGCTTTTTCCTGTACTACAGTTGTCTGAACTATTCATTCTGCTTGCACAGTATTTATTGTGGGATGCAGTATCATTTGGGCAAAGGTAAGGCAGTATCACAACACAAATGTGGAAACTATACTAGCTGAGGGTATTGATTCAGTGCTGCAAAGTTGTTCACTCAACAAAACTTGAGCTGACTCAGTATAGATCTGTTTGTGGTTTTAAGACCTTCTAGAAGCTACAGCTCAACATGCTCTTCGTATTTGGATAAAATCTACCGATTTATATATTGAAGAGTATCCCAAGGGTCGTTTGTAGCGTTGTAACTGTAGACAACGTTAATAAGTAATATAGCAGATAGCACCGTTTGATACTAGACACTATGCTATGTATAGAGGGACTGCAACGTCAAAACTACGAAGGACTGATGCTGATGCAGAAACTTACAGTTGACATTAGACCAAAGTAAATGTCTTCAGCATTAATACTGTTCGCTTAAGGTAACAGCGATAAAGCACTGGAATAATTAACAATGGGAATTTATAATAGGAAATTATTCGGAGTGATCTAAAGTGGAAGGGCTACATCCAACAAACCTTCGGAAAATCGGATATTAGGCTGCGATTGGAAGAACCTTAAGGAAATATGATGTTTCCACGAAAGAAGTTGCTTATAAAGCACATGTTACTCAGAATCGTAAGTACTATTCATTGGTCTGGGACTTCAGATGACTTTTATCCAATGCGAGAACGTGTAGTCATCACCGACCAAGAGTCGCGCAACATATAATTTCCTGCGACAAATATTACCAAATAAACATGCTGTATCAGAAGACATATGTAGAAACCAAGGTGCCCAGCAAGGGTGTATCGTATCACCCAATATTTTTAATATAGTCATTGACGATGTGATTGAGACATCGAAACAACAAATTGATCCAGTCTTGAGATTATTACATGAGATGTTTTTTAATTCATATCCTTTTCCAAATGATGTTGCAATTGTAAGGGATAGTAAACGTCGATACAAAAAGCCATCTATAGACTTAACCAAATTTCTAAAGAACATAATAGGAAAATATTCATTCCAAAAATAAAAATGATTGATTGCAAAGGGTCAAAGCCACTCAGGACTGAGATTATAATAGGAAACAAAAACAACTAAAAATTTTGTCACTTGAGTTACCTGGGAAATAGTATGATCTTTCAGAGTGACCTCGACATTGACAACAAACTGTAAAAACATGAAATGCTATGCAGGACAATTAATTGAACATTGAGAAATAAAGTCGCACCAGACACAAAAATCAAATTTTATAAGCTAATGGCTGCCACCATTTTGTCATTAGGAAGTGAGACTTGGGCAAATATTACAAAGCAAAAATGTAGAATTCTGAAAGGGCATGTGGAATTTGTAGGAGAGGTGAAAGCGTGGTGTCACCGCCAGACACCACACTTGCTAGGTGGTAGCCTTTAAATCGGCCGCGGTCCGGTAGTATACGCCGGACCCGCATGTCGCCACTATCAGTGATTGCAGACCGAGCGCCGCCACACGGCAGGTCTAGAGAGACATTCTAGCACTCGCCCCAGTTGTACAACCGACTTTGCTTGCGATGGTTCTGTGACTTCTACGCTCTCATTTGCCCAGACGATAGTTAGCATAGACTTCAGCTACGTTATTTGCTACGACCTAGCAAGGCGGCAGTATCCGCACTATTAATATTGTAAATCATGTACCATAAAGAGCGACGTTCTCCATTAATGGATTCAAGTTAAGTATTCCACCAGCTACGTCCGTTTTTCTCAATTCTAATTCCCTTGTCATGTTCCAGGCCTCACGCCAGCATGTGTGAGCTAAAACACGTGCATTTTGGCCTCCTTTAGCAATACGGGGTTGGCTCTTCTGCCAACCACAACAAAAAGATGGACAAGATTAGGCAGAATATGAAACAAATGCATAGGAGCATAGCTTGGTGTGTGTTATGAGTAAGAAGATAGTCTAATTGAGCAAAGCTGGTTGGAACATCTATAGTATGCAACTCAGTTTTTAAATTTTTGAAAACTCGTATTTTTGAAATCCTTTAATTGACCCCCAGTGCGACATACATCTTAGAAATTTGGCTCAAATGAGTCTAAAAACATCTTGTGTACCAGTGCAAAATTGTGGTGCCCTGTGACGTCACCCTCGGGATGGTTGACGCTTCAAACAGCAATGTGACGACACATGAGGAAAAAGGGAAGAGCTCAGGAGTACACGTGATGTGTAACGTAAGGTAATGATGTCGCCAAATCACTCCACAATTCTGCACAACTCTACGGTGGATGTTTCTCAAGTGGAGGGTCGTCACCCGCCTTTTACACACGTTTACACTTTCTATAGACATTTCTGAGATAGTGAACAGAATGACGACACCCAGCGTCGAAATAGCGACATTTGGTTATGGGTGTTCTATGAAAAGATTTCAGAAACGTATGAGGAGCTCAACAAAGCCGCTCCATAACCTGGGGTTCTGGAACGACAGTTCCCTGCAGTAGGACGAAGTTCTTGACAACGTTTGACGGTGCTGACACATCTATGTTTATGACTAGGAACATAATAGGACTGCATCACCATCTACAATTTTGGAATGCAATGCTCTCATGTACAAGTTGGAACCAGTACGGACAGTTAAAAACCATTCAATCAAATCGGAATGTGTTCCTAAACCGCTAGGGGTGTTTATGCTTTCTCAGCCCTCGTCTTTCACGCCCTGCTGTCGCCTGATTATGGCAGGATGTGACACTGCCACCTTCTTGAATAAAATTGCGAAATGACCCCTTCAATACTCCCCAGCTTGACAACATCCTGGATTGCATCAACCTTAATATTTTGAGAATTTTAAAAATGTGGCTTTACAGAGAAAACCAGCGAGATAGCGAGATAGCCCTAGACTCTTACAGGAAGACAGCGTAAGTGTCAAACGGATGCCTGCCTTCAGGCACCTAGAGCTACTTCATAGGTCAAAATTTTCAGCAACTCTGGGTAGGTGGCACGGAGGGTACTGCGCATCCTGGAATATCTTAGAGGACCCATTCCCATATCATTCACACATGTTTCGATGTCACACCCCTCTGTGATCACGCCACAGCAGCGTGTATAAGACGGTAGCTGAGAAAGCGTAAGTGCTCTGTGCTACTTCAACCACGTTCATATTTCGTCGAATGTTACTGAAAGTTACTTAATCTTTACACCAGGGAATAAAATGCAGTGCTGCTGTACTCCAAAGGGATGCGATCATGTTCAACGCGGATGCAGCCCCATAATGTTCTTAGAGAGGGGGTAGAACCGTCTGGGGTTATCTACTACGTCAAGGGTTGGCAAGGACGTCTTTTTTGTTCATCTCAGTGCGAGCTATCTTTTCGAGAGCAAAAGGTGCGGAAATCGACGCCCCAAGTAAAGTAGAGTTTTGATTAATGCCCTATATGCCAGCCCCTGAGACCCTTTTGTGTTGATTCTGGGCAGACGTAGTCTGAAATCGTTTATTCGGCCAACCATAAAAAAACTGCATGATTTCAACGCTGAGTCTCGCCATACTGCCCTCCATCGCGGAGGCGTCACAAAAAGAGGGAAATATGGGCAAGATGCCGTGCGACGACCTTTCCACCATTATTTACGACCGTATTGACGTTGCGCAGAATTGTTAACCTACATTACACGACACGTGAACTTCTGAACTCTGGCATGTTTCTTGCACGTGGCGACACCTTCGCTGTTAGCAGAGCTGCCAGGCCGAACGTAACGTCGCTGGGCACCAGGATTTTGCACCGTTAGAGAAGTATGTGGTAGGCATCTTTGATCCAAATGTCAGCTTTATACGTCGTAAATGGAGAGAATTACGGCGTTTCGAAAAAGTGGTGCAGGGTAGAATGCCAGATCCAAGAGTACCAAAGCAAGCATTAAATTTCAGATCTTTTGGTACAAGATCCGTAGGAAGACGAAGAAAAATTTGAGTCGATACTTGGAGGACGGAACAGGCCCATTGCATAGACCGATGATGAAAGAAAAAATTCAACGATGAGAAAATAAAAGGTTTACCGCGAGTTGTACTTCGCATACACCATTCATGAGTAGGGGGGGCGGGGGGTGGAATGCAGCACACACCTTATGTTAGGGGTACAGGTACAGATATCCTGATATTGGTCCGTTAATACCTACACATTGTACTGTGTTAGACGTTTTTCTCTGCTTCTATCAGTCTTCCCGCAGATACCTGGTACCTGATGTTCACTCCACGATCCTAACTGAGTGTTGAAGTGGATTACGCCTGTCAGTATACGGTAAGCGCTTTTCTTCATGTATCTACACCTCAGTACTTGACTTGCTGACCAGGGGAAAAGTAATGGTTTGCTAGTGCCACACTTATCTAGAAGTACTAACCAAACTAGTTTAAAAATGAAGTAAAATCTGATGTAATGTTCCAGAATGAGATTTTTACTTTGCAGCGGAGTGTGCGCCGAGATGAAAGCTCCTGGCAGATTAAAACTGTATGCTGGATTGAGACTCGAACTCGGGACCTTTGCCTTTCCCGGGAAAGTGCTGTACCAACTGAGATGCCCAAGCACGACTCACGCCCCGTCCTCACAGCTTTACTTCTGCTAGTACCTCGTCTCCTACCTTCCAAACTTTACAGAAGCTTCCGTGCGAACCAGCACTCCTGAAGAAAACGATATTGCGGAGACATGGCTTAGCCACAGCCGGGGGGATATTTCCAGAATGAGATTTTCACTCCGCAGCGGAGTGTGCGCTGATACGACGGAGTGTGAGTCGTGCTTGGGTAGCTCAGTTGGTAGAGCACTTGCCCGCGAAAGGCAAGGTCCCGAGTTTGAGTCTCGGTCCGGCACACAGTTTTAATCTGCCAGGAAGTTTGGTGTAATTTTGTTCAATACATCATCCGCCATCGTTAATAGAAATATGTGGGCATATACCCCTAAAACCATGTACAGAGGCACTAGAAATAACCTACATCTCGCACTGTAAGATGGGTTGCAGAATGTAAATGCAGATGTAGAAATAAAGTCCACATTACTATATGCTTTTTAGAAGGTTCTTAGGCTCTTTAAGGTGGATCATACTGGGCGTAGGGGAGGGGAGCAGGGACTCGCACCGTCACTGAACCAGGAGCCCCAGCGCTAGCAGAGAGGTGAGGATTACGCACCTAGCAGTGTCACCTCGAAGTCGAGAAGGCGACCGCGGCGGCCGCTGCCACCAGGACCGGTGCGCTCTGCAGCCAGGACGGGCGTCGCGACGCAGCAGGTGGGGGCGCCGCCGATGCCGACTGCCGCTGGATGGCCGCCGTGTTGTCGCCTGCAACAGCACCGCCCCAGTCACTGTAGGTGAATGGGTGATAAGAAGAGTGTAGCCAAAGGTGCTGACGTGAGATGTGTGCTACAATTGAGCACAACACTTCTGCCAAATTGAATTAGAACCAGTCCACCTGAAAATGCAAGTTTTACCTAAAATTATGTAGGAAAATCAACCCAGGATAGCTGAACTAATAGTCATATTTAAGTACACGGTATGCGTGCATTATTGCATAAATGCCATCAGTTTCCTTATCGACTATACGTAACTTTCCTGGTGACGAGATTAGGGGCCTTTATATTGGTAAAAAGCTGATTGCTGAATCCTTAAAAAAGACATCTCAACTGAAGATTTGCTTAACTCGTCACTACACAATGTAAATACAATAGGTGCAAGTAGGGTAAGGTATATTACAAACAGTTTGCCAACGTTTTAGTAACGCCGCCTGCAACTTCTTTGGAAAAGTGAGACACCTTTTGGTCGTTTTATAAGAAAAGAGAATTGGGAGACTGCAGCAATTATGGCAGTTTTATCACAATGCTCGCCAGCTGTCCGCCGATTTCAAAAAAGGGACTGAACAGGTGCTTGGTTGGAAAATAATCTCTCACCACACTTACTTTCCTACTGCCTTAAGAAGTTGATATGTACGATCCTTGTGCAACAATTACCAAGAAAATAGATGTGCTGACGGGACTACCCTTCAAACTTCGGTTAACAAAGTGCTCCATCCGATCAAAGTTTCTGGACAACTGTTCATGGACATTTGTAGGAACGAGGTGTGCCAACCCTTCACCTATATGACGGCTTCAGCTCCGTGCGGACACTTTCTACAAAATATAGGAATGTAAACGCAGGCTTCCGCGACCGTTGTCACAGTGAATAAAATTTTTCTGCCTTTGTGATCGCATTGTCAACCATAATATTCGATACTTACGATGCCTGACAGTTACTGAACAGCGCCAGCTGCAGTCGCCGCTCAATTTCATATTCGCCGATTTCTCCAATGGAAAGCAATAAGCAATTGAGGAAACTCGTATGGAAAACTAGTATTCCAGCCAATGAGAAGATGCAATGAAAGAACAGCAAAAGAACAACTAATACCCTTCCACCTCACCCTCATATCCCATGACAACATAGTATATAAGTAATTAAATGAGTCCATTGATCAGTTAGCAATACACCCTGTGGAATGCGTCTTGCAATAGTCGCCGAAAGGTCGGCATTTTATAGTTGACGATGCGGTTACAAACTCAGAAAAATGTTACTGAAAATATGTGAATGTCTGTGGGGCAGTGTCAAGTCATTCTTCCTCAAGAAATTTTAAAATTTGTGGTAGGGTCTTATGGGACCAGACTTCTCAGGTAATCAGTCCCTAACCTTACGCACTACTTAATATAGCTTGTGCTAAAGACAACACACATACCCATGCCCTAGGAAGGACTCGGACCTCCGACGGGGGGAGCCACGCGGAACGTGACAAGGCGCCTAAGACCGCGCGACTCCCCCCCCCCCCCCCTCCCCCCGCTCTTTTCCTAAGATAAGTAATGTTGGAGGATGGAATTCTACCTTCGGATTTATCGTAAGGGTGTTCCATTTGCTTCAGGTCAAGACTGTGGGCAGATCAGCCGTTTTCAGCAACGTCATTGTCCACAAACCGTTCGATGACATGTTTTGCTTTATTACAGCTGATACAAACAGTTACCGTCTCCGAAATATTTCTCTAATTTGCGCAATACACAATGCTGTAAAATGTGTTAAGTCTTCCGGACTTACCGTTGTCTTAAGGACTATACGTGTAACACACACTAACCACAAACAACGTCCCCATACTGTAAAGCCGCCACATCTATACTCTACTGTTGGCACTACATACGACCTAAGGTAAAGATCTCCAGGCACTTGGGAAACCCAGACATCTCCATCGGACAGTCATAGAGTACAGCGTATTTCATCACTCCATAATCACTCCTACGTATTTACCTAGACCAGTGGTATCGCTCTTTATACCATCTCAAAGCATCCCTTAGCACTGATTACAGAAATGTGTGGTATAATAGGAGCTGCTGGACTTCGTACCCTACTCTTTTTTACTTCCTATGCTCAGTCATTGTGGCACCGGAACTGCTGGTAACACTTTGTAACTCATTCCGCCGATTTCATGTGAATTTTTACAACCACTGTCCAAAATAGTCGATGGTCCCTGTACATTAGCTCTGCTTGGTTTTGGTTTAGCTGTAGTTGTTGCTTTGCGTTTCCACTTCACAGTCACAACAGTTTAATAGGGAAAGTTTAGAACGATTAAAATTTCCCTGGTGGATTTATTTCTCAGGTGACTTCCGATGAGTATACCACGTTCGAAGTAACCGATCCCTCTTGATCGACCCATTCTGATCTTACTGCTACTTTCCTGACAAACCCAAGGTGTTTTTTACTGCTTCTCTACTGGCAACATAACTCCCGGTCTCCTTTCATTCCATTCATTCCCCTCTAGTGACTCATAGTGGTCATTTCTTCAGTACATAGGTCACATAGGAGTGTCCAGAAACTTTTGATCAGGTAATATATTTAATATATTAATATGCTTCTATAGCTTTTGCCTCAATACACTATTGGAACACTGTGAGAGTGTTCGTTACATTTAGGGACTATATTGGTGATGATAAATTTCTCTCTGATGTTAACTCTTGCGTTCAATGAACAAACGAAAACACTATAAAA
This sequence comes from Schistocerca gregaria, assembly GCF_023897955.1. Taxonomy (NCBI): domain Eukaryota; kingdom Metazoa; phylum Arthropoda; class Insecta; order Orthoptera; family Acrididae; genus Schistocerca; species Schistocerca gregaria. The sequence goes on along the minus strand of NC_064925.1, from coordinate 169,037,825 downwards.
CTTGCATGCAAATGCATACAAATGAATTAAGTCTTCGTGATAGCTTTAAAACGAAATGACGCTTTTTAACCAAACATAAAATATTCGTAACATACACGAGCGTGTTCCAACCATCACGAATTAGCAGGATATTACACAACTTTAACCAAAAGTGGTTTAAGTCTAAGCGTAGTCTTGTGTTATCCTGATATAGCATTATCGTGAGTTCACAAAGTTTCAGAGATGTGGCTGTGTGAGTGTACACTTTACGAAACCTAGCTAACAGATTGTTGTTCTACAGTTTCATCCGTAGAATTATGTCTTCCAAAAAATAAAAAAATTTCTACTGGAGACAGAAAATTTGGGCCCTCTGCAATTCTGCTATTTGTTTTCACCTTTATAGATACGCCAATGAATCTAAGTGTGAGATGATTTTTTATGCTCTTTTATTCTTAAGATTTGCTTTCTGGTTATCAATTTGACTGCTTCTAGCTCTGTCACTGGGGAGGTAAAGGTCCTCTCAGACTCCAGACATCCCTTCGCTGCCAAGCTTCTGCGTTTTATTTTCTCAATAATCATTTCCTCTATATAACGTAAACACCTCTTCCTTTCAGTCTATTACCTGTAATCCTGTATAAATAGAAATAAGGAAGAGAAGAAACACTTCTTTGTGACATAGATTAAATATAACATATACTAAAATAATGAAAATCCTTTTACTTGTGAGGCTTACAACTTTGTCTTAAAGTGAACTATAGATTCATATCTCAATAGAGAATAACTTAAAATTTTCTTCTCTTTCAGTAAGAGAAAGTATCTTCTTAAGCGGAAAAGAATTGAAGGGAGGACCACTGAGACATGGATGAACCGCGGCATTCATCTCTCTTTGTCTCATACTTGGCTAAGACAGATAATTCGGAACGAGAAAGGTGACGTTAGTTTAGTCTCTACGTAGATCGACTTTCCCAACCTCTGAACCACTCAGGGAATTGAAATATCGGTAACAAGAGCCTCGAAACATATTGTGCAAGCTTTTCACGTCCCATTTCATTAGTGATAGCAATAATACGTTCCCGCAGCCAAACTTTCTTATGGTGCACATCTTGCACGTCGAAGATTATATGAAGGCACCTGTAATGCTGATTGATATCCGCCGATGGTGCATGTGTGTACAAAGTTGCACACACAGAGGTCCAATGTGGGCTGTAATTACAGCTTACCTTGGTACACATTCTAATACATAAAATCGGAACTGATTTACGCTGGAAAAAAATTAGTTCGAATTTTGGCCACCAGAGGCAAATCTGACATTGTGAATTCAAAGAAGACGAATATAAATGTTTCCGTATTCAGGGTGTAGCAAAAAGAATCATCAGATTTGGCATGTCTACATTTCATAAATTAATAAACATATACAATGAATTTTGTTTTTTGATGAACGAGAAACTCAAAAAGATTTTTTTATAATATCTTTTCATAGGTATTCAACATGCCCCCGTTGAGATCCACGGCATATGTCAATGCTGTATTCAAAATGTTCCCTGACAGCTTCGAACAAGTCTTGAGTAACGGCTTCCACAGCGGCTGCTATGACATGTCTCAGTTTATTCATTGTTGTTAGTAACAGAGGCAAAAAACAGTCTTTTATGAAACTGCAGAAGAAATAATCCTCTACAGTCAGGTCTGGTGACCTAGGAGGCCACTAATGTAAGGCTGAATCATTTGGTACAGTGCGGCCGACCTTCCATTCACTAATCCTTTGATTTAAACATTCGCTCTCTATCAGATGCCAATGTTGTGGTGCCCCATCCTGTTGGTTAACGAAGTCGTTCGAATCAGTCTCCAAGTGTGGGAAAAGAAAGTATCTCAAGCATATCGAGGTATGTGCTTCTTGTAACTGTTCTCGGCAAGCAAAAATGGACTATACTCCTCTTCCAAATTAAACTGCACGAAACACATTAAATTTTGGAGACTTCCTCTAACGTTGTACAACTTCAAGCTGTTGTTCCGTTCCGTTCCCTGTATTTTCACACTATGACAGTTCGCGTTTCCAGTTAAATGGAATGTTGCCTCATCACTAAACACTAAGCGTGGTAAAAAAACTGTCATCCTCCGTTTTGGCAGAACGAAATTACAGAATGCCATACCTTGTTGATTGTCACCTTCACGAAGAACTAGCAGTAGCTGAAGTTCGTATGGTTTCAAGTGTAAACGTCGATGCATCACACACTAGACGGACATAGGGGCCATGTTGACCTGTCGAACTGTACGTCGAACCGATTTCTGCGGACTCCTTCTGAAACTATGGCGGATGCTTTCGACGTCTGTGTCAGACACCCCGGGACGGCCCTTCGATTTGCCTTTATACAAACAACTTGTTTCTCGGAAATGTTCATGCCATCATCTAGTGCTCTGTGCTGTAGGAGAATGTAAATCTCGAGGGTTTGCTCTTTCCAACAGTATGTTTTTCACGCACATATTTCAAGTAGCGTAATAGTTATGATTCTTTTAAAATCAGATGATTCTTTCTGATACACCTCGTAAAATCGATTAGGGATAGATCGTTGGCAGAAAATGTTAGCGAAGTGAGGAAGGCGTAATACTTATGTATTATTATTAACTGCTGTTTACACGGTTTGTTCGATAGGAGCAACGGAGACGTCGACCAGAGGCTGTACAGCGTCAGACTTCCACCTGGTGGTTAAAATTGGAAATAATTAGTTTCGACCATAAATCGGTTCCTCGTTAACATATTTTATAATGTGTACCAAGTTTTTCTGAAATGTGATAATTGAAGCTCAAACTAGACCACCGCGAGTAGCTGCACATTGCTTGCAACTATCCAGTATCTAGTAACTGCCGTTGATATAGAGTGTTGACTACTTCATAGTGGCTGTCGATAATGTTGATTTGATTTTGGTAAACGATCTGCAGCCTGCAGTGTCGTAATGAATAAACTGGGAAACGAGAGTCGTAGTATTTCTGCAATAAGTTTACAAATTTTCATTCGTTGTAGTTAACGATTTAACGTAATTCTATATCCTTCATTCCTGTGAACGTTTCCCCAGAAACAGGTAGCCTTTAATAAACGACTTTGCGACGGAAGTGCAGTTTGATTTCATTTAAGTCCTTTAGTTGTAATTTAGGAGGAGGAAGATTTTAGACGCTCATTAGAAAATTTCAATTTCCTGCCTCGGAAACGGTAGCCTCTGAAAAGTAATGCTGCGACAAGTGGCGTTTCATTTCACGCTTCTTCTATAGGTGAAAGGAAGGTCGTGGACATACTATTCATGATTTTTTTTTCTAAAGTGCATCTTGTCCCCAATCGCTAGCAAGAATCCCTTGGTCTCTATGTTTATACATCCTTTCAGTAACTATCTATTTTAGCAATTTAGGCCACATTATATTCGAGATGTGAAGAGCGATTGGGTTACAAGGTGTAGGAAGACTTTTTGTTAGTGAATCTACACTCAAGAGGCCAGGTTGAGGAAGTACCGAGTTATTGATTACGAATACTTAATTAGGAACTACTAAGTCACATTTTAACATTTACTTAACGGCAACAAACTACTTTGTGGAGAAAATTTTTGATTCTTGTGTTTTCGTTTAATACATAACAATAACAAACTTTGAAATACCCTGAGAAAACAACTCAAGGAATCAAATTCCAGTGCATTGTTACAGCTACTTCCCATAACACACAAAAAGATGAAGTGTAGGATCTTAGTGGTAGATGGAAACTCTGCTTTAAGTTACGTACGCAGTCGACTGTGGAAGTAATTGTGTAAATATACATATACTCAAATATTAATACACGTGTGTGTAAAATGGCATAAACCATACAAAGTAATGACAGAAATCGCTGATAGATGGAAGCAGTGAAGCGACTCCTATCTCATGCTTGGACACCTCGCCACCTACGACAAGGATCAAGTTTTGAGAACCATCCACTACACAGTGGTAATCTCTTATGAGCTTTTATTACCGAAATAACTATGGTAACAGAAAAAAGAGTAATAGGGCTCTCAGTCTTTGTTGTTGGCAACAGATTGTTGACTGCGTGATTGACATACATTTACTGACGAAATTGAAATTATACCGATTTAACGAGTTCACCGTATACGAAAATTGTGTGGCACGTGTTCTGATGTGCACAATTTTGACACAAATTTCAGTACGCTTCGAATGTCCCCTGGAAAATATTATTAGATCTCGTAATATCATTACGGTTTCCACAGTGACTGCTGAGTGCCAAGGTAATTAATGCACATTTCTGTGCGGACGCTGCTACGAAAAATACATTTCGTTTTAATAGAATTACTGTGAAATTTTAGCACATTCGGGTGAATTAATGTTGCCAGTACTAGTTTTTGTGGTACTAAGCAGGAGAGCGGACACATCGCATATACGGCAAGGTAATGGCAGTTAAAAGCGCTTCCGGTCGAAGCGAATTTGTTATGCCGGTAGCTGAAATTTATCTGTGAATAGTGACGGAATCCATTAGTTTGTTTCTGAGACGCTGGACCTGGTAAGAGAGTGCTGCGGCATGAATTTCTGTGCGTGGAAGACTGATGATTTAGTGAATTCAATTGGACTTCTACTTCTATCAGTTTCCTCTTACACAAACTGCTTGGTCCCCAATTCTTTGTTCGATATATTCCAGTCTCTGACTTCCTGTCTTCTACTAGTATTTCTGTCTTCGGACTTCTCTGCTGCCATGGAATGTACAGCTATCGCCTGGTGCCTCAAAAGATATGTCCGAACATCATGCCACCTTCCTTTAATACGATTGCCCACGTATTTCTGTCAGTACAGTATTCATCTATCATTAAATATCTCAGTCACTTTGATTTTCTTTTCCGCTTTTCCACAGCCCATAATTCACTTACAAAGATTGCTGTGCTTCATATGTACATTCACGGAAGTTTCTTTCTTATACTATTAACAGATTCTCTGATGCTTTTCTCTTGCTACAGCCAAACTGATCATCAGATTACAAATACTTAGTTTTCATTTCTATTTTTTCACATAAAATTATTGTCATTACCTTGCATAATTTAATCGTTAACCTGAATTAGCGATAGATTTCACAGTTAACTACCTCTGATATCTTTGGGCTTGTATAAATCAATCCTTCCAAAAGATCAGTGGTAAGTCAACAGTTTCATACATCCTAAATGCAAACTTAAATGACCGTTTGGTTGTCACTCCCCCGAATTGATTGAGAATTTCCGAGGGAGTGTCATGATCATTTATTACTCCTGCTTTGATAGATCGTAAGTTTTTCACAGTTCCTCCGAAGTCTAATACTGGATCTCACATCTGTTCCAAATCAACACCAACTTCTTGTATCCTCGCGTAGAACACTTAATTGCACTCAATGAATCGCATACTAAATGGTTCAAATGGCTCTGAGCACTATGGGACTTCACTTCTGTGGTCATCACTCCCCGAGAACGTAGAACTACTTAAACCTAACTAACCTAAGAACATCACACACATCAATGCCCAAGGCAGGATTCGAACTTGAGACCATAGCGGTGGCGCCGTTCCAGACTCTAGCGCTTAGAACGGCATACTTCTGAGCGTTTAACAGTGGAATTCTTTTTCTATTCTTAATTCTGGTGCCCTTTCCCACTAAATGTAAGAGGCCTGTGACGAAAGTTATACAATTTCTAGACTTCACATTTCATTCACTCAATCTAGGTGAAGCAGTCGGTGTGGCATTCGAATCGTATTCTGGAGGATCAGTTCAGATCTGAATCACAACATTTAGATTTACGTTTTTACCACTAGATCATCGATACTCTAAAGGATCGAAGTGCTGTGTTTAAGACGGCTTCAAGTTTCTGATTACTTTACGAAAGTCTTAATGTGTTAAATATTTAACGTTAAACAAATACACGAGATAATGTTTAGAAAAGGTTTCAAATTATATTTACAGTTTGTTAGAAGTCGCTCAGTGTCCCCATTATCACACAATCGATGTATATAATCTAATTTGTGGTCTGTTTCAAGCACTAGTTATTTTTCACGCATCTCTACGTTCGTGTCACCTAGTCTTTTGAATTATGCGTCCTGTGGAGGAACACTGAAAATGTACTAAGCGATAAAAATTTATTTTCTCTTCATCATTGTGTGAGAGATGTGAAGGTGAAAAAGTTTCCTAAAAGTCTGAAGCTACGTGTAAATTTTGCTGACAGACGTTATCTAATATTGAAAGAATATTTTCTAGGTATCTGCGTCCCGTGAATTGCACTGCGTCAAGACACACGCAGTTCTCTAATTGCTACACTTTTCCTACTGCGGGAAACCTGTAACACAAGATTATTACTCTTAATAAGCAGGTTTCTTTCTACGTTAGGTCAGCAATTATATGGAATATTGGAACTCAAATTTTATTTTGACCTTGGAAGCCGTTACATAGACAACCTATAAGTGTGAATCGGTGATCGCGAAACAGGTTAGTCGTTTCGCAGTATAGACATGTTTTCCCTAAATCGCTGGTTCGTTGTTACCAAATGAAGACTGACGATCTTCCACCTCATCTTTCACCAGCCCTGTAATGCGCTCTGTCCTCTAAAGGCCTCAGTTCTCGACTGGACTTTAAGTCGAACATTCTCTTGCTGCTTCTCCTTCCAAGTCACATAGACGAGTCAGAAATAACTAAGAGCTGTAGAATGTGCCTTTTTGTTTCCTATTATCTCAAAGCCGTCTGAAACAATATGGATTTAGGTTTCAGGAATATTCTTCTAAAAGTATTTGCCTGGAATGTAGTCGTATTTGAAAGTGTAGCGTTGATGATTCACAGCGTCGACAAGAAGAGAGGAATAGATTTTCAAATTTAGTTGTACTGAGGAATATTGCAAATTATGTAGTCATATATAATAACGATTGCTATACTAAATCGATTTGGAAAGAAAAGAACGTTACAGCACAATTTGGCTTCAAGGGGGATTCTCTAGGATTAACAAATAAGCACCATCACAACCGATTCAGAATAATTTGAGATTAACAAGCATTTGCGGCTAGCGACGTTAGTAATCGATTTTACTTAAAACTAGATTCGTACTTTTATGAGTGGTACGAGAGCGAACGAAATGTGGCAGTAATGATGTCCCGGTATGGTATTAAAGACCATACCTTTCGTGGTCGTTGTTGCAATCGCTTCAAAAGTTGGTAATTTTCGCCTTTGCAAGGAGGTCCTTCATGCGAAACTGAAACGGCGATTCACTGCGGAATATACTACTGAAGGGAAGCAGAAGAGCTTCTGGCCGTTATCTGAGGTTTGCGTCTGCGACCTTTGAAAGCAGCCAATTCTAAACTGTGCAAATCAGCACAGTTAGGTTCCATATGAAAAGAAGTGAGCTACGCGCCGTCAGCCGTTTTCTTCGAAACCCTAGGCGATAAATAACCTCGATTACAAGAGGTTTTCTGCCTCCCTAACACCAGAGTTCTGCCGCCATACCGCGTTTCCGTAGTTGGTACACTCAGCCTTCAGATCACACTGTCCTACAGTTCAGGTGCATGTCGAGAAAGTTTGACTGTTTCAGGACACCAGAAGAGTCAATAGAATATTATCGGTTAAGAGGAGAATGAGTTACTGGCCTTGCTGCTTACTAGTTGCGACAATCTAATTATTCTGAATTACGATGGAAATTCGTAATTACGATCGTGTATGGTCCACGGACGCCTCCATGTCGGCGCCAAGGTAATGTATCATTAGACCATAACTCTCTAGGTCGCCATCAACTGCGCTTTATTTCTTCATGTTTCATCCTGTCATTACTTACGTGTGTGTTCTTTCTTGATTGACCGAGCATTGTCCATCGATTCAGTAAGAGCTTTCTTGTATTCGTGTAGCTTTCAGTACTTTCTTTACCCTATTCGATCTGTAAACTTCATTACTAATACATATGTTTGTAGATTTGGATGCTAATATACGATGGCGTTCTAAAAAATAATACCTACAAACTTTTAATGTGAAAGTCCTTAAATGTTTTGAGATAAAACGAACTCTGTTAACCTGCTACATCTTCGTTCTTCGTGTCTACATGTTCATTTCTCGCCATAGTCACCCTGGCGACAAACGCATTCCGCCCAAAATGAGACCAGATTGTTGATAATGTCAGTGTAGAATGCTTGACATTTTTGACGCAGCCACATTCTTACCTGTACTTGCAGCGCTTCATCATTGTTCAAGTGAAACGCTCGTATGTGTTCCGTAACTTTTGGAAACAAATGAAAATCGAATGGGGCCATTTCTGTACTATGTGGAGGATGATAGATGACAGTAAACCCAACGCGCAGAATTGTTGTAGATGTCGCAGCGCTCGTGTGTAGTCTAGTATTGTCATGCTGAAGGCGAACTCTTCGAAGTAGTGCTTTTGGTTTTTGAGGGTGTCGCAATACATTGCAGAGATCATGGGCTTGTCTTCGAACATGAATTCCACATGAACCACACCTTGAACATGACATTGCCTGCAGATGGAGTGGTCTTGCACTTTTTTGGGGACAATTATCCTTCGTGGCATAACCGCATTCACGTTCTCTTGTTTTCAGCATCCAAATAGTGAAGCCACCCTTCATCACCTTCGGAGGCACGTATCCTGCTGTTAGGAACTCGATAACAGCACGCTCTGTCTCATATACCGACACAGTTGCGTTACAAACCGCCATGTCGGAGGCTACAATTCGGAGTCCTCTAGCGGAAGAGGGTCGCTATCTCCGTCACCGAAGCAGGAAAGTCGACCGAGTAATAAGCATGTCACGAACCACCCAAACGATACTGAGAACAGAATAAAACATTCGGAAGCGTTGCTTTTCAGCAGGCTCTTGTAAGTTTCCATGACAATAAGTATAAATACGATAATGGTCGAATCTTATTTAAGTCGTTAGTTTATGCCTTTCCTTCCTCAATCTGTTTACTATCTTTCTGAAGACAGGGCCGAATCACTTCTCTAGCAGGAGATAAACTAGACAAATCCTTGGCAGGGAATATATTAGTGGTGCTCCATCAATCCAAATCGCTGCGGACGCGGTTCCAGTTTTCCTCAATAACATCTTCACTGAGGCATCACTGGCTTATGGAGGGGAACCTACAGAGATGGGAATAAATGTGGTAGAGACCAATTACTACTGCAAGAGGGTTCAAGTAGCCATAGGCTACACTAGCTAACCAGAGAGAGAGAGAGAGAGAGAGAGAGAGAGAGAGAGAGGCTAACACCGGATACAATAACGTGGAGAGCTGTATCTACTAAGTTTTCCAGCAACAATAAGGAACTGATCCCAGCATCCACCAGAATCTTCATGTAGATTTGCCAACTGGAGATGGAACGGTGGGAATTGTGGAGTGCGAGGCACTAAATTCTGCTATAATAAATCATGCGATATGATATTGGACCTCTAGAAACACTACTGTAATGAAACAGGATCAAATTTTAACGCAACACCCACAAAGAGTGCAAGCTTGAACTGAAACCAGAGAGTAAATGTAGTCTAAGTAGTTGCACATTTACATGTAATGTGATTGATCTGGTGTTACATAAATCAGTAATTAGGCGTAGCACCTACTGCCATTTCCACTCGAGACGGACTCGCAGGGAGTGGATGATGAGAAGGGCATTCAATATGTTACAAATTCCTGACGTCTTGGGAAGTCTTCATTAAACTCATCACATACATTCCTGAACTTTCAATTTTAGGAAAAGATGCCACACACTACAAATGTTATGAAGTTTCCGTACACATTGCTCCAATAAATGACTCACTGATATATTTGAAGCTTCAGAGAATGACGACACCTATGGAGACAGCAGAGTAGGTTTCTTAACCAGGATATGTACTGACCAAAACTGCAATGAAAAGCTCGTCTGCCCAGAATAATTAATGTGAAGTACTCAGTTTTTGAGGTCGGGAAGGGAAGAAGATGTAGCCAGTGCAGAATTTGTGACAAGGAAGAAGCACGAGTAACGTAAATCAGGAAAGAGATTTGAAACTCGCTTGTACCGAATATGAGTGTAATGTGTTAAATGGCAAGTTTTCTGAACTTGGAGAATGTTTTCTGCAGTGGTTGTATGACATCCCTGATGTAATCACTGTTATTCTGTTAGATTCAGTTTACATCAGGTGACAACCAGTGTGAAACATCTGCTGTAGATCTTGGTGGCCTTCCATGTGATTAAAGAAAAACAACGAGGTATTAAATGAATGCACAAATTTTCGTTCCTGAATTCAATTATTCAGTCTATCAGTTTTGTACTGCGTACGACTGGCACAGTTCCACAAATATGTTGAAGTTGCACAGATAGAAAATAACGGAGGACCAGATAAATAAGAAGACACTATTTAAAGAAATACCGGTAATTTGACTGAATTTAGCACCTATGTCAGGTAATATCCGGTCCCGGAGCTTGACATACGACCGGGAGAGCTGTGCTGACAACATGCCCCTCCGTATCCGCATCCAGTGACGCCTATGGTCTGAGGATGACGCGGCGGCCAGTCGGTACCATCGATACCGCTGGACCTTCATAGCCTGTTCGGGAGGAGTTTAGTTTTTAGTTTTTTTTTTTTTTTTTTTTTTTTTTTTTTAGGCAGCTAATATCGATCGTTATTCCACTTTCAAGTCTCGATTAATGGTTCATATAGCTCTGAGCACTATGGGACTTTACATCTATGGTCATCTGTCCCCTAGAACTTAGAACTACTTAAACCTAACTAACCTAAGGACAGCACACAACACCCAGTCTTCACGAGGCAGAAAAAATCCCTGAGCCCGCCGGGAATCGAACCCGGGCGTGGGAAGAGAGAATGGTACCGCACGACCACGAGCTGCGGACTCTTGACTAATAACTGCGCTTATCTCTACAGTTAGAAGTACGAGAGACTTTAGTAGTGTCCTTTTTCATGTTGGGAGTGTCTTCCACATCTCGTGCAATAAGAAACACCAAAATACTGTGAGATTAATGATAACGATTTCGGTACCCTAAAGGAAAATTTAATTTCGAGGCGAATATCTGTAGTAGAATTATACTCACCTTCCATGGTTTCTGATATTCTCAGAGTTTCTATTTGCTTTCATTCTGCATCCAGGAGACATTGTACATATTCCAGAAAAGTGGTATGTTTGGATTTACTTCCCATAGCATTATCTGGATAATCATTTAGTTCTGGAATCAATTCACACAGAAGCCGTACCAGTTCACACGAGGAAAAATGCTTCTGGCATCCAACTAGCCACAGCTCGGAACGCTAAGGAATTAGCTTAGTTTAAGCTATCACATCAATGATGCGAATGTACAGAACGCCGTAGTGAAGTACCGAAGATCTTTTTTATGTTATTTTCGCTGGATACTACAAGCTTTGATACACCTACAGAAAATAATAAGGATATCACCGAGTACAGTATATCATTGAAACCTGTAGAAAGAAGTTTATCGTGAGGGCAGTTCTGACTACTTATATTTTTAAACGATTCTAGACTAATTCACTTTCCTCAACACAAGCACCGTTGTACATTTGGAGAAAACTTATGTAGCTGCAGAGACAATAGATATTTTTAATGCAACGAGCTGCGATAAAAGGGAAACAGATTTCGCGGTAAACGTTGTAAGTATTTTAGGCAAACTAAAACCGTAGCTGTGTAAATGTGTGAAAATTGGAATTTGAAGCGTGTCAACCCGATCGTAGGTTTCTTAGTTATTTTAACTATTTCTTTCCTTCTTCCCTGAATAACGAGTAGCTTATTTGGTGCGAATTAATAATGAGCAAACGGTAGGAAAATGATTTATAAAAGACTTTGTCATCTTAATAATCCTCTTTCAGGCTTCTCGTTAAAGTTTTTGGTAAGTTGTTTGTCCTACTGTCCACCACACACCTTGTGTTAAGAACAACTAGTGAGCGTGTTACATCAAAGAAGCTAAAAACTAGAATAACTAATGACTGTCGACTCATTGTGATTTACGGAACTCAAAGGTAAAGTTTGCATAAGCAATGCTTGTTCTTATAATGGACACTAGAACAAGGAAATGGCTACAAATTAAGTATCAGGTTCGTTGTACATATACAGAGTAAAAAATCATTACAACTGGAAAAGAAGGATGATATACTCAAGAGAAAATGCTCACAGATTGAGCAAGTCAGTAACGCATTGGTCCACCTAATCCCCTCATGTGTGGATTGTTCGGCTAGGCATTGAATGACAGAATTCTTGGTTGTCCTATCAAGAAATATTGTGCCTTATTCTGTCCAATTTGTGCGTTGGATATTCAAAACTGCGAGATGGTTGGAGGGCTCTACCCGTAATGATCTAAATGTTCTCAACTGGGGAGGAATCGGACGAATTAGTTGGCAGAGGCAGTGTTTGGCAGGCACGAAGGCAGGCAGCAGAAACTCTCGCCGTGTGCAAGCAAGCATTTTCTTGCTGAAATGTAAGCCCAGGATGACTCAGAAATCGTCGACGTACCGCTGTGCTGTGAGGGTGCATCGAAATACGACAAATGAGTCCTGCTGTGACAAAAATGGTGAAAGAGATCATCACTCCTCGTTGTTGGGCAGTACTGGCTACAGTCTGGATGGTATCCACAGCTATTCGCGGCGTCTTCAGATACGTCTTCACAGGTCATTAGGACATAATTCAACGCGTGACTCATCAGAAGGCAATTCTACTCCAGATAATGAGAGTCCGGGCCAATAATTTCCGTCCCATACGGGCAATTCCGAATTAGTGCGTCGTTCTTTTTGCCTTACAGTATAAATGTTTATTTTGAACACACGATCTACGTGTGTTATATCCAACAAACACACTGAAGCGCCAAAGGAATTGTTAAAGGCATGTGTATTCAATTACAGAGACATGTAAACAGGCATAATACGGCGCTGCTGTCGGCAACGCCTATATAAGACTACAAACGCGTGGTGCAGTTGTTAGATCGGTTACTGCTGCTACAATGGTAGGTTATCAAGATTTGAGTGACATTGAAGGTGGACTTATAGTCGGCGTACGAGCGATGGGACACAGCATCTCCGAGGTAGCGATGAAATGGGGATTTTCCCATACGACCACTCGAAGAGAATACCGTGAATAACAGGAATCCGGCAAAAAATCAAATCTCCAACATCACTCCTGAAGGAAAAAGAACCTGCAAGAACGGCACCAACGACGACTGATGAGAATCGTTCAACGTGACAGAAGTTCAACTCTTCCGCAAATTGCTGAAGAATTGAATGTTGGGCCACCAACAAGTGTCAGAGTGCGAGCCATTCAACGAAACATCACCAATATTGGCTTTCGGAGACGAGAGCCCAGTTGTGTACCTTTGATGACTGCACAACACAAAGCTTTACACCTCGCCTGGGCCGGTCAACACCGGCATTCGACTGTTGGTGGCTCAAAATGGTTCAAATGGCTCTGAGCACTATGGGACTTAACGTCTGAGGTCATCAGTCCCCTAGAACTTAGAACTACTTAAACCTAACTAACCTAAGGACATCACACACATCCATTCCTCAGGCAGAATTCGAACCTGCGACCGTAGCGGTCACGCAGGTCCAGGGCGACGCGCCTAGAAGCGCTCAACCACCCCGGCCTGCTAGACTGTTGTCTGGTTGGACGAGTCTCGTTTCACATAGTATCGAAAGGGTGGACGTGTACGAGTATGGAGACCTCCTTATGAATCCACGGACCTTGCTAGTCAGTAGGAGACTGCTCAAGATAGTGGAGGCTCTGTCATGACGTGGGTCGTGTGCAGTTGGAGAGATGTGGGATCCCTGATACGTCTATATAGTCTCTTGCAGGTGACAGGTACGTAGGCATCCTGTCTGATCACCTGCATCCATTGATGTCGATTGCGCATTCCGACGGACTTGGGCAATTCCAGCATGACACTGCGACACTCCAGGCGTCCATAATTGCAGCAGAGTGGCTCTAGAAACACTCCTCTGAGTTTAAACACATTTGCTGGCTACCAGACTTCTCGGACATGAACATTAATGTGCATATCTGTGAAGCCTTCCGACGTGCTGTTCAGAAGAGGTCTCCATCCCCTCGTACTCTTATGGATTTATGCACAGTCCTACATGGTTCAATGTGCCATTTCCCTCCAGCACTACTTGAGACTTTCGTCGAGTCCATGCCTCGTTGTATTTGGTCACATCTGTGCGCTTGCGGGTGCCCTGAACGATAATAGCCAGGTGTACAACTTTCTTTGGCTCTTCAGTGTGTATGAAGTGCTGCAATATTCAACATTTTCATGTCTCTTGCTGGTTGCTCCCTATCGGATTACTTGACATGCTGAAGTTATTGTCATCATAATTTTAGGTCAAACACAATCATTCTCTCCTAGGATAATAAAGTTTTCCTTGTAAATTAGTCTCTCCTTGGCACTTAATTTAGATTTCCTATCCCATCTGCATTCCCGATCAGCAACTATGAATTTTATTGCTTTGCTGTTTACGTAGAACTTAACAACCAGAGGTAAGATAATATCCGAAATAAGTTCTAACTATCTATATCAAGATATGCCACTTCTGTAACTTCCCGGTAACATTGGATCAGATAATGACTCCGAACATTACTTCCATTGATGCAAGTTGCCCTGCGTTTCACTAGATTCAGTTCTGGCCCTACTTCACTCGAAAGTAATGTTTCTGGCTGCGTAACAATTTTGCCGCCTTAGATACTTTGGTACTTTCTTGTAGTTTATTGACAGCATTGCCGCTCACAAAGCCTGTACCGTGTGGCGGGTAACAAGGTGCTCGACGGAAGCCCCGTTCCGTCACACGTTCGCCTGGGCTAGGTGGTAACGGTGCAATGCCGGTAGCCGCAGGCAAGGCCCACAGAGCCGGGAGATTACGGCAGCGCACGCTACGCCGCTTGCGGTGTATTAGTCGTGCCGCTGATTAACTCTCGCGGCCTGCGGTAGCACCGTACGGCACCATGCTGCATCCCTGCGGGTATCCCTTACCACGTACTACAGTACGTTTACCGTTATTCAACCCTGCGCTGGCGGTCATTCACAAAATATTCAGTACGGAATTATTTGAATAATGGTGCCGCCATATGAGTGTAATACTTCTATCAAGATCTCGACCTTAGGCTGCTCTCAAGTACAAAAACTGGAATAAACAATACAGATATCACTCACAAATGTAAGAATCAGGACAACCATGAAAAGTAGTGTATAATTATAATGCCTCTTTACCGTATTCAAATGTCAAGGGACATCAGTCTTGTATTAAATACAAATCCTTGTCGAAACAACATACCGTATCTGGCCATGAAGGCCAGATCCGTCGTTAGTAAAAGTGACAATGTCTCTAAAACGCCTGAGTGTATTGAAGACTTTCATTTCTGGACCATACAGCACAACTGGTATATCAGTCTCCTAACCAATAACCAGGTATGCACCATATTATTGTGGCTGAAGAACAACTGACATGGACACATATGTGAGGATCTTCCTAACATCGCCTGAGAGAATTGTTGTTAACTAAGACGTAATGGAATGACGTGCGGACGAAGATCAAATTTCGTAGTTACTGTTGGCTAGCGAAGGCTGCTGACTCATCGGATGCACCTTATCCTTAACAAGATGCAACTAAGTTTAGTGACAATGAAACAGCCATCTCGTCAGTGAAATATAGGACGAGAAACAGACAGAAGATAATATTTGCGAGGGAAACCAAGAAATAGCAAGACAAATTGGTTACTTTTATAAAAAACGCTAGAAATAAGAGCATCAAGATCACATTTCGATAGTTTATCAAACAACTCGGTGTGGCATGGATCAAAGCAAATATCAGACGGAGAAGAGCGAATTCTAAAAAAAATTGTCTAGGGCCTTGAAGACTGCACTGTGTGAAGTTCTTTGTAAAAAATTTTGAATATGTAGCAGGATCGACGAATCCGCAGAGAGACAGCCAAAGAAGTCAAAAGTATCACTATGCCACATTTTCCAAGCCTTAGTCACAAAATCTACGAAAATATGTTCTAACTGTCAAAATATATTCCACTGACATAAAGGTATGTGTTGACTGTAAAGAACAGAAACAAGTACTTAGCTGAACTGCTGGTGTACCTACTGACATTTTATTTATTGAACGTCAGTGTTTACTTTTTTCCTTATAGCTCACTTAATTGATCGTTATTTCATCTCAATACGTGTCTACGAACGTCGTTGAAGTATGATGTTTCCAAAAACTGTGTTTCAGAGACGACTGTTAATCTAAGGGCCTTAATCGTCTGTAAGATTACGGTTTCTTTTTTAATAATGACGGATATTTCGACCACAGTAGCCTCTCTTTTAGCGATTCCTTAGCAACAGCTAAGAAGTAAACAATTTCAAGTGGTTTTTGTTTTGGACCAAGTGTTGAGTTTACAGTCAAATTCATTTTTATTCAGAACGTGTTCTTATTAGTTAAAACTAGTTTTTACTGAGCCACTTCGTCAAAACGCATTTTGCCAAGTTAAAAATAGTTTTAATTGACTTTTGCTTTTGACCATCAGTAAATTCTAGTTGTAACTAAGACTATCAGTGTCAACTAGTTTCAACTAGTAATAAGGCGTTCTAACAAAACTGGACAGAACTAGTTTTCACTAAATTTATTTAGGGGCAAATACTAATATTATGATCAACTACGTCTCGACTGAAATAAAAAAAAAGCTTTTTTTATTGTGAAATGCAATAATTATTGGAATATTGATCATATATCCAAAAACATTCCAGATAGTGAAAAGAAGAAGGCGCCGACACGAAAATGGCGAGTGTTGCTGCAAGCTGGATGACAACGGCTGAAGAGTGCGATGTTGGATTGTGTGCAATATCATGCTTTGAGATATACCACACAAAGAGTCATTTCTAATAAATATTCTTCAAAGAACTGTTTCCTTTATATCTACCACTAAAACCCTTCCTCATTATATAAAAATTAATAGTAAACAATTTTTAATTCTGCAACATTGTTACTACTGTGGAAACCTCCGAATTGTTAGATATTCAGTTGTTAGATAATCATTTGCCTCCACAACATTCGCACATAGTGTGCCAAATACGCGCCGCTACAATTAGCGCTAGAGGCGCAGAAAGAGTTCCAGGCGGCAAAACTCCCTGCCTGAGCAGCGTTGCGGTGGCCGGCAGCTCATCAGTCCGTGGGGCATTGAAGTCGAGCCACGTGCACTGCAGAGCAAAAGGCAGATTAAGTGGCACATAATTTAGAATATATATATATATATATATATATATATATATATATATATATATATATATATATATATATATATATTAGACATTTGGTGCTCCTTGTATTTTACATTCTTGCAACGACATAGAATTTGTTAATTCTGTCATAAACGAGCTAACTGTATTTTGGCCTGAGTGTAAACTGTTTCACGGAAAACCGAGGCACAGCCAAAGCCTAGGTTCTGTTGAACGCGCCAACCAAGACACATTGGCTTCATGGATGCAAGACAACATTGCCACGAACTGGCCAAATGGTCTTCCCTTTGAATAGTTTATGAATAATCGGGCATATCATTCTGGTATTAAGCAAACATATTACAAAGCTATGTTTGGCACAGAACCACGAGTAGCGCCTATGATTGCGATTTTGCCTCTAGATGTTATTAAGGAGATACAAGATGAAGATAATCTTAAAGAGGCTTTAAATAAAATTAATTGGGTAGACGCAGTAAATGAGACACCTGGTAAACTGGAACTATCACATGACGCAGAAGAGTTAGCGGTTATTTGTAGCAGCAATGAACAGATTACAGCTGCAACCAGACAAGAAGATGCAGAATCTTTGCACAGTACAAGTACACAGTCTCCAACAACAGCAGCAGTAGCCAATCAAGAGGATCCAGAAGTCGTAGACAGTATGAGTGCAGAGCCTCAAATAACTACAGCTTGTTACGAAGATCCAGAAGCTGAAGCTGTTACGAAACGTCAATCTCAAAAACGAACAGGTAGAGAAAACGCTCAAGAAAACCTGCCGAAACAGACCAAAAGAATGAAGATGGCTTCAGGTTCAATACACGCCACTGTAGAAATCATCGACAATATAATTACACTCCTGGAAATTGAAATAAGAACACCGTGAATTCATTGTCCCAGGAAGGGGAAACTTTATTGACACATTCCTGGGGTCAGATACATCACATGATCACACTGACAGAACCATAGGCACATAGACACAGGCAACAGAGCATGCACAATGGCGGCACTAGTACAGTGTATATCCACCTTTCGCAGCAATGCAGGCTGCTATTCTCCCATGGAGACGATCGTAGAGATGCTGCATGTAGTCCTGTGGAACGGCTTGCCATGCCATTTCCACCTGGCGCCTCAGTTGGACCAGCGTTCGTGCTGGACGTGCAGACCGCGTGAGACGACGCTTCATCCAGTCCCAAACATGCTCAATGGGGGACAGATCCGGAGATCTTGCTGGCCAGGGTAGTTGACTTACACCTTCTAGAGCACGTTGGGTGGCACGGGATACATGCGGACGTGCATTGTCCTGTTGGAACACCAAGTTCCCTTGCCGGTCTAGGAATGGTAAAACGATGGGTTCGATGACGGTTTGGATGTACCGTGCACTATTCAGTGTCCCCTCGACGATCACCAGAGGTGTACGTCCAGTGTAGGAGATCGCTCCCCACACCATGATGCCGGGTGTTGGCCCTGTGTGCCTCGGTCGTATGCAGTCCTGATTGTGGCGCTCACCTGCACGGCGCCAAACACGCATACGACCATCATTGTCACCAAGGCAGAAGCGACTCTCATCGCTGAAGACGACACGTCTCCATTCGTCCCTCCATTCACGCCTGTCGCGACACCACTGGAGGCGGGCTGCACGATGTTGGGGCGTGAGCGGAAGACGGCCTAACGGTGTGTGGGACCGTAGCCCAGCTTCATGGAGACGGTTGCGAATGGTCCTCGCCGATACCCCAGGAGCAACAGTGTCCCTAATTTGCTGGGAAGTGGCGGTGCGGTCCCCTACGGCAATGCGTAGGATCCTACGGTCTTGTCGTGCATCCGTGCGACGCTGCGGTCCGGTCCCAGGTCGACGGGCACGTGCACCTTCCGCCGACCACTGGCGACAACATCGATGTACTGTGGAGACCTCACGCCCCACGTATTGAGCAATTCGGTGGTACGTCCACCCGGCCTCCCGCGTGCCCACTATACGTCCTCGCTCAAAGTCCGTCAACTGCACATACGGTTCACGCCCACGCTGTCGCGGCATGCTACCAGTGTTAAAGACTGCGATGGAGCTCCGTATGCCACGGCAAACTGGCTGACACTGACGGCGGCGGTGCACAAATGCTGCGCAGCTAGCTCCATTCGACGGCCAACATCGCGGTTCCTGGTGTGTCCGCTGTGCCCTCTCGCCGTGACCGGAGCAAGTATGATGGGTCTGACACACCGGTGTCAATGTGTTCTTTTTTCCATTTCCAGGAGTGTAGATCGATTCCTGTTATCGACAGAGCAAAAGCACATCACCCCATTATTATTGCAGTTCTCCTTCAGAAACATGAACGGGGCTTGCACAAGATTGGAACGAAACATGGATACCCAACAAATTGTATTGCTGGTACGCATTTCTAATTTTATTTCAAAAATGGAGGACAAATGTCAGACATATTCATTTCTTCATTGATTTAATACTCTGAAAATGGTGCTAACTATTCAAGTAAGGAATTAATATTTTAATACTTACAATGTAATATATTTTGTAATATGTATTAAGTACCTAATCGCCTTTGAAACAAGCTCATTAAAAGTTCTGTACTTCATCGGAATTCGACATGTCCAAAGAGAAATTCATGCTGCTGGAAGACGTGCCAGAGACAAAGGTATCATTGAGAACAGCTGCCAAGATGGCAGCCTTAGGATCATGACAAGGATTTGTTCGCTCGGTGTGTAAGATTAATTTCAAAAAGTCGTTTTTGTAGGAAAAAAGGGAGACTTTGTAACTTAAAATGTCAAGACAGTTTGCCTTGCAATAACAAATAATCAAAATGTAATTGTTAAATTCTTTTGGTAAATTTCTCTCTTATTGAGACTGTAGCAACTTTTGTCAAATTTATGAGTAATTAATATACTTTTACTGCATTTTGTTTCCACTTTCCTAACAAATACTGTTAATATGGCTCTCTAATGTTCCTTAATATGATTGTTCACTGTATAGTTCTATTTGTATTGCTGTAGTAATATTAATGACTTAAATGTATGATCAATATTCTCAATAAATATTGCATTGCACAATATAAAAATGCCATTTAGAATGCCATCTAGAATTTACTGCTGGTCAAAATCGAAACTCAGTTAAAACTAGTGTTAAGTAGTCAAAACGCGTTTTGACATAGAGGCTCAGTACAAACTAGTTTTAACTAGTAAGAATGCTTTCTAACTAGAAACGGATTTCGACTGTATAGAGAGAGAGAGAGAGAGAGAGAGAGAGAGAGAGAGAGAGAGAGATCCGAATCGAGAACAGCTGCCAACATGAGTAATGTAGAAGTAAATGTCCTCGGAGTAGTGAAGCCACTTAAATCATTTAATTAAAGCAAGTCTTCTGGTCCAGACTGTATACCACTTACGTTCCTTTCTGAGTATGCTGATGCATCAGCTCCATACTTAAAAATCATATACATCCGTTCGCTCGACGAAAGATCGGTACCCAAATATTGGAAAGTTTCACAGGTCACTCCAATATTCAAGAAAGGTAGCAGGAGTAAGCCACTAAATTACAGGCCCATATCGTTAACGTCAATATGCGGCACGATTTTAGATCATGTATTGTGTTCGAACATAATGAATTACCACGAAGAAAACGGTGTAACGTTACACAGTCAGCATGGTTTTAGAAAACATCGTTCCTGTGAAATATAACTAACACTTTATTCACACGAAGTGTTGAGTGCTATTGACAAGGGATTTCAGATCGTTTCCGTATTTCTCGATTTACCGAAGGCTTTTGAAACTGTACCATACAAGCGGCTCGTAGTGAAATTCCGTGCTTATGGAATATCATTTCTGATATGTGACTGGATTTGTGATTTTCTGTCAGAGAGGTCACAGTTCGTAGTAATTGACGGAAAGTCATCGAGTAAAACAGAATTTATTTTTTGGTGTTCCCCAAGGTAGTGTTATAGGCTCTTTGCTGTTTCTTGTCTATATAAACGATTTTGGAGACAGTCTGAGCAGCCCTCGTCGGCCATTTGCAGATGACACTGCCGCTTATCGACTAATAAAGTCATCAGAAGATATAACAAACAGAAAAATGATTTGGAATAGATATCGGAATGGTGCGAAAATTGGCAGTTGACCCTAAATAACGAAAATTGTGACGTCATCCACATGAGTGCTAAACGGATTTAATTAGCTTTAATGAGTCTAATCTAAGAGCCTAAATTGAACTAAATACCTAGGTATTACAATTACGGACAACTTAAATGGGAAGGAACACACAGAAAATGTTGTGGGGCAGGCTAACCAAAGATTGAGTTTTATTGGCAGGACACTTTGACCCACTACTTATAAGACTGCCTACACTACGCTTGTCCGTCGTCTTTTAGAATACTGCTGTGTGGTGTAGGATCCTTACCAGATAGGACTGACGGAGTACATCGAAAAAGTTCAAAGGAATGCTGCACGTTTTATAATATCGCGAAATATGGAAGAGAGCGTCACAGAAATGATACAGGATGTGGGCTGCAAATCATGAAAGAAAGGCGTTTTCCGTTGCGACGGAATTCCAATCATCAACTTTCTCCTCCGAATATGAAAATAGTTGGTTGACACCCACCTACATATTGAGGAACGATCACCACTATAAGGAAAATCAGAGCTAGTACTGAAAGATATAGGTGTCAATTTTTTCCGCGCTCTATACGAGATTGGAATAATAGAGAATTGCGAAGGTGGTTCGATGAACCTTCTGCCAGGCACTTCAATGTGATTTGCAGAGGATCCATGTAGATGTACATGAAGAATTCTCTCTCGGCCCAGAACAGAAATCCATGTTGTTAGTAGACGAGGACGACAAGTCGCGCACAGCTATTGTCACAATGCCTGCTTCCTCCGCTCTGACAGTAGACGACTGTCACATGTCTTCAGCCTCAGCATACTGGGCCGAAGATGTTGAGGAAGGAGGGGATCAGACCAGCACCGTGTCCAAGCGACAGCATCTCACGGAGTCGCCTGAGCGGACACCCTTCCAGTAATCGTGACCACTGCGGCAAATACTGCGAGTCTATGTCTGCAGCATACCTCCCTCACGTGTTCTTCATTAACTGCAAGGGACTGTACACAGCAATATTGTGTCGCCACAATGAATCTTGCCACCATCCGAGCCCCTCACAAACTGGCCATGTACCGAGACACCATCTAGTCTGCAGATGTTGATATTTCACTCCTACAGGAGATAGTCATCGCTTACTTCCAACTGTCCATTGGGTACAACGCCTACGTTTCGCTCGCATCCGTCGCTGGTAGTAGCATCGCCATTCTTCTATGTGACAGGCTTCTGGGACAGGATGTCGTAAATCTTACAACTGCACGGAGTATGGCCCTCACCGTATTTGGCATTTCATTAACATCTACCCACCAGCCGACCGGTGAGGCCGAGCGATTCTAGGTGCTTCATTCTGGAACCGCGCGACCGCTACAGTCACAGGTTCGAATCCTGCCTCGGCATGGATGTGTGTGATGTCCTTAGTTTAGTTAGGTTTAAGTAGTTCTAAGTTCAAGGGGACTCATGTCCTCAGAATGTAAGTCGCATAGTGCTGAGAGCCATTTGAACTATTTTTTTTTTCTACCCAACGCAGTCACGACCGACACACATTCTCCGCTGAGGAGGTCACACCGCTCTTCACCGGCCCACACGACTATTTGGCGCTCGGTGGAGACTCCAACTCGATACGAACAACCTCTGACAAACACCTACGGCATTCACCTAGTGCGGTTCTCTCGAAGGGCATCGATCGCTAGCGACTCATTGACACCTGGACAAAGCTCCACGGAATCCGACCGGGTTCCACATTTTACACCACTCACTTAACAAGCCGCACAGACCGCATCTATCTCACCCGCTAGCTTGCTGAAGGCACCCGAAATGCAGAAGTCTGGCCCATGGCCTCTCTAGACCATGAATCATACAACTGCGGCGTCACTCTCGCCCGACAGCCTGTGTGGAATAGTCGTGGTGTGTGGAAATTCAACGGCTCCCACCTTACCTCCCCAGATTAGCCATATGGTGGAGGAAGCGTGGGTCGATGCTGGCATTGTCGTGACGCCTATGACTCCACCTCCTCTTTGTGGCTCTCCTGCACAAAGCCGACCATCCGTAAAACATTGATGAGGTTTGGTAAAGAGGCTAAGGCATGGCGTACTAATACATTGTAGTTTTATTATTTAGTTCTTCGCGACTGTGTGACGTTGCTTTTTTCGCAAGCCACGCAGATCTACTTGTTCATGCGCCATCACCTGGAAAACACTGTAGTCCGATCTCGGACTTCTAATCGTATACCTCAAGAGCATCCGTCAATGTTCCACCTCCTTCAGGAAAGACAACCAAGACGCAGGGCTCTGATCCACGTCCTCATGCGGAAGGCCACCGGCATTCGATTCACAACGCTTCAGCCATGCTCCCCACAATCATTTCGTCAGACTGTATTATGCAGTTGTACCGCATTCCGTGGAACTGATCACAGAGGTCGCCTGACTTTATACGAGCACTCTCCCGGTGGAGATAGCGCATAAACTCCAAGAAGACGTGACCACAGATACTCGATGCCATCAAGGTGGGATCTGTTATCAGATCCCCAGGGCACGATGCTATCCCCATTGAAATTTACAGAAAAGCTTTAATTCTTTGTTGACTTCCACATGGAAGACCATCATGCAAGAGCTGATGTCCCCAACTATAGTTGACCCAAACAAATTTTTTGATGGCATCATGATAGCCTTCCACAAACTGCACAGGTGATAGAACATCCATGATTATTTGCCAGTCACGTTGTTGAACAGCGATATGAAAAAAATTACATGGCTGCTGGCATCGCGGCTCAAGAAGGTCGCATGTTACGTCAACTCCAACGACCAGACTTCTCTACAACAATATTCGTACGGCTCTTTGCCGTTGCAGATACATGTTAGCCTTTGCTATTCACCAACGTCCCCCTGCTGCCCTGTCATCGCTGAACTTCAGCCAGGCCTTCGGCCTGTAGACCACTCCTATTTGAGGACAGTTCTTCAACATATGGGCTTCCCTGGCTGTTTTATCTGTCATCTTGCGCCTTTTGAGCTACGCGTCCTCCAGAATCATGTACAACGGCCATCTCACACCCCTCTTCCCATAGCTCGATCTGTCCGGCAAGGCTGCCTCCTTTTGACGATTTTATATGCTTTCACTTTGGAACCCCTGCTCCAGGGACTTCGCCAACGTTTGGAAGGTATGACGTTGCACAGGCACCGTTTATGTTGCATGGCCAATGCCAAAGACTTTATCTGGGCATTGAGGATGAAGTTCGAGCAATCCCGATTTGTTAGGCATCCTACGGTGGAGCAACGGGTAGCTACTTCAACGTGTCCAAATCCAATGTCTCAATCATTTGCGAGGGCTTATCAGAGAGAAGCGTCGGCCCCTTAGCGTCGCCGCCGTGGTTTAAAGTGTTGGCACATAATTCACAGCAAATCTCCGTCAATCAGCGACTGTTAACGGTAGGTGTTTGCTGCAGACTATCAGAGACTGGCTACGAGCCCTCTACATTATCCAACGTGCCCAATATGTGAACATATAACATGCCTCCAATATACAACAAGTGGCTCATGTACACTCCTGGAAATAGAAAAAAGAACACATTGACACCGGTGTGTCACACCCACCATACTTGCTCCGGACACTGCGAGAGGGCTGTACAAGCAACGAAAACACGCACGGCACAGCGGACACACCAGGAACCGCGGTGTTGGCCGTCGAATGGAGCTAGCTGCGCAGCATTTGTGCACCTCCGCTGTCAGTGTCAGCCAGTTTGCCGAGGCATACGGAGCTCCATCGCAGTCTTTAACACTGGTAGCATGCCGCGACAGCGTGGACGTGAACAGTATGTGCAGTTGACGGACTTTGAGCGAGGGCGTATAGTGGGCATGCGGGAGGCCGGGTGGACGTACCGCCGATTTGCTCAACACGTGGGGCGTGAGGTCTCCACAGTACGTCGATGTTGTCGCCAGTGGTCGGCGGAAGGTGCACGTGCCCGTCGACCTGGGACCGGACCGCAGCGACGCACGGATGCACGCCAAGACCGTAGGATCCTCCGCAGTGCCGTAGGGGACCGCACCGCCACTTCCCAGCAAATTAGAGACACTGTTGCTCCTGGGGTATCGGCGAGGACCATTCGCAACCGTCTCCATGAAGCTGGGCTACGGTCCCGCACACCGTTACGCCGTCTTCCGCTCACGCCCCAACGTCGTGCAGCCCGCCTCCAGTAGTGTCGCGACAGACGTGAATGGAGGGACGAATGGAGACGTGTCGTCTTCAGCGATGAGAGTCGCTTCTGCCTTGGTGCCAATGGTGGTCGTATGGGTGTTTGGCGCCGTGCAGGTGAGCGCCACAATCAGGACTGCATACGACCGAGGCACACAGGGCCAACACCCGGCATCATGGTGTGGGGAGCGATCTCCTACACTGGACGTACACCTCTGGTGATCGTCGAGGGGACATTGAATAGTGGACGGTACATCCAAACCGTCATCGAACCCATCGTTCTACCATTCCTAGACCGGCAAGGGAACTTGCTGTTCCAACAGGACAATGCACATCCGCATGTATCCCGTGCCACCGAACGTGCTGTAGAAGGTGTAAGTCAACTACCCTGGCCAGCAAGATCTCCGGATCTGTCCCCCATTGAGCATGTTTGGGACTGGATGAAGCGTCGTCTCACGCGGTCTGCACGTCCTGCACGAACGCTGGTCCAGCTGAGGCGCCAGGTAGAAATGGCATGGCAAGCCGTTCCACAGGACTACATCCAGCATCTCTACGATCGTCTCCATGGGAGAATAGCAGCCTGCATTGCTGCGAAAGGTGGATATACACTGTACTAGTGCCGACATTGTGCATGCTCTGTTGCATGTGTCTATGTGCCTGTGGTTCTGTCAGTGTGATCATGTGATGTATCTGACCCCAGGAATGTGTCAATAAAGTTTCCCCTTCCTGGGACAATGAATTCACGGTGTTCTTATTTCAATTTCCAGGAGTGTATTACCAGCTCTCCTGGCCCGACAGTTGTTGAAGGCAGTGGTCTCCTTCGTCAGCTCAGGGATGTTATTCAAATTGCAGTATGACTCCCATGCACTCCGACGGGACCGTGGAGTAGCGGGACTAATACATGAGCAGACCAGAGTCACGGTGCTGCACATCACCCTCCTTCTCAAACTCTGGCGTCACTGCCCGCAAAGCCTCACTCGGCTCCTATTCCAAGACTTTGCGCTGACATTCTCGTGGGGCATGCTTACAGGGTAGTCCCAAGTGTTTGATGTTTGATGTTGTTGGACTAATTTTGCCCATTCAACGCCGATATTACCAAAACCTCTAAGATTTAACATATTACTTTTTTCCTGTTTACATTGGCTCCAGATGTTCTACGGTACGTATCAATCACTGTTCATTATTCCTTAGCATGATCGCTATATCGTCAGGATAGGCCCTCATAATTCTTTTCATCTGGTAATGTTAAGCCTTTTAATCTAGCATGTACATGTCGGAGGAAAGGTTTCAGTGAAACGGTGAAGAGCGAAATGGACAGAAGACTTACTTGCAAAACAACTCGTTTTATTTATATCGCGTGGATTTTTGCGAATTCAACACTTTTTTTCATTTATCACTGAAACCTATTTTCTTCAATGTCTGTAGAAAATATTTGTGATTTACTACATCGAGGGCTCCATAAAAATCTAAAAAAAAACACACTTTATGTTTCTTAATGAAGTTATTGCCATGATATCCTTGAATTCAGGTAGATTTTGACAAATGGTTTTGCCTTACGCGCAGTTCTAAGGTGGACTAATAATTTTATCTGCAAGCTATAAAATTCTCTTGTTTACTATTCTACCTATTAATTTATAATCAGAATTCAGCAATGAAATAGGACGAACATTATTTAAATTTTTATTTCCAATATTTTTTGCCACAAGAACAACATTACTCTCCTTAAACTCAGCCAGAATCATTTTACCCTGAATAACCTCATTTACAATGTCCGTGATTTTCGCACCTACTATTGGCCAATAACGGATGTGAAATCTCGCTGGCAGACCATCTGGTCCTGGGGATTTTTTTGGTGGTGAGGCACCCAGAGTCTCATGTTCGTCCTCATCACTGACTAACTCGAGAACTGTGGGACTAGGATGTGAAGAAACTCTTCCAAGGAAGCATCACTACTTTGATTTACAGAATATAGCTCGCCATAAAACAGATAAATCTCGTCCAAGATATCCTGCTGGGTTCTGAGAATTGTACCGTTTTCTGTTCGAATTTCATTAATAAAAGACCTTCTTCCGTTTTTCATAAGCTTCACTAAATGATACAGGGAAGTTGTTTCGTCTTCTGTCACCGAATTTGCCTTCGATTTTATTTTCAGTCCTTTTATTTGATTTCTCTTGATATTAAATAACTTGGCTTTGACTTTGCCGATGTCTGCTACCCGAAGTGAGGAACCTGCTAAGACCTGATGATATAGATCTCTCAAAACGGAATAGTAGTATTCTACAGTGCATTTCATTTCTCTTGAGCTCTGGGCACTGTGTTTAATAAGAACCTTCCACAACTTTGGCTTCGCCATTTTAACCCACCAGTCGATAGCAGTGGCATATCCGAGCACGCAGGCATATTGCCCACGCTTCTTTAATAAGGTCTTCTAAATCACGATTTACTAACAAGGAAATGTTCAAATTCCACTGATTGTTGAATCGGCTAACTGGCTGTCTTGTTAGATTTATGCCAGCTCAGACACTTGAATGGTTGGAAAAGTACGTAGGAATTATTTCTACTTTTATCATGGAAGTTTCAAGATTTTTAGAAATATATATCAACCCTGCTACGAGATGTTTCCGTGACATAAGTGAACTCAACAATGAAGGGTTATTTGATTTTCCACATAACCTTTCATTTTAAACCAGTAGCTAGTTGTTGCAGTTCACTTGAGAAATTAAAATTAGGTAACTGATCTATTTGGTTTTAAACACAATTAAAATCACCTCCAACTAATAAAAGTCTTAGATTTTTCCTAGAAAAAGTATATCAGTTCATCTTTGTTGAAACATGCCCTATCAGCTAGGTGAGAACTTTCTGAAGTCGCATACAAGTTGATGATAGTCCCATCATAGGTATTTAGACGCGTGGTCTACGGGTAGCGTCTTCGGTCCCGGGTTCGATCCCCGCCTCTGCCTAAAGGTTGATAAATAATCAGCGTAGGAGGCCGAAGACTTCCGGCATAAGAAGTCAGCCTCATTCTGCCAACGGCGTTGTCATAGAGGGCGGAGGAGCGGATAGAGGTTCAGGGCACTCTCTTGTCCTAGGGGTGGGAAATTGCCCCTAAAGGCGGAAGAATCAGCAATCATCAACGACATGAGGATGCAGAAGGCAATGGAAACCACTGCATTAAAGACACGTAACGTGTATCCACAGGACATGTGGCCTGTAGTTGAAGAGGTGTCATGATGATCTCTCCATTGGCAAAAGATTCCGGAATAGTCCCCCATTCGGATCTCTGGGAGGGGACTGCCGAGGGGGAGGTTACCATGAGAAAAAGATTGAATAATCAACGAAAGGATAATGTTCTACGAGTCGGGGCGTGGAATGTCAGAAGCTTGAACGTGGTAGGGAAACTAGAAAATCTGAAAAGGGAAATGCAAAGGCTCAATCTAGATATAGAAGGGGTCAGTGAAGTGAAGTGTAAGGAAGACGAGGATTTCTGGTCAGATGAGTATCGGGTAATATCAGCACCAGTAGAAAATGGTATAACAGGTGTAGGATTCGTTATGAATAGGAAGGTAGGCCAGAGGGAGTGTTACTGTGAACAGTTGAGTGACCGGGTTGTTCTAATCAGAATCGACAGCAGACCAACACCGACAACGATAGTTCAGGTATACATGACGACGTCGCAAGCTGAAGATGAACATATAGAGAAAGTGTATGAGGATATTGAAAGGGTAATGCAGTATGTAAAGGGGGACGAAAATCTAATAGTCATGGGCGACTGGAATGCAGTTGTAGGAGAAGGAGTAGAAGAAAAGGTTACAGGAGAATATGGGCTTGGGTCAAGGAATAAAAGAGGACAAGGTCTAATTGAGTTCTGTAACACGTTTCAGCTAGTAATAGCGAATACCCTGTTCAAGAACCACAAGAGGAGGAGGTATACTTGGAAAAGGCCGGGAGGTACGGGAAGATTTCAATTAGATTACATCATGGTCAGACAGAGATACCGAAATCAGATATTGGATTGTAAGGCGTACCCAGGAGCAGATATAGATTCAGATCACAATGTAGTAGTTATGAAGAGTAGGCTGAAGTTCAAGACATTAATCAGGAAGAATCAATACGCTAATAAGTGGAATACGGAAGTTCTAAGGAATGACGAGATACGTTTGAAGTTCTCTAACGCTATAGATACAGCAATAAGGAATAATGCAGTAGGCAGCACAGTTGAAGAGGAATGGACATCTCTAAAAAGGGCCATCACAGAAGTTGGTAAGGAAAACATAGGTACAAAGAAGGTAGCTGCGAAGAAACCATGGGTAACAGAGGAAATACTTCAGTTGATTGATGAAAGGAGGTAGTACAAACATGTTCCGGGAAAAATCAGGAATACAGAAATACAAATCGCTGAGGAATGAAATAAATAGGAAGTGCAGGGAAGCTAAGACGAAATGGCTGCAGGGAAAATGTGAAGACATCGAAAAAGATATGATTGTCGGAAGGACAGACTCAGCATACAGGAAAGTCAAAACAACCTTTGGTGACATTAAAAGCAATGGTGGTAACATTAAGAGTGCAACGGGAATTCCACTGTTAAATGCAGAGGGGAGAGCAGATAGGTGGAAAGAATACATTGAAAGCTTCTGTGAGGGTGAAGATTTGTCTGATGTGATAGAAGAAGAAACAGGAATCGATTTAGAAGAGATAGGGGATCCAGTGTTAGAATAGGAATTTAAAAGAGCTTTGGAGGACTTACCGTCAAATAAGGCAGAAGGGATAGATAACATTCCATCAGAATTTCTAAAATCATCAGGGGAAGTGGCAACAAAACGACTATTCACGTTGGTGTGTAGAATATATGAGTCTGACGACATACCATCTGACTTTCGGAAAAGCATCATCCACACAATTCCCAAGACGGCAAGAGCTGACAAGTGCGAGAATTATCGAACAATCAGCTTAACAGCTCATGCATCGAAGCTGCTTACAAGAATAATATACAGAAGAATGGAAAAGAAAATTGAGAATGCGCTAGGTGACGATCAGTTTGGCTTTAGGAAAAGTAAAGGCACGAAAGAGGCAATTCTGACGTTACGGCTAATAATGGAAGCAAACCTAAAGAAAAATCAAGACACGTTCATCGGATTTGTCGACCTGGAAAAAGCGTTCGACAATATAAAATGGTGCAAGCTGTTCAAGATTCCGAAAAAAAGTAGGGGTAAGCTATAGGAAGAGACGGGTCATATACAATATGTACAACAACCAAGAGGTAATAATAAGAGTGGACGATCAAGAACGAAGTGCTCGTATTAAGAAGGGAGTAAGACAAGGCTGTAGCCTTTCGCCCCTATTCTTCAATCTGTACATCGAGGAAGCAATGATGGAAATAAAAGAAAGGTTCAGGAGTGGAATTAAAATACATGGTGAAAGGATATCAATGATACGGTTTACTGATGACATTGCTATCCTGAGTGAAAGTGAAGAAGAATTAAATGATCTGCTGAACGGCATGAACAGTCTAATGAGTACACAGTGTGGTTTGAGAGTAAATCGGAGAAAGACGAAGATAATGAGAAGTATTAGAATGAGATCGGCGAGAAACTTAACATCAAGATTGATACTCACGAAGTCAATGAAGTTAAGGAATTGTGCTACCTAGGCACTAAAATAACCAATGACGGACGGAGCAAGGAGGACATAAAAAGCACACTCGCTATGGCAAGAAAGGCATTTCTGGCCAAGAGAAGTCTACTAACATTTGTGTTTATAGTTGTGTCGGAATAGGATTGCGTTATTACGCTCTCACTGTGTTTTTGGTTTGATGAACTAATTTAGTTTCCTGTGGTTCAGGGTTCATTTAAGTTATTAACAGTTTTCTTGGAAGGCTGAACATGGAATAAGATTTCAGTTTATCAGTTACCGTCCGATTTCCTCTACTTCTAAGGTTATCTCTTGTACCTACCGTTAGGAGACTGATTTCCTTGTATACTATCTGATTTTGCCTCCAGTGTTTCGTTTAGGACCTTTTCGTACCGACCTTTCTTTGGGCTTCCGTGCGCTTTCCGGATTTTCCCTTCCTGTGGGTTCGAGGTACCTTCAAATGTGGCCGCATTTTTATTTTACTTCGCTGCTCATCTGGAGCATCAGCAGAAGTTGTCGCGATTTCTGGTGCTGGCGCCTGCCCTGCGGTGTTGACCGTGATTTCATTTTGGCCACCACTTCCTTGTTCTTTATTAATATCACTTACTTCCTGATCGAGTGAAACAAATGGAGACGGCAGTTTGCAACCTCTCCCTCAATTTGTTTACTAATAGACAGCTGCTGATCTTCGCAATCAGCTACTTCATCAGTTTTTTCTTGCAAATTAATACTGACTACTCCCCTTCATTTTCTGGTAACGTATGTTTAATATTTTTCTGTTCATCAGTTTCAATTCGCATTCTGCCTTGTGGTTCCTCTGCCTCCTCATCGCAGTGTTTTTGCTAGCGAACTGAGGGAGTTATACAGGACAGTTTGTCCTCTGAACAACTATCAGCTGCATTTCAGTTTCACGAGTAGTGGTAGCAGGGTTTCCCTTTGTTGTTAATGGGGGAAGATGACTGTTATCGGGAAGGGGGGTACATCAGCTGCGTTAACATCCTCAACCAGTTCATCCGGGATATTATTTGGTAAAAGTTCATTTAAGGGAAGTTTCTTACGTTGTATCAAATTACTTTTCAGAACAACAGTTCGCCGCGGACTTTCCTGTCTGAAGTGGCCTGTTTAGTTTTATATATGACATGTAGCTTCCTGACCTGTATAAAAAATTTGTGCCTTATACCCACAAACAGTTACGTGATACGGAATATTTGTCTTAACGTTGATCTCTACACAGCGGAACCCGTTGAAATATTGCAGTTTAAAGCGAAGAGACCACCTTTCATTTGCAATTGTTTTAACGTCTCAGCAATTTAAAAGAGCTTCTTTAATCTGATCATTTTCAATTTCAATGGGAAGATTCAAGACACGAACTGTTTTATAATGAATGTCAGCTCTATGGTACGAAACCGTCCTTTGTAACCATTTCTATGCACAAAATATATTTCATAGCCCCACTTAGGTAAGACTTTATCAACAGACGCAGCACTGAATAACTTGACAAAAACACACTATTTTCCAAATCCAGTTGTCAGGTATAACGGTTTCAGAACTGAGACCAGCTACCTGTGTAGTCCAGTCCTCTATTTCCAGGGGTGTCGGCTGAACAGGACGGGATTGCTTGTCAAAAGCAAATACCAGAATATTCTTCCTGAGGTTTGTAGTCTTGCTTAATCCAGTGACGAAATTTCGGTTCAACAACCGAAATTCCATTTAGCATCAGCACGACCAGAAGGTGCGAGTTGATCTCAAGGAAGATGAAACACTACTGAAACTATATTCTAAACAGTGGTCAAATGGATACGAAACCAGGGCAACGGGGCAAACGAACTTGGAACAACTGGAAGCATTTGATATGAAGGATTCTATATAGACTCATCGATTGATGTATGAAAAGAACACCCTGGAAGGAATCAGTATGAACATGCATGATAAAGAACACAATGAACAGACAATATAAACTGGCACACTCATAGAAGTGATGTCAGATGGATGAAACCGCAGGGGGAGCCATGATGTGTGTATATAAGGTAGGTCTTTAATTCTGAGAAATCAAGAAACCCTCCACACAAGAAAATCGGCTAATTTCATTATCCTGATTCTCGGAAATAATGATCACATCCGTCGGTGTAAATACAAACGTCCGAAAACACATTTGTGCTGGATAACGTAAGCAAACATGAAAAGCTCAAGCAAAATAATGACAAATTCTGCCAATCAGAAATTCTTACTGGCTCTGCCATCCATGGTCGTACAGCTTAATATCCAGCTTCTACACAGAAGCTGATAACACTTGATTCTCGGGCGAAATCCTCACTGCTTGGTGGATGTTATAATCAAACTGTCTTCTGTTGTTCGAATTTAGTCATTCCCGGATGGAGACCGGTTGGCCTACACGATATCGCTGTGGCCCAGAAGGTATGGTAACCATCCAATTACTGACGTCTCATTTCAGATGCAAATGAACTGCTTGCAGTTTTAAATATAGTCCACAACACCATCTGCCTTAGCACCAGCCCAGCTTGTCGCATTTATTTTTTCTTCTTTTCCTGTAGGTGGGCTTGATATTTCTTCCACTGCCAAAAATTGCAACCATTTAAAAGCCTTTTGTCTCGCAATTTATAGAGGAGCTGTTAATAAGTGTACAGCCTCAGATGTATGGATAGAATCAAGACACACATCCTGTGAATTCTCGCAAGTAAATAATCCCTCTGCAGAGATGACAGAAGAGCAATTACGATATTAACCATTCAAGTGTGTGCGTAAGTGGGATTCGAATTTTTTCATACGGAAAGCAGTATTTGTCTTAAAATGGAGGACATTGCTCACAAGGATCAACAGTAGAAGGCTGTATGAAACAAACCTAATGGTTCATGGCACATACGACACATAGCCTACAGTCTTAGTAAAAAAAATAAAAAAAATAAATCTGTGCCCGCATCTCGTGGTCGTGCGGTAGCGTTCTCGCTTCCCGCGCCCGGGTTCCCGGGTTCGATTCCCGGCGGGGTCAGGGATTTTCTCTGCCTCGTGATGACTGGGTGATGTGTGTTGTCTCTATGTTAGTTAGGTTTAAGTAGTTCTGAGCACTAGGGGACTGATGACCATAGACGTTAAGTCCCATAGTGCTCAGAGCCATTTGAACAATTTTTTGAAAAAAATCTGGCCGTCGACCGCCAGCCGTGTGGAGTCCGAAAAGTTCACTTGAGGCGCCCCTCACAATTAATGCCCGGCCATCTGCCTGATCTCGGAACGATGCCGGATGCGCGACTTTCTGGAGAAAGTGTCTTCTACTGCTGTATATGCCCCTCATCTCAGTTCCATCGTGGCAGTGACCGACCAATGATGGCAGCGCCCTCCTGCGTGGCAGCAGAAAATGTAAATATGTTGTGAGTACCCTAATAAGATATGAAATATGAGGCCTTTCGTACGCAAGTCTACCATAAAGATTGCATTCGAATATGATTCAAAACAACAAACATTTGCAGAAATGGACCCTTGGCTCTATGATATCAAAGATACTACGATACAAGAGGCTTTCACTATGATTTTGTATCTTGTCATATTTCTTTAGAATTATGTAATGATGAAGAACTTGTTTAAGAATAATGAAAAACACCGAAGGATTAACAAACTTTGGACTTGCGAATCTCCATTCACTTTTACTGAAGTGATGAGTACTTTTGATCGATTAGAACTGGGATCCGCTAGGATTTTAAGTTTATCTTTTGATATACAACAAACATGAGCCGCTATGGTATGGTACTATCAGCGAACAACGAGAAGAGGGCCGCATACAAGTATTTTAATGTCAGACACGTCCAGTGAGGCATGTATGGCTACAAAGCACTGTGTGTGTATAACGGGAAAACCAGTACATGTGCTATCTGCCGCTCTACAAAACACCTTAAAACAGAGTGGTGACCACTCTAGGAATAATTGTTGCTGGGAGCCAGCCGATGGGCGTACATGATGCAAAGCAACAACCGCCCAATCCCGACAGGTCACAGGAACTTGAATAGAGAAAAGGAAACGAGAAAATACATAATAATGGCTGAACACTGATCTGAACACATACAATGGCCCCAGCGGGCAACTTGTTCATGAAGCAACATCACAACTGAAACCAACCACTCTCGAGAACGAAGGAAGTAGCCTAGCAGAAAAACGGACGAACGCACTACGAATCCTTAAAATCCAAACGCCCGAGACGTAAAAAAATATGAAGACGAAGAACAGGCTCTCGGAAGACAAACGAAAAAGGAAGAAAATAAAGACTAAAGAAAGGGAATGTGGTAAAACCCGTCAACAACGATATTGAAAACCAAATGTCACGCTGAAATGAAAAGATGTGATACAGAACCAATGGAAATCTTTAACACCAAACGGCCTGTAAACATTTGACATTGTCCAGATGAACCCAAGGAATATCCTATGATGCAAGATACTAAAGTAACAACAGTTTCACCCTTCCTGAAAGTGTGTGGTCAAGTGTGAGAGATCTGAATGCAGTAGCAGACGAACCAAAGAAGTGGTGGCTTTCTTAATCTTCTACCAACCTAAACGGCGTCGGTGGAAGGCAGAGAGCAGAAACAGGAGGGCTTGGCCAAAGATGAATAAATCAGAGGTTGGTCTAGGGCCTCCCCCACCATCTCTAGCTGTTCGGAGAGAGCTCCGCGCGTTCGGGTACAGTTGGAGTTGTTCTGAGGACACTTAAACGGCCAGACGTTCCCTCACAACGGCTGTGTCAAACAAACGACAAAAGGTATTTGAATCTGTTAATAATAATTTGTTAAGGTATTTGAATATCTTAATAATAATTTGTTAATCTGAACAATTTCTTTTCCTAGCTGTTTTTTAAAATTACCGTTCAGGTATTGGCTACAATTTTTGGTTCAGTTAATCAGTGTCATAAGAGTGTTTTTTTCCATTAGGCGCGACCACGCGGTCTATAGATTCAAAGCGCAGCCAAAGCCTTTAAAGTTACTGCTTGCCATATTATTTTATTTGTGCTGGATATTTTAAATTATCAATAAACTGTATCGAGCCTATATATGGCAAGATGAATCGATGTGATTCCAAGCGCTTCACGGAAATATATGCAGCCACCAAAATCCTACTCGATACCAGCCACGAGATGCATGCAATTCTCCCCACTAATAAATGCTGTCTACATTTTGTTTGCCGTGTTAATTAGTGCACTTGAATGTCCGTGTTACGAACTTGAGCAGTGACCACGTGCTCCCCAGCATTTACCATCCCACAGGACTCTACAGATTAAGACCAACGTGGCTTGTTATTCTCGTATGAGAAAGCCATAGGATCGTATATAAATGTACCAGGAATGATTTGTCCATCTATTAAATACAAAAAGATTACTGCAACATGCGAAATATTAGTCAAAAATAAATGTTTTTTCATTTGAAACTTTTTTTCTGTTATCGTTAATTTATTTTCAATACATCTGAAAATAGTGTCACATTTGTAGAATTGATGATTAAGCTCCTAAAATCCAAAGTGCGTGGCCCAATTTAGCTAACAGCACGTAGCTTTCCCTAACTGCCCCATAGAAAACAATTGCGTTATCCGTTGCGACCTTAAAAAATTCGATCAGTCAGGGAATTGTTCCTAAAATTTAGATGGGCCCAAATCTATATCAGATAACTGGGAAAACTCTTCAGAAAAGTCTACGTCGCCAAAGAAAAATAAGAGCGAATGTGGACAGGATATGCCATAATAACAGTCTGGAACAAAAAGAAATAATAATAATAATCAAAAGAAGCTACTGATACCGAAAGTAAGTAACCCAATGGAAAGTTACAAGATGTATCGCAACGTTCAGCGTGGATCAATATCCTGGGCTCAATGACCTGATGTCATACCATAAGAGAAAGTATTTCAAGTTATTGAATTCAAATGAAAAGAAAAACAACTTAGTAGGATAATTTTTTATCACCAAGGCAGAAAGTCGACCGAGTAGCTAACATATTGCGAATTGTTGCCAAGTTTCAGTTAAACTACCAGCAGGGAGAACGTTTCCATAGGCAATGTGTTTCTTGAGTGGGAAGCACTTTCTTAAAAGATGCAGCGGCTGTGGCTGCCAAGACGTTCCCTGGAGTCAGAAACATCTTAGTTATAGGACAAGGTGATTCATTCCCATTTCCGTAATTATTTCCGGAGATCAGAGTTAACAGTATTACTCAGATGCACCAACTGCAAACTAAACACCGTGAATCAATATTTCCCACGATTATTATTATTGTTTTTCTGCCATACACATAATGAAATCTGAGAATCACATTCACCTAAAGCGATTCATATATTTGAATTATTTTCAGTAGTTTTACTCTAAACATAATGAGCAGCCAACACTTATTCTGATTACTCTGGACAGAGAAACCTTTTTCTTAAGAAAACTGTTTTTGGAAATATACCCAAACCAGAGGAAACACAAATGAAAAGACAACAATCATTGTAATAGTAGCAGCAATGCTTCAGTGTTGTGGTTGTTCTGATGTAGTGAGATGATATATGTTAGCTGTCTTCTGAAGCTAGATTGTGTAGTCAGCTGTCTAATTATGTACGGAAAATTGTAGCGTTATCAGGTTTCTTTTACAGGAGAATATGTGGAAAATGTATTTGTGTAAGTTAATAGAGTGGTAGTATTAACTATGTTTCAACTTTACTACTCTGATTGTTACGTCAAGGTGGGGATAAAGACCGAGGGGTTTCAAAAAGCACGCATTTCGCCTCCCAATACAATTACAACTGTGCAACTGTGCGTGAAGTAAGATCGAAATGACAAACTTGACAAATATATTGTATACATTCTTTAATAACCAACTTCTAGTTTTTGGGTTTTTTTTAAGAAAAGACTTAGAAGATAACATCGCTGTAGCCTACAATAATAAATCTGCGAGTTTGTGGCACGTTCTCTGTCTTGTCCGAAATAAATAACTTCTTATACTTTTACTGGATTGACAGACAAGATACTAACTTTTTGATCTCTGTAGTTACATGTTCAGCTCAACGGGGGACAGGAATGTCCTTTACGATCCACGCTATTGAACAAATGATTTTAATCCTATTTTAGCAATCGAGCAGTTTATGCAGACGTCCTCAGTATCTTCCACTGAACTTCACTGCCCACTGGGTCGTAACTCAAGTTTCTGTTATATACCCTTATTATTCTTGATAATACCTTACAGGTGAATTAACATGTGGTAATTGTGCGATAATTCTTAGAATTACCGTCCCAAGTTTTCTTCGATAACGAAGGGGTTTTATTTTACTGCACCATTGATATTTCATTGGTTTTGAAAAGTCAATAAACATGTCTTAAACTCATTTTCGACGTAATGAGTGCGGTGGGAGAAATTTTAATCGGTCCGTGGAGCACCCACTGGGTGTGTATCATACTCTCCGTTTCAGCTGACGAATTCTTGCCGTCTAAAGCAATTATTTACTCACAGAATTAAACAACAATGTATTTTATGCAACTAAATTCCGAACCAATTATCCGTCATTAATTGTTGTTTCCTGTCGCAGCTTGAAATCTTGGTAGCGAATATAAAGGACTTACGCAACGTTATTGTTTTCATCCGATTAAATGAATTCCAGTTTTTGGTAGATTTGGCTATAGAACTGCAACACATAGAGCTGAAAATTTACAACGGAGATTTCCGTAAATATAACGAAAATGAATGAGTGCGAAGCAAACAGTTCTGCCACTTAATACTGCTCTGGAAAGCGCATGCGTATTACTTGACGAGGAAGAGTTGAGTAAATCCCCACTGCTGGAATGTGGCGAACGAGGCCACTTTTATAAATTAGAGAGTTTTTTAATTACAAGGCCCTCCATTTCGAACTTCCTAACTTCCTATTTAGTTTTTATGAGTTAATTACAGAGCTTTTAACTAATTTTTTTTCTGACATGAAAATGAAAAATATCGAGAGGGGACAGTCACACAGAGGCCAGTAGAAACAAATAGTACGTCCAGTTAACTTAAATCCCGATTTACAGTCGTGATAGATAGGTTTTCGGTGTTAGCACAGTAGTAGTCATGTCTTGATAGGACTACATTGCTCGTCGAATTCGTCCCTGTAGTCTAATTTGTGTCGTGCTCTGTAATATACGAGTGCTACTGAAGCACACATTCTTTCGCGGCCTTAGGTAACAGCTATGCAAACGGTACAAAGGAAGTATATCACTGTCTATTCAAATTTTGTTGGAAGTGGTTGGATCATCTTTCTAGCTGAAATGCGATATTTACATTCCTTATTCCCGAATAAGCCTCTCCGTAGTGAACCAGGAAAGTATTAGACTCGCATTCAGGAACAGCGCCCTTCTTTAACTACAGCAATAATCACAATTCGCTTACTTCTAGAGTTTGTTCTCCTATCCTGTCAACAATGTAACAGAAAACACCCTAACTGCAACCAAATGCGGCGATGCAGAGTTTATTAGCACACATTGAAGGCTAAACGACACTCGTTCTGCGATGAACTCTCGCACTTTTGCAACTTGTTTTTTTTATATATATTTTAGGCAGATTAGCCCCATGAGCGGAATAGCCCCGCTGTACCCTATGGCTGCGTACCATTTTGTAAAAAAAGTGGATCGCCACAACGTAAGAATACCGGAATCGCAGCAACCACATACAGTCAAGGAGATCCGTCAGCTGCTATATTCCAGTCTATGGTTTCCGATAAGAGTTTTACCCTCTGCGACCTCTTGTAATAACATGGAGGTTAACTTATCTAAGCTACCAAAAAAATGCCTCTGAGAACCATGGAACTTAACATCTACGGTCATCAGTCTCCTAGAACTTAGAACTACTTAAACCTAACTAACCTAAGGGCATCACACAACACCCAGTCATCACGAGGCAGAGAAAATCCCTGACCCCACCGGGACTCGAACCTGGGAACACGGGCATAGGAAGCGAGAACGCTACCGCACGACCACGAGCTGCGGACTATCTAACCTAGCACTCTGACCTGTCCCTTATTCTTGTCGTGTCGGAAATATCTGAAATTTGAAAGTGAACTTTTTCCTTTGAGTTGAGAAACTTTAATATTTGACAGGTATGAGAGACACCTCGTGTTCTAAGTAGGCTAGTACGTCAGGTTTACTTAGTAACAAAGCGTGTAATCTCCATAAAGGTGCAATAACCGGTTCCAATGGTGGCAAAATTTAAGAAACGAAATATGTTTAAGATTTTTGACAACTGTTACAGCGATGGGGTCAGTTTTTACATTACCGTACGAAGAAAGCTGCATAACTCACAAAATCTAACAGTGAACTCTACCAGGTATAAACACGACAAAGAATTCAAATATCTTCGGTGGTTTTTTACTGAAGCAACGGTAACTGAATCAGAAACTAAGGCTAAACTGCATTCAAGAAAACATGCCATTAATCGCCTAAACCCAGTATTAAAATCTAGAAAAGTATTATAAGAACCAGAACGAAGACTATATACAGCTTTAACAATACGGTTGTTAAACCTGCAGCATAGGAGAAAATGACCGAGCCGGGTCATTGAGACCATCGGCCTCAGGAAACGCGACTGAGACTTAGTTACTGGAGAATGAAGAAGGCTCCACAGTACATACTTCGAAAAACTATAGAAGGAGCCCAACATCGTTGGAGTGTTGGAGTGAAAAAATACTTGGCGCAGCTGGGATTATTGGAAAGCTGGAGACAGAAGTCAAAAACGGATGGGGAACCGTAACAGTGACGCGGCGTGGCCCTTAGGACCTAGTGGCATATCGTAAAGTAAGAAACAGAGAAGTTGTGATATGGTAGGACTGTAGAGCTTTCTACAAAAGTATCTGTCATTAAATTCTATCGGTATGCGTCAGCAGGTGTGTCATGCACTCACCCTCCGAGACGAAGACGTTGATGGTGTCGGTCTCGGCTCCGGGCGCCCCGCAGGTGTAGTTCCCGGAGTGGGCAGTCGTGGCTCGCGACACGACCAGCCTAGAGTGAGTTTTGGGTCCCGGCTCCGTGACCACGGAGACGCCGGGAGTCGAACCCACGCCTTCGACGCCCACCTCGCGGTCGTTGTGCCGCCAGAACACGTACTGCGGCGACAGAGGACTCTGCGGAGACAGGCGTGCAAGAAGTCACATTACCTTCTGGGACTTAGCACGATCCAGTGAGATAGCTATTGGATGTCGATGTAGCTGCTTTCTATTCAGTTCACTCTCCTTTATTGTATTACAGTTTCTAACACTGTAAAAAAATTTTAACATCGCCTGGCAAGCCTTATTTTCATACTCATATTTTTTTAAAGTATTATCATCAGAAATTTCAGCTTGTTGGACTAGGGGGAAAACCGCAGAAGTTTACGTCTTGTGAGCAGACTGCCATGTTGACGGCAAGTATGGAGGTGAATTATGTTGCTAGGTCAGAATCACACCGCGTTGAAGAAACCAATCCACATAGGTTCCATGGCCGCTTGACCGAGATGCCGCTGTCTGTGTACGGGAATGTTCTATTATGACTCTCAAGTTCGTAATGTGAAGAGCTCCGCTAGAAATCAGGCAAAATACTTTGCGCGAAGAGATTCTTCTCTTTCTCTGTCTCATACCTATTATCGTTTTTGATATCTAAAGATCTTTTTCTGTAAAAGATGCTGGTGGCCTAATAACTACGTGACTTTTAACGACTTCCCTTTCACTTTCAGCTTCAGTAAGTCCGCGATACCTGTTAATAATTGGGACTTGATTCAAACCCATTTCCCTCGGTCACAGAGCATCGTTAAAGTCATGAACAATGGGTGGATCCCAAATTGAGAATATTGTTACTCAACCTATGACACAGAATCACTGTAGGAATTAAAATTCATATTCCCGTTTTTCCCCAGTCGGATGCCAAAACTATTGCCAGATGTAGCACTGTGATAAAAAAAAAGAAAAATAATACTGCATACATATGAACAAACAAACAAAAAAATGGTTCAAATGCCTCTGAGCACTATGCGACCTAACTTCTGAGGTCATCAGTCGCCTACAACGTAGAACTAATTATACCTAACTAACCTAATGACATCACACACATCCATGTCCGAGGCAGGATTCGAACCTGCGACTGTAGCGGTCGCTCGGTTCCAGACTGTAGCGCCTAGAACCGCACGGCCACTCCTTCCGGCTATGAACAAGCATAAAAAATCCAAACATACTGATTTGTAACCAATGTACTCACATTCAGTGACCAAAGCTATAATATATTACACGGGAAGCAGTGGCGGTTCAGTAAATTTCAGGACACAATAAACAGACATCGCTGAGTTATACCGGTACATCATCACTGTTGACAAGATGGGACACCTTTCAATCTGTGCCTATCAGAGAGAAATAAATGACAGTTAATTCGAACATAGGTAACAAGTTGGTACTGTGTACCGGACGTTAAGACAATGAGAGAAGCTTTGGTCTAACCGTAATCGTTGCGAAAGGCAGGGTTTGGCATTCGAGTCTCGGTCTTCCAGTCTTGTAATGCTCTTAACAGCGTATATTTAAATTAGAATAATCCATCCATAAATGGAGTTAAGAAACGTATGGTGCTAGTATTTGACATAGGTTCAACACTTGAGTGGAACACCGACAAGAAAATGGAGGCGAAAATCATAATGTAACCTATCTCTGTG
Organism: Schistocerca gregaria; assembly: GCF_023897955.1. Taxonomy (NCBI): domain Eukaryota; kingdom Metazoa; phylum Arthropoda; class Insecta; order Orthoptera; family Acrididae; genus Schistocerca; species Schistocerca gregaria. The sequence goes on along the minus strand of NC_064925.1, from coordinate 168,995,082 downwards.
CATATAAAGTGTGATCAGAAACAGGCTGAAAAGCTTGAAATAATATTGCATGGTAGATTGTTCTGAGAAATAATTGTTAAAAAGAGAATTCGCTACGTTGCGCCGTTTCGGAGGAAGTTAGCACTGCAGTTAGCCAATCATGCCGAAGCTGGCGCAAATTGAAGCGTTCCGCCAAAGATGGTGTCACCAAATGTGTTATTCGTTTGGTTTACTAAAACAGAACAAGAAAGCGTTGCAGCAATTGGAAATGGGGTGGTAGAAAGAATCGAACCCGAGCGAAAAGCTGAGCAGTCTCGTGCGTTATTATCTACGTAATTAGAACAACTGTCAACGGCGTACAACCACCTGACACAGTAACTTCAATGCAAATTGACTCGGAAACGGTGTAACGTATCGAATTGTTTTCTTAAAAGTTATTTCTCAGCACAATCTACCTTGCAACAACCTTACAAGCATTTTAAACTGTTTCTGACCACCCTGTATGCTTTCAGCTTTCGCTACCGCGATCTTAGAACAAGTCACCATAAAAAGTATAGGAAACCGCATCAGGTATGACATCTGCGTAGCATATCTGTACACTGCCAGCTCCACATATGAACTACCGTTATTTATGTTTCGTCTAGAATGCCAAAGTACATTTTAGAGGACCAATATGAATCACAGCGCATCTCTAAGAGCCGACAGAATACCATAAGAAGATAGGATCCAAAGGGGGACCACAGTGTAATGGAATTTCCGACTAACGATAAGAAACACTACTGTTCCAAATACGTCTGGTGCATGTATCTGCAGGTCAATCTACACACAACCTGTTATTACTGGTTATTGTTCCAGAGATATGCACCCTCTTACAGCATCAGATGCAACCAGGATACAATCACCACTAATATTGAGGCGCATGTCATGGCAGAAGAAACAGAAAAGAATTTATCTAATTTTCTAGGTAACGTATCTTGCTCTCGCTTACGTTTCTGTGATGTGTTAATTAAAACTATTCCGTTGTTAATATGGACCATGCAGTTTTCTTGTGCTTATCACACGTGCAAGCTCTCAGGCGAGTCTGCCAGGTTACAGTTCTATCAATGGATTTTAAAACGGCACGCTTCAGATTCCTCTTCATGAGAGAGAGAGAGAGAGAGAGAGAGAGAGAGAGAGAGAGAGAGAGAGAGAGAGAGACGGAGAGAGAGTGTGTAGAGAGTGATTGTAGTTAAACTTTCACTACTTGAGAGAGCGTCCGTGAGAAACGAATGATCGTATGAGAATGAAACTTTGTTTAGACATTTGTGAAGACAAATGCAAGAGATAAACATTTTAATTTTTAGCTGAGTGGGTAACACCAGTCAACTGTCTATGCTGCAATTTACAGACTTCGCTCAGTGTGACACCCTTCTTCATTCGCGAGTAGTGTAAAGTTTGGACAGATTCAGTTTCACAATCATTCGCAGCCCTTTTCGAAATGCGCACCATGGAGATTTCAGCTGTCGTGATGCAGTTGGTGCACTGCTTGAAGATCGCACAATACGTCCAGCTTTCTCAGCCATTGCATAGTAACGTCATTAAAAATTCGGCGCAATGGGCCTACCCCATGACGCCCTTCCTCTCTTCACAGATGGCTAGTTAATTCGAACTTCCGCATCATGTTATTTAACCAAAATGAGGAAAGAGGGCCTCTCCGTCTTCCTTTAATGCGTCGATACACTTGGAAAGCTGCAGAACTACTGTTTTTATAAAAGAGCTTCACGAGCAGGGCCCTAATCACCTTGTCGCAACCCATGTCGACAGTCTGCAACTGTAATGCATACCGACGCTTGTGTTTAAACCCTACTTTGGGGTACGATACTACCGTCTAACGGCAACTCGTGACTAACACTGCTAACGATGCAAATCCTGCAGCGCACGGTCTGAACCTCATTGCAATAAAGTTAGTTACCTATATGGTAAATAGTTCTGCGTCTACACTGGCTCAAGTAGCGAAACTTTAATTATACCCACCCTTCATATCACACTCTTCCCTGTCTCGCCGTTGCGCGTAGCTTACAGGTAGTGATGGTATCTGCTACCACCGCGGGCAAGAATCGATAGCGAAACTCGCTAATTGTGCTCAGACCGCCTTTGAACACCGGAAATTAATGCCTGCCCACGCTCACTACGGGAACGGCGCGCGGGGAGTGCCGCGTCGTTGCCGAGTTGCCAAGAACCTGGTGAGGTAAGTCTTCGGCAACACCTCCACAGCTTCCTGTCTGCTCCTTACTGCGTTAATTACACACCCTGAGAGGTTGTTTCTTAAAAGAGAAATTACAATGATAAACAAGATCGTTTCCATAGTTTGCTTTACTGCTGTTGTGACCTTCGGCCCGAGGACTAGTTATTGCAGCTCTCCGTGCTAGGGAGCAAGCCTTCTCACTCCCTCTTAACTACTGCAACCCAGATTCGTTTTACTGTAGTCAGCATCAGCAACATTTTCAACAACTACAGGAAAATAACACACAACCGCCTGCTGGTAAAATACTTGATTTATACTTATACAACCAATTTCAGTCGTCTGCCAGTATCAGGTTCATGAAATATCCACAGCATCAAATGGTTCAAATGGCTTTGAGCACTATGGGACTTTACTTTTGAGGTCATCATTCTCCTACAACTTCGAACTACTTAAACCTAACTAAACTAAGGACATCACACACATCCATGCCCGAGGAAGGATTCGAACCTGCGACAACAGCGGTCGTGAGGCTCCAGACTGTAGCGCCTAGAACCGCTCGGCCACTGCGGCCGGCTCCACAGCATCATGTGGGCGAAAAATAAAATCGTTATCGTCAAGTATGTTTTTCCTAACATAACGCTGTGAATAATGTTGAATTTCAGTTGGATGAACGAAATTCTGTGAATATTGATAGGTGTCATGTTGTAAGTAGACTGTTTAGGTTTCTTTGTTGGTAACGCCATGTAGCGCTCTGTATGAAAATCACGGGCTTTCCTGTGTTCAGTCTGTGGCTGGTTTGCATTGTTGTTTGTTACTGTGGTGTTGGGCAGCTGGATGTTAACAGCGCGTAGCATTGCCCAGTTGGAGGTGAGCCGCAAGCAGTGGTGGATGTGGGGAGAGAGATGGCGGAGTTTTGACAGCAGATGATCTGGACGTGTGTCCATCAGAGACAGTAAAGTCGTAAGACTGGATGTCATGAACTATATATATAATGACTTTTGAACACTATTAAGGTAAATAAATCGTTTGTTCTCTATAAAAATCTTTCATTTGCTAAGTATACCTCTCAGTAGTTAGAGCGTTCAGTAGTTAGTTTGAATCTTTTATTTAGCTGACAGTATTGGCGCTCGCTGTATTGCAGTAGTTCAAGTAAGGAAGATTTTTGTGAGGTAAGTGATTTGTGAGAGGTATAGGTTAATGTTAGCCAGGGCCATTCTTTTGTAGGGATTTTTGAAAGTCAGGCTGCGTTGCGCTAAAAATATTGTGTGTCTGTTTAGTGTTGATCAGAATAGGTAAAGAGCGAAATGTCTGAGTACATTCAGTTCTGGTAAGCTGTTTGAAAATCAAATAATGTAAGAGGTTTATCAGCAGAGTAATTCATAAATTTTCTAAGGGGACGTTTCAATGTATAATTCTGATATATGAATTTTTGGTAACTGAATAGATTGTGAGCGAGCAACGATGTTGTAAGCTGTATCGCAGAAGTTAATGATAGGTTTCATGTAAGATTTGGTATATTAATGTTTGGTATCTGAACCGACTGTGAGCGAGCAGCGAAGTTGTAAGCTGTACTGCAGAAGTTATGTGAGTATCTTGGAGTTCAGCTGTGTTAGACTTAAGCAAGTGAGGAAGCTATGGAAATATCGTGATTCAGATTTAATGTTTCACTTTATCATTCTGTTCAATCGACATAATTATGAAACTGACTTATGAAGGAAGAAATCTAATGGACAGGTAAATACAATAATGATGTTACTTTCTTCACTATTTCTGCGGCATCGAACTAACTTCTTTATGCCGGCCGGTGTGGCCGAGCGGTTCTAGGCGCTACGGTCGCAGATTCGAATCCTGCCTCGGGCATGGATGTGTGTGGAGTACTTAGATTAGTTAGGTTTAAGTAGTTCTAGGGGACTGATGACCTCAGATGTTGAGTTCCATAGTGCTCAGAGCCATTTGAACCATTTTGTCAAGTTGGCCATTAAGAACCACCAAAGCTGAAACATCCGTAAACAAACTTGCGAGAACTCGCCGTGTGTCAACAGCAAAGCAAACAGTCTACAGAATACGAAATAATAGGGAGTAATTTAACTACCGTTGCCACAGTTTTGCAATCAAAGTTTAAGAAAGTAATTTGGCGAAAACTGTCAGGGGTAGACGGTCCAGGGATTTTCTGGATTAAAATAATTTTCAAAACTTTGAACCAGGTCGGCACTACTGTCTCCTGCAGTACTTAATTCAAAAGGGTCGTAAAGGTAGCGCCCAACAGAGGCAAAAAACGCACATAAAATGACTTGGGAAATTTCACCAGAACGGGGGACTTTCGAGAAGGCGATCTCACTAAAAGCTTATAAACTTCCTGAGGCTTAAAGGCAGCTAACGTTTCATTACCTTTAGGTGTAGCTGTCCAATCCAAGATTCTGACTAGTGGGTTGTTAAAGATATCATTGGACGGATCGACGTCTTGGATGTCGACATAGTGTTGGTGTAGGACACGCACTATAGCAGCTTACGCCGTTACGATACGTCCGTCATTTCTAATGAGAGAATGAAGACAAGCGCACCTGCGCTGGGTCTGATGCCGAAGCAAGTGACAAGAAAGTCAGTTCCTCAGTCACTAATTAACGTTGCTTGGATCACAGTTTCAAACCTTCCAATTGTATCCTCTTCAAGATCAAAAATTTCTCTTTACACACCTAATATCCGCAAATCACAGAGGGACGTCATCCACAGCAACCTAAGGTTCACCGAGGCTGGGATTGTTAAATTCGTAAGATTTCCAAAAATCCCTAGTTTTGGCAGCACAAAAATGTATCAAAGCCATCTGAGCCTCGGTTTTTCCCGATGTCCACCAGTCGAGGATGAAAGAGTACTTCCCGTTGGCCGGAGTGTAAGCTCCCATACGGCTCGCATAATATCATCGAGAGAGATGCGGTGCCGACGAGATATACGGGTCCTGGAAATAACTTGTGACGTAAAACTAATCGGCTTGTCCGTCACACTTCGCGATTGCTCGGCACCGTGCAGGTCTCATGAGAAATCAATATGCTATTGAAAATGTACCCACTAAATGTCTTATCTTTGTTGTGTGCTGTGGAAAACTTGCAGAGTCACACAGTCAAGAATTATTAAACTGGTCTGTATTAGTCACTCGCTCCCCTCCGGAGACGGCTGCTTGCAGTCGTAAGATCTGTGATGCCACGTGAGTGACGTACGAACCTCAGCCAGTGTTCCTCTTGAGCCTCGGAAAGGTGTCATTTGGGTGAGCAACGTTTAATATCCACGGGTAAGAAACAATTTGACTGTTGAGAGTTGCAGTCACAGAGCAGTTATCCGTAAAGGAAGCAGGGATGACTTCAACATTAAGAATACTATCGCGCAGGGAGTCTGAGAAGTAAAAAAGTATCTGATCTGCTACTAGACGTCGCAGTAGAGTGGATAGATTTAACTAAAGTCGGGTATTCATATATCCAGACGTCTTTCAGTGGTAAGGAGCGAACCATTTCATGTAATTCATGACAGGAATTTAGATTTAAAGATTAATCTGCAACACGCAACACAGTTAAAATCATCACCCATCAGAATACCCCAAGGTAACTTACGAAACAGAGAAACCATTTCCTGCTTACAGAAACGCGAATGATTCACTGTGGGACCAGTCCCAGAAGGTGCGTATAAAAGAACGAAGGTAAGATTAAGAAATATGATAACCTGTGCCCCTGCCAGAATCCAACATTTCCACTTCAACAATCGGAATTATTTCGCAAAAGAATATGGCGGTCCCCGTAGAATATTCGGGTGCTATATTAAAGATCATACGGAAAGAGGATAAGGAGAAATGCCTAATTAACACCTCCTGTAAGAATACTGTGTTAGCACATGCATCATAAATGAACTCACGCAACGAAACTGATTGCAATTCTGATTCCACATTATTAACGTTTAAGGAAAGAAGCGCAGTTATACAGGGATGTGCGGAACGTACCGAGAAAAGTTATTTAGACAGCTGAGCGTCAAGATCCTCTGCGGAGTTCACAAAGAAATAAAATATCGGGGAACCAAAACCGCCGCCATCTGAATTATTTTCCTAGATTTATTACGTTCCACACCCTGTTTCTGACGGCGAAGTGGCATAGCGTTCTCTGAAGACGGAGGTGTGAGAGGGTTCAATGGCAAAGCTTGCTGTCCCTCAGAAGAAGAGACAAGTAATGCAGGTCCACCCACTAAGGCGAAAAGCATTCTGAGAAACCACCAAAGTAACAGGTGATAATTTGTCGCTAATTTTGTTCTCCTCTGCAGATACTATAGGCACCAAATCCAGGAAACCGTCGGCGGCTGAAGACGAAGGAAGAATAGAACATTTCCACGTCTCAGGCCATTAGGGGGACACAAACAAGAAAGCGGGAACCCGGCTCTCTCTCCGTACAGAGACAGCTGGGAAGGAGCCACTTCCCGAGCAGAGGGCATGCTGGAGATAACGTCTTCGTCACTCACCGTAACAAGGGCGGGAGGTATTGTATTATCGAAAAAATCGGTGTGGATGTAAGTCGGTAACCACACAATTCTAAAGGTGATGGAATCTTGAGTTTGATATGCATTTTCACGGAACGTATTCCGCTATAACTCTGTCATCTGTGTTGAGGAGACCAGCGTTCACGACGGACGATTTTAATGTTACCACACGGATTCAATAGTCCTTTAGAAAGACTTCGTCTACCCTCGGCGGGAGGTTGAACAGTCGAACATTGGTATAGTCAATTTTATAATCTGCGAGTGATACCATACTAACGGAACTATCGTTATGCTTGAATGGGACTTTAGAAGCATGTCGCTACTGTAATTATTCAAGGTAGATGGGATCCATAAACATAATGTAAAACAAGCACTCGTCTGCGTCCAAAGAAGCGGTGTGGACCTCATCAGAGTTTACACGAACTGTATTACAAGGCAGTCTGGGATTTCTAGAGACTCGGGCTGCACTTGTTGAGTTGCTTTATCGAAAGTAAAGCTCACAGTACCTTCTCGTGGAAAACACGTGGAAACCACGATAGCCATAGTGGAGCGGCCGACGCAGCTGCAAGTAGACAAACACAAACGTTAAGGAGAAATGGAGGCGCTACGACTCACTCGACAAACAGAACTACACTAACGAGCATAACTGCACACAAGCGGCGCTGCGGCAAGTAAGATAAACAAGAACCTTCCCGCTGTGATCTTGGAGCGGGAGTAACCACTAAGCCATCCGCACACAGTGGTCATCGCAACTGCACAGACAACCCTAGCACGCCTCCAGTCAGACCCCAATTCTCAACTTATCCAAACACTACTAACGTAGAGCCCTTTGCACGTAATCCTCGTTATTCGCGGCATTTCGTTATTCTCCTTAAAAGTTCGAACCTCGTTTGCATCTGCACTGAATAGATCGTAGGCCGTGACGAATTAATTTGTTTGTGTGTGTGTGTGTGTGTGTGTGTGTGTGTGTGTGTGTGTGTGTTCTTTCCGAATTCCACACAGACGACCTGCTGCTGATGGTACGGTCACGGCAAGAGACGACTAGCGTGCTTGATATGATCTCCACATATGGGAACGTGGCAAGCAGTCGTTCGAGTGTTGCTAAATATACAGAGATGCCAACTGGCCACGCTCTCACTCGAGATAAATTAGCGCTTCTACGTTGAGTCCAGAGCTTCTGACATCATAGCATCGTCTTTATGACCACCGCCTGTCGCACTGCTGTTGTCAATGTCCCTCGAAGACAGCAGTGCGATCTACTAGCAAGCATGAGACCTGGGTTCGAATTCTGGTTTGGCACAAATTTTCAACTTTTCCGATTGATTTCAATCGATACCCGCTTGCACCAAATGTTTGGAATACCTTTCTATCTTAATTATATTTTCTGCTGGATCAAATTGTGTTGTTTTATATGGCGAACAATGCCGAGTGTCCTGTAGGATTTTATGCAACGCACTCGCACCCATGTCCAACTTTCGGTCAATTCCTCGTGAAAAGCATGTTTGCACACAACTGCTCGACCTCTCCTTTAATCTTGTGGCCACATCTTTGACTGACGTTGTATGAACTACTCTCCCCCCTCTGCCACACTTCACTTCAAGACAAACTGTCTTTTCCAATTTCGCAATCATTTTCACCAGACCCTTAGCAGACAATGGACCAATGCCTTTTACCATATTAGTGTCCGGTACTTCCGCAGCGCTATCGGCGCACAGTAATCGATCTTGTATAAGAGCTTTGACAGCAGTCCGCAATCCTTCACGGTGAGAGACGTGTTGAGCCATTCGGAGAGCCGTGTGCAGCGCTCTGTCGGTATTCATACTTTGTAGCATACAGCGCCATCTGTTGCTAAGTTTTGTAATTCTTTGTCCCATGGTGTTTCCTCTGCGGCAATAACAAGCTGTTAAAATTTGACTTCATTCTGAGCGGTGCATCACTTTCTACACCATTTTGAAGCTGAAATTTTAACTATGGACATCGTGTATCACTGATAAGTACGTTGATTAAGTCAAGGAGCATGGTCGCAACGATTTTTCCATTTAAAACTCGTTATTGTTGAATTTATGGAGGAAACGAAGTGCAACGACGAAAATAACAACATACGAAATGGATTGCAGACCTCGCATTTTAAGTGGGATTGACTGCACACCGCCTACAGTGAAACATTGCGAGGTGAAAAATAACTTCCTTTTTATTTCATGGGGAGAGGTTCATCATCATCATCATTTAAGACTGATTATACCTTTCAGCGTTCAATCTGGAGCATAGCCCCCTTATATCTTAGGAGTCCCTGGTTTGTTAGTTAGAGGTGGGACTCTGTCACCTCCAAAGGTCCGAGGCATTTTGCTCTGATTGTTGCCAGCATCATATTTAAAGTACCAGGGAAGCAGGTTGCTAGCCTTACTTGTCCCGAGTCCCATTGGGTTTTACCCGTAACGGCTGAGGTACTAACCGGTGGGTTTGGTAGTCTTTGCCGTATGAGCACAAAGGTGACCACGACTCAGTATATGTCCGAGATGCACAGCCTTATTCCAAAGTAACTGGTATTGCGACTGTCAGGACCACTTACTTGGCCACTCATACGTTGTCCGGGTTCATGAACTAGGACATGACTACAGGAACCCAAACCAAAAGGACACAGTCCGACAAACGCTGTCCAGTTGTCTTAGCTCACTGGCGTTAAGGAAAATGCGAGGATTGATTAAATATTCTGGCGTCGAAACAATTACAGCGATAGTTTCTTGCGCGTTTTGAGGAGACTATGGATCTTATGTCTGTTTCCAGACCGTTTGAAGTTTCAGTTGAAAACATACCTGTGGATTTCCGGATGCAACAGAGTCATCAGCAAGGTAGTTCCCATTTGATGACAAATGCTCTTATGTTCAAACTGCCCCACAAGTCTACATTGCTTTCCTCAGGAAGAGTTTCCACGTCTCCGAATTGAGTTTGCATAAGTGCTACATTATTTTCATCAACGTGAGTACGTGAAAGGCCGTTTTCAGTTATGAAATTAAATGTCACTTTTACGTGACAATATGAATTCGAAAATATGCAATTGTTTGTCCATAAGTTAACAGTTTTTACCAAATAAAAAATTACATTATATGTTGAGAAATCCTACAGTAGTTACACTACTGGCCCTTAAAATTGATACACCACGAAGATGACATGCTAGTTACAGACGCGAAATCTAACCGACAGGAAGAAGATGCTGTGATATGCTAATGATTAGCTTTTCAGAACATTCATACAAGGTTGGCACCGGTGGCGACACCTCCAACGTCCTGACATGAGTAAAGTTTTCAACCGATTTCTCATACACAAACAGCAGCTGACCGACTTTGCCTGGTGAAACGTTGTTGTGATGCCTCGTATAAGGAGGAGTACTGCGTACCATCACGTTTCAGACTTTGATAAAGGTCGGATTGTATCCTATCGCGATTGCGGTTTATCGCATCGTAACATGGCTGCTCGCGTTGGTCAAGATCCAATGACTGTTAGCAGAATATGGAATCGGTGGGTTCAGGAGCGTAATACGGAACGCCGTGCTGGATCCCAACAGCCTCGTATCACTAGCAGTCGAGATGACAGGCATATTATCCGCATGGCTGTAGCGGATCGTGCAGCCACGTCTCGATCCCTGAGTTAACTGATGGGGACGTTTTCAAGACTACAACCATCTGCACGAACAGTTCGACGACTTTTGCAGCAGCATGGACTATCAGCTCGGAGACCACGGCTGCGGTTACCCTTGACGCTGGATCCCCGACAGGAGCGCCTAGATGGTGTACTCAACGACGAACCTGGGTGCACGAATAGCAAAACATCATTTTTTCGGATGAATCCAGGTTCTGTTTACAGCATCATGATGGTCGCATTCGTGTTAGAGACATCGCGGTGAATGCACATTGGAAGCGTGTATTCATCATCACCATACTGGCGCATCATCCGGCACGATTGTGTAGGGTGCCACTGGTTACACGTCTCTGTCACCTCTTGTCGGCATTGGCGGCACTTTCTACAGTGGACGTCACTACAGCCCGTGGCTCTACCCTTCATTCGATCCCTGCGAAACCCTAAATTTCAGCTGGATAGTGCACGACCGCATGTTTTCTGGATGCAGAAAATGTTCGACTGGTGCCCTGGCCAGCACATTCTCCAGATCTCTCACCAACTGAAAACATCTGGTCCTTGGTGGCCGAGCAACTGGCTCGTCACAATATGCCAGTCACTACTCTTGATGAACTGTGGTATCGTGTTGAAGCTGCATGGGCAGCTGTACCTGTACCTGCCATCCAAGCTCTGTTTGACTCAATGCCTAGGTTTATCAAGGCCGTTATTACGGCCAGAGGTGGTTGTTCTGGCTATTGATTTCTCAGTATCTATGCACCCAAATTGCGTTTAAATGTAATAAAATTGTTCAAATGGCTCTGAGCACTATGGGACTTAAGAGCTGTGGTCATCAGTCCCCTAGAACTTAGAACTACTTAAACCTAACTAACCTAAGGCCATGACACACATCCATGCCCGAGACAGGATTCGAACCTGCGACCATGGTGGTCGAGCGATTTCTGACTGAAGTGCCTAGAACCGCTCGGCCACTCCGGCCGGCAAAATGTAAATACATGTAAGTTCTAGTATAATATGTTTGTCCAATGAGTACCCGTTTATCGTCTTCATTTCTTCTTGGTGTAGCAATTTTAATGGTCAGTAGTGTAAATAACACTACAAATTTGTTTTGCTCTTGATTTTTTGATCTGTGTTCTTGAGATGTGTGAAGTATAGAAACTAGCTGTATGCAGTGAAGCTAAATTGTCATTTAAATGCAATGCGTCGCAGTTTCGTCCTCGTTCCTTTTCTCTCTGTTAGTGTGACGTGGCGCTGGGGGACATGTGAATCTCTTGTGTTCAGGTTTTCCCACTGTTCATGACTGATTACCACACATTTTTTCTGTACTTTTAAGTACGTTTAACTTGCAAAGGTGTGTGATCTAAAATGAAGCGAAAGGTAAGCTACAAGCAATCATACTTTTCCAATACAAGATATGTAAGTGAAATGCACGTGTCTGACAGTCATTTCGCAGCCACTGTTATGTACTATTAAAAGGTAAGTGGCCTATTTATAAACTGAGATCGTACACATCCATTGGTTAAAAATCATATTTTTAAACCGCTTATTCTTCAAAATCGTTTGAGAAACGTTACGCAGCTAAAAGATCACGCAGTAAGAAAGAAGAAGTTTTCTTTCTTCACAAGGAGAAACAGGTTCGAAAACCCTTCACTTGTTTTGGCAGCGTGAAAATCGGAAAGCGATTTTTCCCCATTCTTTAAGCAGTCATGCGATCCAGTCCATTGACCAATATCATCAAGCAGGTGTTAAGGGACCACTCCTACGGACATGTCAAGAGGGAGATGTGCCCCTACACACGTACCTCTATATGCGTATGATGCAAGCAAAGGTAAGCACCTCGAGTAGGCGCAAGACGTACAGTTGTAAGCGCACCTCCAGGACACCGAAACGTAGAGTGCAAAAACTTCCGTCGACTATGTGGGAATGCGGGCCTTGTCGGCGAAACTCATTGATGAAATCTTCTCCTGTTATCAGACGAGTCTTAGCATAGTGCTGCCTCAAATATTTCGATGAGTTTTCTTCTGGTCATTTTCAAACAAATTGGCGGGTTCATGTCCTGTACATTCCCTTACTGCCGCTGCGAGGTCAACGGGTGGACCACTCACCAACCTCCGGAAAAACTACCACAGCCAGCTGGGAAGAGAGGTTCTAGCTGTTGAGTCCTGGTGTAAGGTGTCAGGCATATCCAACACCTTCCATGAAAACCCTAACATGATAAGAAAATCCAATAGTATGTCATATAGCTCCGAATAAATGGTGACATTAAATTAACCAAAGTAATACGAGTAACGAGTGAGCAAATGGAATACCACAGACTAACACAAGAATGCCTAAATGCATGTCGTACCTTCCCACCGTGAGGCAGACGCAGTTCCGAGGGGAGAAACGACAACAGAAGCCGAGAGCAGAACCGTGTTAAGTTGGAAGGCCCTACGATAAGGGACGGACTGGACACCCACGTCGCCAGCCTACCTCTAAAACTACCACGCGCACGTTTTAGCGTGAGACTTTCTCGCGTCTCTGTTACGTCAAGGACCACCCCCCAGAACATGTTAAAAGCTAGAGCTCTCCAGAAAAACAGTATAGATCTTACGATAACACAAAAAGGGCCACTACCACCCGCAAGTTTTAGCGTGAGACTTTTTTACGTGTCTGCTACATTAGGACCACCCCACAGCCCATGTTAAAAGATAGAGCCCTCCAGAAGAACAGTATAGATCTTTCGATAACGCCAAAAGGACCACACCACCTGCAGGTTTTAGCGTGAGACTGTTTCGCGTCTCTGTTACGCTGCAAACTTCAAAAACATTGCCCCACCACGAAAAGTATAACGTTTCTCATTGGATAGACAGAAATTTTGTAGGCAGAGCTTAAGGTTAACATTGAGATCCTGACTGGTCAGATGAAAATACTGCCAGATAGTTTTTTTTAAACCAACTTCGGTAAATTGTAGTAAGGAGAAGTTAGAAGAGAGAGTTGCTTCCGAGACGGCGAGGTGAGCGGAGCTGCGCCGGCCGCCGCCCCTGACGAACACCAACAAGGTAATGAACGCACGCCATGCCGCATTTTTGAGCGCATAAAGCTTCATTCAGAACTGCAGAAGTCTCATCTGTTACACCCCCTTTCTTGCGTAATACTAGTGTCGATCGTTAATTAAAACTCATGGTGTTCACATTTGTCACTTGAAGTAAAGATCTGAAACGGGATGATTTTTCTGTTATATAGTTATTGAGAAGCTACATCAGCCACTGTAATTTACGACAAGTTAGATAAGTAATTAAAGATAACTGAGGGTCACTGTAGACCGTTTTCATAGTTTTCTCTTTTGTGAAACTTAATTTAAACCTAGATTATAGATGTGATATGGAATAGCTCATCCTTCGATCCAATGTAGAACTTGGGAACCCATTCAGGGAATATTCGTTCACATTTTTGTTGAACGCAGTTGGTTTTTACCATTCTGTATTAAAACATTTCCTTTTATCAATAGTGCAATTTATAAACGATGTTTTGTGATTAGAATATTCCAATGGTAAACGTAACTGCTTTTTCGACGTTATTTTACCAGCTAACTAAAAATAGGAAAGCCTTGAACCCCTTCCACTAAATTTAGTTAGTATTAAGATTCTTTTACAGGGAGTGCAGTGGAACTGACGCTGAGATCATTTAATATTTGGTTATATCATCGCTAGCCTCACTGAACTCTTCTGAATTCTACATGTCATGTGTGGTCTGGCATCTCCTTACCAGCAACAGGTCCCAGGTTCAAACTAGTTGATTCCCTAAAAAACACGCTCAGACCGTCATTGCGCGAAATCGGTAGGGAGAGACGGTATAGAACAAACCGACACCTCCATGAATGTTTAGACTGGTGCTGCCTGTCGGTTCAGCCCGCTGCCCCTGCCGCTTTTACATTGGAGCTTTTCCGACGTGTTGCTTTTAACGCCGCATTCCATGCGGACCCTAACTGGAACTGGTGGCGTGGTAGACAATACGGTCATGCGTTCTTAGTTTCACTGCTGCTATGATGACTGAATCCCAGAAGCCATTGATGTGGCAGAGCACCGTTTTCCGGTTTGTTTTTCAACCACGACTGCGACAGCTCTTGCGGAGGCATGCGACTGGCCCATGTGCTGGGTGCTCGTCAGAGCAGTCGGAGGTCCCGCAGCTATAAAGGAACGAACACACACCTGACAATTCACCTGAAGATGATGGACAGAAACTAGTTCGAAACCTTGCGACAACAAGACGCGACGACTCGGCTGATAACCTGAGAAGGTTTCAGTAAGGGTTCGTTCCCTACATGTTGCTGCTACTCGCACAGAATTACAACTCCATTATATGGACGTAGAGTCCAAGTACAATCGCTTGCATGTCAGACAGCATCACACCATGAGCTGCCACTAATTTGACACATTTCCGTCGTAATAGCACGGGACTGTTAAAAACAGAAATTCCGAATTGAAGCCTCATTCATTTTAATAATAAAAAATTCAACTGATTTCACATATACACACGCAGGGCGGAATATTTCGTTATAATGTATCTCACAACAAGTAAGCAGTGTTTTAGTAATGAGTGTAATAAACTCACATTCTCGATGATGCAGACGAGCGATATGGTGCTGCCTTCGCCGATGTGGTAGTCCCCGCTGCCCAGGATGAACGCCTTTGGCACCAGCACCAGGAGGTTGAAGTAGTGTGACATTGTGCCGCTACCAGTCGCCACCTGCCACATACACCGAAGGAGAGGTTTAGACAATGATTTTCAAGTAACGTGGTGAAACACAGGTACTAGCCAATTTCAAAATGGTGAAAATGGCTCTGAACACAATGGGACTTTACGTCTGAGGTCATCAGTCACCTAAAACTTAGAACTACTTAAACCCAACTAACCTAAGGACATCACACACATCCATGCCTGAGGCAGTATTCGAACCTGTGACCGTAGCCGTACGGCGGTTCCAGATAGTGGCGCCCAGAACTGCTCGGCCATTCCTGCCGGCACTAGGCAAGTATTTTCGAGGTATAGACAGTCGGAAGTGTGAGTGCCCACGATAGCCGAGACAAAAAGGGACCAAGTAGTGGAAATGGATGTCTATTCAATGTGTGTTTGTGTGTGTGTGTGTGTGTGTGTGTGTGTGTGTGTGTGTGTGTGTGTGTGAGTACGTGTGTGTGTCTGTGTTTCACGCGGATGGAGTGGGAGATAGAGAGACAATGCGAGAATGAGAAATAGAGAAGGGCTAGATTATATGAGAACATAGCCACGAATCTAGAGTAAGCACAGAACGTTCTCTGAACACCAGATGCAGGGTTGAGACCATAAAACTGTACAATAATGATCCTGAAGTGGGCTCCCAGTAAAAATGAGTCACCATAAAAGAAAGCTATTCAAAGAATGTAAGGTAATAGTACATAAATAGTTAACTAAGAACAAAAAAAAAAATAATCATTCTCAAGTGGTTCAGTTTGATAATAGCATCCACAACAGTAAATGACAAGACAAATTGCAACTCGAGGGCATAATATTGGTCGAGTGCTTAAGGGAACATATGATGTTCTGCAGTTATTGTGTTCTCAATTCGGAGAAGCAGGTTTCACCTGGTCATGCGTGCGCATTGCTGACGATGAGACAGAAACCACGCGGTTAGTATTGTAGAGCAGCTTTGCAAAGCTGACTGCGCTGCCATACACACAGTGTGGCCGCAATCCAGGTGATCGGTACGTAACACGCCGAATCATATCTGCGTGTTTGTATTGTTTCTGGATGAGCGCAGCGTTTAGATCGCGCCCGGGCAGCGACTGTGGGCAGAGTTCGTGCCGCTAGCAGGATGGCCGTTGAGCGGTGACACTAGCCTGTGGCTCGAGGAGAGGAAAGGGACAGGGTAGGTTCATGGGAGATTCCCGCCAGCCGGTTGTGACGTCAGCGTCCGGTAGCCGTTGTAACTTTCATGTTGCATTGTACTTATTTGTACACGGACAGCGCGAGCCGTGTTGAGCACGACGATGCAGGAGGTGCCAAACGAAAGACGATTTTAAACTTTCCGACACAACAAAAACTGTGGGCGGCTCACTCTCCGCTCTCTCAGCTTTAATTCCGCCAGTACCTCAACTCCTACCTTCCATTCTTCTGCGAAGGTACTAGCGGAAGTAAGGCTGTGAGAGCGGGTCGCGGGTCGTGAATGTGTAACTGAGTCGATAGGTAGAGCATTTGCCAGCGGAAGACAAAGGTCGGGATTTCCAGTCACAGGCTGGTTTTAATCTGCTAGGAAGTTTAATATCATCGCACACTCTGCAGCACTTTATTACGGAAAGAGAAACTGATTAAGAATACAATGATTTAATGATATGGCCTGGAAATGACACGTGACAGGCGATAAAATGTACTGAATGCAACAAATGTGCTAAATAATTCATAACTTTTAAACTAGTTATCCCACCAAAGAGATCGAGCACTCTTGACAAGATGCATCGACGGAGATTCTTACATACTCATTAACTGCACAAGAAACATTTTACCTTTAAAATCGATTGGAATCAGCATGCTTTCTGAATAAATCCAGGTACACTGTTAGGAAATATGTTCTGGCGGTGAGAACTGTTCATCACACGCACCATGTTAAGGTTTATTGTTGTATTATGCCTTTTTATTTTCTTGTGTATATTTGCATAGTCTTGCCTATAATTTATATTTAATTAAAAATTCATGAACTCTAATGACACCAATGGAAAGAGGAGACGTAATAATATAAAATTGGTCTACCATTCACATTTGCACCATCGGATTAAATGATGCAAACACAAACTGAAAATGATTAAAATTGCTGTGAGGGCAGACAACGACACCTACAATTCATTTTTATGAAAGTTTTTAGTGTGAAATTTTAGCTTGTAGGTAATGGCGTAAACAGAACTTTTATCACACTTGTGTGTAAAAGGCTGTGTAAAGGGACTGGTGATCACATAATATCCAAGTGTGACGTCAATGAAGGAGGTATCCTCGAGATTGGTGCAGAGAGTTTTTAATATTTCTGGCTCATTCGGCCATCATATTAGGCTCCAGGAAGGTATTCCCAGGGCAGTGGAGATGCAAGAGGCATAGAGATGACGCAATGTGGGATGAGGTACCCGCGACAGATGTTAGATTCGGTACCATTCCCGTGAGAAAGACCGCGTGCATGATGCTGCTGCTCTGTGACTGGCTGCTGTGTTCGGCAGTAGGGCGCCAAAACGTTAAACTTTAGTTGCTATTATTAATTAAAGCTGTCATATAAAGTCCTTCATTTTTAAAAAATAAACGTCTCTCAACAGCCACCTATCAATCAGCCATTTCCAAAATTATTAAAATCAAAGTATTACTAAAACAAAAGACTGACGATATTACTGCCGATGCACTTCGGTGGCGTCGGGTCACGCCTTGCTGGCTTGGTGCGCAAAGTGTCTCGGGCAGTCCGGCTCTCCAGTTCTGACCGTTCCAGTAGACAGACATGTTGTCTGTTATAGCAGTATTTGTTTCATGCAGTTTTATTTACTTCAGTTCCGACCGTCGCTAGGTACAGACATGTTGTCTGTAATAGTAATATTTCATTCATGTAATTTTATTTTCCAGTTCTGACGGTTCCAGTAGACAGACATGTTGGCTGTGGCATGATGTATTTCATGTTATTTTAGTCAGATATAATGACTGTGGAAAGATATGTTCAACACGTTGTGATCATGAATAGTTTCTCGTGTCTATATCAATAAAAACGCGAGTGGCATCCCAAATTAGTTATAGATTATTCGTAGCAGCAGTTCCTTGCGAAGTTATTTTCAGCCTCAAGAAAATGAATCCACGACCTGCATGCTGTTTTCTCTGCAGGATACATCATCATCATGAAGACAGCAGGTTAGTGAAGTGTACAAGAACTTATGTATTCCCCAGACGGCAGTGAAAACAATTAGGCACCTCACGTGTACTGCATGCACAGTGCAAATGTGCTCTGTGACACGTCATCTGCAATAATGCAGAGGAGGTAAAGAAGGATGAAAGTATTAACACTATCTCACTTTTATATTGTTTTTCTTGACATAAGTTGGAGAAAGTTTTCTGAAGGTGGTGACCGAGCCTTTATAAGGGCGGCGTCCACGCTCCTCAGGATTTGTTGTCAGCAGTCGGCAATCGCACAGTCTAGAGTTGGTGACTCGGTATGATCAGAGTTGGGAAGAGTTGTATGACATGACTCCCAGCTGCAGTCAGGCGACTGAAGTATTTTGCGTTCCGTGGGACTTAGAAATCTGCCGACACTTTTTGGACCCTTTTTGCAATGTTGGACTTACATGTTTGTCTGCATCATACATGGAATGCCAGCTAAAGTCGTGCAGCAGAGCATAGTTCTGGAATAATTAGCTCATGGCCCCTTGCCTGTGTCAATCACTAATGGCGTATAAGAAGAATGGTCGTCTTTAAGACTCTGTATTACGTCAAATTTACGGAATATTGTAATAGGGGTCATTTCGTGAAATGTATGAGGGGTGAAGTAATATGTTGTCCGGCGCTTTACGGGAAGTACTTACTTGAAATTGAGGTAGTGAACCTCTGAGTGAAGCACAATTCATCTATTGTAAAGTCTGCCACTGAAATTTGTTGAGTATTTATATAACGCTTTAATTATGGCTAAACGTACCCGTACATCGCTGTTCGTTCGATCTTCTCTACCTCTTTCTTTAGTCCTACCTAGTAAGGGGCTCATATCGAAGAACAGAACTCAACAATCGGTTGAACAAGCGCCTAGTGAGTCACTTCCTTCGTAGATTATTTACAGTTGCTTAAGATTCTTCCTATGAATCCGAGTTCTGCATCTTCTTTCCTAATGTTAGTGTTATTTGTTCGTTCCAATTAATGTCACCCTGGACAGTTCCTCCTACATGTTTCATAACAGATACTGTTAGCAACAGTTTGTCATCGTACCGTTCTTGGACTTAAAAGATTGTGCCACAGATGGAGTTGCGAGAACTTCCGTTAAATTTCTTAACAGATTGGCGTTCCAAACAGTGACTCGATGTTCGACTAGTCAGTTTATTGGTGAGTATATTTAAGTGAATTCATAGCTGTCAACACTGTCTGTTGTTAAATGAAACTAAAAGTTTACTATTATCAGTCACTGTTAATTTATCTGCACGACGCGTTTAATAGGTTACAACCGCCATCATCATGTGGATTTGCATTTGTTAACATGACATTTGTGTTTGTGTTGTGTTACGATTTTTTGGAGGAATTTGTAACACTTTCTAGTGGAAAAACAAAACACTATTTCAGAACATGGTTTTGGGTTCCTTTAGACAAAAAATTAAACGTTTATCTAACGGTAAACATAAAATAAGTAAAATAAAGTGAATCTGTGACTTCTGGAGGTACTTTGTTTTACTTATTTCATGTTTACCGTTATATACACGTTTAATTTTTGTCAAACGAAACCAAAATCCATGTTCTGAAATAGTGTTCTGTTTCTCCACTAGACAGTGCTACAAGTTCCTCCAAAATATCGCAACACAACACACAAATGTCATGCTAACAAATGTAAATCCTCATGATGATGGAGGTTTATCCCTTTGAAATCCGTCGTGGAGATAAATAAAAAATCACTGATAATAGTAAACGTTTAGTTTCATTTAATGTCAGTAACAGACACGGTAAAGCCTAACCTGAAATATTCGCATTTAAAGACAGTGTGGTGTCTTTCAGCTAATTTATTAATTAATTAAATTTCTGCTTCGATATCCACTATTGGAGGATCTATGCATTTTATTGATTCAACATAATGCCTTGTGTTGTCCCTCAATCAACAGTTTACTGAAAGCTTAGTTGGTAAACAAGCTAGGTATTTGAACTTGCAGAAGCAATTACGTTCGTTTTAGCAGGTTCTGGAGTTCTGACTAGTCTTGAATAACTATTTTACAATTTTCTTAGTTTTAAGGGTCGCAGTCGGAGGAAAAGTGTCCATATACTAACGTAGAGAGAGAGAGAGAGAGAGAGAGAGAGAGAGAGAGAGAGAGAGAGGGGGGGGGGGGGGAGGGAAAGCGATAGAGAGAGAGAAAGAGAGAGGGAGGGAGGGAAAGCGATAGAGAGAGAGAGAGAGAGAGAGAGAGAGAGAGAGAGAGAGAGAGACAATGTTTTTGCAACTAAACAGCGTTGCAGGCAGCACCACTTATAAGATTGTTATTTTCATACAAATATGTAATTTACCATTATCTGAATATTCCAGCTTATTGTTCTTCTCTTTTCTCCTTTACTTTACTTGTGCTACACAAACGACAACATGAGAAATCTCGTTCAGGAAGCATCCACAGGTTTTCATTAAAAAAGCACACAGCAGAGTGAGTCCCTTATGAACATACGATTTGAAAATGAAATAATCGTGACTTAGAAACGTTTTATTGCTGGTGTCGTCTCCTTGATGAAGAATCTCATATGATTTTTTTTCTAAGTATTAAGAAAACGACTTTCGCTCTCACGTCTGGTAAAAAATGAATACACACTGACAGCTTCAAGCATGTATGGAATGAAATGAAGTCCCATGCTTCTTGACAGAGCGTAGGGGAATGACGCGGGAGACACGCACCGCCATACTAGGCAAGGTCGTTGCCTTCCTCCGACCGTAATGGGGATGAATGACGATGATGAAGACGACACACAAACACCCAGTCATCTCGGGACAGGTGAAGATTCTTGGCCCCGCCGGGAATCGAACCCGGGACCCCGTGCTCGGGTAGCGAGAACGCTACTGCAGAACCACGAGCTGCGGACAAGTATATATGGGAAACAAAATAACGTTCTAACCTTTTTAGTGTATTTTAGACTCTGTGGTAAAATCCACTGAGACGGTACACACTCCATAGAGTGGAACGTTATCATCCATTACCGTAGCAACTTGCGGGTGAAGAGCAACGGTAAAATTTGAGGCTTCCTCCTCTAAAACATTTTCTCTTTGAGTATCAGAATGTGCCTTAACTTCGGTAAGAGCATGTTTCCAATTTTGTTGAAGTATTTCTGTAATGTGAAATTCTTAAACAACATGAATTCACCTAAATAGTACCTCAGTAAATAGATATATTACTGACATTGAAAGTGGGAATCAGCTCTGAAAATATGTACATCTTGGACCGTGCGAGCAAATGTTAGCACATATTTACGTGATATATCTGGTGAGCTACAGTCTGTTAGAGATATTCTTGCAGGAGTTGATGTTAGGGATATTATAGTATAGAATATGAAGAAAGTGATTTCGACATGCAAATATAGTTTTATGGAGATATGCACACTAAACCAAGAAATAAGAAAAGAACTACTTTCCCGTGCCAGTACATCGCCGTTATCGTGAATGTAATACTCTGTCAAAATCTGCCAACGCGACTGCCGACAGCGATGGGAATTTTCGGGTGCTTATCATTGTGTTACGCAGATGGCAGCACCGTCTAGATTATCTAATGCCGAGTACATTGGCCCCGCAAGGGAGGGCATAAATTACCAACCCATTAAAGGGCTTTAGACCATCGAAATATTGGAAGCACGTGAGGTATCCAGATACGTCGTAGGGAGAAACGCTTTACGTAACATATAGCAGTAGATAAAGTGGTGAGGTTGGTGTTCAGGCACACTGCGCTAGAGCAAAACGTTGGGAGTCACACTGAGGGGTAGATGAAAGAAAACAGAAGAAACTGATAAAGCACAAAATTAAGAGATAAATGATAGCTAAACAAACCCTTACGTTTGTATTCGCCGACCGTTTAAAACGTGTGGTAGAATAGCAAGCAAAAACTGGTATAATGAAAACTTCCACTCTCGACCTGAACGAACATTCACTTTGTTCCTCAGCATCAACGTCCAATATAATGTGTGAAATACATGTCCTTCAAAAATACAAAATCCTCATTGACGCCAATGATGACTAGCGCTTGATGAATGTAGGCATATATTGCCACCAAGCAAAATTTTTCAAATAAAACAATACGAGGAAGCCATTTGGGATAAAATTGTCGAGCATAAGTTCAGTCAATGTGTTTCTTTCATTATGTATGCTGCACTGTGAGACGTTCTTCCTGCAGCCATAGCTTCAGATGGCTCAATGAAGAATCTTATATGGCCGCCGTTGTAGTTCTGCCTATCTATCAGTAATATAAGTACAGAGGGGTCGTCCCTCATCCAGATATTTAACCAGCCTTTGGCTTATCTGCGCACTCTATTGTTTCAATTGCAGCTTAACTGGTACCGACCGAGTACTATAGGATTCATTCAAAATCAGTAGTTATAAATAGTCTTGTGGACTGCTCTGAAACATTATTTAATCAGCACTGCAACTTTCTCCGAGATACGTTTTTCGTCAGCAGTAAGCGTTCGCGACTCATATGAAATTGCGCAAACTATTAATTTCCCTATTTTCTGACACACTAGTTTACATTCATTCCATTGATATGCGACCCAGCTTTCGTGCGAATCTTCATTTGGTGGTCTTGCTTTACAATGTCACGATTTTTTTTCCAAAATTCTTCTGCACAGTGGGGAGGGCAAAGCGACTGAATCTTCTGTTCTACTATCTCCCCGTTACAGTTCGTGAACCTAAATGTAAATTGCATTAATTAATGGTGCAGAGTGCACGTCAAATGTGATCTGTCCATCAGCCCCCTCTTCCAATGAGCGTGTGTAATAATACATGGCAATTAATTTTCTTTTTCTTCCTCTTCATTTTCCAAAACAGCTATCGCTTCTGCATTGTGCTACTACATCTTTTCGTTGTAGATGTGAACAAGTAATTGTCACGACTTTCGTGGCTACTGGCTGACGTATGGCCTGCTGACTTGTCTCCGGTACATTGGCAGACATTTGTTTAATTATTTCCCTGTCGTTTCCCCAGCAAAAGTAGCTGGCATTGTCTCTCTCCATTGCTTGACAATGTCAGCCTCACGTGCTCGGGAAACGTCAGGAAACTCGTTTATTTAGAACAGTTGAATCACACTCATAGTTAGTGATGGCTTTTGGTGAAATTATCCATTATTTGATCGGAATCTCCCAGACTGTGACTAACTGTGGTTGCGGTCGTCTGGTTGTCACACAGAGCAATCAGCTTGTCCCGGTACTGCTTCGGAACTGTCCCATGCGAGAGGATTGGACAGTAGTACATTAAGCTCCGTTAAGACCAACTGAGTGACTACTCGATTGTGCGGCTCCGAAAACTGGAGGGCTGACAACCTCCGGGAGGGTGATATACTCTCTACACGAATGTCCAAATTGATCCAAATGATGCCATATGGCATTGGATGACTCAGCAGCACTGCATCCAAATGCTCCCGTATGGCAATGGATGACATAGCAGTTTCGCGTATTTTTCTGGGTCCGATCACGGAAGTACTTTCTTTTATATCACAGGAACCGTAAAGGAAATGTAGATGAAAAATCTTAAACCACATACAAAGCTGTCACTTATTCATCTGGAGGACACAGTCTGGTTTCAGTATGTGGTGTTGGGTGTTGGAATACGCACCTGACATTCGTACGTGCCGTTGTCCCTCTTCTGGACGTACTTGATGTGGAGGCTCCAGTCGGTTCCTGACGGCGAGCTGACCACGTGGAAGCGGTCATCATTCGTGTACGTCACCGGACCAGAGGTCAGGATGTGCCAGTCTCGTCGCCTCACCCAAGACACCTGCGAACAGGAAAACCAGAAATACGGAATGAATTTGAAATCAATTGTCAATAGCACTCAGCCTTTCAATCGAGGCAAAAGATAGTTGTGTTTCATAATAACGATGTTTCCTAAATCAGCGTTTATTGTGTGTCAACAGACCGTTTTCTTCGGGGTAATATATGCTCCAAAATCCTGCTGCATATCGACGTTACTGATATGAGCTTGTAATTTTGTGGTTTACTCTCTTTCTTCAATTTTGGTGTGACCTGTGCAACATTCAAGTCTTTGGGTACGGATTTTTCGTCTAGGGAAAATGCATCAGCATACCCTGAAAGGGTATACAATCACGACAAGAGGACTTCCTTTTATTATCTGATTTGAATTGCTTCGCTACTCAAAGGATATGTGCTTCTACGTTACTCATGTTGGCAGCTGTTCTTAATTCGAATTCTTTAATATTTACTACGGCTTCTTTTGTGAAGACATTTCGGAAGGCTATGTTTAGTAACTCTGCTTTGGCAGCAATGTCTTAGGTAGTATCTCATATTCCTATCGCGCAAGGAAGGCATTGATGGTGTCTTGTCACTGGCATTCTCCGCACACGACCAGGATCTATCTGGATTTTATGCCAGGTTTCAAGACGAAGTTTCGTTGTGGGAACTATTATAAGCATCCCTCATTGATATCCGCACTAAGTTGCGTGCTTCTGTAAAAGTTTACCAATCTTCGAGGTTGTGCGTCTGTTTAAATTTGACTTTCCTTTTTTGTTGTTTTTGCAACAGCGTTCTGACCCGTTTTGTGTACCAGGGATCCATAGTTTGTTGATGTTTTTGGTATAACTCTCTCAAATTCTGCCGATACTAATTCTTTGCATTCAAACCAAGATCTACACTTACATTATTAATTTGGAAGGAGTGGAAATTGTCTCTCATTAAGGAGTCAAGTGAATTTTTTTTCTGCTTGTTGTGAATAGGTATATTTTTCGTAAATTTTTGTAAGATTTGGGGGTTGCAGTATTCACTCTCACTACGACAACCCTGTGTTTACTGATCCCTGTATCCGTTTTGATCCTTGTTGTTATCTCAGAGGTCAAGTGCGTTTCCACAACCATTAACTATTCACGTGAGCACACTGCCTGAAGTAAATTTCAGGGGATGCTTTTAGCACAGTTTCAGATGATGTTTTATATATACCTCCGGAATTAAACATGAATTTTCGTCAACATATCGAGGACAAATTAAAGTCACCGACAACTATTAGGAGTCCGGTACGTGTTTGAAAAAATTCAAGTTTTCTTGGAACCTAAATTGGGAGGTCGGTAAAATGATGCAATTATTATCGTATTCCGGTTGCCAACAATAACCTCAGCCCAAACTAACTCATAGGAACTACGTACTTCAATTTCGCGACAAGATAAATTACTTCTAACAGAAACAAACACGTCACCGCCAATTGTGTTTTGTCTATGCTTTCGGAACACCGCTAGGTTCTTCGGAAAAACATCAACTGAACTTACCTCTGGCTTTAGCCAGCTTAAAGTGCTTATAACTATTTGATCATTAGTGTTTTCTGATTCTTTCCCAACACAGGTACGACAATTTTCAAAAGCTGTACTGATAGTTCCTGTATCTTCTTCCTGTGTTCGGCTTGCACCCCTTGTGACTGAAGCCCTTTATGTGTTTTCCCGAGACCTTTTAACGTAAAAAAAAAAACAATCCACGACACACAACCCCTGCTACCCGTTATCCACCTCCTGCGTGTAGTGGACTCCTGACCTATTCAGTGGAACCCGAAACCCAACCACGCTATATCGAGGAATCTGGCTCCTACACGATCGCAGAAACCTCTGAGCCTCTGGCTCAGACCCTCCACGTTATTGTCCTTCATGTCTGTCGAAAACGACCATTGTGGAATGGTGCGTCAAGTTCGGTAGTGGTTTTGATTCGACACAAGATGCCGGTCGATGTTTTAACACAGAAGTTACGCCTACGCAAAGGAAAACTCTCCAGCATCCGCCCTACAGTTCTGAACACTCCCCATCCGAATATCATACCTTCGGTACCTTGAAAAGATTTTGAAATGTCGACGATTCTAGTCGGGTGATGATGTGCAGCAGGCAGTTACGTAGTTCTCGATGCAGCAAGACACGGTGCTGTACCAAATAGGTAACTTCAACCTTGTGCCTGGACGATTACCTCAATGCTCACATGATTTTTCCTGATTGGCATACCGGTTCCGGACTGTACGGTCTACAAACCGTAACCTTCCGTAATACGACCACCGAAAAAAATGACACAAAACTTATTGTAAATGAAGTTTAAAATTAATCTTTGTTCAATTTTCAAGGGCCGGCTGCTGTGGCCGAGCGGTTCTAGGTGCTTCAGTCCGGAACCACGCCGCTGCTACGGTCCCATGTCATACTCTGCCTCTGAACACTATGGGACTTAACATCTGAGGTCATCAGTCCCCTAGACTTAGAACTACTTCGAATTAAATAACCTAAGGTCAGCACACACATCCATGCCCGAGGCAGGATTCGAACCTGCGGCCGTAGCAGCGGCGCGGTTCCGGACTGAAGCACCTAGAGCCGCTCGGCCACAACGGGAGGCCGCCACTTAGGTTTAAGTAGTTCTAACTCTAGGGGACTGATGACCTCAGATGTTAAGCCCCATAGTGGTTAGAGCCATATGAAAGAATTTGCATTTTTCCAAGGAAAACATACCTTTTGTTAAATGCGTATGACATGTTCCTTTATATTTCTCTTAATGGACTTACTAAAATTTTCCTTTTTTTGTTAATTTACTGAAATTTTCCTTACATATTGTTATCACCCAGTACAAATTAATTTACTACCCTAGATGTTGGTTATAGATCTTTTACATATTGTTTCTCAAGTTGCTATTCATGCTTTACGCAGAAACTGAGCATTAACATACTCCTGTTTAAATAATGTATGAATTCAAAATTTGTGAAGTGTTAAATGAAACAACCAGTTTTCTGTTACCAGTCACTGTTTATTTATCCCCACGATGCCGTTCAAAGGTTTAAACCTCCATAATCAGGTGGATTTACATTTGTGAGTGTGACATGTGTGTGTGTTTGTTACGATTTTTTGGAAGAACTTCTGACACTGTCTAGTGAGAGAAATACAACACTATTTCAGGACATTATTTTGGGTTTCTTTTGACAAAACACTAAACTTATATATCCAGTGGTAAAAATAAAATAATAAAAATAGGGTACCTTCAGTTTTCACAGGTTCCCTTCACTGTCGTAAAACCTCATATTCTACTGTCATATTTGCAAACAAATATGGAGTTTGGAACCTATTAGAAACAAGGATCATATAGCAAAAGAGAAACATTGTAGCAATGTACAAAGAGCATACATGGTAACAACATTATTACAGACTAAATTTTAAGGGATTTTACAGAATAAATATTAAAGAATATTTGAGATCTTTGTTTTGAGGTCTTAAATACATGTGTAGTAATAAATATTTCAGGTGGTATATAAATCCGATTTTGTCACGTTAACGTAGCTTAAACTTTATGCTCGTTTATACAATAAGATGATATGTCGCAACCTTTAAGTGCAATAATTATGTTGGCTAATAAAAATTATTTTTGGGATGCACAGACGTAAATTAAAGGCTTGATGCAGAAGGAGAGGAAGATCACGAGAAAGTGAGAAGGAGAGAGCGGGTGGGAGTAGTGATGGGATGAGGGCAAACTTTCAAAGCCTAAGTGGTAGAGTAATACATGCTTAATGCTTTAAATATATAGATGAATGTAAAGTTTGTGTCATTAATTGATGTATACATAGTTTCAAGCTGACATGGGGTTGTTGGTGTGTTGATATATTTATAAATGAAGTTATGTCTAGTATATTTGGGGGTCTCATAGTAGCATAACTAAATGTTTATGGTAAATATGAAGGTGTGTGTGTGTGTGTGTGTGCGTGTGTGTGTGTGTGTACATTGATAATGTAATGTTGTAGGCAGTTGCTGAAAGCAGAGATGATACTATTGTAAATATTGTCATTTTTTTCTTTTAAGATGGATTCAGGTTGTTTTGTTTGGTGTTTGTATATTTGGAGTGTTTCGAGAATGTCTAGCTTTTTGCCTTTATGTTGGATGTGTAGGATCCAGATACTTGTGTTGTTAACACGATGGTTTGTTTCATGCAGGTGGGTGGCTACTGCAGATGTGTAGTATCTATTGTTTTTA
The DNA here is from genome assembly GCF_023897955.1 of Schistocerca gregaria. Lineage (NCBI taxonomy): Eukaryota > Metazoa > Arthropoda > Insecta > Orthoptera > Acrididae > Schistocerca > Schistocerca gregaria. The sequence continues at coordinate 168,966,852 of NC_064925.1, read as the reverse complement.
GTGCTCCCATGTGTTCTTTGAATCTAATGTCATATGATCTGCCTGACTGTCCTATGTATAAGCAGTCACAGTGAAACATTCCAATCTTGTTTTCTGTGGTAAAGGATATATTTATGCCTTTTCGTTTGAAGACATTGGTAGTCTTATATGAAATGTTACCTAGAAGGGGATTGTATGGAAGATGTTTCCTTTTTGCTTTTATGATGTGATTGCCTTGCCACTACTGAGTGTTTCATGGTATCTAGTATGGAGCTGTTATAACCATTTGTAATAGCTGTTTGTTTTATTATTTCAATTTCTAGTTGATATTTGTCTTCAGAGACAGTGGTAGTGGGAATGCTATATTGATCACGAACCGGAATGCTGTGGAGTGTTGCAGTGTTGTGCAGCGTTAGTCACTAAACTAGATTTATTCTAGCATGGTTCCTTTCCTTATCGCTATGTTTATCATTGAGCATATCTTTGGGATATTTTCTGGAGATTTACTTCCAGCTTTGAAAAACCAACAACACTGTGCGAATAAAATTAGTTTACATGATATTTAGAAGGTTGTGACCTTAAAGTAGAACAATTTTCGATTTTCCTGACATTTCCGCCACGATTACTTCATGAAATGTGTATGCGAGTTTGTGATTTGTTCATTGCCTCATCTTGGAATATGTGTTACAGAAATTTTAATGGGTATAACATCACACTTATAGTGAGACGTTTCAACAGATAAAAAGTTCATTAAGGGAAAGGGGGGCAAAAAGTTCTGGAAACGACGATTGGGAGTTCAGTGTTGTAGGATTAATGATGTAACACCTCGTAGAAGTAAGACTGCAGAAATAATTTTTTAAGATAGCTTTTATGTGGACACTTATTTTCAGTAAATAAATTGGATCTCTACAAACTGTCCTAGGCCCCTTGTCTCACTGTGAACGATATAGTCAACATTTAAAAGAATGTCCTAATCTGTTTCTCTGATAGGTCCGCTACACATTCCAGTCCAGAGATACCACTAATTAACTTGAGCTGAGTTCCACTTCAGTAGCGCTTTCACTCTGTATTAAATTCTGACGCATTCGCTTCGCATGACAGTAAGAAATCAGAGAGCATCGTTAATTTGATATTCTTACCTTGAAAAGCGTGTTTATGTGCTTGCTCACGCTGTGCGACTCATACAGGTTGTATCGAAAATAATGTCGAAAACTGACATAGCTCAAAAGACATTACAATACAAGTAAAGAATTCCAGGAAACGTGAGTCAGCAAACGAGGTGTTAGCGAGATATTTGCGACTGTGAGGTTACGAGCCGCCACCGAATTCAGTAGGGAGTATTCTCCTATGTATACAAATACATTTCAAACGCAAACTTTCTATTATTCCCCCATCTAACTTAGCTGAAATATCACTCATGACGTATGAATGCGACATCTGACACGTAAGTCGCTTAAAAATTGATAGGCAGAGCAAGACCTGAACATTGGCCAGCAAATCACCTGATCTCAAGCTCCTCTCGACTCTTCAGTCTGGAGTTCTCTCAACACTGAAGTGTACACCTTAACTTTGTAAGGTTGAAGAGTTGCAGAAGTGAATCATACACTTTTGTAAAAATTTACGAGGTGGTCCGAAAGTATTGGAAGCAAGTTGTAGCTCGTCGTGGAGACGTGAACATTATTGCAAAACCTGTTGGAGAACAACATGTGAACATCTCCATGAAGTGTTAAGTACAGTAACTTGTACCGCTTGACACGATGACATAGTATTATATTTCGTTTTTATAGGAGGTCATGGGTAAAATTTGAATTGAAGCAGTTTTGACTTGTATGAAATTTTGACGTGTCATGTACACTGGCAGCAACTAGGACAAAATTTCATAGGAAAGTCAGCCTTGTCATGTAGCCAACCATAACAAATTATCACAAGAACGGCTCGTAATCAAACTAAAGGAAGGTTTTGCTTTTATCATCGTACACATTCATTCACGTCAGTTCTTCATCTTCTTCGTATTCTCCCTAAAGCAACGGACCGGTTTGTCCGTTGTGGCTTTTTGATCCATACACTTTCTATTGCGTGTATCAACTTTCTTTCCGCTTGGGGCACACTGTGGCAGCTGTTTTGGAATACCTTCAACATCACATCTTTGTATATGTTCTTTTCATTCTTTTCTGTATTGATTAACCGTTGAGCTGTAAATGCCTACATTTTCCTGATAGTTTCATTATGTAATCTATCGCCTGCTGTTACTCCCCCTACGGTTCTACACTCCTGGAAATTGAAATAAGAACACCGTGAATTCATTGTCCCAGGAAGGGGAAACTTTATTGACACATTCCTGGGGTCAGATACATCACATGATCTCACTGACAGAACCACAAGCACATAACACAGGCAACAGAGCGTGCACAATGTCGGCACTAGTACAGTGTATATCCATCTTTCGCAGCAATGCAGGATGCTATTCTCCCATGGAGACGATCGTAGAGATGCTGGATGTAGTCCTGTGGAACGGCTTGCCATGCCATTTCCACCTGGCGCCTCAGTTGGACGAGCGATCGTGCTGGACGTGCAGACTTGCGTGAGACGACGCTTCATCCAGTCCCAAACATGCTCAATGGGGGACAGATCCGGAGATCTTGCTGGCCAGGGTAGTTGACTTACACCTTCTAAAGCACGTTGGTTGGCACGGGATACTCGCGGACGTGCATTGTCCTGTTGGAACAGCAAGTTCCCTTGCCAGTCTAGGAATGGTAGAACGATGGGTTCGATGACGGTTTGGATGTACCGTGCACTATTCAGTGTCCCCTCGACGATCACCAGAGGTGTACGGCCAGTGTAGGAGATCGCTCCCCACATCATGATGCCGGATGTTTGCCCTGTGTGCCTCGGTCGTATGCAGTCCTGATTGTGGCGCTCACCTGCACGGCGCCAAACACGCATACGACCATCATTGGCACCAAGGCAGAAGCGACTCTCATCGCTGAAGACGACACGTCTCCATTCGTCCCTCCATTCACGCCTGTCGCGACACCACTGGAGGCGGGCTGCACGATGTTGGGGCGTGAGCGGAAGACGGCCTAACGGTGTGCGGGACCGTAGCCCAGCTTCATGGAGTCGGTTGCGAATGGTCCTCGCCGATACCCCAGGAGCAACTGTGTCCCTAATTTGCTGGGAAGTGGCGATGCGGTCCCCTACGGCACTGCGTAGGATCCTACGGTCTTGGCGTGCATCCGTGCGTCGCTACGGTCCGGTCCCAGGTCGACGGGCACGGGCACCTTCCGCCGACCACTGGCGACAACATCGATGTACTGTGGAGACCTCACGCCCCACGTGTTGAGCAATTCGGCGGTACGTCCATTCGGCCTCCCGCATGCCCACTATACGCCCATGCTCAAAGTCCGTCAACTGCACATACGGTTGACGTCCACGCTGTCGCGGCATGCTACCAGTGTTAAAGACTGCGATGGAGCTCCGTATGCCACGGCAAACTGGCTGACACTGACGGCGGCGGTGCACAAATGCTGCGCAGCTAGCGCCATTCGATGGCCAACACCGCGGTTCCTGGTGTGTCCGCTGTGCCGTGCGTGTGATCATTGCTTGTACAGCCCTCTCGCAGTGTCCGGAGCAAGTATGGTGGGTCTGACACACCGGTGTCAATGTGTTCTTTTTTCCATTTCCAGGAGTGTATATCATTTTGGCTGTTTGGATTCTGCCATGTGTTCTGGAGTCCATTGCCCTGCATTTCCTTTCACGTTTTCCATGGGAAACTGCTGTAACTTAATAAAGTTTTAAACATTCTGTCCTTTCGTACATTTCACCTCAGCGCTCTTCTGGTTTTACCATGCATCATACTGAATCTGTCAATCATTTATGATTTCATCATCACCGAGATACGATGTGTCACAGCGCAGGGTCTTTTTAAATGTTCAGAAGTTTTGTTTTTTAATACTGATTTACAACTTAAAGGTTAGGAGCTTTGGAATGCCATGGACTTACTTTCATTTGTCGAATGCTTACATTATGTTGGTTTTCTATCTTACAAAGTAACAGCGCTCACTGTAAGTTAACCTCACTGTCCGCAACTAGAATCTGGTGATCAGCACAGATAAGATTTTCGATTAAGTCTATTCTTTTGGAGGTGTCTTTTGTATTACGTTTTATAATAAGGTATTTCCATTCCGTCACACATCATCTAAATAAAACTGAAAAGTGTCTGTGAAATATAACATCACTGTTTGAACCGTCGATTATTGTCTCCTTGGTCGATATTTCCTGATTTTTGTTATTCTCTGTTCCTGTGCGTATTTTCTGGATAACTTCGATTATATGTGATGGTATCCCTCTTTCTTCCGCAATACTCTGTGGCTTTACACTGCGAATATTATTAAAAGCTTTACTGTAGTATATAAAGACTAGGTAGGTTTCTAAAAGTAATTCCTTTCTCCATTATTTATGTTACTGAGAAAAATCTCAGGAGGATCTTCCTTCCGAAAAGCTGTTTCGTCTTCAAGTAATACGTTACCTAAGGTGTTTCACATTCTATTTACTATTATCTTCAGTTTTGTATTTCCAATTTAAGATATATCTGTATTGTTTCCAAAGACTGTGCTTCATCCTTCTTTAATAGTAGATACTGCTAATTGCTTGCTTCCACTCCACTCAATTTCCTTTTTTTCTTTTTTTTTTTTTGCAGTAAAAATTTAAGAAATCTCAAAGTCTATAGGTAGGTTCATCTGGTAGTTATTAATATTTACTTGTATAGTTACATTATCTGTTTCAGGACCTTTTTGGTTTTTGACTGCTTTTAGGGCCTCTTACAGTTTCTCAAATTCTGTTTTATCAGTTCCCGAAATGTATCTGATATTCTTTTACATCATCATTCGGCTCTCCTGCCTCTTGTTACGACTACAGATTTTTACAGAACTTAATCAAGGTTTTCCGCAGCACGTGGTCTCGCTGTAGCATTCTCGCTTCCTGATCACGGGGTCCCGGGTACGATTCCCGGCGGGTTCAGGCATTTTCACTGTCTCTAGATGACTGGGCGTTGTTCCGTCGTCTTCATCATCATCATTCATCCCCATTACGGTCGGAAGAAGGCAATGGCAAACTACCTTCGCTAGGACCTAGCCTAGTACAGCGGTGCGGGTCTCCCGCATCGGCCCCTATGCTGTCGAGGAGGATGGGACTTCATCATCATTAAGATTTCTCTATTCGGAACGTGTGAATATGCTACACCCTCTTTTTCTCTATTTAGTTGTTTAATTATTTTGAATACTGCAGACTGACTGCCGTGTACATTTCCTTCTAAATTATATGTACAACTATCTCAGCTTTCTTTACGTGCAGCTCTCCCTAACTCCAATGCTTTTGTCTTTGTGCTCTATAATTCTCCAATGTGAGTAGTTTTCGCCATAGTCCACTGCACACACAGCTCCTTTTTCTACTGAACTGTATTTTAATTGTCTATTCCAAATAATAAGTTCCATTTTAGCTTTGAATTTATTCGTTTCCACAGGATTTAGAAAGTTACTCCTTAATTCAGTTAAATTAGTTTCTTCAGTTCTGTGTTTGACCTCATAAGTTTCTTTACCATCTCTTCCCGTAAGAGCATTTTACGAGTGTCCCGTAAATATCAGGAATCCGGTAACACATCAAATCTCAGACATCGCTACGGCCGGAAAAATATCCTGCAAGAACGGGACCAACGACGACTGAAGAGAATCGTTCAAAGTGACAGAAGTGCAACCCTTCCGATAATTGCTGCAGATTTCAATGCCGGGCCATTATCAAGCGTCAGCGCTCGAAACATCATCGATATGGGCTTTCGTAGACGAAGGCCAATTTTTGTAACCTTGATGATTCCACGACACAAAGCTTTACACCTCGCATGGGCTCGTCAACACTGGCATTGTACTGTTGATGACTAGAAACTTGTTGCCTGGTCGGACGAGTCTCCTACCAAATTGTATCGAGCGGTGGATGCTCCATGTCAGCAAAGGGACTGTTCATGCAGGTGGAGGCTCAGTAATGGTGCGGACCGTGTGCAGGTAGAGTAATATGGGACCCTGATACGTCTAGATACGACTCTGATAGGTGGCAAGCGTGTACGTATCCTGTATCCTGTCTCATCACCTGCATCCATTTATTTCCATTGTGCATTCTGAAGGACTTGGTGAATTCCGGCAGTACAGTGCGACGCCCTACACGCCCAGGATTGCTACAGAATGGCTCCAGGAACACTCTTCTCAGTTTAAACACTTCCGCTGGCCACCAAACTCCCCTGACATGAACATTAATGAGCATATTTGGGATGACTTGCAACGTGCCGTTCAGAAGATATCTCCATCCCCTCGTACTCTTACGGATTTGTGGACAGCCCTGCAGGATTTATGGCGTCAGTTCCTTCCAGTACAACTTCAGACATTAGTCGAGTCCATAGCACATTGTGTTGACTTCTTCGTGCTCGAGGGGGCCCTAACTCCGTTTTAGATAGGTACTTTGCCCCCTTAATGTAAAATTTTAAATGTGATTGATACAAATTTCTGATGATTCATAGTTGTACCCTGCTGTTTCCTTTGTAGTTTTCTTTTATGTGGTTTGTTTTTACCCATTTACTTTTAAATTTTACTCTTCCTCTTACTAACAGGTTATCAGGGTTCGTTTCCATTCCACTCATCAGTCTCACGTGATGGAATCATTTTCCCATGTTTTCATTTGCCATTGATTAATCTCTTATTGATCTACATCGGTGGGACACTTAGGTGTATTTGTCAATTTGTCAGTCTAAGTAATGTATTTTCTGTCTGCAGTGAACTGAAATTCGTAAATTCTGGTATCTTTTTCGATTCTGATTAATTTACGCTTCTTCATTACTGCAATTACTTCTTCAGTATGATTTTCTCCTATACGAACACTGGTATCTTCTCTCATGACAATGCAGTCATTCTTATTTACGAAGCTAAGAACACTTTATAAGTGCTTCTAAAATTTATCAGATTCACATTTTCTTCTTTCTTTAGAAGCATATACTGATGTAAAGCTCATAATATCCTCTAGCTATTTAGAATCTGCATTTAGCATTTTATTTATCGAATCGTAAGATCCTATCCTTCTCCTTAATTTGTCATTTACTATATTAGCTGCTCCTGCAACGGCTGTAGTTCCGGTAGGAATACCACAGTAAGTAAATGAGTAGACTCCAAGATAACAGGCTAACCTCTGCTTATTCTTGGCCTCAGACACTACAAACAAGTCTAATTCTTTCCATCTAGTAGTAATTCAAAACCTTTACAGGGAAAGCCATGTACATTCCATATTTCACTGCATGCATATTCAGATATACCACGTCGTGTACACTTTAGCTTCTACGCATTTCGGTACCATTTCATATGTCCGGTTTCCGAGGCTAACATGGAGTTCACCAGCAATATCAATTTTCCTGTGCACGCGTTACGAGCGCTGGGAAAGGGTAACCCAGTGGTGGATCTGCCACTTTACTGCTTCTGACCCAGCAGGATGTTTTTCAGAATTTTCTACCATGGGGAAACTGTCTTCACAACACCTGGAGAGCCCTCACTGTCCAGAGCTGTGAGCCACACTTCCTCTTGTTCCCCTATCAGATTTCGTGATTTCACTACTGGCCATTAAAATTGCTACACCACTACGATGGACGTGCTACAGACGCGAAATTTACCCGACAGGAAGAATATGCCGTGATATGCAAATGATTAGCTTTTCAGAGCATTCACACAATTTTGGCTTCGGTGGCGACACTTCCAACGTGCTGACTTGAAGAACGTTTCCAACCGATTTCTCATACACAAACACCATTTGACCGGCGTTGCCTGGTGAAACGTTGTTGTGATGCCTCGTGTAAGCAGGAGAAATGCGTATCATCACATTTCTGACTTTGATAAAGGTAGGATTGTAACCTATCGCGATTGCGGTTTATCGTATCGTAACATTGTTGCTCGCTTTGGTCCAGACCCAATGACTGTTAGCAGAATAGGGAATCGGTGGGTTCAGGAGAGTAATACCGAACGCCGTGCTGGATCCCAACGGTCTCGTATCACTAGCAGTCGAGATGACAGGTGTCTTATCTGCATGCATGTAGCGGATCGTGCAGCCACGTCTCGATCCCTGAATCAACAGATGGGGACATTTGCAAGGCAACGACCATCTGCACGAACAGTTCGACGACGTTTGCAGCAGCGTTGCCTATCAGCTCGGAGACCATGGCTGCGGTTAACCTTGACGCTGCATCACAGTCATGAGCGCCTGCGATGCTGTACTCCTGGGTGCAGGAATGGCCAAACGTCGTTTTTTCGGATGAATCCAGGTTCTGTTTACAGCATCATGCTGGTCGCATCCGTGTTTGGCTTCATCGCGGTGAACGCACATTGGAAGCGTGTATTCGTCATCGCCATACTGGCGTATCACCCGGCGTCATGGTATGGGTGCCATTGGTTACACGTGTCGGTAACCTCTTGTTCGCATTGACGGCACTTTGAACAGTCGACGTTACATTTCAAAAGAGTTACGACCCGTGGGTCTACCCTTCATTCGATTACTACGAAACCCTATATTTCAGCACGATAATGCACGATCGTATGTTGCATGTCCTGTACAGGCCTATCTGGATACAGAAAATGTTCAACTGCTGCCGTGGCGAGTACATTCTCCAGGTCTCTCACCAATTGAAAACTTCTGTCTGGTCAATGGTGGCCGAGCAACTGACTCGTCACAGTACGCCAGTCACTACTCTTGATGTACTGTTGCATTGTATTAAAGCTGCATGGGCAGCTGTACCTGTACATGTCATCCAAGCTTTGTTAGACACAATGGCCAGGCGTATGAAGGCCGTTATTACGAGCAGAGGTGGTTGTTCTGGGTACTGATTTCTCAGGATCTATGCATCCAAATTGCGTGAAAATGTAATACATGTCAGTTCTAGTATAATATATTTGTCCAGTGAATACCTGTTTATCACCTGCATTTCTTCTGGTCGTAGCAATTTTAATGGCCAGTAGTGTAACTGTACACGAGACGCATTTGAGACATGAAGTTTTATTATTGCTGAGTTCTAAAGAGCGTTCACAAACAGTACGGAGGCCCAGACTCGTAGCTGACGCAGAAATAAAAACAAGAAAGGACAGTTCCATAAAAACATGGGAGAACTGCCGGATATCAGTAACTTCCTGCCACGATATTTCGGCGCAGAGTCTTCTGGCCATCCTCAGGTGAGTGCCACTGTAGTAGTACAACTATAGTGGCACTCACCTGAGGATGGCCAGAAGACTCTGCACCGAAACATCGTGGCAGGAAGTTACTGATATCCGGCAGTTCTCCCGTGTTTTTGTCGAACAATCAGTACGCCTGGAAAGCTTTAAACATCACAAGAAAGGACAGTGTTATTATTGTATCCGTAGCAACAGTGGCACTGAGAGTGGTAACTGACGGGCAGAATAACCGCGTCTCTCATACAATGACGGGCGCTACCTGCCATATCTAAGTAGTGTGAGAGATAAGTTTTTTGAGTGGCTCCGGGACAAAGATAATCCCGTTTCCCCGATTTACCATTTTCTCGTTACACTTGTTAGTGGGCACAACGCTGCTTAGAGGCGGTGAAGAAGGTTGCGGGTAGTGGCGGAGCGGTACTCACCGGGCGTCCCGCGAGGTTCCTGACGCGGCAGTGCAGCACGGCGGTGGCGCCCAGCGGCACGCTGACGTCGGTCACCAGGCTGGTGTCGAACACAGGGTCCGCAGGCCGCGGGGTGGCGCTCGTGCGGGCCGACGGCCGCCTGCCGGACTCTGTCACAACACACCACACACCGGTCACGCGCCGCCAGCGCTGTAGTCCTCTGTCTCTACCTCTGCCACTGAAATACTGAATGTGTTTTTCCAAATATGTTTATTAATACGTGTAATACTTATTGTATGGGAAGCCGTCGGGGCTTGCCAGAAATCGCTCTCCTCCCTAGATACAATTCAAAAATTAGAAAAAATTTCCAACCCATGTTAAACAATAATTAGTCCAAACACTAGTCTTGCCTAATCTTTACTACTGTGACGTACTTCAACACGGCACAAATAATGAAATTTCGAGATGCCTCGGGCTAGTGATGAATGCTTGCGTTAGATACGTGTGAAATATATGGTTGTATGATCATATCAGTCCTTCATACTCCCAGCTAGGTTGGGTACGCCCACATAAGGCACGCGATCTCCACACGATGTGCATACTTCATCCATTTCATAGCCACTTATCTTCTCACATTAAACACCTATCATCATTACACGACCGCAATTTCAGATCGGATACGTCTAGCAACTTGGCTGTGCTTTTACATAACACAAAATCTTTCTCCGTGTCATTCTCCATCTCAGCCATACGACAATGGAACGCGTTCCCCTGTGATCTGCGTCTTATCCAGAACTACTCAACATTCAAGAGGGAACTCAAAACTTAAATATTACGAACGGTATAGGCACCATTGTTGTGCCCCTCTCATCTGTTTCTTTCTCCTCTCCATCATAGCTTCGAATTTTACCATTCTATTTCTCTTCCTCTAACCTATCTACCTCTTCTTTATCTCTATCCCTCCTTTGTATCGTCTTACGCCTCTGCTCGGTCAGAATAACCCACAAGCTGCAAGAACATAACGAGAAAATTCCCAACTAGCTATCGGACAAACATGCATAAAAGAAAAATATGTCTACTTTCATATACACAGTCATCACTATTATTATTATTATTATTATTATTATTATTATTATTATTGATTGTTATAATTATTGTTTTGATTGTTGTAATTATCATTGTACTACGGTTACAATATCTATTTTTTTCCGTAACATTAATACTGTATAACACGTTATATGTCTTTAATGTTCTGTAGAAACTTAAACTCGTTCAATCTGAGTATGCCTGGTTAGGTATAAGAGAGGTCCTCAAGGCCCTAATCTTGCTAGGTAAAATAGATGCATAAATAAATAAAAATCCTAAAAATACTATACGGGATGATATCTTCATCGTGTACCAACTCTATGGATTGATCGACCAGAGGATACGGAACAAAACATGAACTTATGTTCGGAAACCCATGATTTCCGTGCAAGACACCATTTATTCAATAATACATTGTTACAGAAACTGCAGTCTAATACGCGCTGTACCATGCATCCACTCCTGCTAGTGTTGTGTCCGGTTCATTTCTCTTACTGATTGCCCTTGTGGAGGATGTGATACAGTGTTTATACACTGTGTTTTTTTTTGGTCATCAGTCTACTGACTGGTTTGATGCGGACCGCCACGACTTCCTTTCCTGTGCTAACCTCTTCATCTCAGAGTAGCACTTGCAACCCACGTCCTCAATTATTTGCTTTACGTATTCCAATCTCTGTCATCCTCTACAGTTTTTGCCCTCTACAGCTCCCTCTAGTACCATGGAAGACATTCCCTCATGTCTTAGCAGAAGTCCTATCATCCTGTCCTCCTTATCAGTGTTTTCCACATATTCCTTTCCTCTCCGATTCTGCGTAGAACCTCCTCATTCCCTATCTTATAAGTCCACCTAATGTTCAACATTCGTCTATAGCACCACTTCTCAAATGCTTTTATTCTCTTCTGTTCCGGTTTTCCCACAGCCCATGTTTCACTACCATACAATGCTGTACTCCAGACATACATTCTCAGAAATTTCTTCCTCAAATTAAGGCCCGTATTTGATATTAATAGACTTCTCTCGGCCAGAAATGCCTTTTCTGCCATAGCGAGTCTGCTTTTGATGTCCTCCTTGCTCCGTCCGTCGTTGGTTCTTTCACTGCCTAGGTAGCAGAATTCCTTAACTTCATTGACTTTGTGACCATCAATCCTGATGTTAAGTTTCTCGCTGTTCTCATTTCTACTACTTCTCATTATCTTCGTCTTTCTCCGATTTACTCTCAACCCATACTGCGTATTCATTAGACTGTTCATTCCGTTCAGCAGATCATTTAATTCTTCTTCACTTTCACTCAGGAGGGCAATGTCATCAGCGATTCGTATCATTGATATCCTTTCACCTTTTATTTTAATTCCACTCCTGAACCTTTCTTTTATTTCCATCATTGCTTCCTCGATGTACAGATTGAAGAGTAGGGGCGAAAGACTATAGCCTTGTTTTACTCCCTTTCTCCCTTCTTAATACGAACACTTCTTTCTTGATCGTCCACTCTTATTATTTCCTCTTGGTTGTTGTACATATTGTATCTGACCCATCTCCCCCTATAGCTTACCCCGACTTTTTTCAGTAACTCGAACAGCTTGCACCATTTTATATTGTCGAACGCTTTTACCAGGTCTACAAATCCTATGAACGTGTCTTGATTTTTCTTTAGCCTTGCTTCCATCATTAGACGTAACGTCAGAATTGCCTCTCTCGTGCCTTTACCTTTCTAATGACAAACTGATAGTCACCTAGCGCACTCTCAATTTTCTTTTCCATTCTTCTGTATATTAATCTTGTAAGCAGCTTCGATGCATGAGCTGTTAAGCTGATTGTTCGATAATTCCCGCACTTGTCAGTTCTTTCCGTCTTTGGAATTGTGTGGATGATGCTTTTCCGAAAGTCAGATGGTATGTCGCCAGACTCATATATTCTACACACCAACGTGAATAGTCGTTTTGTTTCCACTTCCCCAAATGATTTTAGAAATTCTGATGGAATGTTATCTATCCCTTTGCCTTATTTGACCGTAAGTCCTCCAAAGCTCTTTTAAATTCCGATTGTAATACTGGATCCCCTATCTCTTCTAAAACGACTCCTGTTTCTTCTTCTATCATATGAGACAAATCTTCACCCTCATAGAGACTTTCAATGTATTCTTTCCACCTATCTGCTCTCTCCTGTGCATTTAACAGTGGAATCCCCGTTGCACTCTTAATGTTACCACCGTTGCTTTTAATGTAACCAAAGGTTGTTTTGACTTTCCGGTATTCTGAGTCGGGCCTTCCGACAATCATATCTTTTTCTATGTCCTCACATTTTTCCTACAGCCATTTCGTCTTAGCTTCCCTGCACTTCCTATTTATTTCATTCCTCAGCGACTTGTATTTCTGGATTTCTGATTTTCCCGGAACAAGTTTGTACTTCCTCCTTTCATAAATCAACTGAAGTATTTCTTCTGTTACCCATGGTTTCTTCGCAGCTACCTTCTTTGTACCTATGTCTGCCATCCCAACTTCTGTGATGACCCTTTTTAGAGATGTCCATTCCTCTTCAAGTGTAATGCCTACTGCGCTATTCCTTATTGGTGTATCTATAGCGTTAGAGAACTTCAAACGTATCTCGTCATTCCTTAGTACTTCTGTATCCCACTTCTTTGCGTATTGATTCTTGCTGACTAATGTATTGAACTTCAGCCTACTCTTCATCACTACTATATTGTGATCTGAGTCTATATCTGCTTCTGGGTACGCCTTACAATCCAGTATCTGATTTCCGAATCTCTGTCTGACCGTGATGTCATCTAAAGGAAATCTTCCCGTATCTCCCCGCCTTTTCCAAGTATATCTGCTCCTCTTGTGATTCTTGAACAGGGTATTCGCTATTACTAGCTGAAACTTGTTACAGAACTCAATTAGTCTTTCTCCTCTTTCATTCCTTATCCCAAGCCCATATTCTCCTGTAACCTTTTCTTCTACTCCTTCCCCTACAACTACATTCCAGTCGCCCATGACTATTAGATTTCCGTCCCCCTTTACATACTGCATTACCCTTTCAATATCCTCATACACTTTCTCTACCTATTCATCTTCAGCTTGAGACGTCGTCATGTATACCTGAACTATCTTTGTCGGTGTTGGTCTGCTGTCGATTCTGATTAGAACAACCCGGTCACTGAACTGTTCACAGTAACAGACCCTCTGCCCTACCTTCCTATTCATAACGAATCCTACACCTGTTATACCATTTTCTGCTGCTGTTGATATTACCCGATACTCATCTGACCAGAAATCCTTGTTTTCCTTCCACTTCACTTCACTGACCCCTACTCTATCTATATTGAGCCTTTGCACTTCCCTTTTCTAATTTTCTAGTTCCCCTACCAAGTTAGGGCTTCTGACATTCCATGCCCCGACTTGTAGAACATTATCCTTTATCAATCTTTTTCTCATGGTAACCTCCCCCTTGGCACTCCCCTCCCGGAGACCTGAATGGGGGACTATTCCGGAATCTTTTGCCAATGGAGAGATCATCATGACACTTCTTCAACTACAGGCCACGTTTCCTGTGGATACACGTTACGTGTCTATAATGCAGTGGTTTCCATTGCCTTCTGCATCCTCATGTCGTTGATCATTGCTGATTCTTCTGCCTTTAGGGGCAATTTCCCACCGCTAGGACAAGAGAGTGCCCTGAACCTCTATCCGCTCCTCCGCCCTCTTTGACAAGGCCGTTGGCAGAATGAGGCTGACTTCTTATGCCGGAAGTCTTCGGCCGCCAATGCTGATTACTTATCAAAATTTAGGCAGGGGCGGAGATCGAACCCAGGATCGAAGACGTTTCGATTATGAATCAAAGACGCTACCCCTAGACCACGGGTATTTACTTGGGAAAAGGCAAATGGTAACGGCCGTCGGGTAGCAAGATTGTATCAGGGGACCTTTCCCCACAGACAACAACTACAGTATTCAATATTTGCTACCGTGCTTCTCCGTTTGTCTGAGACAGGGTAATTTCCGGAAGCTCGAGATCATGAAGGACGTACTCGAAATGTTCAGTCACCAAACTAGGAGTAGAACGTGATTAACACTGTGGAAGTCGTCCGCCGTGTCAGTACCTAACAGTTGTCCCGCCAGTACAAGGAAAACTAGACGACCGTGTGGAACATTCCCCGTAACAACTGTTACACCCTCATCATTTGTAGCGCGTGCAGGGATTACTAACGACAGACTTTCCACATTGGGAGCAGTTTTGTTACTTGTCTCTTCACCAGGGAACCACGATTCCGGGGGATTTTTGTCATCCGTTCTATTCACAGATGAGACCGTCTTTACGTGGAATGGTATCTTCAACTTTCATAACAGTCAACTGGGGGGATGGTATGCAGAACCCCCATGGTACGGTGACAGCCAATCATCAGTATCGATGCAGCACGAATGTGTGGACGGGGATAAGTGCCGACTGTATTTTTCGGCCAATCTTATTTGTACGTCGCCTATATGACAGGAACCATGGGATAGTTCACCGAATCTCAGCCCGTGCCATGTCAAAAATATCGTATATGCAGAGGCCATTCCACCGAGCGAGGTGGCGCCGTGGTTAGCACACTGGACTCGCATTCGGGAGGACGACGGTTCCATCCCTTCTCCGGCCATCCTGATTTAGGTTTTCCGTGATTTCCCTAAATCGTTTCAGGCAAATGCCGGGATGGTTCCTTTGAAAGGGCACGGCCGATTTCCTTCCCAATCCTTCCCTACCCCGAGCTTGCGCTCCGTCTCTAATGACCTCGTTGTCGACGGGACGTCAAACACTAACCACCACCACCACCAGAGCCCATTCCATATGTGGAGACAATGGAACAGCATATTCATGCTGCCTTTGGCACTTTTCGGATTGAGTCTGGCAGATGTGACAGTGGGAGACAGTAAATGCTTTGGTATGTGCGTTGAGGAACGTGGAAACCATTTTCAGCACATACTGTAACTGTGGCTCCATGGTAAAGCGCCTATTAAACCTCAGTTTCTGGAACGATATATGTATGAATGATCTCTAGCACGGAAACCATGCATTACCGGACATAAGTTCATTAGACCTTTTTTGTGTCGTATCATCCCTAGAGTTTGTACAAGATGGAAAAATTCACCTTGTACAATCCCAGTTGTCAGTAAAAACGCGGACACACATAAATTAATGTAAGTTTTTTAAAAATTGGATCTAATCCAATTGATCTGAATTTCTCGACAAATATGAGGGACATTCGACAAACCGAACGACATAGCGATTTTTCTAGTAAATATGCGTAGATCTGTAATGAAGCTGGCTACGCGATTAGCGGCATAATGAATGTGAAGAATGATTTCATTTATCACAAATGCGTGTATTTTCATCATCAGAAATGTAAAATAGGAACATAACAAACGAAGTGATGTACAAAAAAAAATATTGCCATAATTTTTTTGGATACTAATAACTAAGACTGAAAATAAAGGGCTATGGGGGGGGGGGGGGGGGGGGAGGCTGCTTGAAGTGACAGGTCGAAAAAAGCAAGTAGTAGTGGAGGAGAGGACACAAAAGATTACACCATGTTAAAATATCAATGTGAAATATACCCGCTCAGTACTTGGATCATATGAACTACATGTGACTCTTTCTAATGTTCCCTTCATTATGTTATTAAATCAGATCATTAAATGTGTTACTTCCACGTGCACGCATTTCATTCTGTCGTTTCATATGATCTGTTATTGTGCCATATGTGACACTGCGCCACTACGTACAATCCGCAGCTACCTAATGGCAGTTTTGTCTTCCTATCACAGTTTTATGGGAATTCGCTTACTAGTCTCTCATCTCAACAGGGGCAGGTAGGAGTAAAGTGTGTTTGCACATTTGTCTGATGTTGTTCAGTTATTACTATCTAATAAGTTTATGTAATATATTTTGTATACAAATTCGTTTGTTATAACTGAAATTTAGATTTTTGAAAGTGGAAATAATTCCGAAACGCGTCATGCAGAGTTTATGATCAATAAGGCGATTTTCCTCTCGTGTATGACTTTTTATGCTACCCAGTCTGCTTAGCTACAGATCTTTTAATTATCGTCCAACATTTTGTTTTGTTAAAGACGAGCTGCATAAACGCTCACTCGGGCAGTGTGAACTGCCTTAATGGCCGCTAGGGACTTGCGCTGATACGCAGTCGTAAATAAAACGGTTATGGTGGAGCAGCAGGTTTCTGCATTGTTCAGTCTGCAAGTAGTGGGGCAGCTGTTACAGTGCAACGGGCATTTCGTCTACGATTCGCCACTGAACCACCAACAAGGAAAAGCGTAAGCCGTTGGCTCAAGCAGTCTGAATGAACACAATCTCTCTGGAGAGGTAAAAGCCTGTCAGGCGAATAAAAGACCGTTTGTTCGTAGCCCTCAACTTAGCGATGATTTACAACACTTCATTTACCAACAAGACGGAGCACCATCCCATTCTCACTATCACGTCGAAGGATTTTTAAATAAACCCTTTTCTCGGCAGCGGATAGGTCGCAATGGACGTCTACACCTCTGGCCAACGGGATCTGTTGGTCGCACGACCTTTTACTTTTTCTATATTAAAGAGAGTATTTACGTCCCTTGTCTACTAAAAACTCTGGACGACCTGCAGAATCGTGTCGTTGCAGCGGTGAAATCCGTATCGTAATATATGCTTCTTCGCGTGTTGTACGAGTATGGCAACTGTTTTCATGCTTCACATGCAGCATTTGTATCCCCCACATTTTCTAACCTGTATTAAAAAACGTTGAACAGTCTTCCTTTCTTTATAAAAAAGACTTACAAAGCGCTATAAGTTTAGTAAAAAATATTCACTAGTTTTCTTGTGAATTTTTTTTATTGTTTCTTGATATGACGGTTGAAAGGATTGTCACATAATATGTAAGCCGTGTGCACTGCCTTCGCGGCCTGCCAGAGTAGTGCCTCTCTGATTATCGAATGACTTCCGTGGTTTAGTCTTACGATCAGACACGCTGATCTGAGGATCTTTGACTGTAACATTGTTTAAGTGCGCGCGTCGTGTCGATTGCTCTCAAGAGTTCAAGATCGGTTCCGCGCTGGTGCGAGAATACCCCGCGAGGTGGTGTGGCACGCTGCGGAGCGTATATGTTATGAAACAGCTCATTCGTTTAAATGATTTAGTATTTGTAATTTGCCCACATTGCAGTGTTAAAGTTTCTTTCTCCCGTTAAGAAATGTCTTAACTTCAGTTGGCTCTAATTTAGTACGGTGTGGATATATAAAGAACAAACATATGCTGTTATTGTTGTTGTTTTACCGTACTTTAGCGATTCCGCACTAAAAAGGGAGTTCTTTTTACTGAGGTATTGCATATAGATTAGCTGAATGGATGATCTCTGAACTGTTTCTAATTCTAATACGATTAAGTAAACTGAGATTGTTGCTTCTCATAAACTTAGGAGCTGTTCGTGAACTAGCTGTTGACTTACTGAGTGCGTGTGGAATACGAGTAATTGGCTTAATCTGTTTGCTCTTCTGTTGATCAGGAATTGTTTCAGAAAGTCAGGTGGTCTTGGTTGCATTGATCAAAAAGTTACTTCTTACATGAAGTGTCTGAAAGTCATTCAAATTGTTGGTTAGTTAAGTTAGTATGAGAGGGAGCAATCATATATTGCCTTAATTCGCAGCGGCTAAATTAAAAGATAAAAACTCAATGGGTTTGTGGCGACTAAAGTCAAGGGATAGTTCTAACACTTGCAATTGATTTTCAATGAAAATTTTCCGTGTGTGTCTGCGTGGATTTACGTACGTCCTGAACCGTTATTAAAGAGGTTAATTAAGCGCTGTAACTTCTTTTCTATGCCTGATGATAACAGGTTAGGTATCATAAGTTATTCTAGCCAGGAGGCCCAAGACGTGGAGTACCGTAAAGAGACAGGCCTGCAAGTGCACTGAACGACACACAACTTGTAAAACTAATACCAAGGTTGTCAACATTATGGCGCATATAAGTACTGTTGTTTATCCCTTGGTTGTCATTGGATTTGCGAGGATTTTATCTGTTGTTTAAGTGATTGTCTGACTGTTGTTTATCGCTTTGTTGTCAATAGATTTGTGAGGATTGTGTCTGTTACTTAACTGATTGTCTTGAGCGGTTTCTCAAATCAGTTTATTCTAAAATTATGAATTGTAAATATTTGTTTTAACGATGAAAGGTCGTACTTGAAGAATCTTTTTGGAATTCTTTGTACATATTGTTTACTGCCAATATTATTTTACCTTTGGCAATCAGACCTGCAAAGTTCATAATGTTATTTAATGCTGGTTATCAGAGTTTGTTTAAAATTTTCTGAACTGACCTTCTTTGTTCAAGTGTTAAAATTTTTGGAGAGACTAATAGTAAATCTGTTTTGAAGGTATGTTTGTAAAGTGGCGTGGCAGCTTGCAACTCTCCTCTCGCATATGTGGCTATGATGACCATAGAATTCATACGGGTTCGACGTACCAATGGCGTATTGTGAACTGAAGCTTAAGCTTTAGCAATTAAAAACTTGATGCCAAGAGCAAACCCAACAAGCATAAGGCTTCCACACTACAGCTACAGCCATATGTTTAAAATTGAAGAAGCTTAAACTTCAATTGACGATTAACGATTGGTATTTAAGAGTCGTGTTGTACATAAGTACTCTGTGGTCGTCAGTCGATGGGACAATCCGGTTATGTGAGTGATGAAATATTGTTTCAAAGTCCAGGGACGGTACAAATCCAACAATGAGACGTAGCGTAGCCCAGCGATCCTGGAATAACCAATGACGCCGCGAGGGAGAGGGGGCTACGTGACTAGTTCACGCGTTTGCCTCCAGAGAGACACAATTGAATATCGATCTCTTACGAACTGCTCCTACTCCAGGGTATTTAAGCCGTGTGCTTGTGCGTCTCTCGTGCATCTGCTCTACTCCAGAGCAGGTGGCTAAAGCTAAACATCAATAAACGCATACATTTTCTCTGAATTTACGACTTTCAGTCACTACTGGTGGCGACCTCTTCCAACCTCACCTGCCGTCCATGAACAGCAAAGAATGTGTAGTCAGTACGCGGAATAGAATCATCTCTTTAGTCGCTGTGACACCGAAATGAAGATGGCGTAGAAAACACTGAAATGATGACTTTGGGCTTTCTGCTTCGAATCTTCAAATGAAAGCGCAAGTTCATCTACAGTAGATGAATCAGTTAAATTTTACAGACGTTGTGGGGAAGTACATGCTCCACTTCTCTCAACATTTTATAGAAAGTTGCTGGAGGAACGACAGGTACCAACCAATTAGACAAAATTGGAAATCATTCGCCGTTTCAGGAAGGGTTACCTCACAGAAGCGTATAATTATAGATTTACTGTACGACAAACCTGGCATTGACACTTCCTGGAAGATTAAAACTGTGAGCCCGACCGAGACTAGAAATCGGTACCTTCACCTCCAGGAGAGCTTGTGTGATGTTTGGAAGGTAGGAGACGAGGTACTAGCGGAATTAAACGTGTGAGCACGAGTTGTGAGTCGTGCTTGGGTAGCTCAGAGGGTGGAGCACATGCCAGCAAAACGCGAAGTTTCCGAGTTGGAGTCTCGGTCCAGCACACAGTTTTAATCTGCCATGAAGTTTCATATCAGTTCACACGCCACTGCAGTGCGAAAATGACATTCTGGAAACCTGCCATTGTTCGGGTACTCATTTGCCAATTTTCTCGAAGTACTTAAATTTTCATGAATTCATGAAAACTCCTTAAATTGTGAAAGAGTTCTCTACGCTAGATCTAGCTGTTTTGCATGTATGCAACGGATTTTGTAAACGTCTCTATGGCAACGCCTCTTCATAGCTTTATATGTGGCTATTGTTTCGCCTACAGCCGTTTGCACTTCGTAGCTGTAAAAAGCACTGTCGTGCGGCAGTCGTCTCCTTAAGCTGAATCGACTGTTGTAGCGTCTTAGAAGTAATGAATAAATGTATCAAAAGTTCATGCATGATGCGGTACTATTTGACATGTCTCCGTGTTTATGACGACATATTTCTTGAGCGATGTGTGGTACAGTGTTTAATTTTTTAGACAGATTCAGCAGCTTATGTGGATACTGAATGGTATTTCGACTCTGCAGCGGAGTGTGAGCTGATATGAAATTTCCTGGCAGATTAAAACTATGTGCCGGACCGCGACTCGAACTCGGGACCTTTGCCTTCCACGGACAAGTGCTCTACCATCTTTTTTTTACATTAGTTAACCCTTTTATAAAATTGAACTAAAAAAAAAAAGAACCAAGTGTCATCGCCACTTTTCGTCCTAAAAAAAAGAAAAAAAATCTTTTCCACTTCAGGCGTTGGCTCCTGACTAAACCTAGCCTAGAGAGCTGCCTATCTACCATGGTAAATATAGGAAATCAAGGTTAGGGCTATCCTTAAAAACAAAACAAAATCTTCTTTTTTCTGAATTTTATTTTTATTTTTATTGTTGTTATGTCATTATTTTTTTGTTTTTGTTTAGTTTTGTTGTGTCATTGATCAGAGGCCTTCTGCGCCCCGCTGGTAATATGTTGAGTCACGTCTTCTCGAAATTGATGTGTTCTGTTCAATTGTTCAGAAATGTTCATTGGTTCAAACAGGAAACGTTCTTCTCTCTTGGCTTAACACATTCCAGCTGCGAGGCGGGTCGTGGAAAGCACTCCCAAGGAAGTTCGAGAAAAATTGTCTGTATTTTGGGTGACGGACAACGACATAATGACGGTCATTGAGGTATGTCCAAAAATCGAGTACAGGGTCTACAGTTTGTCCAAATAGGTAGTGAATGGCATGTCCGCGAATCCAATTCACAGCATTGGTAGTTGTCCGAGGAAAATATTCACGATTCCGAAATAATAATGAAAGGGGAGTAATCCGATCCGGAATGTCCCGCGTAGCATCTCAGCTACCCAAGTACGACACGTGACCTCTACTCACAATTCCGCCAATATCTCGTCTCCCGACTCCGAGTCTCGGTCCGACATACAGTTTTAATCTGCCAGGAAGTTTCTTATGTGGGTACTGTCTGCAAAATGTGTTGTGAATAGAGTTAGCACTAAAGAAATAATAAATTTAAACGTCTGCAAAATGCGACAGCTTTTCACGTATCGTAGTGTTCATGACATCATATAAGTATGATGGACAGGTGGTTCTTACCCCCACGGCGGTTGTTGCTTGATGGTAAGGAATATGTTTGTCAAGGTCAGTTGAAATCGATCCACTGGTTTAGGAGTTATGGAACATAGACACATACAGTTTTATAATACTGATCGATATTGCTGATGCCAGTCTATTACGGAATTTTGGAACCGAGTGAGGGGGCGCAGTGGTTATCACACTGGACTCGCATTCGGGAGGACGACCGTTCAATCCCGTCTCCAGCCATCCTGTTTTAGGTTTTCCGTGATTTCCCTAAATCGTTTCAGGCAAGTGCCGGGATGATTCCTTTGAAAGGGCACGGCCGATTTCCTTCCCAATCTTTCCCTAACCCTAGCTTGCAGTCAGTCTCTAATGACCTCGTTGTCGAAGGGACGTTAAACTGTAACCACCACCACCACAGAATTATGGAACATTTTAATTGCTCGAGATCACTCTATGAAAATCACCATGGATTTGCTAATCTGAGACCTTGAGAAACCATTTACGTCTTTCCTTCGTGGGGTACCACAGTCATACAGAACTCTTTAATAGAAATTTCGGCCATTTGACTGTTAATTGTTCATTTATTTTTAATTGTTCATTTATTTTACACAATCATCATTTCGCCTTTAACAATTCTCGAGTGCATGTTGAAATGTTAAAACAATCAATATGTTTTTTACGACGATGACGTTCCACAAACATATCAGACATGTTTCAAGGAGCACTTGAGAACGGTTATAAACACGAAATCATTATGATGTGAAATAAATGAACCGTCAACAGTCAAAGAGTGGAATATTCTGTTAAAAACAAATACAGGTAACTCTGATTATATAAGCTGGAGTACCATACACACTGCCACCCGCATTGATTTCCGAAAGGTATTCTAGTATTCGATGTACAGTGTGGGCATAACAAAACTAGCTCAGAAAATATTTCAAGCAGCTTAAGATAGGGAACCTTAAATTACCTCATCCACAACTGGGGCGGTTGGGTTGCCTATCTTAAGATGAATGATCTGGACAAGGCTGGTAACAGATGTGTGTTCACTCCCTATACCATTAGTTTTCGGGTACCAACGACCATGATTTTTATTCAGCCGGGGTTACGTTCTAACCCGTGATCCAGATATTTTTTCACTAGTCGGAGACGGTATCCCAAGACCACGGCCTGTAGTTCATATTATTAATACAGAAACGAGGTGACGGACTTCAGAATTTTTTCACTAATTTTACAGAAACGTACAATCGGGCACTTTCTTATTACATTCCTGGAAATTGAAATAAGAACACCGTGAATTCATTGTGCCAGGAAGGGGATGCACAATGTCAGCACTAGTACAGTGTATATCCACCTTTCGCAGCAATGCAGGCTGCTTTTCTCCCATGGAGACGATCGTAGAGATGCTGAATGTAGTCCTGTGGAACGGCTTGCCATGCCATTTCCACCTGGCGCCTCAGTTGGACCAGCGTTCGTGCTGGACGTGCAGACCGCGTGAGACGACGCTTCATCCAGTCCCTAACACGCTCAATGGGGGACAGATCTGGAGATCTTGCTGGCCAGGGTAGTTGACTTACACCTTCTAGAGCACGTTGGGTGGCACGGGATACATGCGGACGTGCATTGTCCTGTTGGAACAGCAAGTTCCCTTGCCGGTCTAGGAATGGTAGACGGAGCACAAATGCTTCTCAGCTATTGCCATTCGACGGCCAACACCGCGGTTCCTGGTGTGTCCGCTGTGCCGTGCGTGTGATCATTGGTTGTACAGCCCTCTCGCAGTGTCCGGAGCAAATATGGTGGGTCTGACACACCGGTGTCAATGTGTTCTTTTTTCCATTTCCAGGTGTGTATTATGAATACTGCTGTACATTTACTCATTTTCCACTCATTACAGCAAGTGAAAATTTCCCCAAAATATTTGAGTTTTTCGTTAAGATAGAACGAAGAAAAACTTCTTTATGCATATTCAACAGTATATTCACCGATATGAAGGTTCTCTTGCCAGTACCTGATAAATGATTTATATTTACAGTGAGAACACTGATGCTCTACTATTCCCTGGGAGGCCATCCGATGTAAAGGTCGTTACTGTAGGACTTCTGACTTCAGTAAAACGTCCCGAATTCTATTATTCAACAAGTCATCGGAAATGTATAAGTGACTTACGTAAAATTGTACCTTGTTAATAGTCGAAAAAACTGCACTGTGTCATGCTCCTTTATGTCGTATGGAATGACGATATTGACTTGTTGATCTATGTTTGCAAGATACCGTATATGAACAAAACCAGCTGTCTATCATATAATTCTCTTGAATCCACGCTGATTACTGAGACAAGCTTTTTACCCCACTAATATTTTAAGGTAGGTGTCATTCGAACACAAATTAGTGCCTCTAATTATATTTGATCACCAAAGCCTGAAATACTATGCCTTCCGTCGCAACGTGAGACGTAGACAGTGAAGACTACAGAAGCAGTATTTTCGTTGAGAATTTCTCCTTAATTTCCACTATTTACTATCAAAATGACAAAATTCCTGCATCCCGTTTCATCATTATTGAACAATTAAATTAAGCGTGATCGCCATTCGTATTTACTTTGATTCAGTTGCAAGGTATCAGACTGCAATAGCGTTATGGATTTTACTGTCTGTGCTCCATCCGTTGTCTCGGAGCCACTCCGTGCAGTGAATTCAGTAACAAGGAATGAATGCACAAAGAACGGCAGAGCTAGAGAACAACCCAGAAGAGTAAGAACTCGGACACGCGGCGCTGCATACAGGCTTCATAACTTCGAATCTAAGCGCTAATGAGGCAGCTGAACTAGGATAAAAAGCTTCCCGGGTGTTAAAAGCCGCAAGGATACAGAACTAGAAGGCTATTAACCAACTAATTATTCACGTTTAGAGTTAAATATTACCATAGTAATTATTAAGAAATGGAATTGAGAGAAATGTATGGAACATTATTTAATTACGAAACCATTCTGTTAGTTTTCAGAGGTAAACTGCTCTTAATTGTGGAAAAAACAGGCATTGCTGAATAAAAGGAAAGAGCTTGTGAATCACGACAGATGTGTTCCGAGATAGAGTATATCTAGTCCTGAAGGAAACCGGAAATAGCATTCAGCAAAATTCTCTTACTATGCTCGTCCCCATTTTTCGTTCCTTTCCTTTGTTTCAATTTCGTAAGCTTAGTAACCAGACTCAGTATGCCTCGTAATCATCATCATATGGTCAACAGTAAAAATACTTAACTGATAAATCTTGTTCCAGGAGCACACGAATTTTCTCAGTAATGTTCAGCCTCTGCACGAAGAAGCATTCACTGTAGATAGTTTCCTTTTCCCATGAATGAGATTTTCTATCTCCTTCACTTAAGATCACCACGTGAACTCCATGTAAAGTGTGTGGTTCTTGGTATAGTGTTGTAGATTCAAACTGTGTGGTGAATCGGATCTAAAACCAAATTTGATCGATTTGAAATGTAATGGCTCTGAGAACTATAGGACTTAACTTCTGAGGTCATCAGTCCCCTAGAACTTAGAACTACCTAAGGACATCACACATATCCATGCCCGAGGCAGGACTGTAGCGCCTAGAACCGCTTGGCCATCCGGCCGGCAAACGATTTGACAACACGTCCTTCCAAATACAACATCTCCTGAATAGCACTGCAGGACTTTGTTGCAAGATGGAAGTAATGTGATCTAACATCAAGTCCTACATGAATGACGATGGAAGCTGTAATTCCATCTGTATTGTTCATCATGACGTCGCAATGCTTAAGGAAGCTATAGTATCAGTTGTCGGGTAACGTGTGTTGTCTTGACCCTGCAGGCTGCAATCAATATGTTTCAGGTTATCGAAGACTGAGACATCAACAGTCCTAAGTGAAGTGCTGTTGTGCGCTGGTCACATAAGCACCGGATGCGGGCTCGAATAGTCCTGGCTAAAATTCTATGATCTGTGATTCTGTTCCACAACTTTGCTAAAAATGTGAGGGACCTTATAAAAATTTTACTAGGTGAGACTAAAATTAAAGAAAAACTGTTTGAGAGGAACGCTTTTAGGAATTTTACTGTCACTCATACACACAAATTCCAACCTATTACTTCTTTTATACAATACGATTTCCCAACAAAGTTGTGTAGTACTAGGGAAAGAAATCAACATAAAAATAAAATGACAGCTACTCAATTTTTACAAACATAAATGTTACACAGGCACTGTTTCCTACATAAAACATCAGTTTCATGAAATATTACGGAAAATAAATCGTAAGACACAGCTTTTTTAAAAATGAAGTATCTGAACACGACGCTGATGGTAGCAAGGGAACCAAATGCGGCTGTTAATACTCCCGAAATATTTTTTCATTGCGTAACCAATGTCTCTCTTGTTAGTCTACGAAATTCCAGTCAGGTAGATGAGGTAAATGAAATCTAAATCTATCTGAAAACATCTCCTTCATCACACACGCTATAACAAATTTGGTGCACAGAGCTCATGAATTCCTCGAACAGATACACTTTGATCACGTCAGAAATTCTCTGCAGTTCGTCTGCATTTGCCACTGTCGTTACGGATAACCGAAAACTTAGTGCCGAATGCTGGATCGTTTTCAAACCCAAAAGAATCTCATCACCACAGTTGTAATTTTGACTGTACAAAATGTATTCACTGAATGTTTATCAATATGTTGAATGCGCAACAATTGGTTCCTGTCATAGAAAAATAGGGCTGTCTCTCCAATCATGCGATAGTACTCAATTACGGCGATCCTTGATGCCTTTCGGAAAGATTGTTCTATATTACTTTTATCTCAGGATATTTAGTCATCACACTTTTGAGTTACTTAAACCACTACTATGTATAAGAGTGGATATCAGATGTCAACTCTAATTTCAATGTGAATGTGGACCTTAATGAAACATCCAGTTCTGTTGCTGTAGCACATACAACCAGGTTATCTTATTATCTACTTTGTAAGCGTGGTGAACCAGCCATTGTTTCATATATCTTATGGAATAACAGAGCCCTTAGATTAAGCCTTACTTTCAACCAGCCGCACGGCACAACATGATTTTCGTTCACATATTTTCCTTACATGGAATCCTACAATTAAACTTGACATTTACAGCAACACCAAGTGTTGAATGTAGTGCACCACTGTCGACGATATTATTGTACAAACCTGTCAGTCAGTCCCTATTTCGCCAAAGTATCGGCCACGCATGTTAATATTATTTGTATGCCGAATATTGAGTCTTCTGTACTTTAAAATTGATATCACCTGCAATGCTACTCGCATGCCTCACGTTACAGCAACATAGACATGCTGATCTCTATGTTAGGAGATGATGTAAATAAATACTGATAGTGTCAGTTACTAAGTCGTAAAGTCAAACGCCTTTGTTTCATGGGCCAATAAAATTGGCCACAAACGATGAAAAGCTAGTTTTAATTCTCATTTATCAATTTTGTCGTTTTAACAAACATTTTAACATGTGAAGCCGTAAGGGCATGAGCACTAATCAAGAATGTTTTTTGGTCTGAAGATGGCTAAATTGTTAGCCAAAAGTAGTACTCAGCTGAAATACAGAAGATTTCATGTGCGATCTTGACTACATGAGTTACCAATTCCCAATATAAACAAAAAATAAATTAACTTGTGTGTGTCCATGGCTCGTAATTTTGTGCTCCTTCTTTAATGTGATGCACATTCGGTGGCTTGTGTGACGGTGCCCAACTTATTTCATCGAGCAGTTTGTCATTAGGCTTCTTGGAGCCCGACTGACCAGTTCTACGACCATAGCAACACAGAAGAATCTGAGGGGAGGGTCACTGGGAATGAAACTCAGGCCCGCTTACACCAGCAATGAACAGGACTAACATGCTATCCAGTATACCGCGTAGGAGGTCTTTCCTGTCTCTCACTGCATTAGCCAACATATATTTCGCTGTAGAAAATGTAAATGAACATGGAACACGCACACGATGTACGTTCTGGTGACACCCACACACGATGTACGTTCTGGTGACACCCACACAATACAGACAAGAAAAGATCATGACGTTGTTTGACTGTGGTCTCCTGTCGGGTAGACCGTTCTATCGGTGCAAGTCTTCCAATTAGGCGCCACTTCGGCGACTTGCTCGTCGATGGGGATGAAATGATGATGATTAAGGCAATACAACACCTCGTCCCTGAGCGGAGAAAATCTCCGACCCAGCCTGGAAATCGAACCCAAGCCCTTAACATTGACATTCTGTCGCGCTGACCACTCGGCTACCGGGGACGGACAAGACAGCGATAATCATGAGAATTACAATGTGTTCCTCTATATCCTTCACACCTTACTAAAGAGAACGTAGAGATTCACACGACGATTTTATTCGGTTGTGCCGAGAAATTAGCGGAAGGTTCTTTGCGGAGCGCCTCATTATGTTGTTTATTGTTGTGTATTGTTACTGATAATTCAGTCTATATTGCAAGTGAGGGGCCCAGGGTGGGCGACATTGAGAATAAGTACACCGGAACTATTTTTTAACGTTTTACTGTGGTTCCTTTTGAGGAGGCAATAGATATAGATGTGTGAATAACAGAAAACTTTTGTTGGAAACAGTGCAAGAGTGTTCTGAGAAATAGAACTTATAGTTTGGTAATTTCGTTCACAATCTTTTCTTTACTTTCTTGGTCGTCACTTCACTGCTGGAATGAACGGTACATCGCTCAAATATGAGACTGGAGACGTGTCAATGTCTCTCTTTGCCGTTAACCTTCACCACAGAGTCGTACTGTTTCAAACCTGCGCCTCTGGCAGAATTGCCGAAGTTAACACTCCCCCCATCCGCCCTCCTTTCCTAGTAAGGCAACTGTTATGCAATTTCTTCTAATCACATTTTATATTTTTTATGAATAGATTTAATAAACTTTAACAATTACTGCAAAATATTGAGTACATAACGAGACTTTTCAAAAACATTTTACATGACAATGAAATTGATCATTGTAGTAAATAAATTACAAACTGCATCAACTATCTAACGAAAATGAAGCTATGCCGAGATCTATTTCACATTGTTTATGGCAACTACAGTACATTGATATCACGTGGTTATAATTAAACTGACGATGTTTTGAGTGCTGCATTGCGGATTGTCTGCTTTGCAGGGCTGTGAACTATCTTAGGTATGTTCATTAACTGACACACTCGCGGAGTGTCCAGAAAAAATAGTAGTTCTCCTGTCTGCAACCTGGCGAACGTATGGCACTGTAAGAAGTCACAATGTGAAATGTTCCCTGTTTAGACGTTAGTATTGTGTTTGGTGCCTGGAGATGCGGATTGACTTGAGAAGTGACAGTTTGTGAAAGGGTTATGAATTTTGAAATTTTCTGTACGAAACGCAATGGCTATTGAGAAGGAAGACAGTGCACTGCCGGTATAGTTGTTTTATCAGAATGGCAGGAATGCCCGACTCAGATTTTCAACTTATCGCATGCTCCAATGCAGCATCCCTCGTCCATTAAACCACATTCAAGTATTGATTTCCTTAGGAGTTCGGACTGTATTAGTAGATCTCACTGAAACAAGCAGCAAGGAGCTGCCGCCATGTTGCACTGAATAGACACCACTCGTCCCGACGTGGCTGACGCATACATTCATCTAATATAGAGACGCGGAACGAAAGGGGAAGGATGAGAGGAAATTAGTGGCTTCCAATTGCACACAGGATTGTGAAATGCAATGAGGAGAGTTGGAAAATTGCACAATTATCATACGATTTTCTACGGTAATCAACAAATTTGAGAGTAGGGAGGTTTATGAATGGGGGACGCTGCATTGTAGCGAGCGATAAGTTGGAAATTTTAGTCGCTCTTGATGGCCGAAGAAGTTAAAGCAGCCGCTCATGAGAAGCGGTAAATTGGGGTTGGAGTCCCTCTTAGGCCGGGCATGAATTTTTAACTTCCGTCACTGCATTGTCGCATTGCTCATTGTGGCTGGAATCCCGAATTCCTGCCCATTCACTTCCTTCTCTCCCCCCCCCCCCCCCCCATTCTCTCATACGAAAAAAATAAGGCTTGAAATATTCGTCAAGGATTTGTTACCCAGATGACATCCAGTGACCATATTCGAAGTCACTGAGTTCTCCTGAGCGACCCATCATGTCGCACTGTTTTTCTACTGAGAAAACGATGTTCTCCGCTGATCTTGTACTGGTGGATCCGCCTCTCGTGACATCTAGTTGTCAATTCTGCATTACACAGAAGTGTCCGAATACTTTTCATCAGACAGTGTAGACCACAAGTCACAATAAGGTGTGCGGCGGAGAGTCCTTCTAGCACCAATATAAGTTGCTCCCCTCCTCGTTCCATCCGCGAATGACTCGTGGGACAAACGACTGCCGTTAAACGTCAATATGAACTCTGATTTCTCTGGTTTCCTCGTCGTCGTCGTTTCGCTAGACGTGTCAGTGAAAGTAATAAATGTTACCCGAATGCTAAGGGAGCCCGAGCTAGCGGAATTCCAGCATTATACCTATGAATGATGCACAGCGCTCCTATTGTAGCACCTCCCAGTAGGGTTCGACGAGCATCTCCTTAATTCTCTCCCATTTAGTGAACGATCCCGTGACGAAACCTGCCGCTCATTAATTGTCCGTCCCGTTCCGCCAATCCGACCTACTAATGGTTTCAAACTAATGAGCATTACTCAAGAATCAGTGATACAAATGCCTTCCAAGCCAGTTACCTCGTGGATTGACTACGATTTCCTGTGAGTGTTCCAATTAATCTTAGCCTGGCATATGCCCTTCCTACAATTAGTGTTATACGTGACCAGCTCCGGAAGGTGACTGCCGACCGGAGTGGCCGAGCGGTTCTAAGCACTGTACTCTGGAACTGCGCGACGCTACGGTCGCAGGTTCGAAACCTGCAACGGGCATGGATGTGTGTGATGTCCTTAGGTTAGTTAGGTTTAAGTAGTTCTAAGTTCTAGGGGACTGATGACCTCAGAATTTAAGTCCCACAGAGCTCAGAGCCATTTGAACCGTAAGGTGACTCCTAGATGTTTCGAGATTGTTTGTAATCCCAGTGATTTATTTTTAATAAAGTAATGGTACTGTAATGAACTTTTTCGTTATTGTGTGAAATACTATCATCAATTTTACGCAAGATTCTCTGCAATGGGCTTCTGATGCTGCAACCTTCCCATAGACAACCATATCATTAGCGAACAGCTCTATTTAGCTTCCGACGTAGCCTTCTAGGTGAATTATACATATTGTGAACAGTAAGAGCCGACGGACTGTTCCTCGTACTGTCTAATTATGTAAAACCCTATAGCCATACTTAAAAGCAATATGAGATCAGAATAACATATGCACTTAGTAGTAGCGTAAACGAATAGGAGACAGACGGCCGTTGTGACCGAGCGGTTCTAGGCGCTTCAGTCCAGAACCGCCCTGCTGTTACGGTCACAGGTTCGAATCCTGCTTCGGGCATGGATGTATGTGATGTCCTAAGGCTAGTTAGGCTTAAGTAGTTCTAAGCCTAGGGGACTGATAACCTCAGATGTTAAGTCCCATAGTGCTCAGAGCCATTTTTTGAAATAGGTGACAGATTATTTAGGGGGAGGCATCTGTTGGAATACAATGCGTATGTGGAGGTTCCACATCACATTCTCCTGCATGGCTAATAGTTTAGACCATTAAACTATTCCGCGTAACAGATGACATCAAAGGAAATTAGGAGGGCCCAGAATTCTGTAACGTAGAATCAATCAGAGGAGGTGCATAAACACAGAGAATGTCACTATTCGCAGAGTCAGTGTGAGAATGGAATACGCTATTGAGTGGATAATACTAGCATCATGTGCACTGTGTGACGTCCACAATAGTGCACTAAGGATATTTATGGGCCAATCTATTGACAACTGCCCATCGCGAGAATGAAAGTCTAAGGGCATGCGATGGAGGCAGGAGAATATGTACGCGGAACAGAGATGATTGAGGAACCATTCTAGCGACGGTGTCAGCCCGAAACGGGGAAATCGATTAACATAAGCGATTTAACAACGGTCAGAGTGCCAAGGTACGACGCATGAGAACGAGCTTCACGGAAACGGTGAACATGTGAAAGGTTTTACGTTAAGAGAAGCAACAGTTTTGTCTGTGATATTGTCGACAGTAAACACTTTCCCTCAGTAGTTGTCTGATGCAGACTGTCTGGTTTCCAAGGCTTGTATTTTTGTCAAACAGTCAGTCTGCGGAAAGACGCTTCGGTATCGAGCGTGGCTGAAGCAGATATCCATTGGGGTGGAAGCCGAACTTTCGCAATCCCGGTTGCAGTAGCGGGTATTTTTTAAAGAAGGTAATACCTGACCAGATACTTGTGGGGCTAATACTGCGATAGTTGGATTTCGTGTTTAGAGAACATATTTTAGTTTTGGTTTGTAAATTTCGTAACTTTCATTGTTTCCATATTACGACATTCTTGCTTCCATGTCTCGTAAATGCATATATTCAAGAATGAATTACATCACCGTTCACGCCATTTCATTTGTGTACACCGAATGCGAAATTCGTGTAAGGAATTAATTTCAGTGGAAGTTTTGTCTAAAGAACTGATTTCGTAAACTTTCTTTTTTATTCCACATTACAGTTATTTGTAAATAACAATGCTCAACGATGTAGGTGTGTTCAGAAATTTTCATTTCTGATGTGCTATTAGTATTCAAAATATTCGCCCCGTAGACTCTAAATGGCTTTGGATATTTAAGAGACTGTTTTTCTTTTTGTTTTGATTAAATGTAGCACTCTGGTATTGAAAATGACAAGATTTATTTAAGTAATGATAAAGCAAATTGGTTCATTTTAGCTCGTACCAGTGGAACACAATTGGATGGCACATGTTATGTATCTGTTGTCGCAGAGGTAAGACAGCTGATTATTAGTACAAGGAATTAAATATTATTTTCCCAATTAGGTAACAATGATTGTCCATTCCGATTAGATTCAGTGAAACAATAACTGTATCAACATACATTCTGATATTATTTACTTTCAGTGCCTGTGTAATTGCTTTGCGTCGGAAATCTAGAGATTACATATAAAGTTTATACAGTAGAACAACAGTCACAAATGGTATGTCATATGCGTTGTGTTGGTAAGGACTGCATGTAATGTATGTAGCAATGCATGTAGGTACTTTAGAAAAAGAAGTTTCATATACAGGACAACTAATGTTTACTTACAAACTGTAGCCAGCACATACATCAGATACACAGTCAATCTAAGGCAGTGGCTTTTAAAATGTTTTGGCGCTGAGCTCTAAGGGACTTAACTGCTAAGGTCATCAGTCCCCTAGAACTTAGAACTACTTAAACCTAACTAACCTGATAACATCACACACATCCATGGCCGAGGCAGGATTCGAACCTGCGACCGAAGCGGTCGCGCGGCTCCAGACTGTAGCGCCCAGAACCGCTCGGCCACACCGACCGGCTAAAATGTTTTGCTCGAGAGCCTACGCTGACTTTGTGGGGAGGCACCATGGCCGTATATGTACCTACGTCATTATTAATTGCTAACCTACACAGGTTACTGTGTTTTGAGGCCCAAACAGACTAGCTGTAGGAACTGTGTGTAAATTTTCAGCCCGCTCCCAAGGGCTGATTTTTAAATGTGAGCACCATTACGAATACTTCGTGTTGACTGTTCTCAGTTTCACTTTGCTGCTACCCTCGACGGTCTCAAAGCTGTGACTCTGTAGTGGCCTGACGAACCATTGCTGTTTTACTTATGGTAGCGGACGATTAACTGATTATTGACAGTAATTTTACTTCTATTTAAACACATTTACAATGTTTCACACCATCACACATGTTCACTGAATGTCTTGAATGTCATCCTTCTTCTATTCATTGCGTTTTTTGACTATGGCCTTAATTTAATTTACGTGTTTCTTGCTACAAATACTACCGC
Organism: Schistocerca gregaria; assembly: GCF_023897955.1. Lineage (NCBI taxonomy): Eukaryota > Metazoa > Arthropoda > Insecta > Orthoptera > Acrididae > Schistocerca > Schistocerca gregaria. The sequence goes on along the minus strand of NC_064925.1, from coordinate 168,932,985 downwards.
GTATGCCCACGACCGTCTCTATAATACGCATTCAGAAATCCAAGTTGCTTAAGTGTCAAAATTCGCACCGTATTAACTGATGGACTCAAGTCACGTACGCCCGTGTGTTGCAAGTACTCGAAGGCAAACAGTAAAACGTTCTTCCGACCGCATTAGCACTTCAGAACCGTCCTACTTGCTCCTCTGGACCTGAAGTAATCAGCCATCTTAATTAATCTCACGGCCAAATTCATGAATGTCAGTTGAAACTAAATAAATCTTAAAATATTAATGTGTCTTCTTGTATTTTTACTTCTTACTTAACAGGGAAACTACACTCTTAAGAAGCTCTTACTGGTAGTTAAAAGTTTTGGATTCGGCTGTTGGTTGCTAGATGAATATTATTATACAGACAAAATGCAAAATGTAAGATACGACTGGCCTCACGAATACTTGATTGGTGCCGTAGAATGGCGAGCACTGATCTAAAGGTTTCAAAGAAATGAAAAAGTGAAAATGTGAAAAACTTGCGCAAATTAAAAGTCAGTCTTACTACAGAAAGTAAAATTGTAGATTGCATAGAAGTTACTGTTGGTCCACTCCTGTCTTGCTACTGTGGTGGGCATTAATGTAAAGTGTTTGAGGGACGTTGAGGTCACGACTATGCGACAGGATGTTGGATACCCAACCTCATCCGAGGCTTGCAGCCTCTGCAAAGCATGACAGACGGTGATTTCTGGCAGTCTGTCAGCGAGGGTAAAGTTGGTGCAGGTACAACTCTTTTCCTGTTGACACGACGGCATTATTAATTACGACTGCAGTGTGCAGAGGATAATGTTGAATGGGCCGTTGATCAGTGGAATCCTGTCACTTGATCGGGCCAGATATATGGGTGTTTCGGGATATTCCGTCGTACACGCTAACGGATTCTTAAAATGCGCCCCACGACACAGAAGCAGGCCACTGGAGGTAGTTTATGCTGTGATATACATTTACCTGTGTTTCCATGGGAACTGTGGTAGCAATGGAAGGCAACATGACGGCTAAGGACTACGCGATCATTACTGCGGGCCATCTGCGTCATATCATAATTGATGTCTTCCCCCACGGTTATGACATTGCAGCAGAATAACTCCCAGTGTCACAAGGTCATAATTGTGGTACAGTGATTTAAGGAGCGCAACAGCTTACACTGATGTCTTGGTCAACGTATTCCTCAACACAATGAAACATATCTGTGGCGCTATCGGGAGCCAACTACGTATTCAAAACCAGCTATCTGTTACATGGGATTTGCGTGACCTGTCCGTAGACATCTGGTGCCACAGACATCCGAAAATATATCAGGAACTTGTCGAGTCCACCTGAACTGCAGCTGTACTGCATTACAGTGGTGGATCAACGTCATATTAAGCTGCTAGACGTTATTTTTTAGCTCATCAGCAATCACTATGCATTAGAGAAAACTCCATTCTCCGAAATATGGGAGTACAGGTCAAAACAATACATTACTCTCCAGCAAACGTGGGATCTAAAATGCGTCCCTTAAGTACAATGAACACGTTTTCAGCTTCGCAAAGGTAGAAGTATATTCTTTCACACGAAAAATTGCAAATATAATCCTCTGTTGCGATCTTGCAAATGGAAGCAACAATCGAACCCGCGTCCCGTTTGGAATTAGAGGCCTCCATTACGATAGCAAGTGCAAAAATAAAACTACAATATGGAAGCATTTCACACATCGAAACTCAGCTGCTTCCATTTGGAACTAATGTATGCGCCTCACTTACCAGGAGAAGTGAATACTGCGTTCAGTAATAATACCAACAGATGTTTACTATACGCTGTATCCATGGGCCAAAACAAGGGAATGTAATCTCATTAGCCTACTGCGTTCAGTAGGCCTTTTCTAACAGCAGAGAGCTTGCAGTAGATCAGATGTGATTCACAGTACCGAAGACTGACAAATGCTAATAGCTCTTAAGGTACGCATTTTGAAGCCCATGTTTGTGGATTAGTGTAAGGTCTGATACTGCCAGATAAGGGAGACACAGCTACAGATTTTAATTATTTTGGATTACAATTTTATGTAATAAAATCTACGTGATACCTGGTTTGGTTGATTAGCAACCATATTCAGATGTATAAAAACAACAGAAAATGGTAAAATTTTCTTCAGTTATTATAAAAAGCCTTTACAAATAACGTAATAGATAATTTGGGTTTCCTATGCTGCTATTAATATTTTAATTTGTATATAAAATTATGTTATGTTATGTTATGTTATTGTTGTGGTTTCACATTAACTGAAAGGCAATTTATCCATTTCTTCCGTCGTTTCCTTAGATCTGATATTAGTTCGTAATCAAATGAAACCAGTTACGTCGAGTTGTTGTTACATTATGCTAACAAGAGCAGTGAAGTTTATAATAACTGAAATTGTGTGGATAAATGAGTGTCACTGCAGAATCCAAAGGAAATGCAGATTTCGTATACCGTAGTCTGTGAACTTTTGTTTGTAGGTAATTTTTTTTGGTGCTTTCCAAATTATAAGTAAGTATTCTTCTTAGCACTAAATAACGTTTGTTATATCTCTATTATAATGAATGGAGGAGATGGGTGTCTGCATGCGAGAGTAGATGTTGTTGGAAATCAAGAGACTGATAGTACAAATTAGACGAGGCAACGCTCCATTCAGAAGTTATAACACCCTACACTCCTGCAAGAGTTGATGTTTAACATCATTGTGGAGTACTGTTAGAGGCAATATTATTAAGCACTTATATTGCTTTACCGTGGGAATAAAGACAGCGTTTTAAGACAAATGAAAGTTTTTGGAAATGCGGTTTTGATTCCTTGTGTTCAATACCTTTAATGCCCGTAGGAATCCAATATATCTGTTTCTCATCTTCGGAGATGTTTATTTTCTCTAGTGTATGCGAAGATGATGGGAAACAGCGTCTTTCATTTCAATATACGTGCCTCAGTGTTCAAGAGGCTTAGTTCAGTGTGTCAAAAATTTGCTATAAACTTACTTTTCAGAGAAGTCTGTTTTAACTCTACACAGCGAGCCAAGTGTTGTGGGAACATTTATTGTGTTTGGGTGAAAAATGTTTAACTGTGGCGTCAACTGCGAGTCATGCCGGACAAATTGGTGAGATGTGAGCATTTACCAGATAGTGACAAACGCGCTAAAGCCTTTAACAAGTCTGTTTCAATTGGCTCGTGTAAGAGAAATTGGTGTCGTCGGAAGCACCGTGAGCAGAGCGACTACTCTGTCTGCCGTCCTGCACCCTTCCTTCCTCCCTCCCCCGCCACCCCCCCCCCCCACCACCCCCATCCTCTAACACTCTGTTGGCTGGCTACGTTCCCTGACGGTGCTGGCGATATTGAATTTCCCACCAGCAGCAGTGTCAGCGGTCGTCGCCAAGAGAAGCACTGGCCTCCAGACATAACCATTAGGCAGGCGTCCAACAAATATTTTTCTTTATTTTCTTCCCAGTCTCCTGTGACTTTTTTCATATTTTACACTACTTTAGGTGATGTGTGTTCGTGCGGAGGGGGGAAGAACCCGCAAGGAAATTCGCTGACGTGTTTATGCCTCCGCATAACTGTGGTAGCAGCAAGATTGTAAGGCCGAAAGAGGCTTCTCAGCTTGTGATATCTCGCTCCATCTATTCCGAAAGCAAAATTTCAAGCCCGTCTCGTTTCTTTGGTGCTGCTGCTGGAACGTGCACGCAAATCAGACAATAGGAGAAACAAGTGATTTTAGAGATTTCATTTTTCACTCAACGATGTGGAGGTTTCTAGGGATACATACCGTATTTACTGCAAAAAAGACTTCGTGAAAAGATTAACAAGGTGTCAGCGAATGGTAATAATCAAAAGGGCATATTTTGCCCGGCAATATACTTTTATTAACCGAGACATCTTACAGCACTCTATGCTGAAAGTATGGTCTGCTCCTTGTTAAGAAAAAATTTTCGATAGGGAACATCGTACATACTCAGCATATCGTGATAGCTCTAAAAAATCCTAGCACTAGTAGCTGAAATATTTGCTGATGTTTTCATGTACATGTTTCGCAAGAGTTAACTGTGGATGAGTCCAGCATTGGTGGTTCACTTTTGGATGTTTATGCGATAGTGGAGACGATGCAGCACGGCTCCAGCAGTACTGGCCTTCCTTTTACCACATCAAAGGGCTGAGGGCTGCTGGTAGAAGTGAAGTTTAATGTCACAGTTATCTTTTCAAGAGTGGTAGTTCACTGTTAAAACAATACAACGTTCCACTTCAATGCACTTACAAACACAAAGCAATCAAATCAACTTCTCACAGTCGGAGTTCACAGTCATACAGAGTTTTTGACGGAAGAAAGTATTTATTTCACAACTGAAGTTTCGACTTATGTGCCATTTTAAAATGGCGCTTCAGTAGATTTTGATTCAGCTCTTGTCAGAGCTTAAAAGCTTACTATATGTATACACTTATTGCGAAAAATAAACCTTTTTACTGTAGAAATACTGTGATATGTAGACATGCCGGAGGATTTTAAAGTCAGAAATGTGTTGAAGCAAGGTCTTTTGCAGTACCACTTGAAAATGGCCCCTAGGTCGAAATTACAAATGTAAAACAAATCATTTCTATAGTCACGGCGAATATGATCCCCTCTAAAACACAAAGCATTATGTTCAAATGGTTCAAATCGCTCTGAGCACGATGGGTCTTAACATCTGTGGTCATCAGCCCCTAGAACTAAGAACTACTTAAACCTAACTAATCTAAGGACATCACACACATCCATGCCCGAGGCAGGATTGGAACCTGCGACCACAGCGGTCACGCGGTTCCAGACTGAACCGCCTAGAACCGCACGGCCACACCGGCTGACAAAACAATTAGCAGTAAACTTATCTATTCGTGTCGTATGGAAATACTGCTCAAATACTCTTAAACAGTTTTTGATATGATGGTTGACAGCACGAAATGACAGACAGTCTTTCCATTTAAGCCAGCTGCTGAGACACAGTGTAACAAAGTTTAACAACCCGTGATTTGGTCGTAATTTTTTTCACAACCATATCAAATGAGTCATGCTAATTGCCAATAAATTAGCATATTGCACAAATGTTCTCTCATTTGTTATTAACAATATTAGTTTATGTAGCCGAAAATACATGTTTTGACGATGACTTGGGTTTTAGTCACCTCTAATGATTTATAATACTTGTAACATTTGATAATGGCCTAACGCGGAAATGTAGATTGTAAAATAAAACCTCAAAATAGTGGTTATATCTTTAAAAAGAAATTATATGAATGTCACTCGATACGAAGGTAAAATGTTAACTATACGAAGCGTCGGTTCAAAGAAGCTTTTTGAGCAATTGGCGTGGAACGATTGAGGGAAACCATTACATCCCGGATCAAAACTGCAGGAGGGGCATTAAGCATCTTCTGGATCATCTTAGACTTTTGTCACCGGTAATGAATGGATTGTGATGAAGTCCCGATTTATCAAGCGGAAAACGTGGTGACAATTAGTAGATACCGTTAAAACATCGAGAATAGATAGTGAAATTGTCAGTATTAATAAATTTATGCCCATAGTTGCTTCCACTTCTTGAACAGGCATGCCATTGTTTGCTGTTTGTAAGTCATTAACTTGTAGAATAAGCAATAGTATGTCTGGTGCTATTAAATATAACATATTTACTCGTAAATCAAAAAGTCATTGAATCAAATATTCTGCCCTAGAATCCGATGTGATAAATTATTAGACAAAGTAGTTGCAAACCCAACTGAAGAAGGAAAGCGTTCTGCCTGATATTCATCTTAATCCTTGTCACCAGCTCAATAAATTTACAGGAACTTTACGGAAGGAAAAAACAAACATTGCTCATTCAGGGGAAAGAGGAAAGTATCATCTACCCAGGAGGAAAGTAAATAAACAATCTTGTGACGCATTTTGCTACAGAAAGAAGGACTAGCAATAGTGATGACAGTAAAATGGCTCCTTTGCACCGTAAGAATTTCAAAGATGCTTGTAATACATTATCCAAGTCTTAGAGAAGCTATTACCGATTACAAATGGGCTATCAACAAGTGTCCGATTGCCGTAACTCACGATGTCCCCTATCATCAGTTAACGTCAAGCGCATTGCTCGATGGAATGAGGGAAGTTTTAGTGTCTTTTTTATAGGTCGTCATTACATCCTATGGAACTGTCTCCTGTTCGACGTCAATGAACTTCACTTCAGGATAATAACCACTAGATCAAGATAGGTCTTACGATGCTATCTTTCTTGTCTCTGTGATATGGAGTGTTAAACAAAAATTAATTCCTACAGACACAAACACACGCTATATATGCAAGTATTTGCATTAATGCAGTGATCGGAGAAATTTCACGAAACGCTATTTCTTCACCAACTGCTTCGCTTACCCAGAGCCTTGACACGTCAGCATAAGCCTCGCAGAAATACTTCTAAACTTTAGATTGTTTTATATGTATGCGCACAGAGGCTGGACGCAACCAGACACACACACACACGCATTATAAGTCTGTTGTTTCGGAGACAAAAACTTTCATTGTGAGTGGGCCTTGATATAAGTCAATGGGGAATGTCGGAAATTTGCGCAGGACAGGATTCGAACAAGGATGCCTGCTAACTAGACCGATGTGCTGACAACTGCGCCATCTCTTTATACATTTTTCCCTAAAGGAATTCATAAAATAGGGGCCTCTTTGCCGCAGCCACTTTACCCTAAAACACCCACAAAAACATACTTTCATGTTAGGTGCATTGTGCTGCGAACTACTGCCAAGTGCTCCATATCAGCGACCTCAGTAGCCATCAGACATGGTGAGAGAGCAGAATGGGGCGCTCCGCGGAACTCACGTACTTGGAACATGGTCAGTTGATTTGGTGTCACTTGTGTCATACGTCTGTACGCGACATTTCCACACTCCTAAACGTCCCTAGGTCCACTGTTTCAGATTTGATAGTTAAGCGCACAGGCCGACCTCGTCTGTTGACTGACAGAGAACGCCGACAGTTGAAGAGGGTCCCAATGCTTAATAGGCGGACATCTATCCAGACCAGGACACAGGAACTCGAAACTGCATCAGGCCCCACTGAAAGTACTATGACAGGTAGGCGGCAGGTGAGAAAACTTGGATTTCATGGTCGAGTGGCTGTTCATAAGCCACATATCACGCCAGTAAATACAAAACGACCCCTCGCTTGGTGTAAGGAGCATAAGTATTGGGAGAATTGGTTCAAATGGCTCTGGGCACTATGGGACTCAACTGCTGTGGTTATCAGTCCCCTAGAACAGAACTACTTAAACGCTACTAACCTAAGGACATTACACACATCCATGCCCGAGGCAGGATTAGAACCTGCGACCGTAGCAGTCGCACGGTTGCGGACTGCGCGCCTAGAACATTGGGCGAATTAACAGTGAAAAAATGTTGTGTGGAGTGACGAATCACGGTACACAATGTGGCGATCCGGTAGCAGGGTGTGGGTATGGCGAATACCCTGTGAACGTCATCTACTAGCGTGTTTGGTGCCAACAGTAAAATACGGAGACCGTGGTGTTATGGTGTGGTTGTGTTTTTCATGGTGGGGCTGCACCCCATATTGTTTTGCTTGGCACTATCACAGCACTGGCCTACATTGATGTTTTAAACACATTCGTGCTTCCCACTGTTGAAGAGCAGTTTAACACGTTCGAGCAGCTGTTCATAGTGCACGGCCTATGGCGGGGTTGTTAAACTACAATAACATCCCCGTAAAAGTTCTGGCCTGCACAGAGTCATAATGTAAATCCTATAGAACGCCTTTTGGATGTTTTGGGACGAGGTCTTCCTGACAGGCCTCACCGACGGACATCGTTCCCTCAAGTGTATCACGTCTTGACGAATGGGCTGCCATTTCCCAAGAAACCTTCCAGTATCTGATTGAACGTATGCCTGCGACAGTGGAAGCTGTCATCAAGGCTAAGGTTGGGCCAACACCATATTTAAATCCATCATTTCCGATGGAGGGCACCACGATTTTTCAGCTGTCTCAGTCAGGTGTATCTGCAGCCCGGTGTGTTTTCAGGACTCCAGGCGTTCTCCCCCAGCTTCGTTTATCCCAGAAGTTCTACCTAAAGTAAAAAAGAAGTAAAGGGAAGGAGGTGGAGGGTAACTAATGTATATATCGGAGAATTTCTGTAATTTTTCCCAATTATCTGTGAAGTCCATGGAAGGCGCCCGTAGCTGTGGTGAAATAAATCCACGTCTTCTCGAAAAAAGGCGAATACCTTTATGAGCAATAGTGCATCAGTCCAACCGCCCATTGGGGGACATTTCAAAACTGCATGGCGGGTAGTAGAAAGTGTTCCAAAAGAAGCTGGAAAAAGGTTGTCCGTATTTCGGATTACGGGTCATAGCACAATGTCGTTTGTTCACGAAAGTCCCAAATTCGAGAATACTCCTCTCGCCAGTGGGATACAAATATCGAACTGCAAGGACATGGAACCAATTCACAGAGTGAGTCATCGTCTGCTGGTAGTATCCTTCTTATGGGAACAAAAACCGTTTGCGTTGTTATTCGGTCAGGAGCAGCTTGTATAGGGAGTGAGAGAATTCTCTTAACCAAGTGCCACATATATACTGATGGCCTACAAAGGCACGACGATCGTCCATGTCCAGTATCCTGGACGTGACGCGGAGAGTCCAAGAGGGGAACTCGATGGAGACATGAACGACTGCCGGCCGGAGTGGCCGTGCGGTTGTAGGCGCTACAGTCTGGAACCGAGCGACCGCTACGGTCGCAGGTTCGAGTCCTGCCTCGGGCATGGATGTGTGTGAAGTCCTTAGGTTAGTGGTGTTTAATTAGTTCTAGGCGACTGATGACCTCAGAAGTCTCATAGTGCGCAGAGCCATTTGAACAATTTGAACAGGAACGATTCAGTTGTTTCCCATTGACGGCGACGTACCACGCTGAGTGCAGCATTGTCAAGGAAAAGGACTATCACCCCCGCCATTTACTCCATATTCTGCGCCACATGTAGTGAACTTCAGTTCAGTCACGGTGGGGGCGCCGGCCAGTTGCATCTTACTGTAGACCACCCTCGTCGACAACAAGCGCATAGTCGGCAAAGAGGCAGAAGTGTAGTTGTTCTAAAAAAAATTGATAGAAATGCATCGGGATGTCCGACAACGCACCGGAGGAGCCCATGAGGTCGGCGCATATGCATCAGGCAGTGAGCTGGTGTGGTACGTCTCCAGCTTTATCCGGAACATGGTAAGGACCCACATCCCCTAAAGGGGGGAGACTTCGAAGGTCATCCACTGGCTAACAAAGGAACCCATCCCAGCTGACAGGGAGTGATACAGGGACTGCGGGACCAGAAGAGTTTGCACCACGTGAAGGGTCCGTGATGCTATGTAGGTGTTGACATAGCATGTATATTGTGGAGGAAGAGGAGGCAATGTTCATCGACTCCAGACCTGATCCCTTGTAGTAGATGTAAGCAGAAGTCTGATCTGAGGGCCACAGAGGACCATAGATCAGCAATGAAATAGATTCCAAGGCAGCTTAAGGTATCGGCCACATTGAGGAGGTCAACGCAATCCCTCTTGCAGACCTGGACCTATATTCATATTAGGGAAGCTGCCTGGCGCCTCGCCATAGGTCGCCACCCACGCAAGCGCCGCCCAAGCGTATTCGCACTTTGAAGCCAGAAGACCACATTGCCCACATCGGCAGTAGAGCAAAGTCCATGTCCACCTAGCGACATACGCATCAGTCGTTGTCGTAGTCCACATAACAATGGCTCCAGAGCTAATGAGCGTAGTGCCGAACGCCTAATCAGAATCGGTTGTGTGAGCCTATCAGTGTACAGCACTTGGGAAATCGCACCATGCAGGAGATGTATGACCATGTCGACAATAATATCAGGATACCAAAAAAATATCGTGGAGGACAGCAATAAGAAAATAACGATCAACCCGATCAAACTCCAGTCTGATGCCTAAGGATGCGAAAGCCAAGGGAAATCGTTGAAGTCAAGTGAGGGCAATGAGGTCCCTACAGCAGCAGAGCCCTGTCAAAATGTTGTACGGTCCATCTGCTGATGGCTAATCATAGGAAACGTAACATGGGCTGTTGTCTTCTGGCGCACTGCCAAAATGCGTATAAAGGCCTTCACGTTGCTATTTAGCAGGGTTATAGCGTCCGATGTGTTGATGGGTGTAGGATTTGTGAATAGGGACAATAAGGCCCTCTAGAATGACACTGGGGACCCTCACAATGGGGGACGTAAATTCTCCACAGATAACAATGTGGCGCTAAGACATGTCGAGAAGCAAAATAAATTTCGAGTGAGATGCTGGCAGTGCATGGGTACTTGTTGGCAGCTCCTGTTTAGTATCGAGGACTTTGTCTCGTGTTACTGATGCGTCCAGTGCCAATTCTGAGTCCTGTGGTATCGTGTCAATGATGAGCTAAGTAATTTCTTCAGTGACAGCTGGTGAATGGGAGGGTGATTAGCGTGTAACATAGCACAATGGGCTTGAAGGGTGCGTCCAGTGCCGCACTGGGTGTTACGTGTGCTGATTTAGTCATAAATGGTCGTTTGATTGATGACCCAGGGACTAGATCTCCTGTCTCTACCATATGCCATCATGGCCCAGATGAGGATACGCTTTACATTCGATTCACTCTGGCAGTCGAGTGTGACTGAGCAGACATACATGGCAAGGTTTGAAAAAGCGACAGTCCAAACCTCAGTCAGTCAGACTGCTCAGCCAGCGAGAGGTATAAAAGCAATGAAGGCAACTCGAAGACAGTATAGTGTTGCGCGTGAAACCGTGGTAGTCACCTTGAACATGTTCCATGTATCTCCAAGCTGGAGATGGTCGACGGCCGTGGTAAGCTGTCGAAGGCGAATGACTCGGCACCTGATTCTTGGGGTGGAGGATGGAATTAAAATTAACACCAATCACAAATGCATCTCGCCGCTCCACAAAGAGAGATAATATCACCTCCGTAAAGAGGGCAGAGCGCACCCTATGCCTCGCCTATCCCTGAATGAGAGAAGATGTTAATAATTGCGAAAATGAAGAGTGTAAGAGCAACGCCACTAGCATCTGGAAGATAATGGACGTCATCGACGGTAGCGCTACATGGACGAGGATCGCAACACCTCTACCAGTATCTGATTCGTGGCTAACGAAAGAGAGATGCAGAAACGGGTTAAGGAAGCCATCGATATACTCTTCTTGTAAGAGGAACATGTCTGACCCCGCCGCACGAAGTGTATTGTGATGCATCGCCAGTTTACGCGGCAAACAGATAACATTGTCATCGATCGTAGCAAGGCATTATGTCTGTTCCGGCACTCCTACTGTCCAGGCTTGGGGTAACCAGCGGCATCCAGCCATGGCAAACCGCACAAGATGGTCGAAGCCGCAGTGGTCATTGTGCTGAGGTAGCAGAGGGCACAACTGGTGGTATTCACAGACCATTCGGATTCCTCGTCTTCATGTCCGCCCTAGGAACAGAAGCAGAACCAAAGCGTTGACCACCTATGGCAGCGCATCTCAGCGACCTGCAGAGACGCATTGTCGACACAAGGCCCAGGTCGTTGAGGGAATTGCGTCAACGGCTGTGGAGGACAAACCGTTGATGTAGGTGATGTAGGAAGAAGGCATCTTCAATGGCTGGTCATCCGAGATCGATGCGTCTTCTGACGTCGGTTCGCTATGCCATTTAGCCATCCTGAGGAGACAATCGTCAGTGGCAAACGACTGCGTTTCTTCTCTTTTGCAGTGACTTATGCTTCTGAACATGCTGTATCGTATCAGAATATGGAAGGCCATCATCCGCCGCCACCTCAACCAGAACGACACTGGAGTCGACGTCCACCGCTACTGTAACCTCTCTTTTCGGATTCTGCAGACGTCTGACGGCAGCATTCCCACTGGAGTTGATGGAGAGAGAACCTGAATACTGGCGTCCCGTCAGTGTCCAGCGACGATGGCATATCGGGAGGAACCTGAGTCGGTGCATCCGAACAGCTTTGCAGCAGCGGCGTAGGTGACAGGGGTTGAGCGACATCTCCTACAAGCGTCTGAATCAGGTGTCTGCGGAGGCACTCCGATCGGATATGGCCCTCCTGTGGCCCCATTCTGTATCTTTCGGCCGCGAGCGCACCATCCGGTCTTGTTTTCGAAGGAGAGCCTCCACGTTATCATGCAAGCATTTCGGAACCGATGCTGCACATTTCTAGTGAACCGAGGCGCTGTTGTTAGTTCTCTAAGCACCAAACAATAAGAAGTAAGCGGCTGTATATCCGTGCACGCGCTGCAGCGCGCTCAGCGGCATGAATCCGAAGCAGCTATCAGCCGATACAGGCACACTACTATTCGTAGTACCGAAACGTGTGTTTAGAGTACACAGTACTGCAAAAAATTCGCTGACCTCGTGTCACCATGCATGCATAATAACGAGAGGGTATATGACTGTGTTCAGGAAACTGTCATAAATGCTATGTTATCCTCATTCACATCGACGGCTTATTTTGGATTTTACGTTTCAGAATACGAGGTAGGAATGGTGTGTAGTAATACATAGTACAAATACATCTATAAAAACACCCGAAAAATTATTTAAGGGGGTTTCAAGGAATAAGAATGTGCATAGAATATGGTTGTAACTCGCTCCTAAGATGTAAATGATGAAATAGCATACTTCCGTATTTGATACATAAACGCTTTGGGTTTTACAAACGAAATTTAAAATGCACCTTTTGGAGAGCAAGGATAGCTATTGAAGTTCGTTGTAGTTTGTAAGATGCATCTGATGAATCAATATGGTTCATATTTGGTGGGATAGTCAAAATATTTTATGGCGGTGGTATTCCATCTCCGTCTACCGTTTTTAAAGATCAGATTGCAGATACATACTTGTGACAAGCAAGAGAGTAAGGATGATTGCTGTTAGTTTCGTTCCCAGTAATTTAAGTTGTGCTCTTGGATTCCTGTCTAATCACACACTCAGAAATCGCTAGGTATCTGGAAAGGAATTGTGAATTCTTTGTGAAAAGAAAAAATATAAATTTCACCATCAGTTGTTTCTCCCATAGCAACTTCATCAGTAATAAATTCATCACTAGCAGTTTTATCTCGCGGTTCTTAAACAATGCAGTTACGAAATCGAAGACACTCATTATTCAGAAAACGCGTTCTTTCATGTAAATAAGAACGAATATTTCGAAAAAATACTTAACTTTCACGAATTACGAAATCTCAAAATGTGTTGCAGACACGAAGAGGGAGAATGAATTTTCATGCCCAGTAGGATGCGAGACTACGACCTGTGACATTAGAGGCGTTGCCTTAACCGCTTGGGTACCAGAACTAGCATATAGCTTTATTGCTGCTAATTCAAATCGAGGGAGACGCTGGCCGACTTTGTTGCCGAATGATGCAGGCATAAGCCGTAAATGCATGAAATTTTTAAGGTTTCCACTATCAGGCTTCGCAAAATCCCTTTCCATTGTTACATAAAAGTTTCAAATGCGTTTCGATAGTTAATAAGTAAACCATTTGCGGGAATAAGTACGAGAAGTCACTAGTAATTTCAGCTAACTTTCATGTAATATACGTAATCAGAGCCGATCTTTTAAAGTTTAATGATTTTTAGACTCTTAATCATTTAGATATAACAGGTATTGTGTGAGAATGTTGATCGAAACGCTCTTTTTTTCTTTTTGTTGTTATAATCATTCACAGTAACATATTTCTAACAAAGGAAAACAGGTTCTTCCCACAAAAGAAAACAGTCTATTATGAATTCACATTCCTCACAGATGCGTCCTACTGATTATTCAGTAAAACATAATCACTAAATCCGAAACTAAAACCACTCAATAAGTACTGTTATATCAAATTAACCTGTAAATAAATCACGCCAAAGCCAAATATTGACCATACTGAAACGTAAGCAGCTCTCCGTACAGTTGTAAGAAAATCTGTGGGAGAATCGATCGGTTATAGGTCTCAGAAGCTGACTGAATAGCAGTTTCAGTTAAACAACCGAAAATGACATCAGTACCGAAGCTAACGACACAGAATAGGGACTCTGGCCACAGCCCGTGGAAATTAGCGGCTGACCGTCGTACATTACGGTCAGCCGCACATCGTCCATCGTCAAGTATTTCGCCAGTTACAGCTAGATCTAAGGCACGCTATTTACGACTCGGTAGATTTCAAAGGCCAGTCAATTCTCTGCGGCTATACTAATGACGTTTCTTTATGATCGAAAGGCAGATAAGACGTCTGACAGTACCTCAAAAGCAAATTCGAAAACACTGAGAGTGTGGAGGCCGACCCTGCGTGATCAACCCAAACACGGCCATCATGGTGGATCAATCTCATTACCTCAGTGAAACGATGTACAACATCAGTGCTAACGTCTTCAGTTCATAGTTTATGTACACGACGCTGCTCGCAATAGTCAAGTGAACTCCTACAACATTGTGATGTGCGAGATGAAATTCGTCACGTATGGACTGTTTCACTACGTGCGCTCTGGGTCGTTCTGGTGTACCTGAAACGTGAACTTTATGCTCGCACGGCGATAAGGTAACAACGTTGCAGGTCAGAACTTAAAGAGAAATAGCTACGTATTACTGCACGCTAACGTGTAAACAACAAGTCCGCGTAGTGCTGCTGGGAGCACCGGGAAACTTTTCGTATTAAAAAAAAAAAGACAAAGAAATATATTTTATTATATACATCTGAAAGAGCGACTGACATACTACTTTTCCTCATAGTCACCAAACACATTGGGCACTTATTATAGCAGTGGACAAGCTTTGAAACACTTTCGTCGTGAAATTCTGCCGCCTAAGACTTCAGCCAGTGAGTGACGCCCCCTGGAGTTCTGCGTCGTCATCAAAGCGCTGCGTTGCAAGCCAGTTCTTTATTTTGGAAACAAGTGCAAGGTGCTTGGTGCAAGACCGGGGCTGTAGGGCGGATGAGTGAAAACTCCCCATTTGACTGAATTAAGGAATTCTTTAGTGCGGTCTGCCGTGTGAGGTGGGGAATTGTCGTGCAAAAACAAAATTTTGGACGTCAGCTCAAATTCAAATGGCTCTGAGCACTATGGGACTTAACATCTGAGGTCATCAAACTACTACAACTTAGAACTACTTAAATCGAACTAACCTAAGGACGTCACACACGTCCATGCCCGAGGCAGGTTTCTAACCTGCCACCGTAGCAGTCGCGCGGTTCCGGACTGAAGCACCATGTACCGCTCGGTCACCGCGGCCGGCCTGGATGTCAGTTTCCCTCGGCTCTTCTACAGGGTGTTTAAAAAATGACCGGTATATTTGAAACGGCAATACAAATTAAACGAGCAGCGATAGAAATACACCGTTTGTTGCAATATGCTTGGGACGACAGTACATTTTCAGGCAGACAAACTTTCGGAATTACAGTAGTTACAATTGTCAACAACAGATGGCGCTGCGGTCTGGGTAACTCTATAGTACGATATTTTCCACATATCCACCATGCGTAGCAATAATATGGCGTAGTCTCTGAATGAAATTACCCGAAACCTTTGACAACGTGTCTGGCGGAATGGCTTCACATGCAGATGAGATGTACTGTTTCAGCTGTTCAATTGTTTCTGGATTCTGGCGGTACACCTGGTCTTTCAAGTGTCCCCACAGAAAGAAGTCACAGGGGTTCATGTCTGGCGAATAGGGAGGCCAATCCACGCCGCCTCCTGTATGTTTCGGATAGCCATAAGCAATAACACGATCATCGAAATATTCATTCAGGAAATTAAAGACGTCGGCCGTGCGATGTGGCCGGGCACCATCTTGCATAAACCACGAAGTGTTCGCAGTGTCGTCTAAGTCAGTTTGTACCGCCACAAATTCACGAAGAATGTCCAGAAAGCGTGATGCAGTAATCGTTTCGGATCTGAAAAATGGGTCAATGATTCCTTGGGAAGAAATGGCGGCCCAGACCAGTACTTTTTGAGGATGCAGGGACGATGGGACTGCAACATGGGGCTTTTCGGTTCCCCATATGCGCCAGTTCTGTTTATTGACGAAGCCGTCCAGGTAAAAATAAGCTTCGTCAGTAAACCAAATGCTGCCCACATGCTGTCATCAATCCTGTGCACTATATCGTTAGCGAATGTCTCTCATGCAGCAATGGTAGTGGCGCTGAGGGGTTGCCGCATTTGAATTTTGTATGGATAGAGGTGTAAATTCTGGCGCATAAAGCGATACGTGGACGTTGGCGTCATTTGGACCGCAGCTGCAATACGGCGAACGGAAACCGGAGGCCGCTGTTGGATCACCTGCTGCACTAGCTGCGCGTTGCCCTCTGTGGTGGCTGTACGCGGTCGCCCTACCTTTCCAGCACGTTCATTCGTCACGATCCCAGTCCTTTGACATTTTTCAAACAGATCCTTTATTGTATCGCTTTTCTGTCCTTTGGTTACATTAAACCTCCGTTGAAAACTTCGTCTTGTTGCAACAACACTGTGTTCTAGGCGGTGGAATTCCAACAACAGAAAAATCCTCTGTTCTAAAGAACAAACCATGTTGTCCACAGCACACTTGCACGTTGTGAACAGCACACGCTTACAGCAGAAAGACGACGTACAGAATGGCGCACCCACAGACTGCGTTGTCTTCTATATCTTTCACATCACTTGCAGCGCCATCTGTTGTTGAAAATTGTAACTACTGTAATTTCGAAAGTTTGTCCGCCTGAAAATGTACTGTTGTCCCAAGCATATTGCAACAAACGGTGTATTTCTATCGCTGCTCATTTAGTTTTTATTGCCGTTTCTAATATACCGGTCATTTTTGAAACACCCTGTACGACTGTGTAAAGTTTGCCGCTACCGGGCGGCATTATGGTTGCTCCACGTTCAAGAAAATCAATACGAAGCACATCTGGCCTATCCCAAAAACTGTCACCATCAACTTCCTTGCTGACAAGGTTTGCAAACATTTTCTTGGTTTTTGGGGGGACCTTTTGTTTCCTCAATCCATGGACTGTAATTTTGTCTAGCAATTGACGTGTTTTACCCAAGTCTCGTCACCAGTTAGGATTCGATCCAGTAATGAATCACCATGTTTGTGGTAGGCCTCCAGAAATGTCAAAGTTGCCCCCTTTTGCTGTTTTTATGGGGCTCTGTAATCATTTTGGGCACTCATCGTGCACATAATTTATGGTACACTAGCTTTTGAGTGACAATTTCAAACAACAAAGGCTGTGAAACTTGTAAAAAAAATAAGCGAAAGCTCGCTTATGGTGAAGCGACGGTTTCCACGAAGCGTTGCGTCAACTTTAGCGACATGATCGTCATTCACAATGCTCGGGCGTCCACACTTCTCTTCATATGAACGTTGGTTCGGCCGTTTTTAAACCGAATGTACCATTTTATGACGGAACATTCAGTCATTATTTTGTTTCCGTACACTTCGCAGAGTTCACGATAAATTTCTATAGGTTTTAGGTTTTTTGCCAACAAAAACCGTATCACAAACCACACCTCACAACTGGCGGGATTTTCGATTGCAGCACACATTTAAAATTCGAATATAGAAAAAACGACACGTGCAGAGTCGTTCCCGGTGTCACGGATGGTTGCCGACTGAGCTGCCGTGCACGCACTTACCAAAATATAGTCCATCGACGCCCACCTAGCACCGTCAGACACAAACGTTCCCTAGTATCTGAACAGCCCTCGTAGATCGTGGATTGAGATATTCGGAATCTGGAATAAACTGCTGGAGATTTGTAGAGCATATTCAGTTTGTGAGCGGCTACTGTGAACAAAGACCACAGCTTACTTAAAAAGTTTTACAGCTTTCCAGGCTTTGTCATTTCATCTTTTAGACGTTTGTGAGACCTCTGCTTCTGATGGCTTGTCATTGGTTTGCCGCCCTATTATCGTGTTACTATTGAGTAAAATTTCAAAGGTGTCACAGAATAAATCTTTACTTTCCCTTAAAAGGAAGAATGTATTACAAATCGATGGATGTAAGCGATTGAAATAACGTGAGTATTTCAATCATAGCTAAAAGACGAATCATTTGTCCTGGATATAGTTTGGATGGCCTGAGGTAGCTGCGTCGGCCTGCTCAGCTGTGGAATAATGATGCTGTAACATCGTGAATATATATATAAAAAAATGGTAGTGCTTAAACCAGTAAAATATCAGAACATTCGGAGGATAAATTTGACTACAACGTCAGACTGGGGGCAACTGGAAAGGAAAAAATTCGAAGCATTTGAGATGTGGTGCCGCAGAAGAAAGATGAAAGTTAGCTGAACTGGTAAGGTAGGTAACGAGGAGTTTCTCAGCAGAATCTGTAACACGTCCACTACATCAGCGGTGCCTCACTTCCCCACCCAATTCTTTGATACAAATTGTTGTGTGTTTGAAGACGTTTTGGAACACAAATTGCATTACCAGTGACATTAGAGACAAGACATACTGAAAATCAATACTCCTCATAGGATTTGTTGAACTAGTAAACGCTTATGATAACACAAGATCGTGGCAGACTTTAAAATCTTTAGGAAAAGACGTGTAAGGTATAGTAAAATTCGGGTAACATTTAAGATGCACAACGACCATGGGGTAACAATAAGAATAGAAATACAAGACATATGTGCTCTAGTTAAAAGGCAGCTAAGCTAAAAGTGTAAATCGAATGGATGTTGAAGGAAATGAAAGACAGTTTTCGAGTGACGTTAATATTTAATGTGAAAGAGTATATCTGATAATTTTCGATGATGACCTTTCTGATATCAGTGAGGAAGAGCGCAGTTTATGGACGTAGAATAACCGAAGAAAATGGAATATAATGAGGAGTGTCAGCAATATGACTGGTGTTAAATTTCCCATCATTTTTGGAGACTATGATTTAAACAAGTGAAGAAAATGGTGCAATACGGAGATCTACTGCACAGTCTATCTTTAGTTGAAGTGAGGAAGAATTACGGGGTGTGTTGCATGGAGTAATCGGTCGAATAAGTGCGAAATATGGATTGAGAGGAAACCGAAAAGACGAAAATAATTGGGAGTAGTAGAAAAGAGTTTAGTGATGAAATAAACAGCAGTGAAGTAATTTTGCTACCTTGAAAGCAAACTTATACATGACGGACGAAACAATCGAGACATAAAAAGCAGATTATAACAGACAATGATGGCTTTCCTGGCCAAGATAAATCGTTCAATATTAACCACCGGTTTTATTTTCAGGATGAAGATTTTCAGAACCTACATTTGGGGCACAGTAGCGTATGGTAGTGAATCTTGGACTGGGGACAACTGGAAAGGAAGAGATTTGAAGTATTTGAGATGTGGTGTCACAGAAAAATTATGAAAATTAGGTGAACCATTCTGGTAAGGAATGAGAGTGTCCTCAGCAAAATCAGCGAAGAAGACATACCGGGTGAACAAAAAAATCAGTATAAATTTGAAAACTGAATAAATCACGGAATAATGTAGATAGAGAGATACAAATTGACTCACATGCTTGGAATGACATGAGGTTGTATTAGAACAAAAAACATACAAAAGTTCCAAAAATGTCCGACAGATGGCGCTTCATCTATCAGAATAGCAATAATTAAAGTAACAAAGTAATACAAAGCAAAGATGTTGTTCTTTACCCGGTATATAAAAGACATTGACAAGGAGAAGGGACAAGATGAGAAGACATTTTCCATGAAATCACGGAATAAATTCCTTGGTTCTAGAGTGAGCTGAAGAGAGTGGGAACTGTAGAGGAAGATGGAGTATGGTTAAATCCAGAAAAGAACTGGGGACGTAGGTTGTAAGGGATATTCTGGAATGAAAAAGTATGAATAAGACAAGAATTCGTACCGTGTCGTGTCAAATAATTGAGAAGACTATTTTAAAAAATGTGTGTACCACACATACATCTGAGCTCCGACAGTGAAGCCTGTGCTGTAGTGCACCCTCACCCAATTTCCGACCAACGAAGCAGTTTCGGCTGTTGGTAGCGTGTGCGCTATCATTTGTCCTCTCTCCAGCACGATGGAGTTTTCGATCTGTGTGTTCGCAGCAGCCTCATCACACGGGCTACGCTATCGAAGCGAAATCCATCGGGCGCACAACGCAGCAGTTGGGGGACTGTTCGATGCACGCAGAAACATGTGCGGGTCACTGGCTGTTGTTTGCTGGACGTCCCTTCGTTAAGGATGCAAATGGCCGCCGGACTGCGCCAAATAAAGGCTAAACGGAGGCCGCGCGCAGACATTTTCCATAATAGACGCGCCATTCCGAGTCTCCGGAGCTCCGGGTAACTGTGTCCGTCCGTGTCCAAACATTTGTTGATAAGTCAGTAGCTTCAGCGGTTTGCAGCAAGTGCTGAAATAATAAAATAGTACCTGATGAAAAAGTGCAGTCATTAATACAGTTTACTAACGTCTGTGCTCGCGTTTCAGTAACGTTTGTCTGGGTGCAAGTCTAAATTTGTAGATACACTCTTCAGCCAGTACAGTGGCTGACATCGCGACTCACACCAAACTACACTAGAGTATACCACTAGTATTCTTACAGAATGTAATTTCCTTGGTAATTATTTAACTTATTTTCCAACGATACGTTTTATATTCCAGTAATTCTTTTCGATTATCAAAGACAATAATGTATTTCGGTATCATTTCTTTCTACAATGTGCTAATATGATTTTATCTACTTACTACGTGTACATCTGTTCTAGAGAAACTGTTTCATCTATTTGTCTCTTATCTATCCACAGACTCCACAGTTATTTTATTTGCTGTCTTCTCTTTTCTTATGCCAAGAGATTTCCATCAGTAAAGCACGAATGCTTTCTTTATGAAGTTAATACTGCCTTTACATAGTATGTGTCTGTATGATTACATACAGTGTAAATGGATGCCCTGTTTACCAAATTATTCAGAAGAATTTTTCTAGATGAGAATCCGCTGACATCCTTAACATAATCTAAAATTAATGTTCCGTAAAAACTCAAAAGCGAATGGAAATGAAACTAAGTGGAGTAGATAGAGTGAGAATAGCGATAAACTTTGTATCAAAACTGAATTCACAGAATTCTATGACTTAAGAAGCAAAATAACACGACCCGGACGAAACAAGGAGGACATTAAGAGCAGAGGGGCACTGAGAAAGAGGACATTTCCGGCTAAATGAAGTCTGCTACAGTTGACTATTGCACATGGGTCGTAAATTGAGGAAACCTTTATGAGAATATCATGTTAGAACAAAACAATTTTACAGAAATGAGATGTAACGTCAGAGAAATATGTTGAAAATCAGGTGGATACGTAATATAACAAATGAGCATTTTCTCCGTGAAATAGTCGAAGAAAAAAATATGTGTAAAACACTGACAAAAAGTGTAAATATCATACGACATGTTTTAAGACAGAGGGACTGTATGGGATCAAAACTCCATTGAAGATAGTCGTAGGGATTAGTCTTATGAATAATTTAGCATGCTTAAGAAGTGGCTCATGAGACGGGTTCGTGGCAGTCCGTATCAAACAATTCAGAAACAAAATTAAAAATGTATTGTCGCATATAACTTTGTTCATGCCTTCTATATACAAAGTAAAACCTGTATGACTACTGACTAACTAGTACAAATAGCGAATACAGAAAGGCTGAAATTTGATTGAAATACTGTAAATTAAAAAGTGGAAACATAGCGCAATAGTCATATTTTATAATGGTTAACAATATCTCTGTGCTGGGTGTTTAAACACGAATGATAAGGTTAGTAGACGCTGTACCCCTACAGAGATTTCTGAAACGAAATGGTCAGTGTACTTTGCAAACAATCTACGGTGATAATGAATGATGATGTGAATAAACTGATATCGAGCAGCTAATTGCAAAGACGCGACTGTCTTTTCATTTAAACTGGGGTAAACGTACTACTAGAATAAATACTACCAACAAGGAAGCAGGATAAGTTTATTTTTAGAAACAAGGAAGATGGGAAATAGCGGTTGGCGCAAGATGTGAAAACTCTTTTGAACTAACTATAAGTAACTGTACTGTTCATGAAACACTTATAGTATGAGTGTACTAGTGGAGTAAGACAACTTCTTTTCAGATGGATCGATGCAGCCCGCCACGTTATCTTTCGAGTCAATTTTTTCAACACAGAATAGCCCATATACCCAGTGTCAACAAAGATATTGTATATATTCTGATCTCCAATTTTATACCGTTATAGTCTTCTATAGTTCAACGGAAGATATTCCCTTCCGTCCTTCTACGTTTCATTACCTTGTATCTAATTTTGTGTTGTGTTTTCCACATAATTCCTAACTCGCCAATCCTGTGAATAACCCATTTTTTAGCAGTCCTTAAAATTTTCGCATTCCTTCTACAATAAAAAATTTTCAAGCGCTTCGGTACTTCCCTTTCCCGTTTTCCTCAGTAGATAATTTTTTTCTAAACCTAAGTATCATACAGATAATTTCGCAGAAGTTTTCACCCTACTTAAACCCCATGTGTGATATAATTTTATTTATTTTAACGAGAAATTTTGTTTCTACCTATACTACTTACTACATCTTGCTCCCTTGCTTCATTCTTCACGTGTCATTTTGTTTTCCTCGTAGTAGAATTCTTTCACTCCTTCTACTAAGTTGTTTCCAATGATGAAGTTACGTATCCCGTACTCCCATTTCTGTTGCAACGCCCTCTATTCGTCTTTGTTGGTTTACTCTCAGTCCACACTCGATGTTCAGTAGACTATTCATAGGAGAAATATTGTGTTCCTACTAGCATTCTTTATAATAATAAATGACTCTATAGTTTTTGCGTTCTCATCATGGCCTACTGGTCCTTGTTGATATTGTATATTACTTGTCTTTCCCTGTGGAAAATATCTATTTTGCTACAGGTTTCAAACCATATTCGTATTCAACATTGTCGA
Organism: Schistocerca gregaria; assembly: GCF_023897955.1. NCBI lineage: Eukaryota > Metazoa > Arthropoda > Insecta > Orthoptera > Acrididae > Schistocerca > Schistocerca gregaria. Next base: position 168,909,993 of record NC_064925.1, on the reverse strand, counting down.
ACGCATTATACAGGTTTTTATTTAGTTAAATTCTTGGTTTTCATCGTCAACAGGCGTATCCCTCAGATGATTTTACGTTCTCTAAAACAAAACTGTTCCTTATGTAAAACATTCTACGTTTTCTTATTCAGTCACTGTATATTATTTTGATCAACAGACTGGTTGCATGACCTGTCAAGCTGACTGTAAAATATCTCCATTTGTTTGACCTTCCTATCTTCGTTATGATGAAGATGGTGTTATTCCGAACTCAAGATGGTACATCGCACGTCTTAGTCGTTCACGACCTACTTAGATAACCGTTGAGCTCCCACATTCCGCAAATCTTTAAGGTATTCTGAACATTTGTTACCCACCACATCGGTCTTATTTGGTGGAACGTCTTCCCCAATTACATCATAATCTAATAATGGATTGAAAATGTCTCCTTCTGTAACTTTCAGATACATATTCTTCTTTTTTTCAGGAGAGCTCAGGCTGTTCTTTCCACATACCCCAAACATCCAATGTTCGCTATATCTTCAGAATTCTTAATATTGAAACCTTTGCATTTCTGTATCCTGAATCAATCATTCCAACAAGTATTTCCTTCTCTGTATCCTCTCTTTATTTTTGCAACAGCAATTTCACTTTAGCTTCCCTGAAGTTTCTGTTGATTTCCTTTTGAAAATGATCTGCAGCTGCTGTATTCGTTTCTTTTGCAGATCATTTTTGTATTTCCTTTTTTCCTGAAACAGTTGAATTATTTCTTCTATTACTCGAGAATATTTCGAAGTTTTTTCTTATACTATCTAACGTATGTGATTGCTGTTTTTAGTGGTATCCATTGCTCCGCAACTGAACTATTTTTTCACAGTATTCTGTTTCACTATTTGCAGCCTCACAGTTGTTGGGTCATAAATCACCATTCCTCAGTATACCAGCATCCATCTTCCCCTTCCGTCGATTCTCCCTAGCAATTTTCTTAACTATCAGGCTGCTTATCACAATTATCACATTTCAGTTGGAATCTACATTTTCCCAATGATACACCTTACAATTCATTTTGTGATTTGGGCACCTCTGATTCACCTCGACATATTCCAGCTGTTTTCCATCTGTCTTTCTATACTTTTGCAATAACACAAGTTTTAGGTCGTTTGAAAGTGGTTATGTTATTATTAGGTGGAATATATTGCAAATCTCAAGAATTCCTTCTTATCTCTATTGCTGAAAACGCATTCTCTCCTAATTATGTCACTCATACCGTCCGTTACTATAACGAGTAATATAACCCCCTTGTAATTATTACATTTTCACATCACTTTAGGTACTAACATAGTATTTCGGTTCTCATATATTTCCTTCTATTCGTTTCGTGAAGCTGGTATATGTAAGTGAACTACATTTGCTACGGTGCATTTTGGAGTTGAGCAGTCCGATATAGGGAATGTAACAGGATGTTTCCGTTGACCTCATTCTGTCATTTACTATGGGTTTCCATTATACTAATATTTATTGCGTTTTTGGGTTCACTATATCGTCACTTCTTTGTGTTTTGTGTGTTGACGAATATATTCAAAAGGCCATATAGCAACAGTTTCATTAACAGTGCTTTGTTTCAAAACTATGACTTTCTCTGCCCTCCACAGAACTGCCGACAAAACGGTACTGTTAGTTTTATTTTCTCCTTTGCTGGAACAGCGATTTAACAGAGAAAATGGCGTTCTTTGTTGCTGTTCAGATTAATCTGTTTGCCACATTACTCCATTTCTACGTTTGAGGGTGAATGGAAAAATTTAAAACTGTGCTATCAATAAAAAACCGTAATGTATTAAAATGGTTTGATTGGTACGGTTTTAAGGGGACAGCCACTGTTACGTGCAATAACAGGACAGCACTATGTACAAGAAAAGAATTAGAACATTAACTGATTCTTCGTTTACTGTATTTTATAGCCTCGAGTCACACAAATAGTTTCATCACCAATTTCGATTCCTTCGCAAGTCATGTCAGATGATTTGAAATGCATCTCACATAAGTCCTCAATTGGAGAGGCCGGGAGGGGTCAGAGCACCTCGCTTGTGTTGTCCAGCTGAAGAACTACTGTGTAACGTATTCCAACCAATTTTGTGACACAAGGCTGTAAAATTCAACAAAATAATTTCCTTACAAGAAAGTCGCTGTGTTATACATACTGTGTAAACTGGTCCTTCCCTATATATACACTCCTGGAAATGGAAAAAGGAACACATTGACACCGGTGTGTCAGACCCACCATACTTGCTCCGGACACTGCGAGAGGGCTGTACAAGCAATGATCACACGCACGACACAGCGGACACACCAGGAACCGCGGTGTTGGCCGTCGAATGGCGCTAGCTGCGCAGCATTTGTGCACCGCCGCCGTCAGTGTCAGCCAGTTTGCCGTTTCATTCGGAGCTCCATCGCAGTCTTTAACACTGGTAGCATGCCGCGACAGCGTGGACGTGAACCGTATGTGCAGTTGACGGACTTTGAGCGAGGGCGTATAGTGGGCATGCGGGAGGCCGGGTGGACGTACCGCCGAATTGCTCAACACGTGGGGCGTGAGGTCTCCACAGTACATCGATGTTGTCGCCAGTGGTCGGCAGAAGGTGCACGTGCCCGTCGACCTGGGACCGGACCGCAGCGACGCACGGATGCACGCCAAGACTGTAGGATCCTACGCAGTGCCGTAGGGGACCGCACCGCCACTTCCCAGCTAATTAGGGATACTATTGCTCCTGGGGTATCAGCGAGGACCATTCGCAACCGTCTCCATGAAACTGGGCTACGGACCCTCACACCGTTAGGCCGTCTTCCGCTCACGCCCTAACATCGTGCAGCGCGCCTCCAGTGGTGTCGCGACAGGCGTGAATGGAGGGACGAATGGAGACGTGTCGTCTTCAGCGATGAGAGTCGCTACTGCCTTGGTGCCAATTATGGTCGTATGCGTGTTTGGCGCCGTGCAGGTGAGCGCCACAATCCGGACTGCATACGACCGAGGCACACAGGGCCAACACCCGGCATCATCGTGTGGGGAGCGATCTCCTACACTGGCCGTACACCTCTGGTGATCGTCGAGGGGACACTGAATAGTGCACGGTACATCCAAACCGTCGTCGAACCCATCGTTCTACCATTCCTAGACCGGCAAGGGAACTTGCTGTTCCAACAGGACAATGCACGTCCGCATGTATCCCGTGCCACCTAACGTGCTCTAGAAGGTGTAAGTCAACTACCCTGGCCAGCAAGATCTCCGGATCTGTCCCCCATTGAGCATGTTTGGGACTGGATGAAGCGTCGTCTCACGCGGTCTGCACGTCCAGCACGAACGCTGATCCAACTGAGGCGCCAGGTGGAAATGGCATGGCAAGCCGTTCCACAGGACTACATCCAGCATCTCTACAATCGTCTCCATGGGAGAATAGCAGCCTGCATTGCTGCGAAAGGTGGATATACACTGTACTAGTGCCGACATTGTGCATGCTCTGTTGCCTGTGTCTATGTGCCTGTGGTTCTGCCAGTGTGATCATGTGATGTATCTGACCCCAGGAATGTGTAAATAAAGTTTCCCCTTCCTGGTACAATGAATTCACGGTGTTCAATTTCTAGGAGTATATATATATATATATATATATATATATATATATATATATATATATATATATATGCAGCTACGCTAGCCGCGCGATCTAACGCGCTGCTTCCCGAGCGGGAAGGTGTGACGGTCCCCGCATGAATCCCGCCCTGCAGATTAGTGTGCAGGTCAGGTGTGCCCAGCCTTTGGTTGGATTTTAAGGTGATTGTCCATCTACCTCGGTGAATGCTGGCTGGTTACCGTTATTCTACCTCAGCTACACAGTGTCGGCGATTGCTGCGCAAACACTGTCTCCACGTACGAGTACACAATAATTATTCTACCACGCAAACATTTGAAGCTACGAGTGTTCCCGGAGAGGAAGGGGGGGGGGGGGGGGAGAGTGGTCCACTGGGGGCGGAACCGCACAATAACACTTGGTTTGGTGTGGGGTGGCGGTGGTGTGTGTGGTCTGCTGTTGCCTGTGGTGGGGTTGTGAACCACTGAGGGTTTCGCTTGGACGAAGCCTCTCCGTCGTTCCTAGGTCGCCGTTTTAATACATCTCTCTCTCTCTCTCTTTCACACACACACACACACACACACACACACACACACACACACACACACACACACACACACACACACACAATATATATATATATATATATATATATATATATATATATATATATATATATATACTCTGGTCCATTAATAGTGACCGGGCCTAATATCTCGCGAAATAAGCATCAAACGAAATAACTACAAAGAACGAAACTTGTCTAGCTTGAAGGGGTAAACCAGATGGCGCTGTGGGTGACCCGCTAGATGGCGCTGCCATAGGTCAAACGGATATCAAATGCATTTCTTTAAATAGGAACCCTCATTTTGCATTACATATTCGTGTAGTACGTAAATAAATTTGAATGTGACAGATGGCACTGTAATAGTCACATACGTATAAGTACTTGGTATCACGTAACATTCCGTCAGTGCGGACGGTATTTGCTTAGTGTTAAAATGGACCGTTTACCAATTGCGGAAAAGGTCTGTCTCTTGCTGATGTATGGCTTAACTCCACTGATTCAGTGAAGTTCCTTGAAAATCAGGAACATCGATTTCCTGAAGAATTTTTCAGTTGCAGTGAGCTGCTTTGACTTCTGAACTTCACCTACTATAAATACGAAAAATTACAAAAGTCCTATTCTCGTGTGGTTTCCTTATTAGAGTAGCACGTGTACGCAACGTCGTCCGTCGATTGTTCTATACAGACCAAACTCTCCTCTTTACTTACAACATTTGCCTCCTGTGCCTTTCTCTGGTATTATGGAAGTTATTTCTTGTGTCTTAATGCGTGAACTATCATCATACACTTCGTTCTAATTAGTGTCTTCCATACAACAATTTCTTTGTCGATTTTTCAGATTACCTCCTCATTTCATAGAGTATCAATATAGTTAATTCTAAGAATATACACGTAAAACTAATTGTAAAAAGATTCGACTCACTACCGCTCCGATTTTCTCATTGATCATAATTAACAACTTTACAATTCTATGCTCCAGAAAGATTGATTGAATAGCGAACGCCCTGCCCATCGGAGAGTGGAATCTCAGTACTTTGAAAGTTGTTGTGAAGCTACAAAATCTGAAAGAGAAATGCAACGGCTCAGTTTGGATGTAGTAGACGTCAGTGAGGTGAAATGTAAGGAAGACAAGGATTCGTGGTGAGACGAGTGTACAATAATATCAGCAGCAGCAGAAATTGCTATTACGGCAGTAGGATTCGTTATGAACAAGGAGGTAGTGCACACAATGAGTTACTGTCAGATGTTCAGTTGCAGAGTTGTTCTCATCAGAATCGACACACAAACTAACATCGACGTCGCAAGCAAAATATGAAGAGATAGAGAAATTATGAGATGATATTGTAAGGGTAATTGAGTCCGTATTTAACTGAGATGAAAATCTAATAGACATGGATGCTTGGAATTGTGCTATAGGGGAAGGAGGAGAAGGAAGAGTTACCGGAGAATATGGGCTTAGTAGTAAGGATGAGAGAGGAGAAAGAGTTATTCAGCTCCGCAAGAAATTTCAGGTAGTAATAGTGAAACTCTGTTCACGAGCTACAAAAGGAGGGAGTTTACTTCGAAAAGGCTAGTAGATACGGGGGGATCCCGTTAGATTACGTCACCGTCAGGAACAGATTCCGTGATCAGATATTGAATTGCCTGCCGTACCCAGGAGCAGCTACAGACGTAGATCACGACTGAGTAGTGATCGAGGACAGGATGAAGTTTAAGAGACCAGTCAGGAATAATCATGCACAGAGAATTGATATACGAAAGCACTAAGAGGTGAAAAAATAAACTTGTAGTTCTCTGAACCTATAAGTACGGGGGATAATGAATAGCTCAGGAGGTTGTTCACTTGAAGAGCGATTGATATCTCTAAAAGATCAGTCACAAACTTTGGAAAGAAAAATGTAAGTACAAGGAAGATAACTACGAAGAAGTTAAGAGTAACAGAAGAATTGTCTCAATTGATTGCTGACAGAAGGAACTACAAAAATGCTTGGGAAAAATCAGGAATAGAGAAGTGCAAGTCGCTTAGGAATGAAATACATGGGAAGTTCAGGGCAGCAAAGGCGAAATGACTACAAGAAAAATATGAAAAAATCATAAAGGAATTGACTGTCGGAAGGACTGACTCAGCGTAGACGAAAGTCAAAACAACCTTTGGTGAAATAAAAGCGGAAGCGGTAACATTAAGAATACTATCGGAGGCCCACTGTTAAGTTCAAAGGCGAGAGCGAATAGTTGGAAGAAGTACTTTGAAGACATCTCTGAGGGGGAGAAGCTTTCTGGTGTCATGACAGAAGAAGAAACAGGAGTCGACAGGGAAGATATAGAAGATCTAGTATACGAATCAAAATTTAAAAGCGCTTTGAATGACTTAAGATAGAATTACAGCAGAATGGACAGGTAAGATTCCAACAGAATTTCTAAAATCATAATTAAAAGCGTCAACATAACGACTATTCACTGTACTGAATGTATCAGTATGACTATACCATATGGCTTCGGAAAAAACACATTCACACAATTCCGTAAATAGCATGAGCCACAAGTGCCAGAATCATAGCACAGTCATCTTAATAGCTCATGCATTGAAGTTGCTGAAAAGGAAAATGTACAGAAGAATGTAAAACAAAACTGAGCATCTCTAAGTAGACGATGAGTTTGGATTTAGGAAAGGTACGAGCATCAGAAAGTTAGTTCTAATGTTGCGGTTGACAATAAAGCAAGACTAAAGGAAAGTTGAGACAAATTCATAGGATGTCATTGACAGTTTTCAACCTGGAATTTTGATTGCACCTCTGAACTTTTATTTTATTTTATTTTGGCCGACGGAGTGATACAATCTGGTGACTGCATCCTTCTCTTACGACATACTTAATCCAAGATCTCTCTTTCAATCTTATTAATCTTTTTTCGTTCTTACACGTCCAGTAAAACACATCTCTTTCATTGGAACTTATAGCTATTAACTGAGAGTTTACAGCTCTTTCTTCCATTTATCTCTGTATAGGTTGATAAATCTATAATCCCTGTGTCTACATTAGACGCAAAATCAGAACTACCTTTTCTCTACCTTCATCTTTTTGTTCTCAGTACTGAATCCGACTGGTCCTTTAAATTGTGTGTTATTCTCTATCACACTATCGACAGTTTTTACCACTTAAAAAATAGAACATCTTACCACATTGATTCCATTTCTCTTACCTCTATGTGGTTTTCTTAAAACCATATAATTCCGTTTACACTCCTGAAATTAAGGCATTTCTTTTCAATATATCTCAATATATGTCCTTCTTACAGCAATTTTCTCTTCGATTTCTTCACTTCTTTCTGTTATCGTTCCACGTTAGCTTTCTTGAACTTCCTTTTGATTTCACTTATAAATGATCTGTATTGAATTTCTTCTTTCCCTTCCCGAAGGTTTTCGTGTTTCGTTGTTTCATCGATCAGTTGATTTATATTTCCTTTTTCCTTCAATATCTTTGTAGTAACTTTCATTGTACGTCTATCATACGCGCCCAGAGTCTAGGTTTACATTATAGTTTACAAAATAAATATATAGTCAAGTATGTGGCTGTTTCGTTATGGAATTCTGAGACGTATAAAATCGATTTTACGACCTCTTCCACGCGAAAAAAACCACTTCAGAGAAAACAAAATGCACTTGTATTCAAAGAACAATTTAGTATATGAGCCTAGAAATAATTGTTTTAATGGAACGATTTACAACCTACATAAGTTTGGGTAACACAACCAAGTAACATCATCGCCAAGTACTTTCACTTCCTTTTATGTTTTGTATATAGTCATATAACATGAAACACGACTGGTCTTCTAGTTGTACTGGACGTCCTATGTATCCACATCCAATCCACATTCCACCTATCAGACACAGATCCTAAAGATATGCGTCGTAGGTCGAAACAGACCACGATACAAAATACTTTCTTTTACTGCGTCTACAGCTGTTAAAAAGCAAGAATAATCGATTCCACTGTTCGACGCAGCGAGTTCAGAACTCGCACTGTACCTCGATTTCAGCTTTATTTGTGGAAAGCAATGTTTCTTCTACTCCTATTATGACGCCTCTCGTTCATAATTCGAACAGATAGATGAGGTACTTAGTTCAAGTTCTTCAAAAGATGTTACGGTACTCCTTGCCTTGCTCTCAATATATCTGTTAAAATTTGTATCAGAAATTGCTGCACATGAATTAATGAAGTTTTCTCTTTTAGATACTTGTATCTATAGTGTGACGTTTCTGATTTTTTTTCCCTGTGCGGTATCAGAACGTCATATCTGCCATTTTCTTAAGAAGGATGGCCACGAATAAAGAAGTACGCAAAAATTGTCTTAAGTAATGTAATCCTGGGAACATTTTAAGCAGTCAGGAAAAGAATTTCCCAGGCACCATAGCTGTACATTTCCCTTTGTAGCATGCAGTAACAAAGCGAATCTGGTAGTAAAAATATTAGTCCTAACCAAAATTTTACTTAATTAGAAACACATAACGTAATATATTTTGTCTCGTCACTTGCCACTCCATTCTGCTTATAGTTCCGCACGAACAGAATGTGTTGAGCCTGATGAACAGCCAAGGCAGCTTCAGCACGGAGACAGACGCCTTACGCAGGAAAGCACTTGGTACTCACAGGCACGTTCGCCGAAATGCAGTGCCCCTCGAGGCTGGAACTGACGTTTGAATGGCAGAGGATATTAGGGGCGAATCTCATCCTTTGCATTCGGAATAAGTGTTGCGGTACAGTGTTGACAGGGAAATAACACTGTGGACGCAGAAAATAAACGTTGCCTGCATAGGGAAAAGACAACATGGTGGAGTCTTGTAAGCGTGCTTCGGAATGACACGAGGCATTCGGTTTGATGACGCACTTCCTTTCCGAGTTCACAGATTAACAATTAGCGGGAGTGGGAAGTTAGTTTTTCAGTTAAAAAGATAATGAAAGGTAAAAAGGACAAAGGAAACGATAGTAATTTCATGATTTCCCGGTCTTCAAGTGACGTCATACTCTTGTTTTTCAATATTTTAGGCAAAACTGTCAATGCACATCGGAAAATTCACTTCACACTGAGGCACTAAGCGGACGCTACTAAAAAATTCACATTTAGTGGAAGCGCTTATGCGACATATAAACATACGAACATTAGCGCCATTGATATATGAAATATGTCGGAAATAATTGTTTTTAGTTAAATGCATAAAAAACAAAGCGCAGAAAAATATAGTAAGGGAAGTAATAGTGTCTCAAACCAGATCTGAGAATGATATAGTATTTTCCTAACCGAGAAATCATCAAGAATCATAAAGAAAACAAAATCACAAACTTACAGAATACATGGGAATCGTTCCGTGTTCTGAAACTGTGATATCTTAAGTGTGTAAGAGTTACTTAAAACATATACTCTGGACACTGTAAAAATAGTGTTTTTGCTTACAATTCGGTCTAAATAGATCATAAAAAGTTCTTATTTACGAAATTACTTATTATGCACGTTTTAAGCCTCCTATAGTGTTTTCACACGTTCTTCTACACGCAGCGGCTTTTACTACCCTCTGCTACAATGACACACAATATTTTATTTAGTTTCCGTATTTTTATGTATCCACATTCACATCACATACTTCGTTTTGATACAATGTAAAATGATCATCTTTTGTTTTGTATTTGTGGCCATGGCAGGATCTCCTCTCATCCTGCGCGCGCTTACGACTGTGTCATTCTACGTATCCAACTCTGTATATATTTATTTAACTGTGTGTGAATCTCTCTCTCTTCCTCTTTCTCTCTCCTCTGTCCCTCTCTCTCCCTGTGTGTGTGTGGGGGGGGGGGGGGATGGGGGTGTAAGCTTATTATTACTACTTTAATGCTCTTTATGAGTGCGTCAGTGGACATTTTCCTTACTTTATAATATTGTTGTTGTGGGTAGAGAGGAGTCTATAATTTTGGTACTGAATCTGTTAGTAGTTTAAATAATGTTTATTCCTTAATGTTTATTTGGTCATTCAGTATGTCTTACCCTTCTGTGCCTGCCATTTGAACCAGGAAATTTTCTTGCAGTGTTAGGCAATATTATAGTTACTAAATCTGATTATTTTCATGTCTGTTCGTATTCTGGTAAGATGGCGTTTCTCTTTTCTGAGGCATTTTTGAATATTGAATGAATCATGCTATACTTACATGCTGTTTTATTCTTTTTGTATCTTATTTCAAATGTCCTAGTGATTTGCCATAACAATAGAACTTTGGAGCTATTTTAGTGAGGTTAATAAGAGCCTGAATTTTTATATACTTGTACATATATCGATGTCATCAATTATCTTTAAGCACTTATTTTTGGAGTTAAGACTTTATTAAACCGGTTATGTCCACTGCTTCTACAGGATATTACTAAATTTATGTCTGTTAGTTTATGTAATATTTGAGTCAGTTTGCTTACATACCATGTGAGTGTATACCTGCTTGTTTGTTGTGCCCTTGTTGTGTCGTAGTCACGTTGTAAGTGTGTGAATTAATGGTGAGTATTGTGGATCCCTGTATTTGTGAGATGTTCAAGATTACTTGATTAGCTCATTTTAATTCACAGCCAGTAGTAGTGCGTCTGTAGTAGTGGATTTGCTGCAAATGGTGAAAAATTGTTTCTTATTCCTCTTTGTGATAGTTATATATAGGAAGTTTGTATGTCTGACATCTTCTCTCTTTAACGTCAACATTATAATTTTGTCTAGAATGTTTACCTCTGTGTGTTATTGATCGATCTTCACTTCTGGTTCAGCTACAAAGTAAAGAATATCCACCAAGTATCTCTCAGGGCAGTAGTTTGTATTTTACAGTCACTAATTTGTGAAATATAACTCTCCTCTACAGCGTGCATGAAGGTACATGGTGAACTCCCAAAAACAAGAGATTGCATTGACAGTCCTTCCTCATGTAAGCAACATTACTTATAGAGCTCAAATCAAGTTTCATATGCAATAAAGTGTAGCAGTGTTGTCATTTATGAGATGTGTTCGTGTGATAAGTGATTGTAGTGCTCCTGGTATTTTTTTTATTATCTTGATTCCATCCTTGACTGAGATTGTGGAATACACGTTTTCAGCTTTAAGGAGGAAAACATGGGTGTATCCAGTGTAGATAAATTTTATGTTGTTTCTTATTTCCCTCGTGTTGTCACTGTTATGTCTTTGTGTATTTTTACTGTTGTAGTGGTTGTCTTTAGTATATTTATATCTAGGGTGTGGGTGATTTTTAGGAATTCAGTTCTGATCTTTCTGGTGTGTTTACTTTATGAATTTTTTAGGCTCTGTAAGTTTGTAGCTTTCGGTGTGGTATGTACTTTTGTTTGTCACAAGTGTGTGTTCCATGGACTTCAACAATTTTGAATTTTTTTAGGAACCTGTATGTCATGTCATACTTTGTGATATTAGCCTTTGTAATGGTGTATTGAGTTCTGGTAATGTATATCATTTATTCATGTGATCCACCACATTCCCCTTGTTCACCTAGGTCTTGATTATATTTCCATTGTGGATCTTTTTTTAGGGTTTTAGATTATGACACTATATCTCTTGCTTTATCGTGTATGTACATTGCATACGTTTTGTTTTTAGTTACTTTTCCTGTTACTTCCTTCGTCAGAGCTGAGTTTATTATGCTCGTATGCTTCTTTTCTGAAGACATTATGGTCGCGTAATTTTTATAATGTTTTCTATGTCATTTTCATTTACCCTACTGAAGTAGGTGTTTTTCCTCATCATTTAAGAACCGTAAGGTTTATAAGACGTGGGTCCTATTACTATTTGCGTTTCGTTTTGTTTGGTTATTTTAGTGTCTCTGTTGGTCTCCAAGTGATTTTGTTTTCTCTATATGTCTTCCTACCCAAGTAGTGTAATCAACAGCTTTAACATGGTAGCAACTAGAAAAACACACACACAGACTTCAATTTGTGAAAGAGAGTTTCCACAATCGTAAATGTAGTAGATTTTAATATCTCTAATCTTGATTTTGGTATGGGAATCTGTCCGTATTTCATGTGCAATATGGTGAAAAATGACTGACATTTAGTCCTAGTGCTGTGTTGAAGATACTGTACAGTCTCTCCGTACACTTTCATTTTCCATGAACGAAAGTACAACTTTTGCACATTCTGATGTGATAAACTTGTATGATCTTTTACACACTAAGTCTTCCATTTTCCCGTGATAATTGCTGTAGATGTAAGTTTCCTTCTCAGTATAACAAATAGTTTGCAGGAAAGATCGTCACATGGAATAAAGGGCTCCATCTGCAAATGAATAATTTGTGCTTCTGGTTTCACAGAAAGTCCATTTTTGTCCTAATAAATACAAACAGACATAATTAGAATCAGGCCAACAAACATGAAATTCCCAGCTCTGTGTAGAGTGGAAAATTCCAGCTCAGCAGCTTATTATGAGGCAGTAATATATTCTTTGCTTTTATTTCAGGAAACTCTTTAGAGAAATTTCAAACAGAGAATTTCCTGATTCAAACCACATTGATTATAGATTACCAAGCAGTAAATACTCAATTCTTATTGCCACATTACTATTATTGCAGTTCACACACATGAGCCATGCATGGCTCATGTTCATGCCATTTATTGTTTGTCATCTTCTATTCAGGTACTGCCGCCTCGTTTTCTTATTCCATATACTGGCGTCATTAACTTCCTGCATTACTTGCCTGTGAGAAGCAACAGCAGCCCGTATCAATAAGGGCACCGTCGTACCATCTCTGGAATGACCAATAGTATTTTGGGGTCGTCTTGTGTCTGGCAGTCAGTTGGTGACAGACCAACAGTGCAGTCGGGAGGCAGCAGCAGTGAAGTCGAGGACGGAGCCCCGGTGAGGCGCCGACAGCCAGTCTACGCCGACCGCTGGCGACACACTAGAACTGCCTGATGCAGGGTGATTAGAGCGGGACTACCTTTGGTTGGTCGTTCGCTTGGTAGTCTCATCGGCCAACTTATATTTGGTCCTTTCACCGTTACCGGTCCTGGGTAGTCGGTCGGTTGGTGTGGAGCAGCAGGGAAGTCTCCGTCGCAAGGAGTCGGGCCAGAGACGCTGGCTGCGTCACACACGGTTGGTGTGTGAGATGGTGCTTGCGAGTGCTACGAAGTTCGTCGCCCCCACAATCTTGGATAGGAGAGTTGAGTTCTCACTTACTTACTATCGCGTCTCAGCTGTTTAATTTCTTCGTTTGATCCTCGTTGTCACTTTTGGGACATTCCCGTAAGCAACAGCGTGTGTGTTTCTAAGTCAGCTAAGATTCAAGCCGGGTTCCTGTGGAGTTTAACAAATTATTCTTTGTTATTGAAGTTGAAGGATGTGTATTTTCCTCGACGTGTTGTTGCTGTCCAGTGCGGCGTGTAGTTTGACAGCTAAGGTGGTGTTTGTCGTTGTGGGCGCACAATATTCTGTGTGTCGTTGTATTGAAATCTTGTGGTCGTTTTGCTGGTTGTGTGGAGCGGAACTGATCTTGTTGATTGGTCGGTCGGTTTTCTGTCGGTTGGGTTGCCTTCAGATTAAGAAGTCGTTGCACAGGCTGCCCTTGGAAACTTCTCAATGCCGACCCTTTTGTGTTACATAGTAATTTCCCTGATTGGGTTTAGTTATTTGGTTGATGTGTGGCCTTCAGCCCAATATCAACATCTCTTAAATTAATATTCCGGTCTTGCCCATAAAGAATGACACTGTTATTCTATTATACGGGGCCTTTAGCCCAATTTTTTGTGAGATCTTTTAAGACAATACTTTCTGCTGTTTCCATTGAAACTCATTTTCCAAGACATAAGCTGTTAAACATACTTTGTCGGTATTAGGCCTTCAGCCGAGTATTAACATCTCATAAAGTTCTTGTCTTACCCTTAAGGCATGAGATTGTTATTCTTTATAGGGGCCTTCAACCGAATTTCATATGAAATGTTTTTAGATATGGCTTTCTGCCTTTTAAAATTGAAACTCTTTTTCCTAGGGCTTAAGCCTTTAAATTATTTGTTGATGTGCAGCCTTCATCCAAGTTTTAATGCATTTTAAGTCAATGTTCTTGTCTTCCCCTTAAGGCATAAGACGGTTACGCTTTTGTTTTAGGACGAGGCCTAATGCCTTTTGATTAAAACTCTTCTTATTGCTTATCATGTGGCCTCGAGCAAAGTTCCATTAAAATTAAATTGTTAAGGTCTTCAGCCTGTTTAGATTGAAGATTTAGAAAGTATTCTTGGTTGAAACCTCCAGAACAACCTTGTATTTCAATTTCTTGCTTAGGCCTTGTGTCTTGGATTTTGAGTGTGGTCCTCAGTCAATCTAAGGTTAATCAGAGGAGGTCGATTAAAAATGAGTGTTTTGAATCCTTGTTGTAATATTGTGTGTTGAAGAATAAAGTTTGTATGTTGAGTGAAACTGACAGCAACTTATTTTGGCCCCTTTCCACGACCTAATCCGGCCTGTCATTCTAGTCCAGGCATTTCATCAAAATGTTATGGTTCGTAGAGGATTTTAATTGAACAATTTTTTGCTAAATAAAGGATAAATTTTTAGCTTCCTTCTCTATTTTCTGTGAAATCTCTAACTCTGCCCTTAAATGTACCATAACGTTCTGCAGCGATATCTGAAATCTTACGCATCTGGCTAGCTCCCTTAGGCCTTAATGCGAAATGTCGAATAAGAGTTCAGTGCAAACGTTCTTCAACAATTATTTTCATTACACTTTGTTTTCCTGATTCAGAACTCTTTTTTTGTGGTGTTACCTGGACTGTAGTCGTTAGTGTGTTACTCTGTGTGTTACTCAGCTTTAATCTATACCCTAACATTTGTCCTTCAACCATTCCTATTCGCATTTTCAACGTCACCAGTTAAATTAATTTATGATTGATCTACATCGTTGTCTGTTACACCAGTTCCACATTGTTATCTCCATCTATTAATTTCAATATCTAGCCTCTTATCAATTGCCCCTCTGGGATAACTCTTAATGTGTATCTACTACCTAAATTTGGGTGATTACATGGGCTTTTCAGAACAGTAACTCTTTTAAGTGTAATTTCTTTCTGAGGTAAAATGACGTTGTATGAAGCTTGAGTTTTAAGCACCTTTAACTATCTCCTTTCCTACGCTTCAGTTGCTTTATCTTCAGCTTCTTGAACTTACAGTATGTCATGGGAAACATCAGTTTCAGAATCTGGAGAATACTATCACTGCTTGAAACAAATCCTTTATATTTATTTTACCGAAGTTTAGTCACGTTAATAGAGGTTTGGTATTAGTAGCTTCCACACACACACCTAATCAGGTATTACTTGACGAGTCTGCATAGAATACTAGAATTATATTAATCTTTAGCTTATTTAGATCGAAAAATCCAGTCTTTTTCTGCTCCCCAACTTCATTGGTGACTTCATTCCAGTCGCGTCTTACGAATAAGTTTTCATCTGGGGACTAAAGCAACTAAATTCAGAGTCAACACTACGTATCGAAGAAATTAGTGAATTCTATGGTGCTGCTCGGACACCATTCTCTCTTACAATAAGTTCGTAAGGCTTTGCTTGGTACCATCCACGAAGCGCTCTTTACAGGAAGGGAATAACAAACGAATGATGATGTCATAGACAAAGAGCGCATCGGCTAAGAACGCGAACTGTGCTCGAGCACTGTACTGGAGTTGGTGAAGATACTCGCTTATGTTTGTGTCGGAACATGACTAGTTAGTAGAAATATATTTTGCAAGCAGAAATAAAACAAAGTACTGAGTGACGGAAGTAAGAAACGATCAAAATTTTTAATACTGCCTTTACATAAGTACTTAAATATGGTAAATTTTCCGGACTTGTTTAATGAGGAAATGGATACGACTAGGAAGGCAGAAACACATTATTTTGTCACCAGAATTAATCACAATTGGCCACGACATATATAGCGTTGGTAAAATAACTTCCCAAACCATTGATTACGTGTGAGTTTACGTCTTTCGCATATAAAGAAGGCAGCCAATTATAATAACTATACAACCTGAATGAAGAACTCGAACATACGTGTACAACGAACGAAACCTGTACTCCTTATATGCATTATTATTAAGAAGATTGACGACATATACTTCTCAGTTTAAAGTGTAATTCATTTTTACATGCTTGGCCTCTGAAATCATTCCCTGCCTGCTAGTATTTACGTAACCACTCAGTGTCGTATAGTCAGATCCTGCAAATGCAACAGCCAATTTGTTTCAGCAAGTGATCAGTATCGAGCTTTCAGGTGGATTAGCTGCACTTCTGAACATTATGTATCTATTTTGGAAAAATAATTACTCGTACGGAATGACAGGTAAAAGATTTCAGGAAAAATCGTGCAAATTATTATTAGTTCCCTATATGATGTATCCAATAAGGTTCAATGCACGCAAATATTCTTGGACCACTAAAACTTCTGTTACTATTTGAAGCAACAAAAACACAGGAGAGATTGTAAATTATTTCAGTTGACAACATTGTGGGTTCTTATTGAAACTTGATTGTCAGGAAACAACATACTATTGCGTTTTTTTCACAAATTATTTTGTTTGGAGTAATAAGTTTCTACTTATTATCCAATACAAGGCTAGACAATGAGAAAAAAATATTCCCTCACAAATGAAAAATTTCGTAACTAATGTGAAGAAGGGATTTATTCTAGTTATGTGGGCGCATTATAGAGAAGTGTACCAACAGTGACCGCACAGTTCCATGTGTAAGACGTTATTGTCAGTGGCACGACATTTAAACCCAGACATAAGTAAATACTCCAGAATCACGTACGCCTGACTATAAACAAGAAAATTGGAAATCTGAATTATTGAAAGAATCTTTTAATTTATGTTAAGAAGGGACTGGAAAATAACAATCAGAAATTGGGGGAAACAGCTAAAGTCTTTTGCATTGACAAGTTAATAATCTATTGAGGAAATAATACCCGTCTACGAATACCTACAAAAACTGATAATTGACAGGACGATGTTGATTAGAGATTTTAATGCTAATGTGTAACAAAAATCGAAAGAATGTTTCTTCGGTAGATAGAACAACGTGTACATTCTTAACACTTTCTTTTGGAAAGAAGGGCAAGTAGAAAATGTGCTTCATATAAACCAAATGGCACTAAAGGCGAAACCATACATCATAGAAACAGCATACAGATTTATTACCCAGGATGTAACGCTCCCGAATTGCATACGAATTTCAGCTGAATAGAGTCTTGACGTGCAGATTACAGATGTACGCAAACATAGAAATAAACTAAAGTATCTGTCTTTAGATTATTTGTGCACATACTTAAACTATATAAGAATGACGAACTGTTCCACATCAAACGAAGCCACAGGTTCAAGGGCGCCCATTCCAAATGGGAAGGCAAGGTCTGCACTCTCTCCCAACCCCCGTCTCAGGGAAAGGATAAAATATAGCGTAGACTGGTGCTTTACTTCCAAAAAAGTTTTGCGAAAGTGGCTTTCACGCAGGTTTGTAACAGGGGCGGAACTGGAACTTAGAAGCCTCCATTCATCTTCCAAAACTCCGAATATATTCCATACCACCAGGTCTAGGCTATCCCTCTCTCTATTCTCTGAAACCCATCGCACGGGTGCCCTTGGCAGGTTTACAACTTTGGAAGGAACTGCTGTTGGAAAAAGAGCAATTATACTGCATAAACATATGCAGATAGCAAAAGAAGACGAGTAGTAAGAAATTAACGAAACAGAAAATCTCAAATACTGTGAGCCAACTTGAAGAGAATGCCAGAGCTTTAATCTCAAATTAATATGGCACAATATTAATAAATGGATCGAAATATTGAGAAATATCTTCGAGAAAATGCTAGAAAATAAAATAAACTTTTAAAATGAAAACTGTAAATCAAAATAGCATGAAAAGGCAAACCAAAGGTTTATTTTTGTGTGCATCATATTTCACCAGTTACATTGGTAAGATGTAAGAGGACATAGTAGTTGTCAATAGGGGGAAATTGTTTAACTAATGCTACTCGTACTTCTGGAACGTTTGATTGTAATACAGATGCAATCAACAGCTGCCGAAGACCAATGACACTTCAACAAATGGTAACTCATACAGTCGCTCATGAGTAACACAACATCACACTTCAGTGTTCTCCGGTTACATGGTAGCTGTAACTTTAGATGACTGCGTGGCGAAGACGCTTACTTATCTGTTTTAGGACATGGAATTGGTCAACAATGCTTTGGTTAATTCGGAAAGTTCTCAGGGAAGGTCCTACGGCAAGGTAGTGTTAATATGGACAAATGCACGTCACAATCAAAATTAACAAGTCACAACTTGGTCGGTACAATATTTTGCTCAAAATCGGCATTCCCACAAAAAATTTGAAGCGCTTAATATTACAATCAGAACGAGGAAAATTAGACTCAGTTTAATATACGAGCAATAACTGTGTGACTTTATTAACCTACCGCTATTAATTCTCAAGTTACTTACTAAACACTAAATTTGGAGTGAAATAGTAGAACATATATGATCTGTACTTGTTATAGAAAGTTCTAATTACAGCACTCGATTACTTTGATGAAATAATGTAAATGTGCCATATTTTAGGACTTTGTCGTAGATAACAATCATTACAAGGAATCTTAAAGAGGCAGAACTAAAAATTCTAACCCAGCCACGTTAAACCGCAGTCGAGCTCAAACATTTTTTAACAACCAAAGCCAACCTACCTTCATTCATATAAAAATTATTAAGATTGTAAAGTGTTACACGACACAATAATTAATTAATATGCGTCCAAGAAAGGGGTCATTTAGACGCTGATCCGTGCGTCTAGGGCTGTAGATAGCAGATGCTCTGTTCGGCGATCCACTGCGCCCATGTACAAAGACGGTCAGAGAGGCAGTGGAGAGAGACAGTTCATACTCAGATATCAATATGTCAGTTTCGGCCAAACGCCAACGACTGCTGTGCCTCGGATGACGTCACAGCCAGGCAGCCACCAAAACTGTATTTGGTAAGAGTAGAAAGTGAACTCGCGTGAACTGAACACCGTCATGGATCGCTTAATTGTCGCACAATTACCTGTTTATGGGTCGCAATGTTGACAAAACCGTGAGGTAAGTGGTGTAATTACCTGCCACTTTTCCGGTAAACTGTTAACGTTGGTTCAAAAATGGTTCAAATGGCTCTGAGCACTATGGGACCTAACATCTGAGGTCATCAGTCCACTACAACTTAGGACTAATTAAACCCAACTAACCTAAGGACATCACACACAGACATGCCCGAAGGAGGATTCGAACCTGTGACCGTAGCGGTCGCTCTGTTTCAGACTGCAGCGCCTAGAATCGCTCGGTCACTCTGGTCGGCGTTAACGTTGGTTATTAGATGACAGGGCGATAGGCCCTTTTACTTGGAACTTCCCAAAGAGGAAGCCTGTGAACTGCGTAGTGTGTGTGAAGTTTCAATGTGTATATCAATTAGTTAAAACCCTACACTTTTATTTTTAGTGATACTTTCCTGATCGTACTGAGTAAATGGCAAGTAGAAACCTTTCCTTTCAGTAAGCACAGGAATAATGTGGACTTGCAGACTGGAAATTATGGTCAGTATGTTCTCCATCGATTTCTGGCTGACCGCAACCATAATTTTCAGGCTGTTGCAAACGGCGACGTTAATTTACCCGCCGGCCAACAACATGTATTTTCTAAGTAATTATTCCCTTCTGAAATAGCGCTAATACCTATATTCCTCTTAAACTTTCCCCGTCAAAGCAATTGTAGTTTTCGTTTTATTCCTTTAATTTTAGCAGCCAACTTGTCTATTTCTTCTTGTTTATACTCAATTGTTGCTAGAAAATTTTTATCCACCTTGCCAGTGTTAGCTCGTTTGTAGCTCTTTTAAATTTAAATTTCAGCATTATATTGTTTTTTAAACTTTCACTATATATTCGCAACTACATAATTTTTTTAATTTTTCTTTTATTTTGACGATGTACATCGAACCATCTTTTATTCAGTTTTATATTATCAGTCCACGAAATGTTAGCTATTGGATTAGTCAACTTTGACGCTGTTCGCTACTAAATTCTTTTACAATCCCTTCCAATACGACAGTCGCTAGTTTTCGTGCACGGCTGCCTTCTGTCACCGCATCACACCGTATCTCTACTACACGTGGGGATGTCACCTGCCCTCAACCTTGTGTTCATTGTCTGGCAGCAACGCCCCTCATAGTGTAAGTTCTGTTACGTTGTTAGTTGATATTCTTGGTTTCTCCTCTTGTTTTCTACCTTTGATTCCTCATTTCTTTGGCTAATTTTTTCATTATATGGTGTGGCACCCGCATTTCTGATTATCCCGACCGTATCAACTTCGTATTTCCAGTTGGGCAGTGAATTCCCGTTATTACTATAATAAACAATTATTATGTTTTATGCAGTCTCTTATTAGAGTATATTTTCCTATAGCAGAAGATAGGCTTATAATGGCCGGAGACCAGTCGTAATTGAACCAATAAAACTTTTTACAACTCAAGCGGTTTAGTAGATTCCAGGATGCTCAGTTGCGGATGTCAATTTTGCTACGAAGTACTTGCAAACGGTGATGTAAAGGGAAACTTGCAGCTCATTTTAACGAAACCGGAAGAAACGGCAGAGAGTGCAAGACAGTGAAGAAATGGTTAGTTGTTGGATGGTTGATTAATGGATGTTGATGTCATGTGTCTAGGGCCTCTCGCCGGGGGCAAGTCTTTCGACTTGACGTCACTTCGCCGACTTGCGCGTCGATGGGGATGAAATGATGATGATAAGGACAACACAACACCCAGTCCCTGAGCGGAGAAAATCTCCGACCCAGTCAGGAATCGAACCCGGGCTCTTAGGATTGACATTCTGTTGCCTTGACCACTCAGCTGCCGGGGGCGGACGGTTAGTTGACCAGGGGGAGGAACCAAACAGCGAGGTCATCTGGTTAGGGAAGGTGGGGGAATGAAGTCGACTGTGCCCTTTCAAAGGAACAATTCCGGCATTTGCCTGAAGCGGTGTAGAGAAATCATTGAAACCGTGAATCAGGATGGCGTCCTCCCAAATGCGAGTCTTGTGTGCTAACCATTACTCCACTCGCTCGGAGCAAGTGAAGAAATATTGCAGCTTGAGATCTGCAGGCATTGGAATCCTTTAGCTGCAAAGACGTGGGAACCGCGTATAGGGTAAACGGCAGTAGCTTACAACACGTCTCTCTTGGGCACAGAGATGCCCAGGGGACGCAAGAAAGTGCAGAGGCGGTGAGAAAGCGCACGCAGAGGTGCGCTGCGCATTTTAATGGCTGCTTTTCCCCCGACGCGGCGGTTTGCCTCTAACTGCATCCACCAAGCGAGAGCGCACACGGCGCAACAGGAGATACGGTGAGCCTTGGAGAAGGGAAGATGGAGAACGGCTAGAATTGCAAGGCTTCGCCGCTTTTCCTTTTGCGCTCTGATAACCAAGGTCAACAAAGAGAAAGCAATAACTGCACCTCAAGAGCTATGCCCATTTGCCTTTCCTACATGCTCCTTGTCTGGAATACTTAATTATGATGTTATAGTATTTTCTCAATTTTTGTAGTCACAATTACAGAGTGTTTTTGTTCTGTATGTTGACTCAAGTTCTATATTCCTACTTTTTTCCGTTAACTTAGCTTTCATTCTATCACTCTTCCTCTAATGCTACACGACATGTACATTTCCCTTGATATTTTTGCACTCTCAGTCCGGAGTTGCTCACCTGTCACAGAAAAACATCCAGGCGTTATTCTCACTTTATACCGACACGCAACAGTTACAGTTACGACTACACGCATACAACTTAATTACCCGATAGTTATAAACCAACTTTTATATTTTGTCTCGTAAAATTACGGCAGTGACCCAGAAGACAATCAAAATGGTTCGAATATCCTGGTTCCGAAGAAAGTTTTCCGGGAGGTTTTCCTTTGTTACGCTGAAACTGCTAATCCCCTCCTATTTAATCAGAGTTGGGAACCCTTCTGTTCCGCTGAAGGTATTGGGTCTGATTTAAAACAGCCAGGTACGTTCCGTGAAGTGAAGAATTAAAAGCATGGAACCATGAAATAATTCATTACTTTAATTTGTTTTAACCTAATTTACGATCATCCATGTCTCCCGCTGATGTTAGTGCTATTACAGTCACTATGCTAACAAATGAGGACAGTACAACAACCACTACTGTTCCAAACATTAGTGATGTCTAGTTTGATTTGACTACAGAAACTGCAACACAAATTTATGCTGGTACTACTGCTTCTTTTCCTTGTACCCTTTACAGCGTCGGCACAGGAGCTTCATGATTATTAACAGAACTGGCATGGCTGGTATAAGGAGTGGCCTGATGGCGTTCATGTTGCCACCACGTTATCCCTGGGAACGCAATATTTGTACCCCCACTGTCACCGTGTACAGTTACTTAAATGAAAGTGACTGAAGTTGTCGAAATGAAGCGGGAGTTTCGTATCGTGTATTGTTCACCTAGCGGGATGTGGGAAACAGCCTAATAACCTTATTTCCGCTGGGCGCCACAACGACCGCTGCCGTTCCTCCGTCGGGAGGATACGATTCGTGGTTAATGTACAGCATTGTCCCTGAAGCGACATTTTAACACGCAAGGCCATCATGGCACGCCCATTGCACCTGCTAATACTAGTACGAGTACTACGACAAGGTTTGTTCATATTAAGTTCGCTTATCCTCATGTAAAAGTTAAGTTGAGCTTTGTGTTATATCACTAAGAACATTTTCTCTTCACTAAGGGTTGAGCAATACATACACACGTTACTAATATTTCGTTATACAGCTTGTGTGATCTCTCTGTTCGTTGTATACCTGATTAGTGAGGCAATATTTTGCTCTCTCCACACCACTGTACGTCGGGTCAGAGAGAACCACTTATCGTTCAGTGAGAACCATTGATTGCTCTTCTCAGGTGTTCCTGTGTCCACCTCCCTCGACTGTTACATTCCTGGACCAAATTTTCTTAAAGGCATGGGGCTTTGTCCTCGTTCGTATGCTCGTCTGCTCGCCCATCTCGTCTTTTTTGTGATGACTGATGAGTATAGTTACGCCTTGCTTTTTCCGAGATAGCATTTGCTGGAAGATATACAGTATGACACTGTTTTAAACTTTCAGGAATGACGAAGAAGGGTAAAAGTATCAACTTGAGTTAAGGGACCCTGGTCCGGATAAGACCGAGTCGAAAGCCAAAGCAAATATCTTTCTCATACCTCTTAAAGTGAAATACACGTACCTGTAGTACTTAGGTTTGTCGAATATGTTCCACACGTTATTCGTCAACGGATATTCTCCCATCATGATAGCGCCCCTACCCACTTCGGACTGAAGGTTGGTGAACACCAGGATCAGATATTCTCGGAAAAGTGGGTAGGCAGAGGCGGTACTGATGAAATCTCCGCGACGTTTCGATGAGTGTCGATAATTAAAACGTCGCGGAATTTCGACGCAGCTACCTGGATGGAATCGCGAGAAGATTTCATCAGCAGTATACACCGGGAAAGCCTACATTCACATAAGAGAATGTCCTGTTTGGCGGTGAGAACGTTCGCTGGATTTAACTGCACCTTTATTTCTTCTTGTTGAGCCAGGATAAAATGTGTCACATACGAGACGCCTATTGAGGCTGACGAGGATCTGCTGGCAAGAATTCTCTTGCCTGCGTCACTGTTTCAACGACGCCAGGGAAATTATAAGAGGTGCGACAGAACTTTATGTGACGATGCCATGCCAGTATCGACATCTGGGAACGTCACTTTTAACAACAGTTGCAAATATAGCAGCTTATGAATTTTGTGTGGGTAAACAGAATTCCTTCTTGCTGTATCGTACACAGTATTTTCGGTCTCTCTGACGTCAAGTTAACGTGCGCCGTTGCTAGTCCATTAAAAGGGAAAATTTTCTGTTGGTACGGGAGAGCATTCACGTGGAATTCCGTTATGTCATGAGCAGAATTCGGAATTTGTGGCCCGCAGTTTGAACTCTGCACGACGCTAAAGCGGAACGTGAGGAGGTTTTCATTTATACGTTTCGACTCGGTCGTATCCGGACTAGGGTTTCTTCTCCATCATCCCCGATATGTTGTAACATCATCGAGGAATCACCCCGTAGAATAAAGTATCAGTTGTACTATCATTAAGTCTAGCAGCTCTAGCTTTTAAAATCTGTCTACAAGTACCCGCTAAATTTCCATCTACTGACGCCATAAATATGCAGTTATTTACCTCATTCTTTATATGAAATTGCATATCCTATCAATAGCGGTTTCGATGATGATGGAGCCTTGCACAGGAGAGAATGATGCAGCAGTCTTTGTAGAAGTCGTACATGGCCACGTCAGAACTCTGTTATGTTGGTTTGCATTAAATCTGCTGATATGCCTCATCATCTCGTAACTACGGATCCAGAACACTATATAAGGGCTACAAAGTGCCCATAATACATTAAATGTAGTTCACGAACGAGTTACTGCGAAAATATTTTAAATTTAGTGTTCATTCTTAGTTTTAAGTTTATAAACCTAAAGCCGTCATTCCTAAAAAAATGAAATTCAACTGTTCTCTCGATGCACTAAAAAAGTAGCAGAAGACATGGGTTACTTTTAGGAATCCATTACGAAGTAAAACAATGGGCAACACACACAGGTCACAAAACATAAGCAGAATTAGTTTGAGATAGTAGTAGCATTCCCAGAAAAATAAATGCACACTTATACAAAATAGCTTAAAGGTTAAGCTAGGCAAAGATATTTAGATCTGTGATCACAATTACAGCAATTTTACTGTGATACGGCCAGTGTAGGAGAGCGCTCCCCACACCATGATGCCGGGTGTTGGCCCTGTGTGCCTCGGTCGTATGCAGTCCTGATTGTGGCGCTCACCTGCACGGCGCCAAACACGCATACGACCATCATTGGCACCAAGGCAGAAGCGACTCTCATCGCTGAAGACGACACGTCTCCATTCGTCCCTTCATTCACGCCTATCGCGACACCACTGGAGGCGGGCTGCACGATGTTGGGGCGTGAGCGGAAGACGGCTTAACGGTGTGCGGGACCGTAGCCCAGCTTCATGGAGACGGTTGCGAATGGTCCTCGCCGATACCCCAGGAGTAACAGTGTCCCTAATTTGCTGGGAAGTGGCGGTGCGGTCCCCTACGGCACTGCGTAGAATCCTACGGTCTTGGCGTGCATCCGTGCGTCGCTGCGGTCCGGTCCCAGAGCGACGGGGACGTGCACCTTCCGCCGACCGCTGGCGACAACATCGACGTACTGTGGAGACCTCACACCTCACGCCCCACGTGTTGAGCAATTCGGCGGTACGTCCACCCGGCCTCCCGCATGCCCACTGTACGCCCTCGCTCAAAGTCCGTCAACTGCACATACGGTTCACGTCCTCGCTGTCGCGGCATGCTACCAGTGTTAAAGACTGCGATGGAGCTCCGTATGCCACGGCAAACTGGCTGACACTGACGGCGGCGGTGCACAAATGCTGCGCAGCTAGCGCCATTCGACGGCCAACACCGCGGTTCCTGGTGTGTCCGCTGTGCCGTGCGTGTGATCATTGCTTGTACAGCCCTCTCGCAGTGTCCGGAGCAAGTATGGTGGGTCTGACGCACCGGTGTCAATGTGTTCTTTTTCCCATTTCCAGGAGTGTATATGGATTTGTCAGACCTGAGTTTCTCTGGGCGAATATAGTGTTCAGATACATTATGCGTATGCAGCCGGGTGACGGCGTCGGCAACCGCCGATATTTCGACTGGAGTACACGCAGACATTTTTAAGGCATAACTGTAGCGATGCCTTGTAAA
The DNA here is from genome assembly GCF_023897955.1 of Schistocerca gregaria. NCBI lineage: Eukaryota > Metazoa > Arthropoda > Insecta > Orthoptera > Acrididae > Schistocerca > Schistocerca gregaria. The sequence goes on along the minus strand of NC_064925.1, from coordinate 168,883,939 downwards.
TTGCAGCGTGTGCCATTTTCGATATATTGGCAATTGTTGATATCAATCGGCTGCATTCCCGTACGAAATTTGAGCACTGTATGCATTTCTTTTCTCGATGCGATTTTGGTGAAATTATGAACATGCGATTCTCCAAACTATGATTAGTTCACCTTTGAAAACCCCTTCAAACGTCACTGTATTGGACATCAGAGTGTTACAAGACAAACAGGCGAACATGATTGATTTACAGATTTATTATTAGCATAGATTGTGTAACTTCTTCTCTCATTCATCTATTTTCCTGAAGTGACTGTAGACTTGATTATCGAACGAGATGTGCTTAGTACGGAAACATATTAGTCGTGGGGCACACTATGTGAGGTTTGTGATGAACATATACGTATTAATTCAGTCGTATTGTCCGTCCCTTCTATCTTATTAATATGTAACAACAGACGATTCATTTGCTTATTCATCACATGTTATCCATGTCTGCAGTTTCGTCCTTTTTGTTAAAACGCACTTTCTGTCAGCGTTAATATATTACTTCAACCATAAAATTATTATAGAAATATTCAGATTAAGCGATGTAGTATATTAGAAACAACATGGTCTAGACATAGATTGTCCGCTGCGTGATCATTCGTTACAAAACAGAACACTGCATCACTTTTAATTCATTTCTCTGCGCCGGTGTGAATCAGGCCTTCAATAAGATTATGGGTGGGGCTGTTAGTATGTTGTTGGTGGTTACTTGCATTTTAGTAAAACGGATACCATAGGTAGTCTTTCTGCTGTGAAGAACGTTATCAGATATGTACTTTGGTTAAAGAATAGAATTTGAATCATCCTTAGGTTACTGCATTATTTCCATCAGGTTTTCATACGGCGGTTAATAATGGAACATGCTCTGGAGTTCTGTAGTCTAAATTTTTTAAATCAAAAAACATAGTCTTTTCTATAAGAAGAATTAGTTCTAGAGGACATTCTATAATCTTAAAGGAAATTTTGGTTTTAGCAAACAGAACCATGGATTTCAAATAATACAGTTGTTTTCGTACAAAATAATAATTACAAATAATTTACTTTACATATCTAAGCTCTGTCTCTGCTCTCTCTCTCTCTCTCTCTGTCTCTCTCTCTCTCTCTCTCTCTCTCTCTCTCTCTCTCTCTCTCTCTCTGTCTCCGTTAAGCCATATGTCTAGAATCGCACACACATACAAATTACGAGAAATAATAGCTGTGGGGGTAAGAACTATTCACCTGTCAAACGGGAGGGGTTAGGTCTGAAAACGAGCGTGGGCCCCGATGATCGAATTCGCAGATGATAGCCACCCAGTATTTGAGAAATAGAGGACTTGGTAGCTTGTAAAGATCCTTCAATTCAATTTCAGACTTTACGAACCTTTTTCTCGCTAAAACCCTCCAAAAATGATGGCTGGAAAACAGTTGATCGATTACTAGATTTCCACTGATTATTTTGGCACCAGCCGGGACCTTTTAATGTTTTACACACTTAGATGGCCGTTGTGGCCGATCGGTCCAGGTGCTTCAGCCCGGATCCGCGCTGCTGCTAGGGTCGCAGGTTCTAATCCTGCCTCGGGCATGGATATGTGATGTCGTTAGATTAGATAGGTGTAAGTAGTTATAAGTCTAGGTGACTGATAACCTCAGATGTTAAGTCCCATAGTGCTCAGAGCCATTTTGTACACCCATATAGCTAGCTGTATTCGCAACGCTGTTTGCAGGCAGTGTTGACACATACCACTGAATGTACATTACGAATTGTACCATTGTACGACACAAAATTCAGGAAACATGTCGTCATAACCACTTGAGATGCCTGAAGAACTGCCACACCATGCGTGCTGTTTCAATTTATCATTACTAACCCGCTGAACCAATTTCGATGAAATTTGGTAATGTGATAGCTTTAACCACAAGGAAGAGTAAAGGTTACTTGTGAAATACTGCAAAACAAGATAATATTCATTTAAAGAACATTAAATAAATTAAGGAAAAATATTTGCTCTTCGAAAAAGCTATTTATTCTTCGACATTTAAAATTTATGGAAGTTGTGAAAATGCCTTTGTTGATTGATATATACTACGCAATACGAATGGAACTAATGAATGCGGTGCTGATACAGCCTGTATGTATTTAATCCATACTTCCATACTACATCAATAGCACAATGAATTTATGCACGCTCCTGCCCATGCTCCTCTGTGCTGCTCTGCCTGTCGACGCGTTGTGCTTTCAGTGAGCTTCTGAGGGGGTGAGTGCAGAGCACTTCATGATGTATGCTTACCCAAACCAGCACGTACGTATTCACCACAGACGTTGGTAATACCTGATATAATAAACAGGTAATTTTACAAAACGAGCCTCTTGCGACGCAGAGTGCACACAAGCTGGGCATAAAATTTTCAATACTCTACAGTCATAGTTAAAAGCTCTGGTCAGCGTCCTATGTACTTTTCCCGCTATCCAACTCCATCACACTACTCCTGTGCCTGTCTAAGTGTGGACTCCATGTTAGGGGTGGCGAAACTCAATTGCTAACTGCGGTTGTTAGCCTCCACACTTTCGGCACCGTCTGCGGACCACACGGTACTGGTACACTTCTTGAGTGGGGCAGAGCGGCCTATGTATACAAGACGCAGCCTGTGCAGCGCAGCAGTCATCATGAACCACGCGAAGGCTGCAGCAGGAACGTTTGCCAAAATATCGTACGGAACTTATGGCGTGACCCAGGAAGACTGTACGAGTCAGAAATATTGAAAACATAAGACCCGACTTTCACGATGTATGAAGACAGTTTGTTTGAAATATTTGTCACTGTGAGCCCCCTTTGATGCCATAACACATGAGTGATACGTTTTCTTTGGCTACGAGAGGTTGCGAGTGAGTGAATCGGCTGCAGACACACACATACACACACACACACACACACACACACACACACACACACACACAGAGAGAGAGAGAGAGAGAGAGAGAGAGGAATAAATATTATTTTAGATGCTCCCTGATGAGGGAGAATATAGAGTATGGAATTTTTGAGATTTTTTTTTTTAGAGAGGATCGCTTTTGCAAAAAGGTAAGTACATCGCGTTTTATTTGACGCAAGCGTTGGTCGAGTATTTGTTGTAAAGACGACATTCCGGCCAACAATAACTACCTTTTGGTATCCAGGACGAGTTATTGGTCACGTGTTCAGAACCTTAATTATTATTCTTCAGCTTCAACCTTCAGTTAAAAGTATTTCGCCGGCCGATGTGGCCGTGCGGTTCTAGGCGCTTCAGTTTGGAACCGCGTGACCGCTACGGTCGCAGGTTCGAATCCTGCCTCGGGCATGGATGTGTGTGATGTCCTTAGGTTAGTGAGGTTTAAGTAGTTCTAGGGGACTGATGACCTCAGATGTTGAGTCCCATAGTGCTCAGAGCCATTTGAACCATTTTTAAAAAGTATTTCATCAGAATAGTACTGCGAAAATTTTAAGCAATTTCAATATTATTTGCATGAATTAATTTGTAGGGTACATGGCAATGGCAGAAAAAAAGTTATTATGCATGATGGAATAAGTCACCAATTTGTTATTAAACGTACTTTACAATACAATTTCACTTATCCTGATATTTTTAAGAAGTAAAAATACTTGAATTTCACTCCACTTTCAAGGCTTGCGTTGTTTTGTAGATGGATAGATAAATTTTGAAAAGATAAAAGATATTTTCATGAGTCAAAGCACCCTAAAACGAGATAAGGCAATCAGCCAAGTAGTGGTTGATTTAAGGATCATGCAGTTCAGCACTTCATATTACTGCAGTACGCAGACCGAGCAAATGTGAGTTATTCTTCGCAAAGAAAGAAACAACTGTAGAGTGTAAACAAAGCTTTTGAGAAAAAATCGTAACTGCTCTTTTTTGCAAACGTTTCATAATAACGAAGTGAAATTCGTTCTTGTAACATCACAGTTTTAATACGTAGCAGTTAGCCCATGTGTATGGCTCTTTGTTGAGGGACAATACGTATTATTGGTAACCGTTCCTTATAATCAACTGATAGAGAAACCTGACGTTGCCCAGATATTTATTCGTATTTACAGATATGCCCGTAACACGTAGCGTGTGCCCTTCCTTAATGTTTATGACGTCATATCCCACGAAATTTGTGTTCTACGAAGATGTAACTTTGCAGTTTTATTCAGTGTTATATGTGCATACTGTCCGAAAATGTATCGCGAAAGCAGTTTGTGGTAGCCTTTAAATCGGCCGCGGTCCGGTAGTATACGTAGGACCCGCGTGTCGCCACTATCAGTGATTGCAGACCGAGCGCCGCCACATGGCCGGTCTAGAGAGACTTACTAGCACTCGCCCCAGTTGTACAGCCGACTTTGCTAGCGATGGTTCACTGACAAATTACGCTCTCATTTGCCGAGACGTTAGTTAGCATAGCCCTCAGCTACGTTATTTGCTACGACCTAGCAAGGCGCCAGTATCCGTACTATTGATATTGTGAATCATGTACCATAAAGAGCGACGTTCGTCATTAATGGATTAAAGTTAAGTATTCCACCAGCTACGGCCGTTTTTCTCAATTATAATTCCCTTGTCATGTTCCAGACCTCACGCCAGCCTGCGTGAGCTGCGACGCGTGCATTTCGGCCTCCTTTAGAAAAAACATGGTTGGCTCTCCTGCCAACCAAAACAGAGTTAGCAGATACGAAGTAATAAATTGTAACGTCATGTCTCATGCGATACTTTTACTGAATGAAATTGGAAGCAGCTAAGTGCTCTCATTCTCAAATACTGGTATCTGTTAGTTCGCGCGTCGCGGGCTCCGTTTCTTTTTTACCCACACCTTTGACGATTATATGATTCTTACCCCCACATCGACTGTTGCCTGACACTAAAATATATGTGTAAAAAGTGTGGTTGAAATCTGTCCAGATTCACAGGAAGAGACGTGGAAAACATGCATAGGTCGATTTTTATAATATGTATGGTTTTCAATTAAGGGTAGTTAGAATCGATTTAGAATTGGCATTAAACACGTTAAGAATACTTCACTTACGTAGTTGATGATCGTGTTCAAAGGTAGCGTACATAAGGCTATTCTAGAGCAGAGTACATGGGCGACACAGTAATCTGATTTTAAAAGTACACTACTGGCCATTAAAACTGCTACACCTAGGAGAAACATGATACCACAGTTCATCACGAGTAGTGGCTGGCGTATTGTGACGAGCCAGTTGCTCGGCCACCATTGACCAGACGTTTTCAATTGGTGAGATATCTGGGAAATGTGCTGACCAGGGCAGCAGTCAAACATTTTCTGTATCCAGAAAGGCCCGTACAGGACCTGCAAAATGCGGTCTGCATTATCCTGCTGAAATGTAGGGTTTCGCAGGAATCGAATGAAGGTTAGAACGACAGGGCGTAACACATCTCAAATGTAACGTCCACTGTGCAAAGTGCCGTCAATGAGAACAAGAGGTGAGCGAGACGTGTAACCAATGGCACCCTATACCATCACGCCGGATGATACCCCAGTATGGAGATGAGGGTAACCGCAGCCATGGTCTCCGAGCTGATAGTTCATGCTGCTGTAAACATCGTCGAACTGTTCGTGCAGATGGTTGTTGTCTTGTAAACGTCCCCATCTGTTGACTCAGGGATGTAAAAGTGGCTACACGATCCGTTACAGCCGTACAGATAAGATGCCTGTCATCTCGACTGTTAGCTATACGAGGTCGTTGGGATACAGTACGGTGTTCCGTATTATCCTCCTGAACTCATCGATTCCATATTCTGCTAACAGTCATCGGATCTCGACCAATGTGAGCAGCAATGTCGCGATACGATAAACCGCAATCGCGATAGGCTACAATCCGACCTATATCAAAGTGGGAAACGTGATGGTAACGATTTCTCCTCGTTACACTAGGCATCACAACAACGTTTTCCCAGGAAACGGCGGTCAACTGCTGTTTGTGTATGAGAAATTGGTTGGAAACTTTCCTCATGTCAGCATGTTGTAGGTATCGCCACCGGTGCCAACCTTGTGTGAATGCTCTGAAAAGCTAATCAATTGCATATCACAGTATCGTCTTCCTGTCGGTTCAATTTCACGTCTGTAGCACGTCATCTTCGTGGTGTAGCAATTTTCGTGGCCAGTAGTGTACTTACTATCACATTGCTAGCGAGAGGTTTGGGACGCACCGTTTCCAGTGACCAACATTTGCTTGAAAAATTTCATTCGAGGTTCTACGTCTTACATTTGCGGAACCTTGTGAAGTCATAATATGAAGGCTTTCACGGTAGGATGTCTTAGCTCCTGAATTCTAAGACAGTGAACCATGAAACGTTAGGGTTCATACGTTACATCCAGAGCTGCGTCGGACATGTTCAGTGATGCATGCTGTTCGGTAAAACCATACAACCCTGAAGACTGTTTTATTCAGTCCACTGCGTGAAGACTGCTGCGACTGCTGTTTTTTAGATTGCCGTAATGTCGTGAAATTTTCGAGAGCAAGCGACGTATCTCGGGGCAGTAATGATTTAGATGACATTTTGGCATCTAAAATGTGAATTTTTTAAAATATGAAGATACAAAACAAATGCCAGTGGAAACATAGGCTTCAGGAAGAGATGTAACGTTCTTTACATTAGGAAAAAAACTCTTTTTAGAGTTCAATGAATAAAATAGTAATTTACTTAGCCTGAATTGAATTCGGTAATATACTCAAACTGCTGCACGTCCCCGTGATGTCAACCAGCAGGAAAAAGTCATGTGGGCAATTTAGGTCTCCACGAGATCCATTCGTAAGAGACATTTTAATCGGCCTACAACCTGAAATTTTTTACCAGTTAAAGCAGTTTACAAGACTTGGACTCGAGGGTAGCTTGTAGTTTCCGCGCTACGGTTGCCGTTTTTCTGAACAGAAAAATGAGCGGGAACGGATCATTACCAAGAATTTCACACAGTGAGTGTCGCTACTCCTTTTCTTTCTTTTTCATGTACACGTTAAGTTCCGTAGGACCAAACTGAGAAGAAAAACCCCGAGGTCATGGAACGTATCAGTACATGAAACTACAACATAAAGGTAATAACAGATAAAAATAAAGTGTTCGTGAACCGGAGAAAAGTCAGCCAATAAGTTTAAGTAAACGCAATCAAAAATATAACAAGAATCTGCTTAATTTTTCATGGAACACCTCGACAGAATACAAGGAGTGATCCATGAGGAAACTCTTAAATTTCGGTTTTAAAGCGCGTGGGATACAGATAAGATTTTTCAATTTGGGTGGTAGCTTATTGAAAATAGATGCAGCAGTATACTGTGCACCTTTCTGCACAAGAGTTACGGAATTCCGATCCAAATGCAGGTTTGATTTCTGCGGAATATTAACTGAGTGAAAGCTGCTTATTCTTGGGAATAAGCTACTATTGTTAACAAGAAATAAAATTAAGGAATCTATGTATATACATTGAGAGGCCATTGTCAAAATACCCAGACTCGTGAACAGGGGACGACAAGAGGTTCGTGAACTCACACCACATATTGCCCGAACCGCCCCTTTCTGAGCCAAAAATATCCTTTAAACGTTCAGGAAACAAACCATTCCTTAACGAAAAATTGCAAATATGGCTAAGTACAGGGCTAACGTGTGCATCACAGTATTTTAATATTCTGCTGTGTACGTGCAGGCATCTGTGTCCAGACGTGTGATTTCTTCGTTATGCTTCGTATATTGGATGTACATCAAGTTGTACAACATGTTAGTATTGAAATGGCAATGACAATACTAAAGAAGAGTTATTTAATTTCCATGCGTCACTTAGGTTGGTAAATCAATCACTTTGACCCACAGTGGATCCACCCATTGCACTGTAGGTACAAAGCAGTTTTTAATCACAGGAAACGAGACTAATACATCTCCTCCCCACCCTCTCCCCACCAGAAGAAAATAACATCCGATGCTAAAGCCAGAAAGAGATGTTGACAAAATAACGTCGTTTAAAGAAAGGTACCGCTGTTTAGGTTAAGGTAGATGGTAGTGGATGGAACTTGTACAATATGGCATTGTGTTTAGCGTCATCTACGTATACGTTTTGGGGGTTGCCTACTTCCAGAGTAGTCTTGGCACCCTTCCGTAAATGAGAAGTTGGAGTTCAGTTGATTGCTAACAAATCGAGTAAACTCTCTCCCACTCTCCCCCCCCCCCCCCTCTCTCTCTCTCTCTCTCTCTCTCTCTCTCTCTCTCTCTCTCTAGTTTACAGATGTACCTGCAATGATATGTATGGCCTTGGGCACCTGGGTGAGGGATTCTGGCCTGTGAGCAGAGTACATACGCCTGTCGGCAGCACGTGCCGTGTTAAATCATCCTGCATTATCCTCCACTTTGTTGCCAAAGAAAATGTTTCTACTAGGTTGTGCATGATGAAGGACTGTTCACTTGTATCTTGTTACAAATATTTTGTCATTGACTGAAAAAAGTGACTAAATCAGGCAACAAACATATTACTGAAAACTATAACATCTCATTAGGACACGCCCACAGATCCAGATTAAATCCCTTTTTTTTAAGAAAAAGTTATTGGTTTTACATTATCTTTTGTGATTCGGTTCATGCAGTCGGCAAAAGGAAATGTTATGTTCCAGATACAGTCCGTTTGCTTTGTCTCTTTACTATATACAACATGTAGGAAATTGACAAGGATATGCGACTCTGTTCACGAAATCCATTGTGTGTTACCTTGTGGGTTTCGTCAATACAGGGTCATATGTAGTAGCGGAAAATGCTGATAGTATTTTTGATATTAGGTTTCGTATAACTCGCTGTCGAATTAGCAATAAATGTCTGCATGATACAGGGTGGCAACGCAAATACTGATTGACAATGCCTCACTTCAGATAGCACAGATGCCAAAACAGCTTAGTGTGTTTCACATTAGATTGAGAACTATATGCTTTTGCACGTTTTATAATCAGTGCATTTCATTAGTACATCCGTAACTTTTATTGTCTGTAACGAAACGCGTGGCCAGTGATTTCGAGTTTTATGTATTTTTTTGGGGTCATCAGTCTTTTGATTGGTTTGATGCCGCCCACCACCAACCTGTGGCAACCTCTGCATCTCAGAATAGTATTTGCAACATACGTAATCATTTATTTCAAGGATGTATTTCATCTCTGTCTTCCTCAACAGTCTTTTCCACGTGCAATGGAAGTCATCCCCTGATGTCTTTACAGATATCCTATCATCCTGTCCCTTCTCCTCGTCATTGTTCTACACATATTTCTTTGCTCTCCGATTCTGCACAGATCCTCCTGCTGCCTTGGCATATCAATCTACCTAATTTTCAGCATTCGACTGTAGTACCATATCTCAAATTCTTCGATTCTCTTTTGTTCAGGTTTTCCCATAGTCAATATTTCCCTACCATACAATACTGTACTCCAAACACACATTCTTCGAAATTTCTTTCTGAAGACCTATGTTTGATATTAGTAGACTTCTTGCCCCGTCCGTCATGGGTTATTCTGCTGCCTATGTAGTAGAATTGGTTAACTTCATTTACTTCATGACCATCAATCCTCTTTCTCGCTGTTCCCGTTTAAACTACTCCTCGCTACTTTCGTCTTTCTTCCATTTACTTTCAATCGATAGTCTTTACTCATTAGATCGTTCATTCCATTCAGCAGATCACGAAATTCTTCTTCATGGTCACTCGGGTTGGCAATGTCATCAGCGAATCGTACCATTGATATTCTTTCAACTTGAATTTTAATTCCACTCTTGCACCTTTGTTGTATTTCAATCTTTCCTTCTTCGATGTACAGGTTGAACAGTTTCGGCAAAAGACTGCACCCCTGCTTTACACCCATTTTAATCCGAGAACGTCGTTCTTGGTCGTCGACTCTTATTACTCGCTCTTGGCTCTTGTACGTACTATATATTATCCGTCTCTCCCTATAGCTTACCCGAGTTTTTCTCTGAATTTCGAACACCTTGTACCATTTGACATTGTGAACGCTTTTTCCGGGTCGACAATTTCTGTGAAAATGTCTTGATTTTTCTTTAGTGTTACTTCCATTATCAGGCGCAACATTATAATTCCCTCTCTGGTGCCTTTACCGTTCCTGTGGACAAACAATTCCACAACTTTTTTCCATTCTTCTGTATATTATTCTAGTCAGAAATTGAGATGCATGAACTGTTAAGCTGATAGTGCGACAGATCTCGCACTTGTCAGATGTTACAGTCTTCGGAATTATGTGGATCGTATTTTTCCGAAAATCGGATGGTATATTACCAGACTCATACATTGTAAACACAAAAGTGAACTGTCGTTTTATTGCCACTTGTACAACGGTTTTAAAAGCTCTGATGGAATATTATGTAACCCTTCTGCCTTATTTAATCTTCAGTTCTGCAAAGTTCTCTGAAGTTCTGATTCTAATACTAAGTCCACTATGTCTTCAGAATCGACTTCTGTTTCTTCTTCTATCGCATTAAACAAACCTTTCCCCATACCGAGGACTTCAATATACCCTTCCATCTATCCGCTCTCTCCACTGCGTTTAACAAAGGAATTTCCATTTTAGTTTTAATGTTATCACCCGTACTTTTAATTTCACCATAGGTTATTTTGACTTTTCTATATGCTGAGCCAGTCCTTGCAATAAATATTTCTTCTCATTTCTCTTGCAGCCATTTCGTCTCAGCTATCCTACACTTCCTATTTATTCCATTCTTCAGCGACTTGTGTTTCTGTATTTCTGAATTTCCCTGAACATTTATTTACTTCCTTCTTTCGCCGGTCAACTGAAATATTTCTTGTGTTACCTGGAGTTTCTTTGCACTTACCTTCTTTATACTGTAAGTAGGCTGTTTAGGCTTTTGTATTGGTAACGACACATAGCGCTCTGTATGGAAATCGCTGGCTGTGCTGTGTGCAGTCTGTGGCTGGTTGGCATTGTTGTAATATTTGCTATTGTAGTGTTGGACAGTTGGCTGTTAACAGCGCGTAGCATTGCGCAGTTGCAGTTGAGCCGCCAGCAGTGGTGGATGTGGGGAGAGAGATGGCGAAGTTTTGAGAGGGGATTATCTGAACCCGTGTGTCCATCAGAGACAGTAAATTTGTAAGACTGGATGTCATGTCAAGAATATATGCGTTGCGCTAAAAATATTGTGTGTCACTTTAGTGTTGATCAGAATAGGTAAAGAGCGAAATGTCTGAGTACGTTCAGTTCTGCTCAGCTGTATGAAAATGAAATAACGTAAGGGGTTTACCAGAACAGTAAGTCAATAATTTTTCTATGGGGACGTTTCCTATGGGACTGTGCTGATAAACCTCTTACATTATTTGATTTTCAAACAGCTGACCAAAACTGAACGTACTGAGACATTTCGCTCTTTATCTATTCTGATCAACACTAAACTGACACACAATTTTTTAGCGCAACGCAGTCTGACTTTCAAAAATCCCTACAAAAGAATGGCCTTGACTAACATTAACCTATACCTTTCACAAATCACTTACCTCCCAAAAACCTTCGTTACTCGAACTACTGCAATACAGCGACCGCCACTACTGCCAGCTAAATGAAAGATTCTAACTCCTGTAGGGACTAACTACTGATAGGCATAGTTAGCAAATGAAATATTTTTATATAGAACAAACAATGTATTTACCTTAATGTGGTTCAAAAGTCACAATATCATGACATCCCGTCTTACAAATTTACTGTCTCTGATGGACACACGTCCAGATCATCCCCTCTCAAAACTCCACCACCTCTCTCCCCACACCCACCACTGTTAGCGGCCCACCTCCAATTTCGCAACGCTACGCGCTGTTAACAACCAACTGCCCAACACTACAGTAGCATATATTACAACAATGCCAATCAGTAACAGACTGCACACAGCACATCCAGTGATTTTCGTACAGAGCGCTATGTGGCGTTACCAATATAAAAATTTAAACAGCATACTTACAATACCTATGTTTTTCTTTCCTACTTCTGTGATTGCCCTTTTTGGAGATGACAATTCCTCTTCAACTCTGCTGCCTACAGAGCTATTCCTTGTTGCTGTATCTATAGCCTTAGAGAATTTCCAAAGTAGCTCGTCATTCCTTAGTGTTTCCGTATCCCATTCCTTGCATACTGATTCTTCTTAATTAGCCTTTTAAACTTTAGCCTGTTCTTCATCACTACTACATTGTGGTCTGAGTCGATATCTGCTCCTTGTTATGACTTACAATCCAGTATCTGATTCGAAATCTTTGTCTGCCCATGATGTAGTCTAACTGAAATCTACCCGTAACAACTGGCCTTGGCAAAGTATACGGCCTCCTCTTGTGATTTTTGAACAGAGTATTCCATATTACTAGCTGAAATTTGTTACAGAACCAATTAGTCTTTCTTCACTTTCACTCCTTATTCCAAGCCCATGTTCCCCTGTAAACTTTTCTTCTACTGCTTCTTCCACCACTCTCTTCCAATCCAAAATAACAATTAGATCTTCTCCTCCTTTTACTGTATTACATTTTCAATGTCTTCATACACTTTCGCCATCTCTTCATCTTCAGCCTGAAGTATAGTTGTCGGTGTTGGTTTGCTGTCGATTCTGATAAGAACAACCCTACCACTGAACTGTTCACAGTAACACTCTCTCTACCCTTCCTTCCCATTCATAACGAATCCCACTCCCGTTATTACATTACGATCTAAGGGTTCAGCTTTAAGAAGTAAATCATCCTACTGATGGGCTGGTGGACGTCTCAATTTTGTCAAAGATGTCAGCAGACAGCAACGAGGAGTACACAATTTTGGGAAGCTGAACAAAAGCAGTACCAACTCGCGCAGAGTGTCAAGGGGCATTGGCTTGCAGAGATATAAGCCACTGACGGCTTCACATGAAGGGTAAGAATACAAAGAGCGGAACATCATCGACATATCACTGTGCTGTAAGGGTGCCTTGGGGTTCTGGTATGAAACGAAATGATACCCACAGCACCATTCCTGGCTGTCAGGCTGTAGAGCGGGCGGCCGAGCCTTGATGACAAGCAAAGACGCCTATGGAGACGCTACAGACAGCAATGGCATAGCAGCCTGACTTCACCCAGCATACGGCCCTGGAACCGAGAGTGATGCTGTACGGTGTCATTTACTTCCATAGCAGGAAATATTTGGTTGTTCTTCGCGGCAGTGGCCGTGCGGTTCTGGCGCTGCAGTCCGGAACCGCGGGACTGCTACGGTCGCAGGTTCGAATCCTGCCTCGGGCATGGGTGTGTGTGATGTCCTTAGGTTAGTTAGGTTTAAGTAGTTCTCAGTTTTAGGGGACTTATGACCTAAGATGTTGAGTCCCATAGTGCTGAGAGCCATTTGAACCATTTTTTTTCTTCGCGGCACCCATGGAGCTCAGCGGTATGCCAGTGATCCTTTACATCTGATTGATTGCGCTTTATTATAAGCCATTCTGGGCTTACAGTGCAGGCCGCCCACACACGGTAAGAGATTGTACTACTTGTTTTCGTGCTTCCAAACCTGTCCTTGCCTGGAAAGATGAAGTGATCACTCCCCAAATGAGAATTTGGCACTATATCCCTCAGGAGGACTTCAAACAACTCTGACAACCGAAGACAATACGAACAATTGCTTGCATAATCGCCAGATGAGGACCAGCACGTTACTAAACTGGTCAATTTGTGAAGTTCTGTGTCTTGCATAAATTATTCTTTTTTTTTTAAATTGTAGTCATGTCTCTGCAAATGTCCATCATATCTACCGATTTCCTGTCCCATTCGGATAATTCCTTCGCGATGCGTTGTTGTTTATTTTGTCTTAGGATGTATATAGGTCGATCAAAAGGTATCGTAGAAGTCATTGATGCAGACGTGACGTAGAAATGATTATACAAAGCAATTAAAAAGAGAAACAGAGGTTTATTTCAATGTGCAGTTCTTGTATTCAAGAAGCAAGACCTGTTTTTCGATCAAGATAACTAAATATGTAATTATATATATTATAGGATCAGTCCGAAAACTGTCATTTTGTCAAATTCTATTTAAAACTCTATTTACTAATAGTATTGCACAATATCGCTTTGAACAACTGAGCCACCGACAGCTTCCAGTTACGGTGATTCCAGTGTTTACATCTACATCTCCATCCATACTCCGCAAGCCACCTGACGGTGTGTGGCGGAGGGTACCTTGAGTACCTCTATCGGTTCTCCCTTATAGTTCAGTAACTGTACGATTGCCGTGCGTGTGTAGCAGACGCGAAGCAATGGTCTATGGGGAACGGAATCCACAACTCACCGTTGTCTCGCAGAAACAAGAATATCAGTGTATTGAATTATTGCATTGTAATTATTCTAGGCCACTGAACACCAAAGCGTTATTCGCGTGCAGCTAGCTATGCACTGGGACATGTGCGGAACACCGCGGTAACGTTCAGATTATCTACCGGGGACTATTCCACTGAGCTTAGACCAGGCTCAAAGCAACTCTTTGTTTCTGCTGCGCACTTTTCATTGTCAGTCAAGAAACAACATTATTCTACATGTACACGACTACTTTGCATTTTGCAATTACGAACCTTTCAGATGATTCATTGAACCACCTTCACTACATTGTCACCCTTACATAAAATTTGCATAAATAGCGGTAAGGCTCAGGTTGACTAACCTGGTTCACCTCACGCTCATGGCAACAGCTACTTGTACATAGGTTGATGAAAAGGCATCCGAGAGGTCATTGATGCTTGCGTAACGAACAGATGATTATACAAACAGCTGCCATTGTTAGTCAAGAACACCACATTGTCAGACTCGTAGATGAAATTTTTCCTGTCTTTATCAGATATTAATCAGTACTGCAGTTTTAGAACCTGCGAATTCGTTGATACATTTAAAAATAATATATCATTTCATGTTTTGTTAAAACGTACGTTTGCAGGACATTAAAAATTTTAAGATTTTTATTACCAAAGTCTTTTCATTAGTTCTGGCAGCTTTTGATAGCTCACACCAGGATTCAAAAACCGGTATGGTACCTCAAAAGCTTTGTAAGTTTTGCAACTACTGTCCTAGACTGACGTGTTTATATATGCTCTAAGCTAGGGATATTAGACCAGTTATTAACATTTCTCAAAAGCTGAAAAAAAGGTTATTATTACATTACATTTTATTATGTTCTCAGCAGTACGTCGTTTCGTTTATAAAATGAACAGACATGAAAGTTAATTTCGTCACTTTAGTTGAGTTTGCTGCTTTTTTCCCAAACTGCTGCTTTAAGTTGAGCCAGTTATTGCCCTTTTGACTTACCATTCGCTATTTTTTCGCTTTGTTTGCGGTGCCCGGAGCGCGGAATATTATTGAAATCAATTAGATACGAATTCTAGGGCCCTATTTTTGATTCTTATATTGCTCACATTTTTCACGTTATCCTTGTTTTCAGCACCTTATAGCCGTCGTTCACTAGCGAAAAACTTTAATAATTTGAATTTTTGCCGAGCATTAGCGCTCTGGGGCTGAGGACATTGAATAACATTTAACGAAATTTATGTTTCATCTCATTTTAGGAAAGGGGTCCGCCACAGTGTATGGCTAATTCATCAGTTTCTACTGCATCTCGAGGCATTACTTAGCACCAGAACGACATGCATTAATATAGCATGTGTGAAATGAAGGTGAACGAATCTTCTGATCATCCTGTCAGCTTCTGGATCACACTAAAGTTCTGAGATGAAACAGCTAAGTACCACTTAAAAAGAGATCGTATCGTTCTTCTCCAGATATCAGGCCCGTTCGATATAACAGGCTCATATAGGCGAGAAAACCGGGAAGTATTTTACATCGCGGTTTGATGACACTTTGCTGCTCCCATCTTGTAATAGGCAATAATCGACGTTCGCCGATCGTCCATCGATGGCAGCCAATTATCTGCTGTAAACTCTCTCCATCCTTCGAGAATACGATCACGATTTTCAACATAGGGTACAGTTCACGAAGTAGCTATCTAGTTAAGAAGTTCGTTCTTGCAGAGATATAGCAGGTTTAACTGATAAAACATTGAGGTAAAGTGTGGTGGTGGCTGCCTGAAAAGCTGCAATATCATTCGCCTAGCCGAATAATTAAGATTAAGAATGCATCAGAAATTTGGAAAACGGTGAGTTTTATTCAGATTTAGGTGAGAGTGTACACTAGTGGATGTCACTGATGTCACGAATCCTACTCTCTGTTTTTGTTTGAGGTATGCAGCGTAGTGGGAGAGCAATTTGTACGTAAATATGATGTTTCCACTTCCGCACATTACCGTATGCGGTTTGACCTCTGACTGCTGCGGAACGGAGTGAACAGGTAATGTAGTTAACTCATGATTGTGATATGATTGATGAGAACTGTGCACTCGGCAAGAGTCTGGCCTAGTGGTTTTTACTGAATTGGGAAGATAGGGTAGGTAAGCCGGCAAACGCATCACCATGCGCAATACTCTACATCGGCAAATACCGTGTTGAAATTCCTCGACAACGTGTGCTCGAAACCACGCCACTAACGCGAGGCAGTAAAGATGGGAAGATTTAGACAGATTGTAGCAGTAATGCTTCCAATTTTACTGGTGCCTAACACATCGTTACCGTTTTGTCAGGCAGGCCACATGTTACAAGCACGGCGGTGCAACCGAATGCAGTTCTAACGTAATGCTGAGCAATGATTTTGCGACTACCCTGTCCACAATATTAAACTGCATTCCACCCCAAAAACGAGGCACGTCACAAACACGAAATTCAGTTTGCATGTACATAAATTCCCCGGACAGGACGTACCGTCGGAACACCCGAATCGCAAATCTCGTGTAATTTACAGCTTACAGCTTTATATCTTCCGAAGGGCCAAGAAATGGAGATTACGATGTAATGACTCATCGACAGCGAAAACAAACTGAGACTGCTTATCCTATATATTTTGTAAAAATATTTATGTATGTATGTATGTGTGTGTGTGTGTGTGTGTGTGTGTGTGTGTGTGTGCGTGTGCGTGCGTGCGTGTGTGTGTGTGTGTGTGTGTGTGTGTGTGTGTGTGTGTGTGTATTTGTGTGTGTGTGTATGTGTGTGTCTGTGTGTGTGTGTGTGTGTGTGCGTGTGTGTGTGTATGTGTGGTTACCGCAACTCCTCCTAGACCACTGGACCGGTGTGAATAAAACTTGGTACACATACCTCGTAATGTCAAGCGACAATCGCTGAGTGGCTAGGAACCACATAACTACCACAGTACAGAAGATACGACATCATAAATAATGGCATGCGTGTAAAACTGTCACATCTTGCATGACGTTTTAGTATATTACTCCTTTGTTAATAACTGCATTTGCAATAAATTTCGCAGACAGTGTTCACGTATTCCGCTAAATGCACCACTAGAAGTATGTCATAGTACCACCCAAAGTTCAGGATACACGACGTCATAAAGGCTGAGACGCGTGATAAACTGACGAATTGAGCAAGACGTTTAAATTTATTACTTCCTTTCAATTCGCAAAAAAAGTATACAGATTCCACCTATGCCACTGAATGTACCTACAAAATTAAATCAATGTGTGACACATACATCAGGAGATTTGACTTCATAAACACTGACATGTACGAAAAATTTCTGCATCATGTATGAAGTTTACGTTTATTACTTATTTGCCACATATTTCGCTGACAGTATCCACACATGCCACTGATTGTACCTACACAAATACGAAGTGGTACGACAAAGAGTTGAAGAGATACACTATGTGATCAAAAGTATCCGGACACCACCAAAAACATACGTTTCTCATATTATGTGCATTGTGCTGCAACCTACTGCCAGGTTTCACATGTCAGCGACCTCAGATGTCATTAGACATCGTGAGAGAGCAGAATCAGTAGCTCCACGAAACTTACGGAAGGTACAAGCGTACAACATTCCCTACAAGTGAGTACACTTGATAACTGAAGTACAGTTCTGAGAATGTTCTTAGTGTCTAGGAAAAGGAAGGCAGAGAGCATATTACAGGGTTCTACGTTCCGTCGACAGCGCGGTCACTGGAGTACAAGCTCGGATTGCGAGAAAATTGGAAAGGAAATCGACCGTGCGTTTTAAAAGCAATCATCTTGGCATTTGCTAGAAGTGATTCAAGGTAACCACGCAAGATCTAAGTCCGCATGGCCGAACGGGGACTTGAACCAAAGTTCTGACGCACGCCGTTCTAGCATGCTAACCATGGCACCATCTCGGTTAGTCCTTTGAAAAACGTTTCATAAACTAGCAGAAAGCAGTTCAAGGTGTCAAAGACAACTTCGTAAATCCTTATGCAGTCCCAACAACAGTCGGATGCCACAGGAAGCGCACCTCACAGGCGCATACTGGGTTCAGAAGGCCAGGACAATGGCTCGGCCACGAGGGAAACTCGCCGCGGTCGCGGACAGCATAAGGAGCTTCAGCAGAGCCATGATAGTGCTAGGATCGCGCCTATCGGGCGCCGACCCAATAGGGAACGCCTTGGGACGTCCGATACCTCTGAAGAGAGCCGCAACGGGCGCGGACCGAAGAGGAAGCGCCCAGAGACTGATACCACCGACAGAAATGGCCACAGCGGGCGCGGACGGCATAGGGAGCACCACACACCGCCCAGGCATAAATATGGGACGAGGTCAGCTCGCCAACCAGTCTCAGGGAACACCTGACGAAGACGCCGAGTTACCACGTCGAAATATCGTGTTGGGAAGACGCGGACCACCGGCAGTACACCCGATTTTACGAGATGTCATCAAGATGAGCCTTAACGACTTTGACGAAATATACGTGGGAATCCATTCAAGATAAGTGCCAAAATAATGACTTTTTTACAGTGATGTCATTATTTCCATTCTGACGATACAATCCACAGTCAATAACTTTGTTGTTGCCCGATAAAGCGAACATAGGCTCCATGGGCAACAATATATATCTGATTTCTAATCTGCTTTGCAAGTGGTGGTATTGTTAGAAGCTGGAATGTGTTATGAGACCCACTTTGTGTTGGACGCTGCCATGAAGACGGAACTATTACATACCTGCCACCGCCGTTACGGCTTTCACATGATCGGTGGCTGGCACAGAGTTCTCCCCAGCCCTGTGCCATTGGAGCCTGACGCAGCAAGCGGTAGCTGTTCATTCTCCTTTGCAGAGTTAGGGGCACCGGATCGACGTTCCTTTGTTGCCTCCCGAGACCCACAAGAGGCGCATACGTCACAGCACGTTACACTGCAGGTCTTACGAATGCCGCCGGGAAGCGAGTAATTATATGAGACGAGTTTAATAACTCCTGATTGTGCGCTTAAATGTATGCAAGCTCTCGGAAGTACACGGCGAAGCTAAGACCTTTATAGAGTATGGTGGCAATTACATATTGATTTCCCGTGGGTCCAGCACGGAGTCGAGTGTCACAAGTTAGTTGCACGACCCGTATTTCACGTGAGCATCGGGTGACATCGGGAAACCATCAGTCGACACGGATGGGCCAGTTATAGGCACAGCTACACATCACAGGAGGCCGAGACAGAATCAGCGACAAGGAAGATGCTGCGAGGAAAACTGTGCCGGAGTATTTCTCGCACTCGCCGAGTCTGTAGAAATTAACAGTCACTCCCAAAGACTGAATCACAGTAGATAGTAGACAATAAAGAGCTGATATTCACCGACTGCCTTCTTATGCTGCAACTACATCCGTCCCCGGTAGAGAATCACGGGCTCGATTACCTAATCCAATTAAAAAGTGGGATAGCTTGAGGACTGATTGACAGAGGAGAAGTTTGATGAAGATCGACGGAGATGGTGTGCCGAACAATAAGACGTAAATGAAGGCACACTTCTCAACAAACGTCTTGGACAACAGCCACGTCCCTAAGCAATATCTTTGGCTTTAACTGAAGATCACTCGTTGGATTCCCTGAATCTTTGATTTTCACCTCTCCCTACTTTCTCCGTAGTGCCAGTATTACATAATGGCAGCACTATTTTGTAAGGGACCGAAGGATTAACAATCAACATCAGTAATACACATCCAGTGCAATTTAACTGGGTGCTCCCCACCGCGTAGTAGCTCGTTTACCGTAGTGTGATAGATATGCCAGCAAAGAGTACACTACACCAACCTCTGAACAGAGAGGGCCTGGCTTAGGCGAAGGAAACCTTACATTCCCCGAAAACTTGAATAAGTATGCCGGAAGATCTAGGAGTGCTTTAATAGGAATTTTACAGAGGGAAAGTTTAGTGATGATTAAGAACGAGGAGAGTACCATGCATGTCAGTAGTTTAGGATAAATATGGCGTACGGATTAAAGTCATGGTCACTGAGTTTAAGTTAGGATCCTTAGAACTAGAAATTTGGACGTAATCGGAGCCCTCAGAGAAATTGTTAACTGTTACTATTTACTTCGATAACTATAAGCAGTGGTACAGCACCATGAATTGGAACAAGAATAAGGAGTCACAACGGTATTGTTCGGTTGGGACCACTCTCTTCGCATCATGCAGCATTCCTCCAAAACAGCAGAGCGGTGAGTTACCACGTGGATGCGAGAAGAGGTACTGGCCATGACATCATCAGCTGGACGGACCGCTCCAGGTGTATCTCTCAACAAGCAATGTTCATATTAGTGATAGATGTAGCAACATTAAGCCGCCAAGCGAACGACGTGACATAGCTCGAAATTCTGTCACACGTTAGGATTGTATCTCGACGTAAAGGAATTACGTAATTTTTATGGAGCGCAGTAACATCCAATTCAGCATGAAAGTAGGAAAAGACAATACATTGCACTTTTTTGACGTCCTCATCCGGTCCAAACGAAATGGGTGCCTTGGCCACAGCTTCTACAGGAAACCTACGCTCACCAATTTACACTTGCACGCCATCAGGCATCAGCGCACGGCACAAAAGTGCACAAGCACTGATAAGCTGTGCAACAACGATACCAGACGTTCATAGCCTTCCGCATAGCCAATTCCGCATAGCCAATTACGCAAGGTCTTCAGGATTGACGGGTACAACGTTTAGCAAATAAATGAAGTGATCTCAAGCTAGAATCACAACCAGATCACTTACTAGTGGCAGGAAGAGAAACCTTGTCTTCTGTTGTTCAGTGGCCTTGTGTCAGCAAGAAAAGCCGCTTGCTGAAAATACGAAAATTTAATTCGATCTTCAGACCTTCAACAAGAATCCTGCAGTGAGACTAGTTAACGACACGGCAAGTCTCAGAACAATTGGAGTGCACAAGATACCTTGCGACTATGGCCAATCTTACGTCATGCAGATATGATTCCTAGCTGAAAACCAGGCGTTTCTGGTGAATTTATTTACAGCTGTGTTTCCACGCACTTATCTCGCAACCTCTGGCCTTGTGTTTAATGTTTGTGATGTTATATCTCCTGAAATAGATGTCTTATAGCGACATCATTTTTTAGGTACACCCAGCGGCATATGTAGGAACTCTCTGGGAAATTTATTGTGAATGGAGTCGGTAGCAAAGAAGTAATATATCTAAGCATCAAACATGTTGCGACAGCTTTTTACGCATCTCATTGCCTATAACGTCATGTGCCTTGAACTATGTGTCGCACAACGATGTACTGTCACACTTGCATTCAGTAATATATATGTTCATACTGTCTGTAAATTGCTTCGCAAATGCAATTAGTAGTAAACAATTAGTAAAGTATTATATCATGTCTAATGCTTACGTGTAGATTGAACTGAGGAAAAATAATAACCGATGAATATTTTTCGTATGATTGAAACTTCCTTATTCGTATGATTATTTTGTAGGAGTCGTCAGTGAGAAAAAATTTAGTAAAGGTTTGGAATTATGTGTAAAGTTTTTACAAGTAGCTAAGTTTCATTCTGAAATATTGTATGAATAAGGTCTGGGAAATCATGCAATGGGCTACGCTACTTTTAACACCCCCACCTCCAACACTGATATATAGGTGAATCTTGTCCCAACAGCAATTATTGCCTGACAGTAAGGTATACGTTTACGAAATCTGGCTGAAATCGGTTCACTGTCTTAGGAGGAGATACGAAACACGCATACACAAACACACACACACACACACACACACACACACACACACACATATCCATACAGGCATTTTTGTAATATGTATGGATCAAAGAATGAAACCGTATATATTGCGATTGCCCCTTTCAGCGCGAAGTACAGGTCTCATTCAGGTCAACATAATGACAGAAGAAGAAAAATTGGTATGATCGTAAAATTTTTTTAATAAAATAGTATCACACCCGTATTACAGTAGTGTATGTCAGAAAATGAACTGTGTTACAGGTCGAAATCAAGCAAAACGCAACAAGAGACTTAGAATTTCTTGATTACAGTTATCTTGATTATGGTTCCCAAAGATGTGATGCCTTCAGTTATAATATTTTTTTTCTATCCAGAATTCGCTGAAATACAATGCGTGGCAAAAGGGAAGAATCCAGGAGGTAAGACGGGATGTCATTGTAATGTTATACACATTGTAAATGATTAACTAACTCTTTACGAACAGGCCTCGAAGGACCAACGGTACCTATTCTTATATCCAAAAGCATAGATTCAGGTAAAACTCTTATTCGTGAATGGGAACAGAAGGCTACCACACTGTATAATTCACTTGATCGAACAGCGACGCTTTTCTGAGTTTTAGGTGTACGCATATAGTACACGTACTTTTATAATATTGATTAATTACCTATTAGTCATTTTTAACTGTAACAGCACTGAGTGCTACAGGTACAGGTTACGGAAAATCGTCCTACAATACTGGACGTTTCGGGACTGGGTTCATAAATGGCATAGAAATCATAATATAGTGGTTTTGATGCTTCAGATCTTTCACATAGTCTCACCTCAATTTAGTACAACGTACACAAGGTTCATACAGTCAAGTGAAAAAAAGTAATAAAAGTTCCTCTTTCGCATGTTGTTCAAATTGCGTGTGACAGTGACTTGAATGCAGTTACGTCGTCAAAGCGTTGATATTTGATGTGAATATTTGCACATTGCCGTTTTGTGATAAGTTCGTATCGATAATTCTAAGTCTCTTCAACCCCAGTTACATTTCGAGGAAAGATCTGTCTGTGTTTTGCGTTCCAGTCAAGTTGCGATATGCGTCCATGGGTAGTTTTTGTTCGGGACTCATGGTGTGCAGGTCAAACTGTGCCTATATTTTTCTTTTCTTCAAAAATTTCTAGAGAATGTCTAGGAAACTTTATTTGGACATGTTGCACCATTGCGATCTGTGACACAACAACCTTCACAAAATACAGTAGCACGTCTGCTCACAACTGGCTGGTCGGATGCACAGTTGCTGTTCACACTTTTTAGTTCAAGCTACCACAGTAGCTACTGCTCTGACGTAGCTTCTACATAGGAAATACAGTAGGTACCGTAACTTTACGGTGGACCGTCTACACTGAAATGGTGCACAACTGTTTGCATAAGTTATTACTTAAATTACAACATTCGCTAAACAGCTACTATATTATATATCTACTATTAGTTGCCACTTAGACACCTAAATAAATCATACGTGAATAGCTAAATGAATGTGAAGCAGTGTATCATAAGTTTACGTATTCATTAACTACGAAGAAGCAGTAGTACTGTGTGTATGACTGTGAGTTTACTTAAAAAGTTTTCACATTTTTGATCATTTTTGTATGGTGTGAGAGTTTTTTAAAAATCTTCTAACCAATGTGCAATGGTCCAGTATGAAACACCTGCGTCTGTATTATAATCACTTGCTCAAAATACATCTAACATTAATAATTTGCCGTCGTCTCAAATATTTCTAATATGACAGCCATTTCGAGTAAGATTAACTGGTACTTCGTTAAAATTTTGATAAAATATGCATAATATGGCACCAATAGATCAACTGCGATAAATTACTGTACTCTACTATAATATGCCTTCCTCTTTAAAGTAGTCCAATCGTGAGAAGAAGATTGGTACTGCAAAATCCGATACAATGAAGCCACGAGAGGGCAGTCTTAACGTCACTATCCATGTCTTACCGTCCAGGTGGTCGAAGTCGAGGAACTTGGTGGGCATCCAGGCGGACTCGTTGTGTGTCCAGTACCCGGGATTCGAGCGAGGCCTCGGTTCGGGTGCTGCCATCAGCGCCGCCAACCTGGGTGCTGGTGGCGTCGACGCTGGTGTCGTTAGTGCCGCCAGGGTAGACACCAAGCGAGAGCGGGGTGCGGGGGCGGACGACACGCTCCACGAGGCAGGGCTGGACGCAGCGGCGCCGGGATGGGAGGGCGTCGCCAACGCGGCGTCCACCGAGGAGGAGGCCGCGATGTCGTCTGCAAAAGCACCCGCATGTCGGTGACAGCACCGTTCAGCGTTATAGTGGCCACGCTGTCTGCTGTGAAGCTTCTTACCGCCTGACAATTGAAGACATCATTTAGTGTCAATTGTCTGATAAGGTCAACTTGTTTTTCTATTTTTTATACTCAGTTTACCAAATAGTTATTATAATGTACATCCTGACGGTTAGTAAAACATCAAAAGACCTAAACATATTGTAAATTAAGAACACCGCCCCCGTCAGAGATTCGTGTCTGCAATCAAGGCTAATATCAGCAAACACTGTAGAGATTGTAATTTTCACTCTGCAACGGAGTGTGAGCTGATAATGGAACTTCCTGGCAGATTAAAACTGTGTGCCGGACCGAGACTCGAACTCGGGACCTTTGCCTTTCGCGGGCAAGTGCTGTACCAACTGAGCTACCCAAGCACGACTCACGCCCCGTCCACAAAGGTACCGAGTTCGAGTCTCCGTCCGACACACAATTTTAATCTGTCACGAAGTTTGACTGTAGAGATTTTCATACAGCGTCTCTTTAGTTATTGTGATCGTTTCTTAGCTTTGGTTGCTGATAATAACTTGATACCAGTGAAAAGAAAAGTTAGAAGGAAAGTCAGCGTCGGCCATAATAATGATAGTTGATTGATAGTAAAATCGATTTTCATTGATTGGCGACTCCATGGAGTGCTGTGTGCACAACGGCCATATACGTGAAATTATTCAGTTATTGCGATCGTTTATTAGCTTTGGTTACTGATAGTAACTTGATACCAGTGCTTGTGAGTTTAATCTTTACACCACAGCACTGAAGATGATCACTATGTGATTAATATTCTATTTTGCTATCAATAAACCATCAATATTACTGCCAACACCGACCTTCCTTCTGAATTTCGTACCATTTCCACTGATAACTAGAGGAATAGTTGTGCGTATCATTATGCATTATAAACAAGACCTCTTTCAGTGGGTACTTAGTGCTACCCATAATTCCTTCGGATTATCCTGAATTATTTTTCTGTACTCATTAGGATGTTCATTCCATTAAACAATTACTTTGATTCCTCTTTTCTTTGCCTGAACATAGCACTCTCATAATCGAATCTTATCATTGACATCATTTCACCTGCTGTCTCGAATCTCGTTTTTATTTGAGTCACTGCTTCTTCGATGTATAGATTGAATGGTTGGAGCAAAAAGACAAACTTCTTCTCTTAACACTCACTAATCTGAGAACTTCCCTCTTAATCTTCTATTGTTATTGGTGGGTCTTGGATCTTGTACATACCGTATATTATCTGTCCTCTCTTATATGTTGGGCTGGCCGCGGTGGTCTAGTGGTTGTAGGCGCGCAGTCCGGAACCGCGGGACTGCTACGGTCGCAGGTTCGAATATTGCCTTGGGCATGGATGTGTGTGATGTCCTTAGGTTAGTTAGGTTTAAGTAGTTCTAAGTTCTAGGGGACTGATGACCACAGATGTTAAGTCCCATAGTACTCAGAGCCATTTTTTCTTATAGGTTACCATTATCAGAATTTGTAACACCTTGCTCCTGAACGGCAGTAAGTAGACCTTACTTCTACGATTTCATAAGTACTCTCTTTGTTTCTGCTGAGGCTTTAATTCTTTTACTAAGTGACTCCACACTGACGGCTCGACCACTACAAGGAAGAGCGCTGACGTGAGAATGTCGTCATCAGTCTGGAAGACAGGTATCGGGATGAGTGCGGCGTCGATGGTTACAGAACAGTTTGTAGTGTCTCCGCGTTCAGAGTGCTCCGGCCGAGTACTTTACCGAACCAACCATTCTTTCGCAGCTAAGCGACATATGGGGCAATCCCCATCCACCTATTAAGGTGTGCAGATATCCTTGTTACGGCCAAGGAGGACTCAGTCCAAAACGTTGCACTTCCAGCCTCACAGGCGTGTAACGTTGCAGGAATAACGCAACAGCCTCTTGCCAACACTGTAACTGGCAGTTCAAAGGTGGGACTGTTGTCCTCTTGAGACGCGCTACAATATTTCTGCTGCACCTCAGGTATGCAAAAGTATATCCGTTTTCCTAAAACGTGACACACAAAACAGCACCGTATACAACTTGGACGCGAGAGCATCTGTTTTCAGAGGTTAAGATCTACCTGCAAAGACGTACAAGTATATTAGACAGTTCCGGTAGCGGCAGTAGCGTAGCGCGCCATTTCGAGGCACGTTGATGAGGCAGGATTTTGTTGGTACAGGAAAGACTGATAATATACAGCGTATATGAGAACCAAGAAAGAACATTTGGAAATGAAGACCAACAACAAAGTGCTCCGATTCATAATGTTGTACGACAGGGATCCAGCCTTTCTCTTCAGCCTTCCCAAGGACTTAGCCAGGAGACAATCTTAGGGAGAACATTACAAGGGGTCATGTTTTTCATTTATTCTGAAAATACATTTACACTACAGGCCATTAAAACTGCTACACCACGATGATGACTTGCTACAGATGCGAAATTTAACCGATAGGAAGAAGATGCTGTGATCTGCAAATGATTAGCTTTTCAGAGCATTCACACAAGGTTAGTGCCGTTGACGACACCTAAAAGTACTGACATGGGGAAAGTTTCCAATTGATGTCTCATACACAAACAGCAGTTGACAGGCGTTGCCTAGTGAAACGTTGTTGTGATGATTCGGGTAAGATAGAGAAATGCAAACCATCACGTTGCCGACTTTGATAAAGGTCGGATTGTAGGGTACTGCGATTGCGGTTTATCACATCGCGACATTGCTGCTCGCGTTGGTCGAGATCCAATGACTGTTGGCAGAATATGGAATTAGTGGGCTGAAGAGGGTAATACGGAACGCCGTGCTGGATCCCAACGACCTCGTGTCACTAGCAGTCGAGATGACAGGCAGCTTATCCGCATGGCTGTAAAGGATCGTGCAGCCACGTCTCGAGACCTGAGTCAACAGATGGGGGCGTTAGCAGGACAACAACCATGTGCACGAACAGTTCGATGACGTTTGCAGCAGCATGGACTATCAGCTCCGAGGCCGTGGCTGCGGTTACGCTTGACGCTGCATCACAGACAGGAGCGCCTGCGATACTATACTCAACTACGAAGCTGGGTGCACGAATGGCAACACGTAATTTTTTCTGATGAATCCAAGTTCTGTTTACAGCATCATGATGGTCGCATCCGTGTTTGGCGGCATCGCGATAAACGCACATTGGAAGCGTGTATTCGTTATCGCCATACTGGTGTATCACTCGGCGTGATGCTATGGGGTGCCATTGGTTACACGTCTCGGTCATCTCTTGTTCGGAGTGACGGCACTTTGAACAGTGGACGTTACATTTAAGATTTGTTACGACCTGTGGCCCTACCCTTCATTCGATCCCAGCAGAATCTTACATTTCAGCAGGATAATACACGACCGCATGTTGCAGGTCCTGTACGGTCCTTTCAAGATACAGAAAATGTTCGACTGCTGCCGTGGCCAGAACATTCTCCAGATGTCTCACCAATTGAAAACGTCTGGTCAATGGTGGCCGAGCTACTGCCTCGTCACAATACGCAAGACAGTACTCTTGATGAACTGTGATATCGTGTTGAAGCTGCATGGACAGCTGTACCTGTACACGCCATCCAAGCTCTGTTTGACTCAATTCCCAGGCGTATCAAGGCGGTCATTACGGCCAGAGGTGGTGGTTCTGGATATCGATTTCTCAGGATCTATGCACCATAATTGCACGAAAATGTAATCACATATCAGTTCTAGTATAATATAATTGTCAAGTGAATACTTGTTCATCATCTGCATTTCTTCTTGGTGTAGTAATTTTAATGGCCAGTGGTGTATTTATTTTCTAATTTTACGTACACAATTTGATTTTGGGAGACCTTCGTACAGATAGTACTTGTACTGGGTCCATAAAATTAAGCAAGAAACACTGTTCTTGAAAAATAATACCACACATTCTCAACAGTACGAGAAAAATCCACATGCACAATTAGATATTTAATTTGCAATGTGACAACGTAAGCTTATTTCCAAACGAGTTAAAATTATAATATGATGTATTTTCCCTTTGCTGACAAAATACAGATCATTTGTATAAAATAAAATTCGATATCGCAAAGCAAAAGACTCTTAACGTTGGGTTGAATAACTTATTAAGTTAAAATGGTTGAAACATCATTTGACAATATCTGGCTTTCTGCCACTACAATGTAATATTTAAATTTGTGGTTTATCCGACTCCTAGGTAGATTTCCTTCAGCGCTTCAAAGCATCCATACTTACTCACTTCAGTTTATAGTTTTATAAACGTATATTCCATTTCATGAAAATTCTACAAATTTATTAAGTGCCGCAGGACCTCTTTCCAAATTGCTATTTCAACGGTCAACTTCAAGCTGTAGTAAGCAAATGTATTCAGAAATCGAAATGAAATAAATAAATACTACGATCTATAGTTCTGGGACTTTACCATTGATTCAAACATTTATTTCAGGTAGACTCCTAGAACCTGGTCCTGCTGAACGCACAGTCCGCCACCTCCTTGCCAGGTCGTCTGCCTGAAGCGACGCAAGGTCACATAACGCTTTTTTTCATTAATGTTATTTTAAAACCTTACAAAAGGTAGGCCTGTAGTGGTCTATCTATGCCACTCATCGGCCACAGAAAAACAGACAGTAAACATGGAGACAGGAAAACATACCTGAATGGTAAAAAAAAGGAGACATACATTAGAAGTGACATGAAGGTATTCGCAGAATGCACTGGTCATACAAGTAAGTTCAGCAGTGCACACAAACGTGGACAAACAGTTTCACATGAGAACAAAGGAGCACACTGAAGAAGAAACTCTGACCCACTTAGACGAAAATAACACTGTGGCACGTTGGTGTTGATCTATGTTGCACTGAAGACACTGAGGAATTGGGGGGCAGGAAGGCACTGGGTGCAGGAGATGGGCAGGGGGAAAGGAGGAGAAAAGAAGCCAATGGGAGAAATGAAGGCTGAGGGGAAGGGAGGGGGCACGGTTGGGTGTGGAAGCCCAGGGACGGGGGAAGAAACTGGGAAAACTGGGAGAGAGGGGTGGGGGATAGAAAGGTAGTTGAGGAAGTGAAGTGGGAGACATGGAGGGAAATGGGGGAGGAAGGAAAGGAAGGAGAGTATTAAAGCTGATGTTGTTTTTGTTGTGGCCTTCGGTCCTGAGACTGGTTTGATGCAGCTCTCCCTGCTACTCTATCCTGTGCAAGCTTCTTCATCTCCCAGTATGTACTGCAACCTACATCCTTCTGAATCTGATTAGTATATTCATCTCTTGGTCTCCCTCTCCGATTTTTACCGTCCACACTGCCCTCCAATACTAAGTTGGTGATCCCTTGATGCCTCAGAACATGTCCTACCAACCGATCCCTTCTTCTGGTCAAGTTGTGCCACAAACTCCTCCCCAATTATATTCAATACCTCCTCATTAGTTATGTAATCTACCCATCTAATCTTCAGCATTCTTCTGTAGCACCACATTTCGAAAGCTTCTATTCTCTTCTTGTCCAAACTATTTCTCTTCCATGTTTCACTTCCATATATTGCTACACTCCATACAAATACTTTCAGAAATGTCTTCCTGACACATCTATACTCGATGTTATCAAATTTCTCTTCTTCAGAAACGCTTTCCTTGCCATTGCCAGTCTACATTTTATATCCTCTCTACTTCGACCATCGTCAGTTATTTTGCTCCCCAAATAGCAAAACTCCTTTACTACTTTATGTGTGTCATTTCCTAATCTAATTCCCTCAGCATCACCTGACTTAATTCGACTACATTCCATTATCCTGGTTTTGCTTTTGTTGATGTTCATCTTGTATAAGCCTTTCAAGACACTGTCCATCCCGTTCAACTGCTCTTCTAAGTCCTTTGCTGTCTCTGACAGAATTACAATGTCATCAGCGAACCTCAAAGTTTTTATTTCTTCTCCATGGATTTTAATAGCTACTCCGAATTTTTCTTTTGTTTCCTTTACTGCTTGCTCAATATACAGATTGAATAACATTGGGGAGAGGCTGTAACCCTGTCTTACTCCCTACCGAACCACTGCTTCCCTTTCATGTCCCTCGACTCTTATAACTGCCATCTGGTTTCTGTACAAATTGTAAATAGCCTTTCGCTCCCTGTATTTTACCCCTGGCACCTTTAGAATTTGAAAGAGAGTATTCCAGTCAACAGTGTCAAAAGCTTTCTCTAAGTCTACAAACGTAGGTTTGCCTTTCCTTAATCTTTCTTAAAAGATACGTCGTAGGGTCAATATTGCCTCACGTGTTCCAGTGTTTCTACGGAATCCAAACTGATCTTCCCCGAGGTCGGCTTCTACTAGTTTTTCCATTCGTCCAATTTTCCTAATATATACAGCCTCAAAAATGAGTTTGCATTTTTCCATGAGTATACAGTCTTTGAGCTAGTAAACTCATTCACGATGTACAACGTAAGCAAACGTTTATATGACATTTAATAATAAATACATTAAAGGTATGACGGCTGTAACCATTGTTTCAAGGATATTACGAATGAGACGCTTCACAACAGAATCTTCTTCTTCTTCTACGTGATCAGGCCCGTGGACCGCACACGCTGCTACAAGTTTCCTCCTCCATTGTATTCTGGCAATTGCTGCAATCTGATATCCGTCCGCATCTATTGATCCTTGGTTTAAACCTTCATGACACCCAACCCTTTCAGCGCTTCTTGACTGTCCCCGTGGGGCTCTTTCCTACAGACGTGAAATCTCGGAGCTTCCGAAGACATCTGTGATCTTCCATCCTGGCCACACGTTCGACCCACTGTATTCGTTTGGCTTCGTCAGTTTCAGCTATGTTGGGTTGTTGGTATAGTTCCTCAAGCGCTATTCACAACAGAATATCGTAGTAAAACATGAAATATCGCCGTACCAAAGAGAGCCAACTTTATGCCGTGAACCATAGCACAAAATGACGATGGCTACCACCTTCCAGTTTAGATATCACTGAACTACACATACTGGGGAAATCATATACAAAACAATATCAAAATTAAATACTGTCTGCCAGAGAAAGAAATAATTATGCCTCAAATGAAGATAGGTACTGTTACAAGAGTAACAAAAAATATGTTTGTGTTACTGTTTCTCCTATTTTAAAACAGTGGAATTTGAAAATAATCACAGAACATACGAAAAACTTGTGATATTGTAGTATGACAGCGCAAATGAACTGTGGACAAGTAAGAGGCAGTGGGCGATGCTGGACGCAGTCTGTTGGGATGAATTCTATCTGCCCACTAAAAAAATCTTTTAGAAACGAACGAAATAATTTGCTGTCAACATGTAACCGTCCACTGTCCACAAACACCTGCCCATCGTTTCGTATCGGAACTTTTTCACAGTTGAGTGTTGAGTACCGCTCTGGTGACCAGACTAGACAATATTTTGTCATTTGGGACACTCATTACAGAAATTTGAGCACTTTTTCATATAAAGAAATACAACCATCACCGTTTGGGCGATACTTTTGTTGACGAACGTAACTTTTAGGCGTCGCAGGGAAATCCAAATGTGGTGTTCTGCACCGATTTTATTTTAATGTTATTTATAATGATGTTTGATGCTCTGCTGCCTTGTGATATACTGAAATATTGCAATCAAAAGTTGTACCAGTCTCCACATAACTGCAGTACTGATGTTGTACTCCTGCAGACAGCCATTAGAGTACAGTAGTTCTCACATATTGCGAACTTATCGTTAGGGTCGTGGACGAATGAAAATCGCGTTTTCTCTTCTTTGTTATTATATACCAATTCATACTTAGGAACTATCACAACAGCACACAGCACAAAAGCAGTAAATGGAAGCACTTATATTAAATTCAGCTGCAAGTAAATACTGAACTGATTAACAAAACAACAATTTAGCTCAGGTAAGGGCAAGAATGCACACTAGTTTCTCTTAGCTAAGGTATGAATAGGCGGTAGCCGATAGTGATATCGACATGTCGACAGAATGAGATTTTCACTCTGCAGTGGAGTGTGCGCTGTTATGAAATTTTCCTGGTAGATTAAAACTGTGTGCCCGACCAGGACTCGAACTCAGGACCTATGCCTTTCGCGGGCAAATACTCTACCATCTGACCTATCCAAGCCCAACTAACGCCCCGTCCTCACAGCTTTACTTCCGCCAGTACCTCGTCCCCTCGTCTCCTTTGGCTATATCCGCGAAAGGCAAAGGACCTGAGTTCGAGTATCTGTCCGGTACACAGTTTTAATCTGCCAGGAAAGTTTCTTGATATTTCGACAGTTTATCGTTGCAGTTGTGGACGATCGATATCACGTATACCTTCCTCTAAGGATGATAGAAAAATCCTTTAATTTCACTACACACCAACTACGCTGAGTGTAGTTTCATTTCAGTGATAGGGGGTGGCGTCAGGATTCCAGGACCTCGCACTCCTTTGGCTACGTCCGTGGTTGTTCAGTATGTACATCCAAGACGCAATAACAGGTGCAAAAGTTACGATCAGAAGTGGGATTACAATTCAGGTGTCTGGATGTAAATGATGCAGTACATAGATACCAATGACATGTTCACTTAAACCGAGAAAGAATTAAGTGGGGTACTGGATGAAATTGGTTCTCCCAAGTTCACTCAATAAGGACTGAGAGTAAGCCGAAGAATGATGGAAGTAATGAAGAGTATCACCAACTACATTAGTGGACAACTAATGTCAATATTCGGGACCGAGTACTAAAAACAGTGAAGGAATTATTCTACCTAGGAAGCATAATGCCGTATGAAAGACAAAGCAAGCACGAATAAAAAAAAAAAAACAGACTAACACAGAGGGCATTCCTGGTCGGAAGTAGTCTATCCAACATCAGCACTCATCAAGAAAATTAAACAATATGTGATTAGAGCACAGTACTGTATGAGTCATTCACTAGGAGATAACAGGCTGATTTGGTGCCATAGAAGGATGTTGGAAATTTGGCAGACTGGTAAAATAGGAAATAAGTTGATTCTCCGTAGAATCCTATAGGAATGATATATGTGAAAAAAACTGACAAAAACAAGGAACAGGATGTGTTGAGACTGAATGAATAACCTCCGTGATAGTAGTGGTAGCCTTCTAAACATTCATGGTGGTGTCTGTTTGTTCTATATCGTGTCTCCCTACAACTTTCGCGCAACGACGCTCTGAGCGTGTTTTTTAGGGAATTAACAAGTTTGAACCTGGGACCTGTTGCTGGTAAGGAGACGCCAGACCACACATGACATGTAGAATTCAGAAGAGTTCAGTGAGACTAGCGATGATATAACCAAGTACCAAATGATCTGTGTCAGCTCCACAGCACTCCCTATAAAAGAATCTTAATACTAACTAAATGTAGTGGAAAGGGTTCAAGGCTTTCCTATTTTTAGTTAGCTGGTAAAATAACGTCGAAAGAGCAGTTAAGTTTACCATTGGAAATTTTATTCTACTCACAAAACATCATTTATAAATTGCACTATTGATGAAAGGAAATGTTTTAATACAGGATGGTGAAAACCTTCTGCGTTCAACAAAATTGTGAGCGAATATTCCCTGAATGGGTTTCCAAGTTCTACAATCGATCGAAGGATGACCCATGCCATATCACATCTATAATCTCGGTTTAAATTAAGTTTCACAAAAGAGCAAACTATCAAAATGGTCTACAGTGACCCTCAATTATCTTTAAATACTTATCTAACTTGTCGTAAATTACAGTGGCTGATGTGGCTTCTCAATAACTATATAACAGAAAAATTATCGCGCTTCAGATTTTTACTTCAAGTGGCAAATGTGAACACCATGAGTTTTAATTAACGATCGACACTAGTATTACGCAAAAAGGGGGTGTAACAGATGAGACTTCTGCAGTTCTGAGTGAAGCCTTATGCGCTCAAAAATGCGGCATCGCGTGCGTTCATTACCTTGTCGGTGTTTAAGCAGCGTCTGGGCGGCAGCGGCCGGCGCAGCAGCCATCCAGCTCGCCGTCTCGGAACCAACTCTCTTAACTTCTCCTTACTACAATTTAACGAAGTTAGTTTAAAAAAAACTATCTGGCTATGTTTTCATCTGACCAATAAGGGTCTCAATGTTAACCTTAAGCTCCGCCTACAAACATTCTGTCTATCCAATGAGAAACGTTATACTTTTCGTGGTGGAGCAATGTTTTTAAAGTTTGCAACGTAACAGAGACGCTAAAAAGTCTCACGCTAAAACCTGTAGCTGGTGTGGTCCTTTTAGCGTTATCGTAAGATTTATACTGTTCTTCTGGAGGGCTCTATCTTTTAACATGGGCTGGGGGTGGTTCTTGACGTACCTGAGACGCGAAAAAGTCTCACGCTAAACCTTGCGGGTGGTAGTGGCCCTTTTTGTGTTGTCGTAAGATCTATACTGTTTTTTCTGGAGGGCACTAGCTTTTAGCATGGGCTGGGGGTGGTCCTTGACGTACCTGAGACGTGAAAAAGTCTCACGCTAAAACGTGCCGGTTGTGTGGCCCTACTGGCTAGCTGGCGCCGTAGGTGTCCAGACCTTCCCTTATCGTCGGGACTTCTAGCTTAACACGGTTCTGCTCTCGGCTTCTGTCCTCGTTTCTCCCCTCGGCACTGCGTCTGCCTCACGGTGGGAAGGTACGACATGCATTTAGGCATTCTTGTGTTAGTCTGTGGTATTCCATTTGCTCACTCGTTACTCGTATTACTTTGGTTAATTTAATGTCACGATTTATTCGGAGCTATGCGACATACTACTGGATTTGCTTATCATGTCAGGGTTTTCATGTAAGGTGTTGGATTTGCCTGACACCTTACAGGCTGTGCAGGGTGAAAACTGTAGTGTAGGCAGATATTACACTGTGTCCAGGAAATAACATAGGATTGTGTGTTAGTGCTTCTGTGAGATGAAAGGGCTGGAACAAGAGACGGGATCTTGGCAGGCCATATCAAACTGGCCAGAAGGCTGATGACGCAAAGAAAGAAATGGAGCCTCGTGATTGTGTCTACACCAATTCAGCAAGTGTTTGGTCCTAATACTTCCGCTGGTTAAGACTGTTGAAATCACAAGTCATACTTTCGGCAGAAGAAATACAATTGCTAAGTATACAGCGTTTCCGTCTCAGAATAAAACTGCTGTTCCGCATGCAAACTGACGGTTTGATTAGTTTCCCTTACTGCTATTCTTCGGTAAATATAGCAATTCAGTATCAAATACTTCGGAATGGGCACAGATCGTCTTTTGTTGGCATTTGTTACAAACTTTTAGATTTCATTATATTATGACTTTCAGTGTCCATGATCTATCTTTGAACGCTCATTTAGCTTTACGTGGCAGCTATATTCATTACGAAATAATTCTGAAATTTATTAGAAGCAACGGTGCGGATACAGTATGATAGTTGATACAGCGACACAGTTACAAAAATCTGTTGATAGCATTCGTTTATTAATTTTCTTAATTGTGTAAAGGACACACCGAGTTCCTTTCAAAGCAAAAGTTTATGGATCACACAAATTGTCGCTTGTCTTTTTGAAAGAGATCAGAACTGAAAATCGTCCTTATACGCCAATTGGTACCTGTTGATTTGCAGTCGAAAGTTATGTCCAGGGACTAACGATTTAGTTATTGTAACTCGACATTCACTGTCACACCTCGAACAATGTCACATTTTTGTTACTACAGTGACACAATGACGCAAGAAGTTATACTCTACTTCTACAGTTCAAAATACTGTCCAGGAAATCCTACAAACACATACGTGCATGTTACATGTGAAGGTAGCGCGCTCCAAAACCGCAGCTTCAAATAGTATATTGCCGGTAACGTTACGTAATCTTTGTTCTTTCCTTATAAGAGCACTTGTAATTATGTAGGTAATAATTCTTTTCAGAAAACTTCTTACTTATTCAAAAGCTGGTCATACTTATTTAGCATTTCATCTCAATGAACGAGCGTACAGACGCAGTGTTAACACACTGTATTCACCCTCTGAAAGAACGGGCGTAAATCCTCGTTTGGCTACTCGAGCTCACGTGTCTCAAGCAATGATCACACGCACGGCACAGCGGACACACCAGGAACCGCGGTGTTGGCCGTCGAATGGCGCTGGCTGCGCAGCATTTGTGCACCGCCGCCGTCAGTGTCAGCCAGTTTGCCGTGGCATACGGAGCTCCATCGCAGTCTTTAACACTGGTACCATGCCGCGACAGCGTGGACGTCAACCGTATGTGCAGTTGACGGACTTTGAGCGAGGGCGTATAGTGGGCATGCAGGAGGCCGGGTGGACGTACCGCCGAATTGCTCAACACGTGGGGCGTGAGGTCTCCACAGTACATCGATGTTGTGGGCAGTGGTCGGCGGAAGGTGCACGTGCCCGTCGACCTGGGACCGGACCGCAGCGACGCACGGATGCACGCCAAGACCGTAGGATCCTACGCAGTGCCGTAGGGACAGCACCGCCACTTCCCAGCAAATTAGGGACACTGTTGCTCCTGGGGTATCGGCTAGGACCATTCGCAACCTTCTCCATGAAGATGGGCTACGGTCCCGCACACCGTTAGGGCGTCTTCCGCTCACGCCCCAACATCGTGCAACCCGCTTCCAGTGGTGAGCGCCACAATCAGGACTGCATACGACCGAGGCACACAGGGCCAACACCCGGCATCATGGTGTGGGGAGCGATCTCGTACACTGGCCGTACACCTCTGGTGATCGTCGAGGGGACACTGAATAGTGCACGGTACATCCAAACCGTCATCGAACCCATCGTTCTACCATTCCTAGACCGGCAAGGGAACTTGCTGTTCCAACAGGACAATGCACGTCCGCATGTATCCCGTGCCACCCAACGTGCTCTAGAAGGTGTAAGTCAACTACCCTGGCCAGCAAGATCTCCGGATCTGTCCCCCATTGAGCATGTTTGGGACTGGATGAAGCGTCGTCTCACGCGGTCTGCACGTCCAGCACGAACGCTGGTCCAACTGAGGCGCCAGGTGGAAACGGCATGGCAAGCCGTTCCACAGGACTACATCCAGCATCTCTACGATCGTCTCCATGGGAGAATAGCAGCCTACATTGCTGCGAAAGGTGGATATACACTGTACTAGTGCTGACATTGTGCATGCTCTGTTGCCTTTGTCTATGTGCCTGTGGTTCTGTCAGTGTGATCATGTGATGTATCTGGCCCCAGGAATGTGTCAATAAAGTTTCCCTTTCCTGGGACAATGAATTCACGGTGTTCTTATTTCAATTTCCAGGAGTGTACTTGTCCAGTTATAACTAGTATTAAACCTCTCAAGACTTCGCCGTCAACTCACGTTAAGCCCTTATCTTTTTTACTTTCTTTTTCCATTAAAAGTTTCTTTTAGAAGCTACATAAAATGTGAGTGCTTATTTAACGCAAAAAATAATCTAAACGTTTCCTGCGCAGCAGAGTGAAAGGAATTTTCAAGTATTACCTGAGGGAGACATTACAGACACGTGAAATAATATTTTATCAATAGCGTTAATCTTTCCTGTATGTCAGGTTGTAGCTTCGTACACACACATAAACGCTTTTGTTCTAGTAATACAGGTTTCAGTTTATTACTTACTATATTCCGATTCCTTAACATAACAGTTTAAACTACTGTAATTAAGAAGATTTTCAAATCTAGCTGATAAATACGAGAGAACTTGAGTATTTTGAAACAGTTACGAGTTGCGTTTGAAAAGTCCGTGCAAAAAGAGAAACTACTTATGTGTTTGGGATAAACCTCTTTCATTTTTCGATATAGTCTCATTTTAAATTTATACACTTCGTCCAACGCTGTATTAATATGTTGATCCTTTCCGAATAATAGGAATTATCCAAGTCTGCAAAATAGCTATTAGTTGCTGCAATCACCTCCTCATTTGAGAAAAATCTTTGTCCTGCCAGCACTTTCTTCAAATTGGGGAACAAACAATAGTCCGAGGAAGCTAAATCTGGAGAATAGGGGTGGATTTGAAACGAGTTGGAATCTTTTTTCCATTAATTTAGCGAGTAGAACTGCTGAGGTGTGTGCTGGTGCACTGTCGTGAAGGACAAGGACATTTGGCGGTCCAATAACCGGTCTTTTTCTTGCAGCTCGGTTTTCCAACGGTCCAATAATGATGAATAATACGCACCTGTACTAGTTTTACTCTTTTCCAGATAGTCGATGACAATTATCCTTTGGGAATCACAAAAGACAGTCGCCATAAACTTTCCGGCCGAAGGAATAGTCTTCGTCTCTTTAGGGCAGATTCTCCATTGGTAACCCATTGTTTACATTGTTCTTTGGTCTCCGGGGTATTTAGGAATGTATCCATATTTCATCCACAGTGATGAAATGACGCTTATAGTCCTGCGGATATTCTTGCGGATAGCTTTCTCATGTCCACATGTTCATGCAAAATATTATGTACCCATTCATTCGAGATGCCCACAGCATTAGCAATCTCACGAACCTCATCTCTTCTGGCATCCATCACCATACCATGGATTTAACAATGATTTCTGGAGTCTAACTTCCACTTTCCGCATCACTTGTGCCCATATGGCCACTCCGAAAATTTTCAAACCACTTACAAACCATTGTAATCGAAGGTGCAGAGTCACCGTAATGTTATCAAGCTTCTATTTAGTCTCCTGAACAGTTTTGCCTGTCATAAAGTAATGTTTAATCACCATATGAAATTCTTTTTCGTCCATTTCTTGACAGTTACTTGTTTCACACGAATGCCAAACACAAATAAATAGTCCAATATGGCTGAATCTTGGTGTACGCTCTTTCCAAAGATGCTACTAACTAAATATGACCTCGATACGCGCCGGTGGTACCATCTCTCGGACTTTGCACGGACTTTTCAAACGCCACTCGTATTTTTCCCCGCCTCAGAGTCTCTGTGCAGATTGTCATTTGGATCTCTCTTTAACACTATATTTATTTTAGTCTACTTGACATTGTCTTCCACATATTCCTTTCCTCTACGATTCCGCGCCGAGCCTCCCCATTCCTTACCGTATCAGTCCACCTAAGTTTCAAAATTCGTCTGTAACATCACATCTCAAATGCTACGATCTTCTTCTGTTCCAGGTTTCCCACAGTCCATATTCCACAACCATACAATGTTGTGCTCCAAGCATACAATCACAGAAATTTCTTCTTCAAATTAACGCCTATGTTTGATATTAAAAGACTTCTCTTGGCCAGGTATGCCATTTTTGAGAGTGCTAGACTGGTTTTAATGTCCTCCTTGCTCCGTACATCATTAGTTTTTTGCTAACAACGTAGCCGAATTCTTTAGCTGCATCTATTTCGTGACATTCAGTTCTGATCTTAAATTTCTCGCTGATCTCATTTGTGCTACTTCTATTTACTTTCGCCTTTCACCGGTTTACTATCAATCCATACCAACAGAAATCTGCATTCTATTTAGGAGACCATGTAATTCATCTTCACTTTCCCGTATGACAGCAGTGCCATCAGCCAATAGTCTCATTGATATCCTCTCACCTAAAATTTTAATTCCACTCACGAACGTTTCTTTTATATCCACAATTGCTTTTTCGATGTACAGATCGAACACTAGGGGCGAAAGACTACATCCCTGTCTTAAACCCTATTTAATCCCAGCACTTCGTTCTTGGTCTTTCACTGTCATTATTCCGTCTTGGCTCCTGTACATATTGTATATGAACTGCCACTCCGTATAGCTTAACCCTATTTATTTCAGAATATCGAACTTCCTCCACCCTTTTTAATTGTCGAACACTTATTGCAAGTCGCCAAGTCATATGAAAGTCCCTTATTTTTCTTTAGAGTTGCTTACATTATCAACCACACCGTCAGAGTTGCCACTTTGGTACCTTTTCTTTACTTTGGTCGTTCACTGTCATTATTCTGTCTTGGCTCCTGTACATATTGTATATGAACTAACCCTCCGTATAGCTTAACCCTATTTATTTCAGAATTTCGAACTTCCTTCACCCTTTTGCATTGTCGAACACTTATTGCAAGTCGCCAAATCATATGAAAGTCCCTTATTTTTCTTTAGAGTTGCTTACATTATCAACCACACCGTCAGAGTTGCCACTTTGGTACCTTTACTTTTCCGAAAGCCAATGTGATCGTCATATAACACAATCTCAGTTTCCTTTGCCATTCTTCTGTAAATTACAATTCTGAGCATGAGCTGTTAAGCTGAAAGTGCGATAATTCTCTCACTTGTCAGTTCTTGCAATCTTCGTTATTGTGTGGTCGAAGTTTTTCCGAAAGGCAGATGATACGTCACCACACTCGTACGTTTCACACAACAACGTGAATAGTCTTTTCGTTGGCACTTCGCCCCTGGTTTTAGAAATTATAATGGAACGTTTTCTATTCATTCCGCCTTATTTGGTCGGAAGTCCTTCAAAGCTCTCTTAAATTCTGATTCTGACACTGTCTCGCCTAACTCTTCTAATTCGACTTTTCTTTCTTTTTCTAAGGCATCAGACAAATGTTCCTTTTTATGGAAGCCTTCAGTACACTGTTTACATCTTTTCGTTCTCTCCTCTGCTCTTAACACTGGAATTCCCTTTGCTATCTTCATGTTGCAACTCTTGCTTTGACTTTCATGTATACTAAGTGAGCCCTACGGAAAATCATTTATTTTTCGCTCTATTAATATTTTTAATGCAGGTATTTCGTCTTAGCTTCCCTGCATTTCCTACAGTATTTATTTCATTTTGCAGCAAGTTGTATTTATGTGTTCCTTAATTTCCCTGAAGATTTTTGCACTTCTTTTATCGATCTTCTGTTATCCATCGTTTGTTCCTAGTTACCTTCTTTGTACGTATGGTTTTCTTTCGAAATTTTGTTTCATTTCATTTTAGAAATGTCCATTCCTCTTCAATGTACTTTCTACTGAGCCCTTCCTTATTGCTGTATCTATAAACTTAGAGAGCTTGAAGTGTATTTCGTCATTCCTTAGTACTTCCGTATCCCACTTGTTTACGTATTGACTTTTCCTGCCTAATGTCTTGAACATCATCCTACTCTTCATCACTGCTACATTCTGATCTGAATCTATATCTACTCCTGAGCACCCCTTACAATCCAGCACCTCATTTCGGATCTCTGTCTGAACATGATTTAAACTAACTGAAATATTCCCACATTACTCAGCCTTTTCCAAATATACCTCCTCCTCTTGTGATTCTTGAACAGAGTTTTCCCTGTTATTTGCCGATCTTTATTACAGAACTCAATTAGTAATTATCTTCTCTGATTCCTTGTTTCTCGCCCATATTCTCGTGTAACCTTTTCTTCTATCCTTCCCCTACAACTCTCCCCCAGGGACTATTAGACTTTCATCTCACGTAACGTGCTGTAGTATCCTTTCAGTATTCTCACACACTTTCTCTATCTCCTCGTCTTCAGCTTTCGACTATCGTTGCCGGCCGCGGTGGCCGTGCCGTTCTGGCGCTGCAGTCCTGAACCGCGGGGCTGCCCTGCCTCGGGCATGGGTGTGTGTGATGTCCTTAGGTTAGTTAGGTTTAAGTAGTTCTAAGTTCTAGGGGACTTATGACTTAAGATGTTGAGTCCCATAGTGCTCAGAGCCATTTCAACAATTTTTCACTATCGTTGTCTGTGTTGGTTTGCTGTCGATTCTGATAAGAACAACGGTGTCACTGAACTGTTCGCTGTAACATTCTCTCTGCCCCATCTTCCTATTCATTACGAATTCTATAGCCGGTATACCATCTTCTGTTAATATTACCCTATGCTCTTCTGACCAGAAATCTTTGTCTCCTCTCCATTTCAGTTCACTGACCGCTACTATATCTAGATTAAGCCTTTGAATTTCCCTTTTCAGATTTTCTAGCTTCCGTACGTCGTTCCAGACTCGTATCGTAGAACCTTATCCTTTGCTTGGTTATTCAGTCTTTTTGTCAACATCACTTCCCCCTTGGCAGTCCCCTCTCGGAAATGCGAAAGGTGGATTATTGAGGAATCTTTTGCCAACGGAGAGATCATCATGACACTTTTTCAAATATGGGCCACATGTCCTGCGGATACACGTTGTGTGTCTCTCATGCAGTGACTTCCAGTGCCTTCTGCATCGTAATGGCGTTGTTGACCACTGATGCTTCCACCTTTAGAGACAGTTTCTCACCCCTAATACATGAGAGTGCCCTGATCATCCTTCCACTCCTCCGCCCTCTTTCACAGGGCCATTGACAGAATAAGGGTGACTACTTCTGCCGGTACTCTTCGGCCTCGAATGCTGATTGTTAATCAAAGTTTAAGTGGTTGTGTGTTTCGAACCCGAGACCAAGGACGTTTCAGTTACTAATCAAAGGCGCAACACATAGACCAGAATATCTCATTATAGTGTACGCCTAAGGTGAGTGTGTCAAGTAAATTTTTTCATAACGCTTTATTTCCACTAAGACATTTGCGAAAATATGTAGAAACACTATTTCAGAAATTTTCAATTAATGCAATTATAAACATTAAATGCGGTTAACAAGAAAAATTTATATTTACTTTTCTAAAGTTGACTGAACGACGAACAATGGAAAATAAGATCCTGTATATCATATATAATTTGTAAATTGTTTTGAGAGACTTTATTCGTGAGGAAGTCTTATTTTCACAGAAAGCAAGTGTTGCACGTTCCTACAGAGTTTGAATGCTCGACACATGTTTCTTCTGCAGTTACTACAAACAGTTTTATACATTCTTCCTTTTCAGAGTCGCACATGTAGCCACACTTGTTCTTCGCTGGAGTTTTCTCTTTGATACTGCACTAGGGTTTGAGGTTCATGTACAAAAATTTCCATAAATTTAATAGTAGGTTACTGAAGTCCGACTTTTTTGCCTCCTTTTGATATGTGTTTCAAGCAAATCTTCAGCGAATTTGGCGAGAAAAATATGACGCCTGGATTTTGTCTTTCTGACGTAACGTGTTGGTGTTTATCACAATAACTTACACATTCAGCACCGTCTAATCTAATAAGTCAGCCCCATCTTTCGCCGTATTATAATATTTTGTTATGTCAGGCTTAGGGGCACATCGGTAATTTTCTTTGACGTATAATGCTCTGTAGAAGGTAACACTTCACTTACCGTTTTTTGAAACTATAACCGTGTCGTGTGACTGCGAGTGAAACCAAATCCAGGAGTGTGTTTCTCCTGGTTTTTCTTTAGCAAAAATCCTGTATGAACTAATGTTTTATTTTGTCGAATTGTTCCTAAAAGTGACAACACATATTGTAGTTGCAGACCCTAGTATGTGAAGAAATATTTGTGTCAATGTTGTCACATATCTTGCAGCAGCCGGCCGTTGTGGCCGAGTGGTTCTAGGCACTTCAGTCTTGATCCGCGCGACCGCTACGGTCGCAGGTTCGAATCCTGCCTGGGGCATGGATGTGTGTGATATCCTGAGGTTAGTTAGGTTTAAGTAGTTCTAAGTTCTAGAGGATTGATGAGTTCAGATGTTAAGTCACATAGTGCTCAGAGCCATCTAAACCACTCATGCAGCAGAGTGTATCGGTAGTTGCCGAAATAACCATTGTGATATTTCGACGACTGCCGATATACTCAAATCTAAGGTGAGTGACAATATTGAAACCAATATGATTACCTTTCGTTTCTTCCTTTACCGAGACATGGTAACCATTTCAGTGGATAGCAATATTTAGAATCACTTATCCAGAAAATGTTTAGTCCATCAAAGTTTTGAACTCATTTACTGCCTAAATGGAAACCGTCCCCGAAATGGTGCTAATTGTTCATCGAACGTTTGATTTTCGTTTGGTGGAGAATATATCCAAAGATCATGATTTCTGTCCTGGCATGCGTCTCTGAAAACAGAAAATTTATCTTTCCGTATTCCAAATTTTCTTGTAGCTTTGTCATCGAACCCTCAAGAACAATAAAAAGTCTTTAAGACTATGACGACCCTCCGTGGCTCTAAACATTGGTGAAATGTACTTGTTCCACAGTACTCTTACATTAGAAAAACTGCTATTTAGATGACCAGCTGTTATCAAAAAATATATTACAACTCTTATTTATGCACTATCACATTGTCTCCAACACTTCTCAAAATTCTGTTCTTTATACACTCCAACAGCTTCGTTGTCAGTAATCTGTGTAATTCTGTCTATGACACGTGAAGAAATGAATAGTTGATATGTGTATGTCGTTGACAATAGTTTTCAAAGGAGATCATTTGATGTTTAAACCTGAAATTTTCTAGTATTATGTTCCCCTACTTTATTTTTATTAGGTGGAATTTTATTTCATCTAAAGCAGTTTTTTTCCAAAACATTCGGAGCTTTCAATATTATGTGTATCATCTCCGCATTCTTTTTTGTAAACATCTGCACAGTTGTGCAGATTTCTTATTTCACCAACAGCACCTACATCATCGTCTTCCGCATCATTATTTTCTTCATTTGGTATGTAGTCTGA
Organism: Schistocerca gregaria; assembly: GCF_023897955.1. Taxonomy (NCBI): domain Eukaryota; kingdom Metazoa; phylum Arthropoda; class Insecta; order Orthoptera; family Acrididae; genus Schistocerca; species Schistocerca gregaria. Next base: position 168,839,023 of record NC_064925.1, on the reverse strand, counting down.
ATCTTAAACACTGAAATCGCTGAGATTATTAGGGGCCTCAAGAATTTCATCTGTTAATAATGTAGAATACATGTCGTAATACTAATATTTTTTCGGTTAACATACATCATTCAACAACGAGCATGAATGTAATCCGCAGTTTACTATAGACGAAGGAAAGAAAAAAAAAAAAAAAAAAAAAAAAAAAAAAAAAAAAAAAAAAACTGAAAAGACTCTGTAGGACTTGGGTTATTTATCAATACCTGAATATATATTTAAATCAATTTAGATTTCAAAAAGCAGTAAACAATCTTACTGCTTATCGATTACAGGCGCAAAACATGAATCTAGGAAAATAGTAACACGAGGAAACTGCAGTACAAATATTCATAGCTGTTCTTTTCTTAAGCTCAGAAATTATATCATAATGAGTTTACGAGACTCTCCGTAGCTGTTCTAGGATTAACAGAATAATTATTTTCAGTCGATATTGGTTTTACAGTTTTATTGGCCGCTCTCTGGCATTTCAAGCTGCCACCCAGTTTTAAGCTAAATAAACCCTGTTTCGCTGTCTGTAATATGATACAGAGCTCTGCTGAAAATTTCAAATACGTGGTCGTACTGGTCGCTAATTAATCACAAAATACACAAAGTAAACATCAGTAATTCATCTGCAATTTATTTGGTCTCATTGCTACCGCAACTACCTTATGGTCAGGAATTAACTTTACGCTGGTATTACAGGTTTGAACATGTGATAGGACGAATCTGTACATATGATTACATGAATTCACGTAACACCCGTCCTCTTTTCGTTCTTTCCAAACAGCATTACGCAGGAATATTTCATCCCAGTTCCTTTAAGTCCCACTTTTTGCCTTCTTTTGATATGTCTTGGAACCAAACCTTCAGCGAGTTTGGCGAGAAAAATATGACGTCTGGATTTCGTCTTTCTGAAGTAATGTGTCGGGTTGCTTTCTTCTTTTCATTTCATCAGCGTTTTCTCCAAATTCTATTTAGTGCTAGTTCTGTGTTTCATAGTTCTGTAAACTATGGTACTTTTGTCTCTGTGTCGGAAAGCGTCATTGTGAATATGATGGCATCATTCTGCCTAGTTCCACTTTTACTTTTGTGAATCTGAATGGTAGTCCTGTACCTGTTGTACGAGAGCTAAGGTTATTTTCATAGTCTGTCAAAACAACAGAGGAACAGTGCGTGATTGTGGCAGTACGCTGCCTGCAATTTGGACTTTCTATCTGAGTCTTATGATTCCTTCCCAAAAGTCTTATGAACTCAGTACTCCAGACTATAGGAAAAACTAACATTGCTTTCATTGTAAGTTTGGTGCGAATAAATGTCCTTTTCCTACGTTTTCTCACGATCCAGATGTTTATGTGTGTGTCCTCCAAATGTATATCTCTGTCCATTTTCCTTAGTTTTCTATTCTTCAAATGTCCAGCCTTCATAGCCACAGTCCAGAACATTCGATACAAATATCTTCAGAAATTACTTCCATACGTCTGCTTGCTCTTTTTAAAAAATTACTTTCTATTTGCGAAGGTTTTTCAGCTTTCACCTGTTATGCAACTCCATAACAGATGATAGCAGCAGACTGATGGAAATATATACCTGTATTCCGTGTACCAATTTTTGTCTCTGTAACTGGTCCCAACGGCGATCTTTCTTTTGGCACTGTTATCCATGCAAGTAGCTGATATCTCCTCCGGGAGTCAGTTTACATTCTCAATATATAATTTATGTCCATAAAAGAATTTGCTAGTCTTAAGTCATAAACCTAATGAAATGCATGTCTACCATTGAAGCTAATCTGAGTTTTGTTATTTGTATTTCATATTCTATAATGAATTCAAACAATTCACAAGAGAATTGGCAAGCACTTTTTCCTCCTCTAGCTAGTTTTCAGTTCTGTGACTTGATATTGCTGTACTCTGATTCTTTTGTAGACTAAAATCAGTTTTCCATCACTGTACAGTCCACAAAGTAGTAACTTCCAGTTCACGTTTTCAAAACATATTTTAACGTCAGTCAGTAGTATACATGCTTACCTGCACTTCAATAACATCATGCAAATGACAAAACGTGCTACATTAACAAAATTTTTAAACATGTATTTTCGTACGAAGCGAATATTATCGGTCAACGTATCGAGTGTAATTATAGCTGAAAAGTTACGTTTGATATATTACGGAATGTGCAGTGCAGAATTATATATTTTCTTACACACTTCCTAATTACAAAACACTTTCGTTAGTATCAGGACAACAATGTGGTTTTACTTTTGCTCCCCTAAACTCATAGTGCTCTTTCTCCAAATACTCTTCAATTTTTATAATTGTCCTTCATGACATTTGTTTTAATCAAATGTGACATGGTCATAGTGAAGGACACATCGATACATTGACTGAAATTTACGTAGTTCGTAAGTCATTGATAGCAAAACATTTTTTTTATTTTCAGGGAGGTCTCGATCAATACTATCATCGTCATCCCGTATGCCAAGAGCAGATAAAAAGAATGTGCACAATTAGGGACGTACATTAATATACAACGATAGTGGCATACGGAGCTCCATCGCAGACTTTAACACTGGTAGCATGCCGCGACAGCGTGGACGTGAACCGTATGTGCAGTTGACGGACTTTGAGCGAGGGCGTATAGTGGGCATGCGGGAGGCCGGGTGGACGTACCGCCGAATTGCTCAACACGTGGGGCGTGAGGTCTCCACAGTACATCGATGTTGTCGCCAGTGGTCGGCGGAAGGTGCATGTGCCCGTCGACCTGGGACAGGACCGCAGCGACGCACGGATGCACGCCAAGACCGTAGGATCCTACGCAGTGCCGTAGGGGACCGCACCGCCACTTCCCAGCAAATTAGGGACACTGTGGCTCCTGGGGTATCGGCGAGGACCATTCGCAACCGTCTCCATTAGGCTGGGCTACGGTCCCGCACACCGTTAGGCCGTCTTCCGCTCACGCCCCAACATCGTGCAGCCCGCCTCCAGTGGTGTCGCGACAGGCGTGAATGGAAGGACGAATGGAGACGTGTCGTCTTCAGCGATGAGAGTCGCTTCTGCCTTGGTGCCAATGATGGTCGTATGCGTGTTTGGCGCCGTGCAGGTGAGCGCCACAATCAGGACTGCATACGACCGAGGCACACAGGGCCAACACCCGGCATCATGGTGTGGGGAGCGATCTCCTACACTGGCCGTACACCTCTGGTGATCGTCGAGGGGACACTGAATAGTGCACGGTACATCCAAACCGTCATCGAACCCATCGTTCTACCATTCCTGGACCGGCAAGGGAACTTGCTGTTCCAACAGGACAATGCACTTCCGCATGTATCCCATGCCACCCAACGTGCTCTAGAAGGTGTAAATCAGCTACCCTGGTCAGCAAGATCTCCGGATCTCTCCCTCATTGAGCATGTTTGGGACTGGATGAAGCGTCGTCTCACGCGGTCTGCACGTCCAGCACGAACGCTGGTCCAACTGAGGCGCCAGGTGGAAATGGCATGGCAAGCCGTTCCACAGGACTACATCCAGCATCTCTACGATCGTCTCCATGGGAGAATAGCAGCCTGCATTGCTGCGAAAGGTGGATATACACTGTACTAGTGCCGACATTGTGCATGCTCTGTTGCCTGTGTCTATGTGCCTGTGGTTCTGTCAGTGTGATCATGTGATGTATCTGACCCCAGGAATGTGTCAATAAAGTTTCCCATTCCTGTGACAATGAATTCACGGTGTTCTTATTTCAATTTCCAGGAGTGTATATTTCCTTCATGTTTTGATCATGTAAGCAATCTTTTATATTCATACAAGAACCCCTTAATTTTGTACCCTTTGTGTTTGATTTCATTTAATTTCTTGAGTTCGCCACATTTCTTGCATCAAGCGTGGGGCGATCTGATTGGTAATTTTCATGGTATCTGATGTGACAAAATAATTTCTCGAGATCACAATATTATCTCTACATGACAGACATTCCGCAATGGTCCCCCAATTCCTATCTTCGAGAGGGGACTACCAAGGAGTAGGTAACGATGAGAAACGATTGAATAACCAGTAGAACATTCTATGCGGCGACAGGGAGGTCACTGAAGTTAAGTGGAATAAAGACAAGGATTTCTGGTCAGAAGAGAATACAGTATTATCAACAACAGCGTAAGATGATATAACGGAAGTAGGATTCATTATAAATGGGAAGGAAGGGTAGACTGTGTGTTACTGTGAACAGTTCAGTGATAGGGCTGTTCTTATCTTAATAGATTGCAAACAAACATCGACAGTGATACTCCAGGTCTATACGCCGTCGTCGCAGGCTGAAGATGAAGAGATGGAGAAAGTGTATGAGCATATTGAAAGTGTAATACAGTAACTGGACAAGAAAATATAATATTGATTTTGGACTGGATGACAGTTGAGGGGAAGGAGTAAAAGAAAAGTTTACATGGAAATATGGGCTTGGGGTAACGATTGAGAGAGAAAAAAGACTAACTGATTCTGTAATAAATTTCAGCTAGGAATAGGGAATACTCTGTTCAAGAATCAAAAGAGGAGGATGTATACTTGGTACAGGCCAGTTGGTAGAGGAAGATTGTAGTTAGACTAGATCATGGTCAAACAGAGATTTGGAAGTAGATACTGGATTGTAAGTCATATAACTCAGACCACAACGTAGTAATGATGAAGAGTAGGCCCGCAGTTTAAGACATCAGTTACGAAGTATCGATACATAAAGAAGTAGGATATAGAAGTGCTAAAGGTTACATACAAAAATAAGGGAAATACAGTAGACAGTATAGTTGAACAGAAATGGACATCTGTAAAAAGGATGTTGGAAGTAGAAACATAAAACCATGACTACCAAGGGTACATGGGTATAAAAGAAATAATTCGGCTGATCGATGAAAGAAGGAAGTACAAAGATGTTCATGGAAATTCATGAGTACAGTAATCCAAGTCGCTGAGGAGTGATATAAATAGGAAGGGAAGGGAAAGTAAGAAGAAACAGGTTCACGAGAAATGTAAAAATCGAAAAAGAAATGACTGACTGAAGGACTGGGAGTGCATAGGTAAGTCAAAACAACTTTCGGTGAAATTAAAAGCAAGGGTGGTGACATGAAGAGCCTAACGGATGGTCCACTATTAAATACAGAGAAGGGAGCGGATGGTTGGAACGAATTGTCAGGTAATGCAGAAGAAGCAGGACTCGATATAGAAGACACAGGGGATGTAGTATTAGAATCAGAATTTAAGAGAACTTTGGGGCTTAAGATCAAACAAGGCAGAAGGGATAGAATTTCTATAATCGTTGAGGGAAGTAGCAACCAAACCACTGTTCAAGTTGTTGTGTGAAACGTATGATTCTGGGGAAATACTATCTGAAATTCGGGAGAAGACCATTCACACAATGTCGAAGATTGCACGAGCTGACAAGTTCGAGAATTACCGCACAATCAGCTTAACAGCTCATGCGTCAAACGTAATATACAGAAAAATGGCAAAGAAAACTGAGATTGTGTTAGATGACGATCAAATTGGCCATATGAAGGGTAAAGGCACTTGTAGTAGATGATGGAAGCAAGTCGAAAGAATAGGCAAGACACCTTTGAAGACCTGTTAAAAGGATTCGACAATGTAAAATGGTCAATATGTTCGAGATTCTGAGAAACGTAGGGGTAAGCTATAGGGAGAGACGGATCATATACAATATGTACAGTGGCTAAGAGGGAATAATAAAATTGGACAACCAAGAACGAAGTGCTGGGATTAATAACGGTATAAGATAAGACACGGACTTAGCTTTTCTCCCGTACCGTTCAATCAGTACATCGAAGAAGCAATGATGGAAATAAAAGGAAGGTTCGGGAATGGAATGAAAAGGAATATAGAATATCAATGGTACGATTCCCTGATGACAATTTAGAGGGAAAGTGAAGAACAACTACATGATTTTCCAAATGGAATGAAAAGTCGAATGAGCATGTAATATGGACTTTAGTAAACTGGGGAAGAAGAAAGTAGTGAGAAGTAGCGCAAATGAGAAAAGCAAGAAACTCAACAACAGGATTGATGGCCCCGAAGTAGACGAAGTTAAGGAATTCTACTATCTAGGCAGCAACATATCCAGTGAAGGACAGAGGAAGAATGACTTCAGAAGCAAATTAGCACTGCAAAAAGGGTATTCCTGGCGACGGGAAGTCTACTAGTATGACATAAAAGGCTTAATTTGAGGAAGAAGTGTCTGACAATGTACGTTTGTAGTACGACATTGTATGGCAGTGAAGTATATATTATGGGAAAACCGCAACAGAAGAAGATCGAATTATTTGAGATGTGTGGTGCTACAGAGGAATGTTGAAAATTAGGTGGACTGATAAGGTAAGGAATAACGAGATTCTGCGCAGAATCAGAGAGGGAAGGAAAATGTGTAAACCGCTGACAAGGAGAACAGGATGATAGGACATATGTTAAGACCTCAGGTAATGACTTTAATGGTACTAAAGGAAACTGCAGAATGCAAAAACTGTGGAGTAAGACAGAGATTGGTTTATATCCAGCAAATAATTGAGTACTAAGGTTGCACCGGCCGCGGTGGTCTCGCGGTTCTAGGCGCGCAGTCCGGAACCGTGCGACTGCTACGGTCGCAGGTTCGAATCCTGCCTCGGGCATGGATATGTGTGATGTCCTTAGGGTAGTTACGTTTAAGTAGTTCTAAGTTCTAGGGGACTAATGACCACAGCAGTTGAGTCCCATAGTGCTCAGAGCCATTTGAACTAAGGTTGCAAGTAGTATTCTGAGAAGAAGAGGTTGGCACAGGAGGGAATTCGTCGAGAGCAGCATGAAACCAGTCAAAAAACTGATCAGTCAAGAAAAATTAATACATTTTTAACTTATTATCTTTATATTATATCTTCGACTTCACATTTATGCCTTAATTATTTGGTTGAAGTAGGTTGTTGTGAGATCTGTCTTTCAACTGCTGTCATTTCTTTTTTTTTTTTTTTTAGATGTTCCTATGTTTACTCTTGTTAGTGTTTGTCTATTGCGTTACTTCTTTTCTCACCAATATATCTCTTTTTAAGGCTACACTCGGTATTTATTTAACTGTATGCTAATATCTGTTTCCTACATTATATTGTTTCTCTTATGATGATCAGAATAGCTTGTGTTGCATATCATACTTTAAAACAACGATGTGTCAATATTGCGAAGGTACTCAAATATAATATACAGTTTTAAGTATTATAGTTGCCATAAATACCGGACTAAGTGTCAATATGACACAATGAACCATGTTCAGTTTATCTTTGTGCTACTAGTTTTGTGACTGGCCCAGCATACTGTAAGCAGCAGAATGGTCCGATATTTATGTCTGGAACAAGCGAGATGGTGTTTGTAAATTGCAAGGTGGATCGAAACGGTTGCGAGGCAGCTCTACTATACTACAACAAGTAGCCCCCACAGACAACAACCAAATAACACAATATTTAAAGCCCATTCTGGGAGTTAGTGTGACCATGGGTCCTTTCAGGCAGACTAACGTGTAGGGACATGGCGGGCTATGTGTACACTAGATATGGAGCTTGTACTAGGCGTCATCTAAATATCCTGTAGAACCTGGTCCTGCTCACCGCACAGTCCGCCACCTCCCTGCAAGGTCGTCTTCCTGAAAGGTCACATATCGCTTTTTTTCTTTAATGTTATTTTAAAACCTTACAAAAGGTAGGCCTGTAGTGGTCTATCTATGCCGCTCATCGGCCACAGAAAAACAGACAGTAAACATGGAGACAGGAAAACAGACATACATGAGTGGTAAAAAAAGGAGAAATACATTAGAAGTGACATGAAGGTATTTGTGGAACGCACAAGTCATACAAGTAAGTTCAGCAGTGCACACAAACGTGGACAAACAGTTTCACATGCGAACGAAGGAGCACACTGAAGAAGAAACAGTGACGCACTTAGACGAAAATAACACTCTGGCATTTTGGTGTTGATCTATGTTGCACTGAAGACACTGAGGAGTTGGGGTGCAGGCAGACACTGAGTGCAGGAGATGGGCAGTGGGGAAGGAGGGGAAAAGAAGCCAATGGGATAAAGGAAGGCTGAGGGGAAGGGAGGGGCAGGGTTGGGTGTGGAAGCCCAAGGATGGGGGGGAAGAAACTGGGAGAACTGAGAGAGAGGAGTGGGGGAGGGGGAGAAAGGAAGGTGATGAAGTGAAGTGGGAGACATGGAGGAATAGGGGGGAGGAAGGAAAGGAAGGAGGGGATTAAAGCTGATGTTGTTGTTTTTGTGGTCTTCAGTCCTGAGACTGGTTTGATGCAGCTCTCCGTGCTACTCTATCCTGTGCAAGCTCCTTCATCTTCCAGTACGTACTGCAGCCTACATCCTTCTGAATCTGCTTAGTCTATTTATCTCTTGGTCTCCCTCTACGAGTTTTACCCTCCACACTGCCATTCAGTACTAAACTGGTGATCCTTTGATTCCTCAGAGCAAGTCCTAACAACCGATCCCTTCTTCTAGTCAAGTTGTGTCACAAACTCCTCTTCATCCAATTCTATTCAATACCTCCCCATTAGTTATGTGATCTTCCCATCTAATCTTCAGCATTCTTCTGTAGCACGACATTTCGAAAGCTTCTATTCTCTTCTTGTCTAAACTATTTATCGTCCATGTTTCATTTCTATACATGGCTATTCTCCATACAAATACTTTCAGAAACGACTTCCTGACACCGAATTCAATACTCGATGTTAACAAATTTCTCTTCTTCAGAAACGCTTTCCTTGCTGTTGCCAGTTTACACTTGATATCCTCTCTACTTCGACCATCATCAGTTATTTTGTTCCCCAAATAGCAAAACTCCTTTACTACTTTAAGCTTTTCATTTCCTAATCTAATTCCCTCAGCATCACCACAATTAATTTGACTACATTACATTATCCTCGTTTCGCTTTTTTTATGTTCATCTTATACCTTCCATTCAAGACACTGTCCATTCTACTAAACTGCTCTTCCAAGTCCTTTGCTGTCTCTCTCAGAATTACAATGTCATCGGCGATCCTCAAAGCTTTTGTTTCTTCTCCATGGATTTTAATACCTACTCCGAATTTTTCTTTTGTTTCCTTTACAGCTTGCTCAATATACAGATTGAATAGCATCGGGGAGAGGATACAACCCTGTCTCACTCCCTTCCCAACCTCTGCCTCCTTTTCATGTCTCTCGACTCTAATAACTGCCATCTGGTTTCTGTACAAATTGTAAATAGCCTTTCGCTCCCTGTATTTTACCCCTGCCACCTTCATATTTTGAAAGAGAGTATTCCAGTCAACATTGTCAAAAGCTTTCTCTAAGTCTACCAATGCTAGAAACGTAGGTTTGCCTTTCCTTAATATTTCTTTTAAGATAAGTGGTAAGCTCAGTATAGCCTCACGTGTTCCAATATTTCTACGGAATCCAAACTGATCTTCCCCAAGGTCGGCTTCTACCAGTTTTTCCATTCGTCTGTAAAGCATTCGTTTTATTATTTTGCAGCTGTGACTTATTAAAATGATAGTTTGGTAATTTTCAAATCTGTCAACATCTGCTTTCTTTGGGATTGGAAATAATATATTCTTCTTGAAGTCTAAGAGACTTTCGCCTGTCTCATACGTCTTACTCACGAGATGGTAGAGGTTTGTTAAAGGTGATAGGGGGGTATATAGATGGAACAAAGACATCTTCAGGAAGGGGGTGTTGGTGGAAGCTACCTTGGGCAAGGGTTTGGAGAGTGTGTAGATGGAAAGCAGGTGGGATGGAAGAGTATAGGCAGCAGGATGGGGTGGGAGAGGCTGGGTAAGACAAGCTGGTGCGGAGGATGAAGCTTGCGGGAGGTGTAGAGGATCTATATCTGTTAGAGAAAAAGGAGGAGGTGCGGGAAAGGGACTAAGCAGTAATGGATCCCCGTGGGGGAGGGAGGCGGGTGCGATAGGTGAGGCTACAAAAACTCCCAAAATCGAATTTAAATATTGTATGATTTGGTTAGTGTCTGTGGAGATACTTATTATGGTACAGCCTTGCTGCCTCTTGACTACTTCTATCTGGTTGGCTGTACAGAAACACCATCTCGGATTGTTGCCGAAATGAATTCCGGACCATGTGCTAGTTATAGTGCGCTGTGTCAGATACACAGCCTGCAAGGAACCCAAGCCACGTCGTCAGAGCCACTGTCATTCGTCAGAGCCATCTATCGTGGCAATGATGCATTTCCGGACACATGTTCATAGAAAGTTTTTTCCTCCATTTCCCGTCGCAATCCGTCCCTGCAGTTTTTCGGATTTATTAACGTTCACCCTGTATGATTACTTCTGCAGTGATTAATTTATATCAAAGTGAAGAATCGATATTCACTAGATATTTATATTAAATTACAAATTTAGCATGTCCAGCAGAAGAAACCATGTTAATAATATCGTAGTCATTTGCCAAAGAGAATTCGTGCCGCCTCTCTGGGTACGTAATTTTTGGTGTTTTGAGAGGACTGTTCGAAATGGTGTGTCCAGCAACGTTCGGATTATGTTCCATATCTTATGTACAACATTAAATCAGTTTTTTTATTAATCTGCCGAATCTCGCACAATGATATACACGTTGGTAACTTTCGAAGATTCGAAGATTATGTCAGAATTTTTTTGGGGGGAAATGTAACGTTATATAACATAGGTTACATAATACTTCTATACATTTCAATTAAACGAGATATTTTCGGCTTCAGATAATAAAGTTGCCAACTATGAGAAGCCGACCGAAATTGATCTTCTTAAGGATTACTGAATCCCAAGTCACACAAGTTCTCAGTTATACACCATCGTCAGAACACATTCCCATTTGCTAGTCGATTACACATGAAGTCATGCTATTCCTTACTAATTTATTGTTCAGAGCAATGAAACTTGACAAGTGACTAAAATCTGAGTGCAATTGAAAAGAATTTATGTTATTTGATAAAATTTTATATTGAACACGTGTGTCTGTCGGTGGCCTTTTTTCGTCAGCATTTAGCTACCTGCGATGCAACTCATATCTTGCAGTGTTCTACTCATGGTGACCAGCGGTGCCTAAAGATGACCAACAGAGGCTCCATACAAATACTATGTGGTGTTGTCGATAAGAGTCAATGTTCCTGTCGCAGCTAGCTTCGAATTGCTCTTACTTCAAATAGCGAGTACTATTTCCTGAGAGTTAACTTGTTTTTCCGAGTGACAGACATATACGCGAAGCTACCGGAGCCGACTAATGGACGGGCCATTTGGTGCCCAGTTAGCGCTGTAAAGCCTGTTGTGGCTGATTTATCGCGGGGCAGCGCCGTGGCGGCACATTCGTTACGGAGTCCGGACGTGCCATCCCCTACGTCTTCGCCCTCAGCCCCAGTGCGCCCTCAACGAGCCGTCAGCGGGGACGCCCCACTCTGTCTCCTTTTTGCCTCCAGCTGCTGTCGCAGACGGCTTAGACTGCTCCCAAAGAAATCGTTCCCCCAAGACTGTTCCCTGTTGCATTGCGAAGGCGCCGTGAGTCGGCACGAAGTTAAGCGCTAGTTTATCAGTCATGCCGCGGTCTGTATCGTGAATGTTATTAATTCCTGAAACCAATGGAATCTGTGAAATAATTAACCCCATCTTCATTAAGGAAATTTAATTTCTTAATCGGTTTCGGGCACGTGGAGCCCTTCTTCTGAAGGTTATACCTATTGCGAGTGTCAACAGTAAGATTCATACAGCAAAATTTCTTGTCATGTAGTCCGTAGTGCCTCTACGAAAATGGTATAAAGAAGCCAGACAACAAGTGCAGACATCATGCCACAATGTTTAACATACGCTTTAATGCTGATGTTAACATACATTATACACTCCTGGAAATGGAAAAAAGAACACATTGACACCGGTGTGTCAGACCCACCATACTTGCTCCGGACACTGCGAGAGGGCTGTACAAGCAATGATCACACGCACGGCACAGCGGACACACCAGGAACTGCGGTGTTGGCCGTCGAATGGCGCTAGCTGTGCAGCATTTGTGCACAGCCGCCGTCAGTGTCAGCCAGTTTGCCGTGGCATACGGAGCTCCATCGCAGTCTTTAACACTGGTAGCATGCCGCGACAGCGTGGACGTGAACCGTATGTGCAGTTGACGGACTTTGAGCGAGGGCGTATAGTGGGCATGCGGGGGGCCGGGTGGACGTACCGCCGAATTGCTGAACACGTGGGGCGTGAAGTCTCCACAGTACGTCAATGTCGTCGCCAGTGGTCGGCGGAAGGTGCACGTTCCCGTCGACCTGGGACCGGACCGCAGCGACGCACGGATGCACGCCAAGACCGTAGGATCCTACGCAGTGCCGTAGGGGACCGCACCGCCACTTCCCAGCAAATTAGGGACACTGTTGCTCCTGGGGTATCGGCAAGGACCATTCGCAACCGTCTCCATGAAACTGGGCTACGGTCCCGCACACCGTTAGGCCGTCTTCCCCTCACGCCCCAACATCGTGCAGCCTGCCTCCAGTGGTGTCGTGACAGGTGTGAATGGAGGGGCTAATGGAGACGTGTCGTCTTCAGCGATGAGAGTCGCTTCTGCCTTGGTTCCAATGATGGTCGTATGCGTGTTTGGCGCCGTGCAGGTGAGCACCACAATCAGGACTGCATATGACCAAGGCACACAGGGCCAACACCCGGCATCATGGTGTGGGGAGCTATCTCCTACACTGGCCGTACACCTCTGGTGATCGTCGAGGGGACACTGAATAGTGCACGGTACATCCAAACCTTCATCGAACCCATCGTTCTACCATTCCTAGACCGGCAAGGGAACTTGCTGTTCCAACAGGACAATGCACGTCCGCATGTATCCCGTGCCACGCAACATGCTCTAGAAGGTGTAAGTCAACTACCCTGGCCAGCAAGATCTCCGGATCTGTCCCCCATTGAGCATGTTTGGGACTGGATGAATCGTCGTCTCACGCGGTCTGCACGTCCAGCACGAAAGCTGGTCCAACTGAGGCGCCAGGTGGAAATGGCATGGCAAGCCGTTCCACAGGACTACATCCAGCATCTCTACGATCGTCTCCATGGGAGAATAGCAGCCTGCATTGCTGCGAAAGGTGGATATACACTGTACTAGTGCCGACATTGTGCATGCTCTGTTGCCTGTGTCTATGTGCCTGTGGTTCTGTCAGTGTGATCATGTGATGTATCTGACCCCAGGAATGTGTCAATAAAGTTTCCCCTTCCTGGGACAATGAATTCACGGTGTTCTTATTTCAATTTCCAGGAGTGTATTTATATGGATATGGTGTCTGTTATTTCGGACACCATTCATTACCTGGCGCCGTCTAGAACGAAATTTGAAGTTTAATAATACCTTCAGCTGCTAAAGGGCGATGATATATATCAACGAGGACAGGTGAAAAAGTGTGCAATGACCGGGAGTCTGACTCGGGATCTCCTGCTTACATGGCAGACGCTCTATCCATCTCAGACACCCAGGGCACAGAGGATAGCGCGACTGCAGACGCCTCCCGCGAGACCCACACCTAGTATGTCCACACACTACATTCGTAGTTTCCCATCCCAACACACTCATTACTCGTGGAAGACATTCCTACCAAGTCACGTAAGAGTTCGGGGAATATGCGGGCATCCGCACAGATCAAGAAGGCCATGGCTTGTGTGTTGGTGTGGGACACTACGAATATAGTGGCAGCGTTCTGTTAGCCGCTCGAAACCAGAGATAATCTCTTCTGATCCATCATTGGTACCGACCTGAGCAACCACCTGCACCTTGTGTTCTTCATGGCATCCTGGAAGACCCTTTCCACACCTGGAATGGCCCCACCCGGTATGCACACGGAGTGCACATTGGTTTTCTTACAGTTCTTGTCATTTAAGTCGCTAAGGGGCCCCATAATGCACCCATCGATGGAGATCCCAACTACCAATAATCCCAGCCTCAGCGATTGCCCGGATGTTGCAGACTGAGTGGTTTCCTCTGAAACTGGACAGGCGACAGCACTGTTTGTCAGACAAACTGGGGAGATTCCCATTCGACCAAGTGTGAAGGGTCAGCCTGAGTGCGAGCAGTAACTGGGTTGGCCACCGAAAGGACCGATCGGAGGACTGTGACGTGCTGGACGTCCGTTGGATCCCAATGGCTGGCCCACAACAGTGGTGTCCATCCACTGCAGCCTCAAGCTGTGTAAGTCATCACAGCCTGAAGCTGAGAGCAAAGCGTCACCAACTCGGCTCGTATGTGCACACAACAATCGCAGTCCCTGTCCATACTAAATACCGTGGAAAACTAAACTATGCCGATAAATGGATTATCGACACATGCATCACAACTCTAGTCTAGACCCAGATGGAAATGCATGAACTGTGTCTATCAATACGTAGATATTCGAAAACCTAACTACCTAAGCACTCATGTGAAACTAAATAATTCACCCCTGATTAAGAACTTGTAATACGTCACAAAATCGGTTTACTTTCAGTGGCTATTACATATTAAATTTACACCCAAAAACTCAAGAAACTAAACTATTAAAGCACACAGATGATACAATAAAATTCGCTCCTGGTTATGAACTCGTAAATGAGACAAAAGCGTCTGTCTCGGTCGGCTACTGCTGCGACTATCAGATCCTAAAGCCATACAAACGTGGATATTGCACGATATGGTCAGCTGGCCAAGTGGAGACCTATAACGAGCCCCTTTGAAACACCGTCAAGTGCTGATCCAACTTTGGAAATTTGTGGTAAGGTCTTATGGGACCAAACTCTTGAGGTCATCGGCCCTTAAGCTTACACACCACTTAATAAAACTTAAACTAACTTACGTTAAGGTCAACACACACACCCATGCCCGAGGGAGGAGCCGAACAACCAACGTAGGGAGCCGCGCGCACCGTGACCAGACGCCAAAGACCATGCGGCTACCCCGCGCGGTAAGTGCTGATCACACTATCTCAGAGGAGTACATACCATCTCCGCGTCCTTCATACTGGTGATTTAGTATCTGAGGCAGCTTACGCCTCAAAACTCCAAACACGAACGACGATAATGCACTCTGGTGACCGTTCAACCTGTCGCAGTGAAAAGGAACTGCAGTCTCGTACCTAGCTGTCGATGGGGTCTACTTCTGCGAAGTCACATTGTCATCCGACCAAGTCTTCTTGGTGGTTTACTTTCTTTCGTCAGTGTTGTTGTTGTTGTTGTTGTCTTCAGTCCTGAGACTGGTTTGATGCAGCTCTCCATGCTACTCTATCCTGTGCAAGCTGCTTCATCTCCCAGTACCTACTGCAACCTACATCCTTCTGAATCTGCTTAGTGTACTCATCTCTCGGTCTCCCTCTACGATTTTTACCCTCCACGCTGCCCTCCAATGCTAAATTTGTGATCCCTTGATGCCTCAATACATGTCCTACCAACCGATCCCTTCTTATAGTCAAGTTGTGCCACAAACTTCTCTTCTCCCCAATCCTATTCAATACCTCCTCATTAGTTACGTGATCTATCCACCTTATCTTCAGTATTCTTCTGTAGCACCACATTTCGAAAGCTTCTATTCTCTTCTTGTCCAAACTAGTTATCGTCCATGTTTCACTTCCATACATGGCTACACTCCAAACAAATACTTTCAGAAACGACTTCCTGATACATAAATCTATATTCGATGTTAACAAATTTCTCTTCTTCAGAAACGCTTTCCTTGCCATTGCCAGTCTACATTTTATATCCTCTCTACTTCGACCATCATCAGTTATTTTACTTCCTAAATAGCAAAACTCCTTTACTACTTTAAGTGTCTCATTTCCTAATCTAATTCCCTCAGCATCACCCGATTTAATGTGACTACATTCCATTATCCTCGTTTTGCTTTTGTTAATGTTCATCTTATATCCTCCTTTCAAGACACTGTCCATTCCGTTCAACTGCTGTTCCAAGTCCTTTGCCGTCTCTGACAGAATTACAATGTCATCGGCGAACCTCAAAGTTTATACTTCGTCTCCATGAATTTTAATACCTACTCCAAATTTTTCTTTTGTTTCCTTTACTGCTTGCTCAATATACAGATTGAATAACATCGGGGAGAGGCTACAACCCTGTCTCACTCCTTTCCCAACCACTGCTTCCCTTTCATGCCCCTCGACTCTTATTACTGCCATCTGGTTTCTGTACAAATTATAAATAGCCTTTCGCTCCCTGTATTTTACCCCTGCCACCTTTAGAATTTGAAAGAGAGTATTCCAGTCAACATTGTCAAAAGCTTTCTCTAAGTCTACAAATGCTAGAAACGTAGGTTTGCCTTTTCTTAATCTTTCTTCTAAGATAAGTCGTAAGGTCAGTATTGCCTCACGTGTTCCAACATTTCTACGGAATCCAAACTGATCCTCCCCGAGGTCTGCACCTACCAGTTTTTCCATTCGTCTGTAAAGAATTCGCGTTAGTATTTTGCAGCCGTGGCTTATTAATCTGATAATTCGGTAATTTTCACATCTGTCAGCACCTGCTTTCTTTGGGATTGGAATTATTATATTCTTCTTGAAGTCTGAGGGTATTTCGCCTGTCTCATACATCTTGCTCACCAGCTGGTAGAGTTTTGTCATGATTGGCTCTCCCAAGGCCGTCAGTAGTTCTAATGGAATGTTGTCTACTCCGGGGGCCTTGTTTCGACTCAGGTCTTTCAGTGCTCTGTCAAACTCTTCACGCAGTATCATATCTCCCATTTCGTCTTCATCTGCATCCTCTTCTATTTCCATAATATTGTCCTCAAGTACATCGCCCTTGTATAAACCTTCTATATACTCCTTCCACCTTTCTGCCTTCCCTTCTTTGCTTAGAACTGGGCTGCCATCTGAGCTCTTGATATTCATACACGTGGTTCTCTTCTCGCCAAAGGTCTCTTTAATTTTCCTGTAGGCAGTATCTATCTTACCCCTAGTGAGATAAGCTTCTACATCCTTACATTTGTCCTCTAGCCATCCCTGTTTAGCCATTTTGCACTTCCTGTCGATCTCATTTTTGAGACGTTTGTATTCCTTTTTGCCTGCTTCATTTACTGCATTTTTATATTTTCTCCTTTCATCAATTAAATTCAATATTTCTTCTGTTACCCAAGGATTTCTAGCAGCCCTCGTCTTTGTACCTACTTTATCCTCTGCTGCCTTCACTACTTCATCCCTCAGAGCTACCCATTCTTCTTCTACTGTATTTCTTTCCCCTATTCCTGTCAATTGTTCCCTTATGCTCTCTCTGAAACTCTGTACAACCTCTGGTTCTTTCAGTTTATCCAGGTCCCATCTCCTTAATTTCCCACATTTTTGCAGTTTCTTCAGTTTTAATCTACAGGTCATAACCAATAGATTGTGGTCAGAGTCCACATCTGCCCCTGGAAATGTCTTACAACTTAAAACCTGGTTCCTAAATCTCTGTTTTACCATTATATAATCTATCTGATACCTTTTAGTATCTCCAGGGTTCTTCCACGTATACAACCTTCTTTCATGAATCTTAAACCAAGTGTTAGCTATGATTAAGTTGTGCTCTGTGCAAAATTCTACTAGGCGCCTTCCTCTTTCATTTCTTAGCCCCAATCCATATTCACCTACTATGTTTCCTTCTCTCCCTTTTCCTACACTCGAATTCCAGTCACCCATTACTATTAAATTTTCGTCTCCCTTCACTATCTGAATAATTTCTTTTATTTCATCGTACATTTCTTCAATTTCTTCGTCATCTGCAGAGCTAGTTGGCATATAAACTTGTACTACTGTAGTAGGTGTGGGCTTCGTATCTATCTTGGCCACAATAATGCGTTCACTATGCTGTTTGTAGTAGCTTACCCGCATTCCTATTTTCCTATTCAATATTAAACCTACTCCTGCATTACCCCTATTTGATTTTGTGTTTATAACCCTGTAGTCACCTGACCAGAAGTCTTGTTCCTCCTGCCACCGAACTTCACTAATTCCCACTATATCTAACTTTAACCTATCCATTTCCCTTTTTAAATTTTCTAACCTACCTGCCCGATTAAGGGATCTGACATTCCACGCTCCGATCCGAAGAACGCCAGTTTTCTTTCTCCTGATAACGACATCCTCCTGAGTAGTCCCCGCCCGGAGATCCGAATGGGGGACTATTTTACCTCCGGAATATTTTACCCAAGAGGATGCCATCATCATTTAATCATACAGTAAAGCTGCATGTCCTCGGGAAAAATTACGGCTGTAGTTTCCCCTTGCTTTCAGCCGTTCGCAGTACCAGCACAGCAAGGCCGTTTTGGTTAATGTTGCAAGGCCAGATCAGTCAATCATCCAGACTGTTGCCCCTGCAACTACTGAAAAGGCTGCTGCCCCTCTTCAGGAACCACACGTTTGTCTGGCCTCTCAACAGATAGCCCTCCGTTGTGGTTGCACCTACGGTACGGCCATCTGTATCGCTGAGGCACGCAAGCCTCCCCACCAACGGCAAGGTCCATGGTTCATGGGGGGGGGGGGGCTTTCGTCAGTATGCAGTTTATATGACAACGGCCTTGCTGCGGTGGTAACACCGGTTCCCATCAGATCACCGAAGTTAATAGCCGCTGGGCTTGGCTAGCACTTCAATGAGTGATAGTGTAGGTCGGAAAAGTGCTGTTGGAAAGGAAGGTGCACGGAGCCTTTGTGAGGCCAACTGAGGAGCTACTTGGTTGAGACGTAGCGGCTCCGGTCATGAAAACTGACTACGTCCTGGAGAGCGGTGTGCTCACCACGTGCCCCTACATATCCGCATCCAGTCACGCCAATCGGCCGAGAATGACAAGGCATTATGTCGGCAGCTTTGGGTCTTTCACGACGTGTTCGGACTGAGTACAGTATCTGTGCATTATATACATATTTACCGTCCAATGAGCCTCTTCATCGTTTCAAAGGATCATAACTTTCAGTCTATTAGACATAAAACAATATGGTTTGTTGTAAAACGTTTGTCATATTTTAAAGGATTATTATTTTTTTATGACAGAATTTTTTAGTGCGTCCCCCCAATCGTGGATCGTATAGCATCTGCCTATTTACTGGTCATCTTCGGAGTATCAAAAGTTATGACGGCTTCACTGATATACGAACGAAGTGTAGAAATGTTTTTGACTGGAGTTATATACAGGCGATCCTAGATGAAACATCACAAGAAGAATGGCGTGACGTCAGGAGTGCGAGGGTGCCATGCTATGTGTGCATTATGACCTACGAGGAAATATGTCATTTAGCACATCTTCTACATTTAATGTGCAAAGTCGCTTTACCAAACGTGCTGCAAGATGATGGACGGCTCTGTCGAAATGCAACTTACACACTGGCAGCACGCCCTTGAGACACAGGAACTTCCAGGTGGGTCTTCCAGACTGCCGGTCTCTCAACAGATATTGAACCACCTCCTATGTATTGTTTTTGTGTATGGTGACCTTCCATATTGGTATTGATAATCTTGCAGCACCGTTGCCGCAGATTTGAATTCTGTATACCAAATGACACACTTATCATTCTCTTGGTCTGTCGCTATTTTGATGCACTCCAATTGCAAGGACAAACGAAAAAATCCTTGAGAGCGGCTAAACGTTTTACAAGAAACCACATGTCCCTGTCTCTGTTACTTTTCAAGTTAGGAATTTGTGAAAACATAATGGGATTTCATGGACAGGTAGTACATAAGCGCAGAGTTATACGCGCTTTACTCGGTAAACACCAGCCAGCTACTGTCGTGTGTAAATTAAAACAAAGACCTTTAAATACAGAAATAATAAAGCTAAAAAATTCATATGCTCAATACAATCATATATAATTTAACGAAAGAAAACTCTTTTTTCTTTCCGCAGTATTTCACATCTACTTCATTTACTCTAGTACGATACTTGTGAATAAACGTCTTTTGTTATCATATTGTTTGGTGTACGGATATATAACTCTTTGAATTTTTTACTCCGGAGCAAGCTATGTACATTAACTATCCCTCAGAAAAATGTGATTCTTTTAAATTAACATCATAGTACCATAAAGTTTCACCATGTACCTTACCAAATCGGTACTAAATGCTACATCCTAACCCGCTCTGCAAAGCTGCATAGACGGCGATCTGTGTCAGATGAGGCGACAGAGAAAAATACTGCTGCAGGCACAAATTTACGAGAGTACATCATTCAGCCCCTACGTGCACCCTTGTCGAACCAACGAAATCGCCTATTATGACAGCAGTGGGCAAGGGATCAGTGATACGGGGCTGAGTGTGAATGAAACCACGTCTCGTGGTAGGATGGATCATGTTTCTGGCTACACCCTGTGGACGGTCGCGTCCGGATACGCTGTAATCCCGAAGAGCTGCTATTCCCAACATGGAACGCACCACGAAGCAGTTTAGCGAAGGCAGCGTTATGCCACAGGTTCACTTATCTTTCATGGTACCTCGAAACAATAGGCATGTAGTAATATGGTTGAACGTTGTAACAAAGTCGATGCGTACGGTATGAATTAAAAAAGTTCTGAAAGGGGGAAGAATGAAATCAACGGAAGATGATAGCCGGAAAGATAGTACATGTTAGTGGATCTGTAGCCTGGAGGAACGGTTAACATGTCGCTGGAAGGAGGACAAAGACAAGCATATGTAAAACAGATTAGAAATGACGTAAGGTGCAATAGTTACGAAGAGTTGAAAAGATGAGCAAAAATTGACTGTGTATCAAACCATTCAAAAGATAGACTGCTGTCAGATAGAATAAAACTGTGAGATGTGAATAGGACTCACAGTCTGAGGAATCCGTACAAAGATATTTATTTGTATAGTCAAGCCTTCAATACAATGATTCGAAGGTCCTTACGTTTTTTGCCTGTTATCGACTTGATACTCGGAATATATCGGTCTCGGGAACTCCTTGACTTTCAAAAATGCTTTAATTGTTAATGTGAAGTAGAATAACAAATAAAGAAAAATTTCTTTGTTAGTATGATATAATTACTAATTAAAAAATTTCTCAAATTTTTTGTTTACTTAGGCTGCGAAATTTTGCTGATTGAAAAATTTTATGATTGTAAGTCAACAGGAAGTACCCTACAGATTTCAATGACTATCAAAATATGTGACATAAATGGACATATATTTTCGTGGAATTCTCTTAGAAACTCGTATTTATTGAACCACCAAAGGACTGTAGGCCTTAGAAATCTATGTAAATTTCAGCTTGGTGCATCAACCCGTTCCTGAAAGAAAGAGAGCTTCACAGAAAGACGGGTAGGGAGAGACAGTCAGATAACAAATGAAATTTATTTAGATATAATTACAAATTCATGATTTACAATTTTTTCCTTTACCTGCACTGTGAAACATGTGAAATCTTCCTTTTCGCTAAATTTCATGATCCTAGGTCAACAGGAAAAGTTGCGCGGTGAGTTTACGGGTGTCCATATACGACGTAAATGACCGTATCTATTGACGACACTGACTTAGAAGCTGACGTTTATTACACTGTCAAGGAATCATATAACTTAGTATGTAATATAAATTTAAACTTCATAACTTAAACTATTTCTGATTACAACGAGTCGTCACAGTAGGACAAACAAACAGACAGTCGAATAAGAAATCACATATTCACAACATTCGTATTTTTTCCTTTACCTGCATCGTGAAAAGTTGTTTCTTGGCAAATTACAATAATCTAGGTAAACGGTAATTGGCCTATAGGTTTTGATTAGTGAGCTTACGAGTATGCCAGTGTCTGACACAAACGGCCGAATGTTTTGACTGCAGTGCCGCAGAAGCTTAAATTTTTTACACAGTCAAGAGACCATAGATCTTAGTATGAGACATACTTTTCTATCTCAAACGTCTATCCGTTGCTGAGAAACAAGGATTTTAGCAGTCAGAGGGGTGGATAGACAGACTATCAGGCAGAGGGACAAGAAAGCTATGCTATCATGGTTCCATTTTTATCATTTTGTTAAGGAACCCCTAAAACTAGGTAGAAATCTCAGCTCAAGAATCTTTCTACGCTTTTGGAGATAATGAGATAAGTGGGAAATACTGTCTTATTTTCGTACATTCTTCAGTAAAAAGCAGTTGCTTGCTGATAATACACTGAGGAGTACGTATTCCATCCTCCTTGGTCGCGGCTTGAGCTTAATATGGCCGTACATGTTGATTGTGGCTGTTGACAGTAGGCACATAGTTCTCACCAACGTGCCTTTTCCTCAAGGGCATTATTTGATATCAATTCGTTGCTTCTCTCCGTTATGTGGTCCAGAAATCAGATTTCTCCCTCATCCAAATCTAACATAATCAATAACGTCGCGCATCCTTATTGTATCAGTCGCTGTATTTAGTTCTCCCGTGAATTGTGTAGATAGTTTTTGTGACGATTCAGTTTCTGACCAACGGCTCTGGGAAAGCATACGTGCGCTTCTTGTGAAGTCGGTCGCAGCTTATGAGAGGAATCTCCGTGCTCCTCTTCGCAGGTTCTGCTTTCCGGGTCGACGTCATTTGTTGTAGAGCGGCCAACAATCAAAACACATGGTGGGCAGCCTGAGCCGTTCTGACACAGTTTGGTACGTGTCTCCACTTCGTGACAGGTGCAAGCAATCAATGGATTTTCTACGTGGCATATTATATTGAACCGTGCTCTGATCTGTTTTAATTACACGTGTATTACATTTTCGGCCTGTTAGAAACCTGTTCCGTACCAAGCTGCAGTGGGTTACGGATGTTTGGTTAACTCACTTTCGCCCAGATTAAAAGGTAATTGTCATTAGTACAGACACTTCCTATTAAGTGATAGGGACTCTGTGTTAACGTGTGTGACCTACTTAATGACCAATGCTGTGGGTTCGTTGTAATCATATGTTACTGGTTTTAGAGCCCTTGTTTTGAGTGTTACGTATATTGTTGTCCTCCATTCAACCAAATGGTTTTCACACATCTGGTGGTTACAATTTGTAGATAGTTTAGCAAAACTGCTGGCCATAGTTTCAAAAACCATTAGACAATTGTTAATGCAAATGTTGTTTCAAAGGGAATGTGAGTGACGTTATCAACCTATGATTTCAAATCTAAGTCTTATAACTCTGGTCTTACCAATTAACTATTTTGTGAGTTTAAATTTTTTTAACTCTTTATCTATATAACTCTGCTACCTCATGCTTTTTAATGATTGTGCACTGTGATTATTATACATTGCGTAATAAAGATTTGTGGCATTCTTGACTTTGTGCTCATAAAAAAAATTGTTCAAATGGCGCTGAGCACTATGGGACTTAACATCTGAGGTAATCAGTCCACTAGAACTTAGAACTACTTAAACCTAACTAACCTAAGGACATGACACACATCCATGCCCGAGGCAGGATTCGAACCTGCGACCGTAGTGGTCTCGCGGTACCAAACTGAAGCGCCTAGAACCGCACAGCCACACCGGCCGGCTGCTCATAAGAAAGATAATTGTTTTGTGGAATGTTGTTGTGCACACATCTATGTCACCAACACTCATCCCTCCCACCACATTGTGGTGACAGAGAACTGTAGATGCCCATTCAATTCGTGTAACGAAAGTAGTAGGGATGGGGATGTCAAGTAGCAATATTCAAAATATTATGAATATTATGTGCAGTTTTCCTATGTTTATTTTGCTTGCTCTTTTGGACAATATTTTTCGGCAATTGTGTTTCAAAAAATCTGTGAGGGAGATGCATATGAGAGTGGTCACAACAGATGCTGTCAAGGAAGACCATTATCGTTTTAGACAGAAATATTGAAAAGTGTATGAAATCCTACGGGGCTTAACTGCTAAGGTCATCAGTCCCTAAGCTTACACACTACTTAAAACATAAATTACCCTAAGGACAAATACACACATCCATGCCCGAGGGAGGACTCGAACCTCCGCCTGGACCAGCCGCACAGTCAACGACTACAGGACCCTAGACCGCTCGGCTAATCCCGCGTGGCATATGATTTTAGTCATTTATCTCCACGAAAGCAATGCCAGCTCCACCTACTGTTCGGTTCGTTCTGCGATGTCTTGTCCTATCGCCTGAGTGAAGTGAATAGCGAGGAATAGATTAAATCCATGGGAACCACCTCGCGCCGCTGCTGCTTAAGGTCGCTTTGAAGTGCAGCTGAGAAACAGAATTGTTTGGCCGTTAATACCATCAGATTTTTCCCCCAGTTCTGTTGTACTCAGTGGACAGGATGAGGTATGTCCCGTTGTGGATTACCAAGCGCTAAACAATGAAGTTATTCTTCAGGCAGTACCATTATCTTAACTGCACATGTGTTTTGGCTTGTTTCAGAAGGTAAAGATATTTACTACTCTCAACCTCTATCAGGCCTATTACCAAATTAAACAAGCTGAGGAATCAAAGCTCGGCTTTTGTTACTGAATGGCTTTTATCACTGAATGGAATCTTTATGAGTACAACTGAGTTTCGTTTTTTCTATCAATGAAGGACGTGGTCCTATCCTGAATTTTTGACTTGGCGTTTTCTGATTTGAAGTTTCGGTGTATTTACCATTGCCTTGATGATCTGGTAATTAACGGTGAAAGTTTAGTTGAACTTGTTGAATACGTTAGAAGTCCTTCAGCATATATCGGAAGCTGTGTTCACTGACGTAACGTTTGTATATGCTAAGAATTTCTTTTTTGGGGCACTTAATGTCCACCCAGGTTGTAAGGGTAGGCCTGAGCCACACTGATGCAATCCATTAGTACTCAGCCCTGAAGAGTACCAAGTGGATAGCCCGCTTTATTGGCTTGGTCATTTATTTTAGAAACTTTATTCCCAACTTCACTGAGCTTGCAGTACATCTTTATGACCTCAGGAGAAAAGGTTCCTGTACCAAAAAACAACATTTGATGGCATGAAGGTGTTTTGGCATATTGCCCAGTATTAACTAGGCCGGAATTTAATAAATTAGTTTATTTTCCAGACTGGTGCATCTATGGCAGTTGTTGCGACTGTCCTTTTACAGGAGTACGACAGTGGTGGCGGTCTACTGCTTACGCTTCTTATGCCTGAAACCAAATATTCTACGTACGAGTCACAAGCCTTAGCTGCTTTATCCGTGGTTGAGAAGTCAAAATTTATGTTCACCATCATCGATTCCTTTCAGTAACGTACAACAAGACCGTCAGCTGTATTTCGACAAGACAACTCACGAGACAAACTAGACGTAGGCAGTTAGAATTTCTGCATTCCATTTCCCTGGAAGCCACATACACGTCGCTGAGAATATAGTAGTAGATGGTTTAAGAAGGATCTTTTGGGAAGAGAAAGATCACCTCTCGACCAAAGTGGCCATTGTACTCAATGAAATGGATCCCTTGCCTAAAATTAGGGAAGTCACAAAACAAAAGGATTCTGACCCAAAGCAATGAGCTGAAAGGGAGGGAATCAGGAACGGGAAATTCTTAGACTTGTTAGACAGTAATTTATGAAGGAGAAAATTCTGTGTTGAATTTTTCGAGGAAGCCGTGGTCATAAAATAGATTTTCCCCAAGAATATGGTACCTCTGGTCTTTCATTAACACCATGAAACCTCCGTAAGTAGCCATATACGGTTCTTTAAGATTAGGACTAAGGTCAAAAACTGGAGTGGCAAACAGATAGGGATCTCTCATCGCATGTAAGACGTGGGCAAGTGGTAAGCCGGTTTTTAATACTCACTAGGAGTTCCTGACATCGAAAGCAGCTAACCAAACTGTGGGGAAGATATATGTTGATAATATGGATCCCTCTCCATGTTCGCGAGATGGAAACCGGTATGTACTTGTGGGCGTATATGCTTTTGTGCGTTTTTGCTCGTTGATCCAGACGCTTGGCACTGACTCTGTAATTACAATGATACACCTTCTGCCCATATTTGGGACCTTCGACCCCAGTGGGGTGTCAGTTACTGATATAGGTTCTTACTTCACCTCTTTCCGCTGTCCCTTGTTTGAAACTGGAGTAGGCTGCACCGCACTGACCATGTATTACACCAGTTCGTTGTTTGATGAACGAGTAAACTGGAAACTGCTCGTTGCCCTCATCGCGTTCCATCACAGCGGTGATACCTGAGAGCTCTCTTTCGTTGTTGGGTTACTGTTTCAGCATGGTCATGCGAAAGGCTCATAAACAAACACTGGCTCCCATTATGTTCATCTTTAGTTCGAACTGCTCCGTGTATAGCTCCGTGGATGACTTACTTCCAAAGAAAGTAGACGTAACACAGAATAGCGCCAACTAGAACTACGAGTTACTTGAAGCTTACATTGCACGAGTCATGGCTGTATGCGGCAGGGCGGCACGCGGGAGATCTGACCGATGTGAACGACCTTTTTGCGATGATAGACGCTTGACACATCGATTCCCCGTGCCATTACTCCCTAGATATATATCTGCGATGTTCTGATTTCCTGACAAAAAAATCAATGAGAGCTTCCCACTTGGAACGCAAGACCGCTGCAGATGCCATTTTAAAGGCTACGTATAGCGCCGCCACCTATCGGAACTTCATTAAACATTGGAGACCAAAGCGAGAATATTCCACGACGTTACGCAACGAATTTCGAGTTTTTCAACCGAATGTGTCGAAGAAAAAACGTGTTGCAATGCTTACTTAACGCTCCTCGTATAAAGAAGCACTACCACATTTCTAGTGTATTTATTACTATATGGTGCCCTATGAGTAATGAGCATGTTCATCTTTCAGTGTTCTTCCTTCCTGCTAGACCTTTGAGAAAGAGCTCAGTCCTATTACCCCTGCCAGTCGCCTTATACAGGGTGTTACAAAAAGGTACGGCCAAACTTTCAGGAAACACTTCTCACACACAAAGAAAGAGAATATGTTAAGTGGACATGTGTCCGGAAACGCTTACTTTCCATGTTAGAGCTTATTTTATTACTTCTCTCCAAATCACTTTAATCGGGGAATGGAAACACACAGCAACAGAACGTACCAGCGTGACTTCCAACACTTTGTTACAGGAAATGTTCAAACTGTCCTCCGTTAGCGAGGATACATGCATCCACCCTCCGTCGCATGGAATCCCTGATGCGCTGATGCAGCCCTGGAGAATGGCGTATTGTATCACAGCCGTCCACAATACGAGCACGAAGAGTCTCTACATTTGGTACCAGGGTTGCGTAGACTAGAGCTTTCAAATGCCCCCGTACATGAAAGTCAAGAGGGTTGAGATCAGGAGAGAGTGGTGGCCATGGAATTGGTCCGCCTCTACCAATCCATCGGTCACTGAATCAGTTGTGGAGAAGCGTACTAACACTTCGACTGAAATGTGCAGGAGCTCAATCGTGCATGAACCATACGTTGTGTCGTACTTGTAAAGGCACATCACATGTTCTATCAGCACAGGTTGAGTATCCCGTATGAAATCATGATAACGTGCTCCATTGAGCGTAGGTGGAAGAATATGGGGCCCAATCAAGACATCACCAAAAAGGCCTGCCCAAACGTTCACAGAAAATCTGTGTTGATGATGTGATTGCACAGTTGGGTGAGGATTCTCGTCAGCCCACACATGTTGATTGTGAAAATTTACAATTTGATTACGTTGGAATGAAGCCTCATCCGTAAAGAGAACATTTGCACGGAAATGAGGATTGACACATTGTTGGATGAACCATTCGCAGAAGTGTACCCGTGGAGGCCAACCAACTGTTGATAGTGCCTGCACACGCTGTACATCGTACGGAAGCTACTGGTTCCCCCGTAGCACTCTCCATACAATGACGTCGTCAACGTTACCTTGTACAGCAGCAACTACTCTGACGCTGACATTAGGATTATCGTCAACTGCACGAATAACTGCCTCGTCCATTGCAGGCGTCCTCTTCGTTCTAGGTCTTCCCCAGTCGCGAGTCATAGGCTGCAATTTTCCGTGCTCCCTAAGACGCCAATCAATTGCTTCGAACGTCTTCCTGTCGGGACACCTTCATTCTGGAAATCTGTCTCGATACAAACGTACCGCGCCGCGGCTATTGCCCCGTGCTAATCCATACATCAAATGGGCATCTGCCAACTCCGCATTTGTAAACATTGCACTGACTGCAAAACCACGTTCGTGATGAACACTAACCTATAGATGCTGCGTACTGATATGCTTGATGCTAGTACTGTAGAGCAATGAGTCGCATGTCAACAGAAGCACCGAAGTCAACTTTACCTTTCTTGAACTGGGCCAACTGGCGGTGAATCGAGGATGCACAGTACATACTGACAAAATTAAAATGAGCTCTAACATGGAAATTAAGCGTTTCTGGACACATGTCTACATAACATCTTTTCTTTATTTGTGTGTGTGGAATGTTTCCTGAGAGTTTGGCCGTACCTTTTTGTAACACCCTCTATACCTGCCCAAAGGTTCCGACGGGACCTTCGTCCACCATTGTGAAGTGTTGACGTCGGCCGCAAGTCCTGGGAGGACGGTGCGCAGCCCGCCGTGGCGGTGCCGCTTCGCGTAGCGGTCCCAGTTCCTGTAGAGCGGCCAACAGGCAAGCCTTTGCTGGACAACCTGCGCCGTGGGAAAACACTTTGCTACATGTCTCGACGACACGACATGTGGGACCCACGGATTTTTCCAGGTGGCGTAAGATTTTATATCGTGCTCTGATCTGTTTGGATATCTGCCTCTCAGGAAACCTAATGTTTGCCAAGGTGCACAGGGCTACCGACATTTAGCGAACATCACTCTTACCAACATGAAAAGATAACTGTGTTTCTTACAAACACTCAATATGTTTTGATGTTTTGACCCTTTTTTTTGACAGTTAGGTATTTTGTGGGTCCTAGTCAAACTAAAGTGTTTCTTCACGCCTCAGGTGGTTACGATTTGAGGTTGATTGTATGTATGTACCAGCCTGAGTTCTAATCTTATGCAACAGTTGTTAATGCTGAAGTTTCAAAAGGAATATAAGTGAGGTTATAAACTGATGATTTCAAATTTAAGTTTTTAATCCTGGTCTGCCAATTGATAATTGGTGTGTTTAAATTTTTGTAAAACTCTTTTGAGGCCTTTATAAGTGTTGCTAACTTGTGTCTTTGTAACTATCGTGCTTTCGCGTTATTGTAAGTTTTGGAAATAATATTCTCTAACATTAACTATAGTTTATTCTACTCGTTGTGTTTCGTTTTTGATGCATCCTTTGTGCTGGTGGCGAAGAAAATTGTTTATCAGAATGATGTTCCGCACTCATCTGAGCCTGGAAACCGGCACTACCACTCACACTTAGCGTCATAGTTTTGCACTGACATATATTCCCGTTCAGGTTCCAGAAATTTCCTTGATTAATTTTACCGTTGGTTTTTCCAAACATACATTTCTCTGAAGTGTACCTTCAATGAATAAGTTTATCATCCAGAAATATATGCGTGAGGTAGAGATTGTAGTGCCGCGATATTCATCTTGCGCCTTGGAATATCATGATTTACCCGTGGGTACAGTTTGTAACAGAATAACATGACCTCCAAACGGAAATGAATGTTCAGAATTGTGAGTGAAAATAGCTGCTATTTATTCGTTCTTGTGAATTCGAATTTGTGAATGCTGTTTATTACTGAAACGAAACACGATACGCAACGATATGTTTTCTCAGCATATTTCTGATTCGCAGGAATCTCGAGTATGTGTCTGAGTCACATCGTACGTTCTGCAAACAGACTTCTTGCGATCATTATGTGTTTCCGGATGACTGCTCCTCTTCTTATACGTTGATCGTTACTACTTCCATCACTCAAGTACTGTTACTGTCACGTAACTGCCACTGTAGGTGGTGACTTGTATGTGTGGAGTGCGGGGGGATTCAGGGTTGGTTGAGGGTACATGGGGATTTCGATACCTGGTTGCCAACTGAGGTCCTCAATCTCGGTGCTGTCGTCTCAGGGTGGGTACCTCCTGAATGGGATTTTTTTTTTTTGGAAAGAAACAGCGTTCCCAAATAGTGAATTCCGGGAACAACAGAGACAGCACATCATTTAGTAGTTCTGCTACATTGAAATCTGTATTGCGGCACAGTGGATATTACCTGCCCCAGGAGCCTCTCTAAGTTGTTAACACTAATTCCTCGTTTGTGAGACCCTGAACTGTAGATGGCGTTGATCTTTTAACTCAAAATCTAGGAGCAGCTTGCTGAGTGGTCATTTTTTTACTTATTTGCAGCATGAATCTTACAGTCCGCCAACTAGGTTCTGTAACGGATCATAGATTCCATTAATTGCACAACAAACTGTTATAATTACAATAATGTAATTTTATACTGTACAGTCCGCACGACAGGGTTTCTTTCGTACGTCTTTCAACGAAGGTACCAGTGCGAGTTCCCATAGTACACACGTGCGCTGCTAGAACCGTAGAATCAATATCACGCCTTTCTTTAATTCATGATTTACGTTAATACACTTTATGCTCTCCAGAAACCTCAAATTGAAGATTTAAAACAAAATATCTGAGAAATTTAAAGATGTGAGTGGTGCTCGTAGTGGGAGAATAATTTGGCCAATCCAAGTGTCAACTAGTGACAAGTTACATAATAATAATATTAGTCATGGTCAATCGAAACACACTTGTTAGATGCGGGTGCAGCAGGAGGATTTCCAGCGCTTGGATGTAAAAGTTCTTCAGCAGGCTGTGAGGAGCTTTAAGATGAAAAACACACCAGGATATGGGTCAATATATCCAGAGCTGGTGAAGTTTCGGCCCCGAAAATGTTGAAGATGCTAAGGAGGGCATTTGAAACAGTATTAAATGGAGATGATGTTCCATCGGAAAGAAAAACATGTTAGATAACGCTGCATAAGAAACGGTCCCGTAATTACCCAAATAATTGTAGGGGCTTGGCGGTGATCCGTTTCGTTGGAAGACTGTATTCGAAGGTACAAGAAAGAAGCAACTTTGAAGCACCAAGAATGGCAAGAAGGATTCCGAACAGGGAGATCATAATGGAAGCCATCTTCGCAATGAAACTAATGTTTCAAAAACGCACAAAATTTGGAGACGCTTATACCATTGGCTGACCTAGAGAAAGCATATGATAACGTACCCACCCAGAAACTGCTCGAAAAACTGAGAGACAGAGTTACATCAAAGGTTGATAAATGGTGTTATGAATTTGTATGAAAATAACACAGCGAGACTAAGGATTGAGAATAGCTGGACAGAAGAATTCAGTGTTAGTGCCTCGCACATGGATGTGTGTGATGTCCTTAGGTTAGTTAGGTTTAGGTAGTTCTAAGTTCTAGGGGACTGATGACACCAGATGTTAAGTCCCATAGTGCTGAGCCATTTTTTTTTTTCGGTGTGAATAAGTGTCTGCGGCAGGGATGTGGACTGTCACCGACTCTCTTCAAGCTGTATCGAGGAGCAATCCTGCAGACTTGGCATAGAAAACCCTAAGTTATGGGAGTGGTAGTAGATAACAGCAGCATAATGTTTATCCTTTATTTTGCTGAGGATAAAGATTATATGACCGATGTGACCTAATGATATTATTTAGTAAAGAGGACACAAGCAATGATGAAATCACTAGTAGAATTAATAAAGGACGAGTCGTATTAAGAGCCCTCTGTGGAACTAAAATGTAAAATAACTGCAAGGGAGAGACTGCATAAGCCTAGATTCCAGAGGATAGTTTTGTGTGGAGTAAAAGCCTGGGTCGTTAGCAAAATAATTATTAAAAAACAGCTTGCCAATGCGATGGATTACTTAAGGCGAAGCTCAGGCTGTACTAGGACAGAAAGGAAGACAACCACGGATGAAAATGGATAAGAGTATCTGTGACGACATCAAACAAAAACAACTGAGGTAGTTTGGCCATGTGAGTAGGATGAATGAAGACATGATAGCAAATACGATACTACGACGGGGTGAAAGAAAAGACTGAAAAAAACTGGCTCTGAGCACTATGGGACTTAACATCTCAGGCCATCAGTCCCCTAGAACTCACAGCTTCTTAAATCTAACTAACCTAAGGATATCACAGACATCTATGCCCGAGGCAGGATTCGAGCCTAAGACCGTAGCAGTCGCGCGGTTTCGAACTGAAGCGCCTGGTACCGCTCGGCCACCGCGGCCGGCCAAAAGGAGTCGTCCACGATATGGAAGCAAAGTATATGAACGTTGAGGAAAGCCAAGACCGAGGAAGATGGTGACTGGGAGTCGGCAAACGACTCCAGTCGTAGATAATTCGCAAGAACAAGAAGAAGAATTGTATAATATCGCCATGTAGCTATGCCATATAGAAGCCCAGATAACCACAGTACGTGCATTATTTAACGCTCCTTTGTAATATTTGCGGGTACAGTCTTTATGTTTGTTATCCAGTAGCGCTCCTACTGTTGGCTTCCGATTTTGTATTCCTCTGTACGGTCTGCTCATCTTATTGTTAGGTGAAAGTACTGTAGCGACGTTGAGAAGGGTACAACTAAAGACACAAGTATGGCTCAGTATCAGAAAATTGGTGTGTCTAGCAGTGTACTCTGTTACTTCTCACCGTCTCACAAGAAAGATAAAATACACTATCCCGTTTTTCACCTCATCTGCTGCAACAAGCACGGGAACGCTAGCATACTTTGACATTTTAATATTTTCTGCATTCCCTGCTGTGCATAAATTCACCGTAATAGCAGCGAGAAAGTAGAGGACTGTCTTGTTTCTTATATCCCATTTCTAACAAGTCGCATGTTTTTCAGATGATAGTGGAAAGAGCAATGTGTTTACACAAGTAGTAGGTTAATGTTGTGCTTGTTCTCCGCTTCATTTGCAAGTGTTAATGACCCTCACAACGGGTATTCTTCCCAATGCCCCAAATACATTAGCGAGTGACAAGTTGCGCTTATTCTTCGTGAAATGATATTAATGTCTCATGCGCTTGACTTACTAGCAGCATTCGTGCGATAGACATACAATATGTCTCTTTTGGAGACGTAGCTTCTGGGATCTTGGCGAAGACCCTGTGGGACTCACACTACATTTAACATCAGATCCATTGCCCCACTACTTAATCCCGTGAAAGCCATCGGGCCCGAGCTCCGCAGACATTAACTCAGGAATTAGTGCGAACACCACCACACACTCTCGCCTCAGGCTGAGTACTGAACCTGAGGTCATTAAACACACCGACTATCTTTCTTAGCAATAATAATGTGTAATTTTGTATCAGTGGACGCACGATTCTGTGCAGATGTTATTATTATTTAAATCTTCCTGCATGTTACTGAATGTGTTGACTTTATTGTTCGTGTTCAATAAGTATTTCCTTCCTGAGGTATTTAAAGCCTCGTTAACTCAGAAAGTTTTTCCAGAGAGATTGAAATATGGGTTTAATAAACCCCTGTATAAAAACGGTGAGGCGCCATGTCACTTACTGAGCGTACACTCCCTCGGGTATGGGTGTGACTGTTGTTCTTAGTATAAGTTAGTTCAAGTTGGTTTAAATAGTGTGTAAGTCTAGGGACCGATGACCTCAGCAGTTTTGTCCCTTAGAAATTCACACACATTTTTGAAAAACCATGATTGGAGAGGTATCAATAACTACCGACCTGTTTGACATCATTCAAGTTGTGTGTGTTTTTTTAATAATATCCTGCATGGACAACAGTAGTATTGTGAGCAAATCACAGTATTTCAGAAGAGTTGCTTACCTACAATACTATCTACACTTTCACACGCCAAGTTTTAGGAGTTTTAAACAACAAAATAGCGCAAATTTTTTTTAAATCTCATTTTGCTCTATATTGGTCGATGAGTTGTTCGTGGCGATCGTCCGATGACAGCCGTTCAGGTTCTTTATTGATCCGTTCACTGAGTTTTTTTTGTTTTTTTTTTTTTATCACTGAGGGTAGCTAACCCTCTGACCGAGCAAGCTGAGCCACCGTGGCGGCTTACCTGGAGGTATTTCCTATGACCTATCGAAGGGATCTGAGTAAGTGAATCACAATACCCTCTTAGAAGGACTCAGTAACTATGAAACTGATACTACAGCTAACCAATGAATAACGTCATTTGTAACCAAATGAATGCAGAAAGTTGTTCTTAAGTGTTTAACCAGTCTTAGAAGAGTGCTTCCTTATGAGTTGAGAGAACAGTTATAGAGTTTGCGAAGATTCAGTCAAAGGTTCACAACCGTTCGTCATACACAAAACTTCTGAATGACGGACAGGGAAAAAATGTCGCTTTTAAGAAGTGTTCGAAAACGGCCTTGCTGCAGTGGATTCACCGGTTCCCGTGAGATCACCGAAGTTAAGCGCTGTCGGGCATGG
Organism: Schistocerca gregaria; assembly: GCF_023897955.1. Lineage (NCBI taxonomy): Eukaryota > Metazoa > Arthropoda > Insecta > Orthoptera > Acrididae > Schistocerca > Schistocerca gregaria. Next base: position 168,804,714 of record NC_064925.1, on the reverse strand, counting down.
CCGGCCCTTGGATGGGTGACCATCCAGCCGCCATGTGCTGTTGCCATTTTCCGGGTGTACTCAGCCTCTAGATGCCAATTGAGTAGCTACTCGACCGAATAGTAACGGTCCTGTCAAAGAAATCCACCATAACGACCGGGAGAGCGGTGTGCTGACCACACGCCCCTCCTATCCGCATCCTCACGTGAGGATGACGCGGCTGTCGGATGGTCCCCATGGGTCACTTGTGGCCTGAGGTCGGAGTGCTTTAAGAAGTGTCCGCTGTTCAACAAAGGAATAAAATACAGTCACAGTATAGTACATACAATGAACTGTAGATAGAAAAAATACTATTCTACCGATTGATGTACAAGTGTAACCAAATTATTTAAAATTTACGTTTATTTAAGTATATAATGACGTTAACTGACATTCATACACATTTTTTTCTGGACTCCATGGAGTATTGTGTGCACCACGACCAAATAATGGATAAAATTGGAAGAAAAATCAGCATTGTCCGTATTTTGTTGTTTTATTGTCAGTTTATGTGATCGCTCTAAGCTTGTGGTTATAGCTTGATACTAGTACCTACCAATTTTAATTGTATATTACACCACTGAGGATTTTCACTAAGTGTCTGAAAAGCGATTTTGCTGACAATAAAACAACAAAATAAGCCCAATGCTGATTTTCCTTCCAATTGTACTCACACACATGCTTAACGTAGCTTTAAAATTTGTTTCCTGCTTTCTAGAAGGTTGATTTGAAATAATAATGCACAATTTTTTTGTAAACCAGAGAGGCATTTATAAATGTTTTTTTTTTTTTCAATATGTGTTTCACTTCTGAGGTTAAATTGAAGCCCCTTCATCACTTTTCACTGAGAACTACTGTTTCAATTTTCTTATCTTTTCAACTGGAGTAAGTTCCACCTCCATCTTTAACCTATAGTCTGTTATCGACAGTGTCACCATACATTTCATGACGGAGCTCTTGTACGAATTTACTTATACTAGTTCATGCAGTTTCTGTGAACAGTGCATAATCGATACTGGCATGTTCTCAGATCCATCATGTATATCTTCTAAATTCAGTTCAGCACTGTCAGTTGCTGAAGCACGGTCATTAAAAATGAACCCTGCCTTCCTCAAACAGTTGCTGACTGTACTGTGTATTACTTGTTCTAAGGCTGAAAAAATCCATAGGATTGGATCCAATGCACTAACAGATATTCCGCTTTCATATAAAAAGCAAAATATGTCTCAACATGAAACTTCCTGGCAGATTAAAACTGTGTGCCCGACCGAGACTCGAACTCGGGACCTTTGTCTTTCGCGGGCAAGTGCTCTATCACTGGCAGAAGTAAAGTAAAGCTGTGAGTACCGGGCTTCAGCTCAGCTCAGATGGTGAAGTACTTGCCCGCGAAAGGTAAAGGTCCCGATTTCGAGTCTCGGTCGGGCACATAGTTTTAATCTGCCAGGAAGTTTCATATCAGCGCACACTCCGCTGCAGAGTGAAAATCTCATTCTGGATGTCTCAACATGTTTGATGATATATTATTATATTGAATGATCCCCTGACCCAGTGGTTGGTTACGTGAAGATGTATTTGGCGACAATGATATTATTTTCACATCTGTCAATGCAGAATCCCAATCAGAAGTGGGTTTGACCATAAACAAAATCACTCTTTTAAGTACCAATGAATATCCAGTCATTCATACCTTCATCATCCAAGATCTTTTAATAGCACGTCACCCTACTATGTTAAGTTTACTCAATTCAATAAGCTTAATACATCCAAGTATCGAAGCCTTTTCATTAATGGAAGACTTTTCATATTCGCCTATGATATTAACAAGCAACAGCACAGTGAGTCGTTCTTTTGAAATTTTGCCTCAAGAAGAGTTTACGCCTTTCAAGGCCATAGTTTTGCTGTGAAGAGTTCTGAAGAAAAGACCAGTCTCATCGCAGTTAAAAATGTTTCTCTATTCATAAACCTCAGAAATTTCTGTTACCACCTTTTTCCCGTATGATACGATTTTTTCGTCCTCTGAACTGGCTTTACCACACACGGTTAGAAAAGAGATGCGGTACTCGTAAATTTGTGAAACCAACCCCCTGATCTTTTAAACCTGTGGCGTTTTAACTCCATAGCGATTGGGAGTGCTTTCTCGTAGATCGAAGGTACACTAACTGCCAAGCTATTGCTGCTAGCACGGTAGAACCATTTAAAAGTGTAATTGTCAACTACAAGCTTTGTATGTTGGGAAAAGCGCGCTTTCTTTTGTAGACATTGATGATCCAGCGTTAATCGTTTCCGTTTCTGGAGCTCTTTAGCACTACAGTACAGAAGTACTGTCGCCTCAAGAGAGAAACAGTATGCGCTTTAACTTACAAAACATTCAGATGCTTGATAATGATTGTTACCGCTTACATTACAACCGTTTTTCTCTTTCGCAGCATCCTTTATTTGCGAGTTATAATTGTTGTTCGGCGCTACAGTCCAGTGTCTGCGTCTGCTATTGAGAATGTCCGCAAATATGAACAATTTTGCGTGGTATTCTAAACTGTCCGCTGTTGTGAGGTTTCCGCTGTTGGAAACTGTCCTTTACGTGAAGTTTAAGGTGAATCGCCTAAAACTTGCGTCGCAAATATTGCGGAAATAAAAATGCTACTCATGTGCGTTTTTCAGAAAATGGATTGGTAGTTAGGGGCTCGTGTTGTTAGCGAATCAACTGATTGTAATAATACTTAGAAAGTGTTTTTTCGTGTGAGGATACACTTTCTTAAATGGAACAATGCCTATTGACAGTGTCAGACTCAAAGTAAGGCAAATTAGAATGTCATTGGCGTTCGTTGCAAGATTCCAGTGCATGTCGTTTAAGAGACCGACACTTGTGCAATAAATGCGGTGGCGCATATTAAAGAACAACACAAGTGGATGCTATAGGTATGAGAATTTTGACCAGTAGCGAGACAACTGACCATCACAGCGGCAGTCACGTTCCCAGTCTGATACGGAACGATTACTGCACACGTGCTAGCGTTTCAGCGATGTCCAAGCAGACTGCAGTAATACGTCGTCGCCAACTATTGGTTGTAGTTGGCATGTCCTTCTAGGTAGCGTCTTTGGGCTTTCCCCACCGAGAAAGGTGTACAGGCGTCAAATTCTGGGAGTGGGCCGGCCAAGCTACAGGTCCTCTGGACAGCCATCGTGTTGGTACCACATGTTCCTAATAGTCTGTAGCGAGACGTCTTCTAGCATTCGTGGTATGCCGGGGCTGCTCTACTTACACACATTCAGTGTTCCGTCTATGATAAACTGGACATTGAGCTGATGGTTCAAAAACAAGCCTATGAGCTAATGGTTCACACTCCCAACACCACACGTTTACACCCCGTGGATGCTTACGTTCAGTCTGACGAAGCCAACGGGAATTATCAACAGATCACGGTGCGTTTCGATGATTTTCCAGGTCACGATTGGCATCATCGCTGAAAAAGATACACGATACATCTCGAGTATCCGGTCTTAATGCTTATAGAGAGAAGTTAACATGATTTTCATAGCCGCTTCTATGCAGCTATTGACGGAGAAATATGTGACAGGGATGGAACCTTTACCCATGGAGATTGCGTAGGACACTTGCCTGACCCATGGCACTTCTACGTGCAATTGCACGGACGCTAAAGTGAGAATCAACTGCAGCAACAGCACGAACATTAATTTCCTTTGGTTTCATTTTGTTTCATCTGGTTCATTGTCCAGCTATTACACAACCACTGTCACATAACTGGTTGAAGATGTTGTTGAATAACTGCCCAGATGGTTGACGTCTATTGGGACACCCTGCCTCATGCACCGTACTAGATCGAACTGCATAAACCCTGCACTCATCATAGACCTTGAGTATGTCAACATTTTCTGCATTTGTAGCTCCCCTAGTCCACTTAAAGCTTGGACGGTCACACACTAGCTGATTATCAAGATGGAACGCACTTAAGGAACACATAAGTAATCTGTAAGCAAACATAACAACATACTTCCTAGCAGCCATATAGGTAAAATGGCACAAACAAGTATCGCTTTGGAAATTTGAAAATACAATATATCGCAAATGACTAGCACTAAAGTGGTCCAAAAACTACCACTGACGTTCTAATTTAGCCTAGATTTACTTTGTTACTACCAAAAGGCAATGTTTCATTAAATAAGTGTATGTTTTCACAATGAGTACACTTTGCAAGTCTAATTACTAGTTGCTTGCTGGCTAACATTACGCGTTCCTAACTGTCAATCCATACGTGAAAACCACAAATCAATAGTGCTTCCCAATTTCCGACATATTTGCGATGCAGATTTTCGTTGGTTCACCCTGGTGAAATGTTGTTGTGATGCCTCGTGTAAAGAGGAGAAATGCGTACCATCACGTTTCCGATTTTGATAAAGGTCGGATTATAGCCTATAGCGATTGCTGTTTATCGTATCGCGACATTGCTGATCGCGTTGGTCGAGATCCAATGACTATCAGCAGAATTTGGAGTAAGTGGTTTCAGGAGGGTAATACGGAACGCTGTGCTGGATCCCAACGACCTCGTATCACTGGCAGTTGAGATGACAGGCATCTTATCCGCATGTCTGTAACTTCTCGATAGCTGCGACAACAGATGGGGATGTTTGCAAGACCACAATCATCTGCACGAACAGTTCGACGACGTTTGCAGCAGCATGGACTATCAGCTCGGAGACCATGACTGCGGTTACCCTTGACGCCAAGTCTCGGTCACATCTTGTTCATATTGACGGCACTTTGAACAGTGGACGTCACATTTCAGATGTGTTACGATCCGTGGCTCTACCCCTCATTCGATCCCTGTGAAACCCTACATTTCAGCAGGATAAGGCAGACCGCATTTTGCATGTCCTGTACGGGCCCTTCTGGATACAGAAAATGTTCGACTGCAGCCCTGGCCAGCACATTCTCCAGATCTCTCACCAACTGAAAGCATCTGGTCAATTGTGGCCTAGAAAGTGGCTCGTCACAATACGCCAGTCACTACTCTTGATGAACTGTGGTATCGTGTTGAATCTGCAAGGGCAGCTCTACCTGTATACGCCATCTAAGCTCTGTTTGACTCAATGCAGAGGCGTATCAAGGCCGTTATTACGGCCAGAGGTAGTTCTTGCGGGTACTGATTTCTCAGGATCCATGCACCCAAACTGCGTGAAAATGCAATGACATGTCAGTTCTAGTATAATATATTTGTCCAATAAATACCCGTTTATCATCTGCATTTCTTCTTGGTGTACCAATTTTAGTGGCCAGTAGGATATATATATATATATATATATATATATATATATATATATATATATATATATATATATATGGTGTTTCAAAAATGACCGGTATATTTGAAACGGCAATACAAACTAAACGAGCAGCGATAGAAATACACCGTTTGTTGCAATATGCTTGCGACAACAGTACATTTTCAGGCAGACAAACTTTCGAAATTACAGTAGTTACAATTGTCAACAACAGATGGCGCTGCGGTCTGGGAAACTCTATAGTACGATATTTTCCACATATCCACCATGCGTAGCAATAATATGGCGTAATCTCTGAATGAAATTACTAGAAACCTTTGACAACGTGTCTGGCGGAATGGCTTCACATGCCGATGAGATGTACTGCTTCAGCTGTTCAATTGTTTCTGGATTCTGGCGGTACACCTGGTCTTTCAAGTGTCCCCACAGAAAGAAGTCACAGGGGTTCATGACTGGCGAATAGGGAGGCCAATCCACGCCGCCTCCTGTATGTTTTGGATAGCCCAAAGCAATCACACGATCATCGAAATATTCAATTAGGAAATTAAAGACGTCGGCCGTGCGATGTGGCCAGGCACCATCTTCCATAAACCACGAGGTGTTCGCTGTGTCGTCTAAGGCAGTTTGTACCACCACAAATTCACGAAGAATGTCCAGATAGCGTGAAGCAGTAATCGTTTCGGATCTGAAAAATGGGCCAATGATTCCTTTGGAAGAAATGGCGGCCCAGACCAGTACATTTTGAGGATGCAGGGGCGATGGGATTGCAACATGGGGCTTTTCGGTTCCCCATATGTGCCAGTTCTGTTTATTGACGAAGCCGTCCAGGTAAAAATAAGCTTTGTCAGTAAACCAAATGCTGCCCACATGCATATCGCCGTCATCAATCCTGTGCACTATATCGTTAGCGAATGTCTCTCGTGCAGCAATGGTAGCGGCGCTGAGGGATTGCCGCGTTTGAATTTTGTATGGATAGAGGTGTAAACTCTGGCGCATGAGACGATACGTGGACGTTGGCGTCATTTGGACCGCAGCAGCAACACGGCGAACGGAAACCCGAGGTCGCTGTTGGATCACCTGCTGCACTAGCTGTGCGTTGCCCTCTGTGGTTGCCGTACGCGGTCGCCCTACCTTTCCAGCACGTTCATCCGTCACGTTCCCAGTGCGTAGAAATTTTTCAAACAGATCCTTTATTGTATCGCCTTTCGGTCCTTTGGTTACATTAAACCTCCGTTGAAAACTTCGTCTTGTTGCAACAACACTGTGTTCTAGGCGGTGGAATTCAACACCAGAAAAATCCTCTGTTCTAAGGAATAAACCATGTTGTCCACAGCACACTTGCACGTTGTGAACAGCACACGCTTACAGCAGAAAGACGACGCACAGAATGGCGCACCCACAGACTCCGATGACTTCTATATCTTTCACATCACTTGCAGCGCCATCTGTTGTTGAAAATTGTAACTACTGTAATTTCGAAAGTTTGTCCGCCTGAAAATGTACTGTTGTCCCAAGCATATGCAACAAACCGTGTATTTCTATCGCTGCTCGTTTAGTTTTTATTGCCGTTTCAAATATACCGGTCATTATTGAAACACCCTGGTGTGTGTGTGTGTGTGTGTGAGTGTGTGTGTGTGTGTGTGTGTGTGTGTGTGTGTGTGCGGTACAGAAAGACCAAGCGAATGCGCCTCACCACGACATTGATGCGACTCCCATCGCCGGCAGGAAGCGTCTCTATATGTTCTATTACAGACAAAATCATTATTATACTAGAATTTATTTGACCATTTGATACAGCGGCCCCAGCATAGTTTAGCACAGGTATTGGATTTATGACATTTTTTAAAAGGGGCGGAGGTACAGGAAGCGTAATCACTACTCCAGCAGCCACTGAGAAGTGATGTTGCACGGTAACGGGAGTCAGGGCGGGCCGAGGCTGTGACGTCACTTCTGGAGTAGTGCTTACTCTTCGTCTTTTAGTGTCCATTTTAATTCAGATCGATGAAACAGATATCGCACTGCAGTTATTTTGGATCGCTCTATCGACTGGGTGCGTAAAATACCAGTAGAAAAATTGTTTTGGTTGTGATGGACAACAAACTGACGCCTTTCGTCGACGCTGATGTTCACAGGGAAGACGTAATGAATACTACTTGTATGGGGGTGACTACAGCTACACATCGCAAGAACGAAATTTCATTTATCTGCTGAAACACCAAAGTAAATGCGCCTGTCGTCCATCTTGGGAGAGCATCATCTGTTTACCTTCCGTTTAAGATGCAACAAACATAAATATTTTTAGTAGAACACGGTAGTATCAAAATTAGTCGAACTATATATATGCTGCAACAGATGAAATGATAAACAACTGAGTGGTTTCATAAAAGTATTCTCACTTCCAGAAGACACGACATATTCAGGATTGCGCGTTAAGAGGTATTACACAAGTTATAAATGTAACACATAGTGAATAAATACTGATTCATATGGATACTTGAAAACTTTTTTTATACATACTGATTAATGAGATAACTGTACGTGTCACATTCCTTGAATCCTACAATCAGCTCAGTCATATCTTCACTTAAGAACAAATGCGATTCATGGGGCGAGAATAAGTTAGTACATATTTCATAATTTCATTCCGCAATGTCTTATGGAATGTATGCACAATTTCATTACATTTATTGTAAATAAAACAACATTTCAAAACGCACAACGGTATATGTATTTACAATATCAGAAAAAAATGTTGCATTCCTTGTTTCACATTACGGTTGCCTTTCGTCCCGAACAGGGTTTACAATGCCACCACAGAAGTTTTTGATCACCTACCGAATGAAATTTCTAACAAAAAGAAAACAGAAACTTGCGAGAAACGAAAAATTTCTTCTTGACAACGGTCCCATCCGGTAGTAGAAATTCTGTGCATGTAACATGTGAAAGATGGTGTTTAGGGGTCACTGATGTACAACCATTAAATAAAAATCTTGCGAATAGCTAGCGTGACGCCATATTTTCTTAGGACTGTATAATATGAAAACTAACGGCCATGCCGCATTGATAGCACCAGTTCTCATCAGGTCACCGAAGTTAAGCACTGTCTGTCTGCGCTAGTACTGGGATGGGTGACCGACCAGCTACTAGCAACCAGGCTGCACTCAGCTGTGAGGCAAACTGAGGAGCTACTTGACTGAGAAGTAGCGGCTGCGGTCTCGTAAACTGACAAAACGGCCTGAAATGCCCCTCCACATCTGCATCTACTGTCGCCTGTGGGCTGAAGATGACACGGCAGCCGGTCTGTACCATTGGGGCTTATGGTCTGTTCGGGCGGAGAATAACATGAATCCAAATTGACCGGTTACGCTAAGGACGACGCACACACCCATGATGGAGGGAATACTCGAATCACCGAAGGAGACAGCCGCGCGAACCGTGGCGAGGCGCCCCAGGCGACGAGGGTACCCCGCGCGTAGCTGGAGGTTTAATTTAGCAACAAGGAAGAAGAGTCTCATAGGCGCTATGCAGAGATAAATAGTAATATTGTATAAAGTATATGAAATACAAGAGACGCATCAGACATTTAAGCTAACAGCTCAAATATATTTCCTATCGCCCTCTTTCGGCATTGGGATCTTTATCAAGTAACGGTACACGGCTCTAGAGCACATCATATGTAAGTAGGCTGTTTAGGTTTTTATATTGGTAACGCCACGTAGCGGTCTGTATGAAAATCACTGGCTGTACTGTGTGCAGTCTGTGGCTGGTTTGCACTGTTGTCTGCCATTGTAGTGTTGGGCAGCTGGCTGTTAACAGCGCGTAGCGTTGCGCAGTTGGAGGTGAGCCGCCAACAGTGATGGATGTGGGGAGAGAAATGGCGGAGTTTTGAAATTTGTAAGATTGGATGTCATGAACTGCTATACATATTATGACTTTTGAACACTATTGAGGTAAATACATTGTTTGTTCTCTATCAAAATGTTTCATTTGCTAACTATGGCTATCAGTAGTTAGTGCCTTCAGTAGTTTGAATCTTTTATTTAACTGGCAGTAGTGGCGCTCGCTGTCTTGCAGTAGTTCGAGTAACGAAGATTTTTGGTGAGGTAAGTGATTTGTGAAAGGTATAGGTTAATGTTAGTCAGGGCCATTCTTTTGCAGAGATTTTTGAAAGTCAGATTGCGTTGCGCTAAAAATATTGTGTGTCAGTTTAGTGTTGATCTGAATAGGTAAAGAGCGAAATGTCTGAGTGCTTTCATTTCTGCTCAGCTGTTTGAAACTCAAATAATGTTATAGGTTTATCAGCACAGTAATTAATTAATTTTCTAAGGGGACGTTTCATAACAATCATTAATTTATTTGTCTAAGGGGACGTTTCATACATATAGTATCAATGTGAACAATACAATTATATCTAATGGTATTTAATATTTTTATCGATTTTGCGAAACCTGTAAGAACGGAGTAGTAAATACTTTTTAACATTGTTCTAAATTAAACCATTTAAGTCTGAGAATTGGGTTAGTGAAATTTATTATCATATCCATAATTGGGATCGAACTTTCATACATAGTTTGTGTTGACAAGGGATTTTAATACTGCAGTATAACACTTGTATATATGGGACAGGTGCAAGTGTTCCTTATGTGCCTCAGGCTATCTGGCTAATTATAGTTTCAGAAGTTGAGGCGCTGATGTTATGGATATTTCTGACAATAACGACGTTTATCAGTTCGGTCGCTCTGACGGATATGCGTTATTAATCATTGTTATCAAGGACAGAAATACTGTCTGGTTTTCCTGTCATGACGATTTGACTCATGATCTTACACGTTTTGTTCCAGGTTGCTGCTTGTGTTTTACTCCGGTTATCACTGGCGTCTTCCTTCGGTCTGTTCAACTTCCCTTGAGGTCTTCGTCTCATTCACGGGCATGAGTGCAGCACAAGATTTGTGTAACTCTTACTTGTTTACGATAATGTGTGCATCAGAGGTTCGTCCTCAGCTTGGACAATAACATACCAGTCACTAGATATTTGGCGTTAAAAGCACTCATACTACGTGTTGTAGAATGGAGATGTCAAATGCAAGGAAAGAATGGTTGTATCGACGCGGCCTTTTGCGAAATCCTGTCTTGTGCCAGGCTTTACATTTCAGAATAGCACTTGCAACCTACATCACCGATTATTTACAGGATGTATTCTAAACTCTGTCTTCCTCTACAGATTACACTCTCTGCAGCTGTATCTAGTACCATAGAAGTCATTGTCTGATACGTTAACAGATGTCCTACCATCCTGTCACTTCTTCTTATTGACGATTTTCATACATTCCCTTTCCCCTTCGATTCTCCAGAAAACCTCCTTTTTTTACTTTATCAGGCGATCAAATTTTCGACATTTCTCTTTAGCACTACACCTCAAATACTTCGATTCTCTTCTGTTCCGGTTTCTCCACTGTCGATGTTTCACTACCATACATTCTCAGAAACTTATTCCTCAAATTAAGCCCTGTGTTTGACTCTAGTCGACTTCTCTTGGCCAGGGATTCCCTCTTTGCCAGTGCCCGCCTGCTTTTTATGTCGTTCTTTCTCCGTCCGTCGTGGGTTACTTTGATGCCTAAGTAGAATAATTCCTTAAACTCTTCTACTTTGCTACCTCAGTTCTCATGTTAACTTTCTCGTTGTTTTCATTATTTTCGTCTTCCTTCAATTTTCTCTCAGTCCATATTCTGTGCATATTATATTGTTCCTTGCATTCAACAACTCCTGTAATTCTTCACGTTCACTGAGGATAGCAATGCCATCACCGTATCTTATCACTGATATTCATTCAAACTCAATTTTAATCGCGCTCTTGAACTTCACTTTTGTTACCTTATTGCTTCTTCGATGTATGGGAGAAAGACAACATCCCTACATTACACCTTTTTCAATCCGATGAAATCTCTCTGGGTCTTTTAGTGTTATTGAACTCTGTTGGTTCATGTACGTATGTATTGTACGAGTGTATCACCCGTCTTTCCCTATTTTCGCAGAATTTCGAATATCTTGCACTATTTTTCATTTTAGAACGATTTTCCCACTTCGTGTGCGTGCCTTGATCTTTCTCGTCTTGCTTCCATCATCAAGTGCAATATCAGAACCACCTGTTTGGTGCCTTTAGTTTTACTAAAGCCAAACCAATCGTCGGCTGACACAATCGCAATTTTCCTTTCCATTCTCCTGTATATTTTATTGCCCGCAGCTAGGATGCGTGTGCTGCTGAGCTGATTGATATTTCTCACACATTTCGGCTCTTGGTATCCTCGGAAATATGGTATTTTTCAGAAAGTCTGACGGCATATGGCCTGTCTTATGCATGCTACAATGTGAGTAGTTGGTTCTTTCCCACTTAGACCAGTGAATTTAGAGCCTTTGGTAAAATTTTATCTGTCCCTTATTAAACTTTTGTAATCCACAGCTGTTTTACATGCTAATGCTGGGTCCTCTACACCTACCCTGAACAATAGTGTTTCTTCTTGTAACTCGTTGTAATACTCGTCCTTCTCTCCCTTCAGAGAGGCCCTCACTGTATTCTTTCCACCTATCTGCCATCTCCTCTGCATTTCGCACTGATATTCTCACTGCATATTTAATGTTATAAGCTTATCGTTCCTTTTCCACGGAAGGTTGTTTTAAGTTTTCTATGGGCTGAGACAGTCATTTCTACAATCATTTCCTTTTCGATTTCTTTATGTTTATCTTGTAGTCAATTCCCCTTAGCTTCCCTGCTTTTCCTATTTCTTTTATTTCTGAGTGATTTTGTATCTCCGTTCCTGAGTTTCACTAAGTATTTTTGTACTTCCTATTTTTCATCGATCAACTGAAGTATTTATTCTTTTATCCATGGTTTCTTCGCAGTTACTATCCTTGTATTTGCGCTTTTCTTTCGAAATTCTGTGACTGTCCTTTTAAGAGATGTCCAGCACTCTTACACTGAACTACCTACTGAGTTATTCATTACTGTAGTGTCTATAGCGTCAGAGAACTTCAGGCGTGTCTCTTTTTCACTTAGTTGTTCCGTATCCCAGGTGTTTTCTCATTGATTTTTCCTGGCTGTTCTCTTAAACTTCACTCTACTCTTCATCTGTACTAAACTGTATGTCAGTCTATATCTGGTCCTCGGTAAGATTTACAATTCAATAAATGATTTCGGAATCTATCTGACAATGAAGTAATCGACCTGGGACCTTCCTTCGTCTAACGGTCATGTATAAGTGATTCCTGAACAGAGAGTTCGGTGAAATTTATCGTAGAACTTAGTACGTTCTTCTTCTGAATAAATTCTCCTACCAAGGCCACAGCTGTTTCTCCTTTTCTTTCCCCTACAACCTCCTTCCCGTCCCCCATGATTATTACAGTTACGTTTCCCGTCACGTACTGAATTTCTAGTTCAATACCCTAAAACACTCTATCTCTTCATCATTTACTTCCGAGCTAACCTTGTCACTGGAGCTAACCTTATCACTCGGCTGACCAGAAATCCTAATCTTCTTTGCATTTCACTTCACTTACCAAAATCCCAGATTGAAACTTAGCATTCTGTTTCCAGACTTTTCCAGCTTTCCTATCAATTCCAAACTTATGACATTCCACACCACGACTTGTACAACATTAGCCATTCGTGGGTTACTCAATCTCTTTCTTCCCACCTGGAGGTCCGAATGGTGGACCAGTCCGACATCAACTGAGATATCATCTTGATACTTTTTTAATAACTGGCCCATGTCCTTACACATTGTCTTCAGTGCAGTGGTTTCAATTGCCTTCTACATCTTCATGCCGTTGATAACTGCTATTCTTTTACGTTTTGATGGCAGTTTCACACCCCAAGGTTAAGAGAATTACCTGAAACTCTGTCCGCTCCTTCACTCTTTTTCACAAGACCGTTGTCAGAATGCGGAAGTTCTGAGTCACCATTGTAGATGATTTTTGTTCAGAATTTAAGCAGAAGGATCGTTCAAACACGGGACAAATAACGTTTCTCAACTGCACGTCCAAGACACTATTCCTAGACCACAACAGTGTAATTTATTCACGTAGGATGTCGATTACAAATCATTCCTCCCACAAACATTTGTGTGTTTCTCATCTCTGTGAGTCTATTATGAAGTTAGCCTCAAGGCACACAGTGCTCGAGTATTAAAGAACTATCCCTAACACAAGATCTTACAATGTACAACGTAAAGACACACAGGTAATATACCGAGAATGAAAAAAGACTGTGCTCCCTCATGAATATATATCAGGTTAAGACTAAGGCAGAAAACCTAATTTCATTTGAGATTACACATCGGTAATACGACGTCCGCTTGCACGGAATGCTTAGTTTACTGAAGACTGAAAGGGTGGGAAATAGAGACAGAGAGAGAGAGAGAATAGGATAACAAGTGAGAAAGACAAAGTATCCAATAAAACGTGGGGCACAGTGGAATGGGGCACTAGACTGAGAAGAAATTGAAAATGCTGCCATGTCGACAATACTGTATTTCTATCAGAAATTGGAATCGAAATAAATAAAAGGCTACATGAGAACGGCTTGAGTTACTTGTAACATTATTGTTTCTTTTCGGCGGTAGATTCTAAATTCCAATAAAGAAGCTTGAAGACTAGTATTATGCAACACGTAATGATTTCGTCTCTGTTGGTCCATCATGGACAGGGGACATCGGCTGATTAAGTAACTAGCAATTTCAATCGAATTGACCATTCATGCGAAGATTTGAGATTTGATAGGAACTTGAGTTGCTACCAGGTCTTCGAATGAAGCACTAGTGTAACGATTGAATTCACAACATCCAGAGATCTATGGCTCTCTATGACAATTTTGTTTATTTGGAAAGATGCGTATGTTGCCTGAAGATGGCATGGTGAAATGCGGAATAAAATAAAATGCTGAAATAATATAAAATAAAATAAAATTTCATCTTAAGAAACACGCCTAACGGTGAATTTCATTGACCTTAACGTAATGATTTCTGCTGGATTACGCCCCTCCCATCTCACCTCTCATTCCTTAAGGAATCAAAATCCGATGTATATAACAGCTTCAGTCGCCTGAATACCTTACGGATGAGTGAATGTGTTCAATATTTCACGTTATGGGTGGAAAACTGTTGAAGTTGAAGACGGAAATGCCTCATCATGTTGGTTTTATTAGTTTCGAATAATTCGCCTATAGAGTAACTAAAAGGCATATTCAAAACAGGGCTTCAGTTTGAGAGGTTTAATCATCTTTGTCCATTTTTTCGAGCACGTTGACTGTCACTTTAGCTTTGATACATGCTATTATATAAAGATAATTTTGGATAGAAATAAACAATTACAAATGACATCATTTACCGAAAGTGGAGTTAATCGGTCCCTACCTGATTTCTAAATCGTGGAGCGGCACCGACGACGCAGTAAAATCACTTCGATTGCTCTTTAGAAGCCGGTGTGGTACTCACCACTGAATTTTTTGGAGCATGAAATAATCGGAAATATTGAAAGAATTAAATACTCAATATGCTAAATTATTCGGTAGTGCTAATAACAATTCCGTTTCAAACAATAAGCTACGTACCAAATTTGCTAAATGCATGTATAGTATCTCACATTATTTTTGGAAGTCACTGTTACACATTTTTTTTTTAATTCGGTTAACTTTCGCCCATATTTTAGATCCATATGACAGATACTTTTCAATACACTGGATATTGTAGTCGGGATTATTTGCGCGTTGCGAATTACGTTACTTGAAGACTCGTTCGTGTGCATATTTTCTGACTTAAATACACAACTAATAGTGTTAAGCTTCTAACGTAAGATTGTTCTTCTTAATCAGCATACTAGATATACTGAAAACGAAATGTTAATAGCCTCTCGATGTCTTTGGAACTGTAACTTACAACTGGAAGTGGGTGACCATTTAAACTTTTTATTATTATTACATGTTATATTCAGTCTCTAGTCCTCAATCGATGGTTTGTGTACCATTTCGTTAGTGTGTCAGCGTTTAAGTCTCACCGACTGACGGAACTCTTCGGGCAGTTTGAGGTGTTGATTTATTAATACATGAGCGATAAACTCTCTTCGACTAACGAAGCTCTTGGAAATGTGTAGTAATTGCTTTTGATACACTCGTACTAATCAGCGAAGAGGGAAACGTGTTCCATCCACTAAAAATTCTAAAAATTTTATCAAAGAATTGAACATCAATTTTGATTTTAGGACCTTTTCATTGTTTTTCTTAATTAACTGGGTGAACCATGTAATTTTTGTGTCTATTTCACCTAGTGTGTGGGTGGTAAGGGACAAAGCGCTGTGCGCCACAATATTGAACGGCAATTTAGTGAACAACCAATATTTCTTGGTTACAACGATTACTAAAGACGACGTTCTTCTCTCTGCGTTAGAGAACTCGACGATTATCCGCTGCCATCATCATCCACCTACAAAAACTAGTGTAACAGGTTTGCGAGCTGTCCAAATTCAGTGACTAGTCGTTGTACGTATAGCGTGTAACATGTATAAATGCATATATTTCTACCGGTGTACTGAAGAACATTACATCAATATGTATTTCATTTGTGTACTACTAATTATAGTTATTAGGAGTAGTATGTTTTTATGTTGGTTAGTATCTCCAAGTACTTGTGGCAGGGGCGAATCCTTAATGCTTACTTTCCTTGGGCAGCAGGTCAAGTGTTGAAATGTGGATGCTTGGACACAAAACGGTCAGTCTATAGTGACAGGCGTTTCCACTTAGTGAGGTACTTACGAACGAACACAAAAAATCAGCTCATATAGTTTCCAACATGTTTGTGGGGGGGGGGGGGGGGGGGGGGGACTATACAGTGCAGAGGAAAAATAATCAACACACTGTATGTACGTATTAAGGCATCCCATATAAAGATAAAGATACCTACACCTATACCCGCTACACCCCCTATATACGTTTGGTAGACCATCCTAAGCTGATTGCTTAGACAACAAACTAATGGAAGATAAAAAAGGTTCAGTATCGCTAAAAACCATTGTACGGCCAAGATCGCAAGATTTTTTTTTAAATTGAAGGTAACTGGTTTTAAAAGCTTTAGTTGTCATCTTCAGATCTTATATATATATATATTATGAAAAATGTTCTTTTGAACTGAAACTCATGCACAAGAAGTCAAGTGGATAGAACTCAGCTCATTATAAATGTATGTGATCCCTAAAATATTTAAAAACACGCAGCACCTTGTTCAAAATGCGTTGTCCATATACATATTGCTCACAGATGCTTTTTATATGACACCAATACGGCACACAATAGCACATCCGTTTACATATGCTGGACACATATTAAACAGAGCAAATCCACAACTTTGAGTTGTACCAAAAGTATGTCATTGTACGCCACATAGTTCAGGAGATACGATGCCATAAAAACTGAGATGCCTGACAAACTGCCGCATCAAGTGTGACGTTTAAATCTATTACTTTTTTGGTATTAAATGTCTTCAGAACACATTTCGCAGACAATAGGCACATACACCACTGCATGCACCTTCGAAATCTTGTCTTTGTGCAGCACATAGTTCAGGAGGTAACATATCTTAAACACTGAACTCCATGGAAGTGAAATTTCTGAGAGAAATTCGCTAGACATAGAGGTGAAATAACTGTACCATTAAATATCTTAAATACACTCCTGGAAATGGAAAAAAGAACACATTGACACCGGTGTGTCAGACCCACCATACTTGCTCCGGACACTGCGAGAGGGCTGTACAAGCAATGATCACACGCACGGCACAGCGGACACACCAGGAACCGCGGTGTTGGCCGTCGAATGGCGCTAACTCCGCAGCGTTTGTGCACCGCCGCCGTCAGTGTCAGCCAGTTTGCCGTGGCATACGGAGGTCCATCGCAGTCTTTAACACTGGTAGCATGCCGCGACAGCGTGGACGTGAACCGTATGTGCAGTTGACGGACTTTGAGCGAGGGCGTATAGTGGGCATGCGGGAGGCCGGGTGGACGTACCGCCCAACTGCTCAACACGTGGGGCGTGAGGTCTCCACAGTACATCGATGTTGTCGCCAGTGGTCGGCGGAAGGTGCACGTGCCCGTCGACCTGGGACCGGACCGCAGTGACGCACGGATGCACGTCAAGACCGTAGGATCCTACGCAGTGCCGTAGGGGACCGCACCGCCACTTCCCAGCAAATTAGGAACACTGTTGCTCCTGGGGTATCGGCGAGGACCATTCGCAACCGTCTCCTTGAAGCTGGGCTACGGTCCCGCACACCGTTAGGCCGTCTTCCGCTCACGCCCCAACATCGTGCAGCCCGCCTCCAGTGGTGTCACGACAGGCGTGAATGGAGGGACGAATGGAGACGTGTTGTCTTCAGCGATGAGAGTCGTTTCTGCCTTGGTGCCAATGATGGTCGTATGCGTGTTTGGCGCCGTGCAGGTGAGCGCCACAATCAGGACTGCATACGACCGAGGCACACAGGGCCAACTCCCGGCATCATGGTGTGGGGAGCGATCTCCTACACTGGGCGTACACCTCTGGTGTTCGTCATCGTCGAAGGGACACTGAATAGTGCACGGTACATACAAACCGTCATCGAACCCATCGTTCTACCATTCCTAGACCGGCAAGGGAACTTGCTGTTCCAACAGGACAATGCACGTCCGCATGTATCCCGTGCCACCCAACGTGCTCTAGAAGGTGTAAGTCAAGTACCCTGACCAGCAAGATCTCCTGATCTGTCCCCCATTGAGCATGTTTGGGACTGGATGAAGCGTCGTCTCACGCGGTCTGCACGTCCAGCACGAACGCTGGTCCAACTGAGGCGCCAGGTGGAAATGGCATGGCAAGCCGTTCCACAGGACTACATCTAGCATCTCTACGATCGTCTCCATGGGAGAATAGCAGCCTGCATTGCTGCGAAAGGTGGATATACACTGTACTAGTGCCGACATTGTGCATGCTCTGTTGCCTGTGTCCATGTGCCTGTGGTTCTGTCAGTGTGATCATGTGATGTATCTGACCCCAGGAATGTGTCAATAAAGTTTCCCCTTCCTGGGACAATTAATTCACGGTGTTCTTATTTCAATTGCCAGGAGTGTATATGTAAATACATTTAACATGCGAATATGAGAAAAGCCACGGATAATAAGCTCTTCCTAAGTCCCTGGAGCGATATTAATCAAATTTGGTACACATATTATTTAGAATATGGAAAGAAACATCAGGGAGAAAGAAATAGTGTCTTTGAAAAGTAATTAAAACGTCGTCGGTTCTGGGTTCGAAACCTGCCACCGCTTAAATTTTGATTACTAATCACCCTCATTGTGCTAACGACCTTCTTAAATGTGGCAGAGAAGTTGGTAGAGGTTCATGGTACTCGCTTGTCCCTGGGGTGGGAAACTGCGCCTAAAAGTGGAAGCAACAGCAATGGTCAACGCCTTGAGGATGCAGAAGAGACCATAACGTGTATCCAGAAGACATGTGGCCTGTAACTGAAAGGAGCGTCATAATTATCTCTCCTAGACAAAATAGTTCGAAATAGTCCGCTATTCCGATCTCCACTACGGGACTGGCGAAGGGGAGGTGACTATGAGAAAAAGACAATAATCAACGAAAGGATAACGTTCTGGGTGAGGAATGTCAGAAGTTTGAATGTGTTAGGGAAGTCAGGAAATGGGAAAAGGGAAATGCAAAAGCTCAATCTAGATATAGTAGGTGTCAGTGAAGTGAAATGGAAAGAAGACAAGGATGTCGGGTCAGATTAGTACAGGGTTATGTCAATAGCAACAAGAAATGGTATAATGGGAGTGGTATTTGTTATGAATAGAAGCATAGGTCAAAGGTTTAGTTACAGTGAAAAGTTCAGTGGTAGGGTTGTTGTAGTCAGAATCGAGAGCAAACAAGCACCGACAACGATTGTTGAGGTATAAATGCCGAGGTCGCAAGCTGAAGATAAAAAGACAGGGAAGGTATGTGAAGGTACTGAAAGGATAATACAGTACTTAAATGGAGATGAAAATCTAATAATCATGAAGGCTGAATGCGGTTGTAAGGGAAGTAGCAGGTTACACTAGAATATGGGCTTGGGACAAGGAATTAGTGAGTGGAATGGCTAATTGAGTTGTGTAATGAAGTTCAGCAAGTAACAGCGAATACTCTGTTCAAGAATAAAAATAGGAGGAGATATATTTGGATAAGGCCGAGTGATAGGGGAAGATTTCAGTTAGATTGCGTCATGGTCAGACAGAGATATTGGATTGTAAGTCGTACTCAGGAACAGATATAGACTCAGAAGACAAAATAGTAGTCATAAATGGTAGACTGCGTTTTAAGAGATTATTCAGGAAGAATCAGGGTGCGGGAGTACTAATGAATAAGGAGATACGCTGGAAGTTCTCTAAGGCTATACATACAGCAGTAAGGACTACGTCGGTAGGCGGTACAGTTGAAGTGGAATGAGCATCTCTAAAAAGATCAATTACAGAAGCTGGAAAAGAAATACATATACAAAAAAGATAACTGTGAAGAAACCGTGGGTAACAGGAGAAATACCTCTGTTGTTCGATGTTCAGGGATATTCAGGAATACAGCAATATATGTTACTGAGTTATGAAATAAATGCAAAGTGCAGAGAAGCTAAGAATATATCGAAAAAGAAACGATTGTCCAAAGGACTGACACACCATACAGGGAAGTCAAAATAGCCTTCGGTGAAGCTAAAAGCAAGTATGGTTACGTTATGAGTGCAACGCTAATTCCACTGTTAAATGCAGAGGAGAGAGCAAGTAGGTGGAACGGTTATACTGCAGGCCTTAATGAGGAGGAAGATTTATCTGATATTATAGAAGTAGGAACATGAGACGCTTTAGAAGACGTAAGGGATCGAGTATTAGAATTTAAGTGAGCTTCTGATGACTTACCGTCAAATAAGGCAGGAGTAATAGATAACATTCCATCAGAATTTCTAAATTGGGGGAAGTGGGAACAATAATACTGTTGATGTTGGTGTGTAGAATGTATGAGTCTGGAGACATACGACCTGACTTTCGGAAAAGTATCATCCACATAATTACGAAGACTGCGAGAGCTAACAAGTGCGAGAATTATTGCGCAATCAGCTTAACAGCTCATGAATCGAAGTCGCTGATAGGAATAATACACAGAAAAATGGAAAAGAAAATTGAGAATGCGTTAGATGACGATCAGTTTGGCTTCAGAGAAGGTAATAGCACTAGTGAGGCAAAAAAAAAAAAAAAAAAAGGAAAAAGAAATTCAAGACGCGTTCATAGGATTTGCCGACCTGAGAAATACGTTCGACATTGTAAAATTGTGTAAGACGTTTGAAATTCTGAGAAAAGTACGGTGAGTTATAGGAAGAGATGGGTAATATAGAATATGTACAACATCCAGGACGGAATAGTAAGACCAGACGACCAAGAACGAAGAATTCGAATGTGAAATGTCTTTCCCCTTACTGTTCAGTCTGTACATTGAAGTAGCGATGTTGGGTATCAAAGAAAGGTTCAGGAGTGTAATTAAAATTCAGGGTGAAGAGATATCAATAGAACGATTCGCTGATGACATTGCCATCCTGAATGAAAGTAAAAAACATGTTATGCTGAATTGAATGAACAATCCACTGAGTACAGAATATCGATTGAAAGTAAATCTAAGAAAGACGAAAGTTATGAGAAGTAGCAGATATAGAACAGCGAGAAACTAAACATCAGCGTTGATGGTCACGAAGTAGATGAAGTTCAGGAATATTGATACCTGGGCAGCAAAATAACCAATTACGCATGGTGCAAGGAGGACATCAAAAGCAGACTAGCAATGGCAAAAAGGATATTCCTAGTCAAGGGAAGTCTATTAGTATCAAACGTAGGCCTTAATTTTAGAAACAAATTTCTGACAATGTACATCTGGAGCACAGCATGGTGAAACACGTACTGTGAGAAAACCGGAACAGAAGAGAATCGAAGCATTTGTGGTGCGGTGCTACAGGCGAATGTTGCAAATTAGTAGCACTGATAAGGTATGGAATGAAGAGGTTCTATGCCGAATCAAAGAGGAAAGTGATATGTAAAGGAAAACACTGACAAGGGCAAGGGTCAGGAAGAGAGGAAATCTGTGAAGGCATCAGACAATGACTTCCATGGTGCTAGACAGAGCTACAGAGGAAGACAGAGATAGGAAGACCTCCAGCAAATAACTGAAGACGTATGCGCAAACCCTGCTCTGAGTTGAAGAGGTTGGCACAGGAGCGGAATTCGGGGCGGGCCGTATCATACCTGTTACAACAACGCTGACCCAAAAAGCCAGTTTCCTATTGGGTTGATAGTGGTAACGAGAAGAACGAAGGGATGACAGAGAGTGGAGAGAACGATATGGAAGGTGGAAGAAGGAGATAGGCGCAGATAGAAGGAGGTAATGTACAGTGATAAGGGAGGGGCGATGGGTAGGGAGAAGGGAGAAGAAGATGATATGAGCAGGAAGAGGAAAGAGGGAGAGAGACAGAGGGAGGAGAAGACAGGCAAAGAAATTAGGATGTCGACGTGAACAGACAGTGGGGGAGGGGGGGAGGGGAGAAATAGACAAAGATTACAGAAGGAAATGTACAGAAAGTGTGTAAGGGAGGAGACAGGCGCAGAAAAGAAAGGGGTAGAGATGAACGTACAGAGGGGGGGGGGGGGGGGAGATATGGGCAGACAGATGTTGACGGAAGAGGAGATGAATAGAGGGGTATCTTCACATCGACAGAGAGAGTGGAATTGATGAGATGTATAAAAATAGGAGTGGGTGTAGATGGTCAGAGAGTGTAGGTGGAGGAAGTAGCCAGAGAATAGTGTTGGAGAAAGTGAATGGAGAGAGGGGGATCGACTGACAGAAGATTAGAATAAATACATACCGGGGCAAAGCCGTGTACTCAGCTACTGAATATAGAAACTTGTGCTAATTATAACTTATTCACATGACTATAAAGTTCATTTACAAAACAAAATTTTATGTTTAAGAGACCTTCTGTTCACATGCAGAAGTCTGAGGGAGTTATACATCTTGTCTCCTATTTCATAGGCCTCTCGTGCCTGATTCTCCTGGGAGAATACTGAAGACCTGATTCCATGAGTTGTGGAGTGCCGGCCGCGGTGGTCTTGCGGTTCTAGGCGCTCAGTCCGGAACCGCGCGAATGCTACGGTCGCAGGTTCGAATCCTGCCTCGGGCATGGATGTGTGTGATTTCCTTAGGTTAGTTAGGTTTAAGTAGTTCTAAGTTCTAGGGTACTGATGACCGCAGATGTTAAGTCCCATAGTGCTCAGAGCCATGTAAACCATTTTTAGTTGTGGAGCGGCATTTATATTTTAACATACCCTGTTAATTTTTGTGGAGCTCGTTACTGTTTGTTTTGGAAATATGACTTACGCAACAATGTGGTGGTCTTTAAATCGAGTACCTATTCAGAGTTACTCAGTAAGGAATCTCAATAACCGCGATTTTATTTTCCGTGTGACATGGACACAGATCACTATTGGAGCCATTTTCACCCATAAAACTTCAGGTAAGCAGCCTCCTCTCCAACCACCATTAGTGACTATTTACAACATTGAAACAGTCTTTAAACTAGAAGGAACATTTTCCAGAGGTACTTGAGGAAAGTGAGATAAATTTACATCAAATTCACACTTGCCCTAGATTAACCTTCTTAACTTAGTTTCTACACATAATCCCTACAAATTCTTTTTGTTAGTGGGTATCAATAAAAGCATACCTGGCCTGGAAGGTGCGACAGCTAAGGCAAACAGGACGTAAAGCCATTGAGCGGATGACGCCCACTGCACACCTGAAACACAAGAGAGTTCCGTGTCACTGGATGGGTATGCTGTCCTCAGATTTCTGGCCCCAGGGGCCTCATACAAACCAGATCGTAAGCCTGAGCAGGAAATACGAACTGAGACACAAAGAAATTACAAACGTTTGTTGCGAGCGGCTATTGCTGCATATGAATTAGGAAAGTTGAAAAATTTGCGTCGGACTAGGATTCGAAGATCTTCTGATCTTCTGATCACTGAGTCAGCGTAGACTGTTCTAGCACGCCTCATGTCAGACCTAAATTCTCAACTTCTCTACACATTACAAATGTAGGCTCCTTTCCATCACTTGGCGATTCCCATTGCACCATTGCAGTCTGTGTCTGGCGCGCATATGCACTGAAGAGACCATTGGCAGCCCTCGCCTTAAATATATATATAGTTCCTATTCTTTCGGATATATCTAAAAGAAAAAACACATAAAAGTTAACTGAATTAATTTCAGTAATATCTGCTATAAAGCTGTCTGCCGCCTAATTAAGCATTAAAACACCTGTAAGACACAAAAATTCATTTTTAAACTCCATTGTACACACTGTCGTACGTCTTACATAGTTGTAATAAGATTTTTCCATAACCTTATCAAATCAAAACATATCTTTCTCAATGACAACGCCATCTCTGAGTTGTTGTTTATTCGTTGCACACAAAGAAAGAGGTAGAAACGTGCTTTTCCGTATGCTCGTCTACACGATCCCACGAAACTAAAATTCATGTACACTGCGCATGTGGATGATATCTCACATATTGAATATACATTTGAGGTTTTCACAATAGCTGCAGTATACACTGTACATTTCTCTTTGGTACCTATAGCACCACTCTACCAGAGAAAACAGTAGTTATCACTTGATCTGAGAGTAAAGTGTGGTGGACACTCTTGTGGCAACAAAGTAGATTCATTGAACACGAATTGACTGCATATTTCACTCAAGGATTCAGCCTGTTCTGAATATATTCAGACTGAAAACCACCCCTATAATCAGTAATATAATGTTCTCGATACATATGAGTAGAAAGAGCACATTAGAAATGAGGCATGTGACACAGTATCACAATTCAGTATTAAATGAATAGAATCACTTTATCTATGATAATGATGTAGGCTGATGAAATGGATTATAATTTGTACCACCACTGGGATTCAAACGCAGATCCCCGGTTTACTTGCCAGATGCACTAATCACTGCACCACACTGACTCTGCAGTTGCAGCTGTAACTGACTCGGTAGCTGCAATACCTACACGTATTACCGGAGTATGTCACCCTCCTCGATAGAAATTCCACTTTACGCTGCAGCCCATTGCTGTTCCCTTTTAAACTTGAATTAGTGTTGCAGGGGCTCTCCAATATTTCAATAGCACCTTAGCAATGAGCGAATGGGGTTACTCCTGCCTGTAGCTCAGGTGTAAATGGTATATTAATCATACGCTCTTGAGTCATATTGAGTCTCACCTTTATTCAAGATAAGGATGCAGGCTGAGGCAATTAATTAAAATTTTTACCAGCACTGCGGTTCATGATGATGAGAGTTTAGAAAAGCAAAGGGCTGACCTGTCAATTGGGATCAGAATCGAAAAAGGTGATGTACTAGATTAATAAGTGCAGCTGTGGTTGCTGCAGTGCCGTGTGGCGCAGTGGTTATAAATCTACCTAATAAATGGAAGACCTTGGTTCGATCTTTTCACTGGATTCAAGTTTCACACCATTTATTCAACCTACATCATTATTGTAGCTAAAGGTCAGACTGTCTGTGTCTCATGCGCACCGCCTTTGTATGATAAAATACGTTCAGTTTTTGGCCATTAAATCTGTTTCCTCACTTGGAAGTCATAATGAAACAGAGAATAGCTATAGTAAGTAGCTTACATATTGTAGCGTTATGTGTTTATTAGAAAACGGCACAAATCATCATCTTTCAAGTATCGTCACTTTCAGAGTAATTTGAGAATTTTGTTTACGTTGCGGCACTCAGATGACAAATGATAATTGCCTCGTTGTCAGAAAACTCTATAGTGATTGAATGCAGTTGTTATGTAGTGTCGACTTCATTAGATGGATTCTTTTGGCTAAAGATATTCAAAATAATGTTCAAATGTGTGTGAAATCTTATGAGACTTAACTACTAAGGTCACCAGTCCCTAAGCTTACACACTACTTAACCTACAAACACGCACGCCCATGTCCGAGGGAGGACTCGAACCTCCCCCGGGACCAGCTGCACAGTCCATGACTGCAGCGCCATAGACCGCTCTCTCTCGTATGTGGATGGGATGGATATGGTGTTATGGGCGCTCAACGGTGTAGTCTTTAGCGCCCGTCTCTCGGATATCGTAGGTTAGATCAGGAGCTATTTGTGTTCAAAATATCCTTGAATATTTACTGTGAAAAGTTGGAACTGCGTTTCCACTTACGTATGCTACGGTAGCCTGATAACGTTATAAATAGCACGTCATGATATAGGCATATCTCACAAAAATTTGAATTGGTATTCGATACACTTATCAAAAGGAAATGAATACTGTATCAAGCCCAAGTTATTTCGTTGTAATGCATGGCTTCATTCGGAGGACAGTGATTATAACAATTAATAACCGAGCGAGGTGCCGCAGTGGTTAGCATACTGGACTCGCACTCGGGAGGACGACGGTTCGATTCCGCGACCGACCATCATAATTTAGGCTTCAGGTAAATGCCGGCATGGTTCCTTTGAAAGGAAACGGCCGACTTCCTTCCCCATCCTACACGAATCCGATGAGACCGATGATCCCGCAGTTTGGTCTCCTCCCCCAAATCAAAACCCACAATTAGTACTAGGACGTAACATGTAGGAATTGAGACTTGAGACTAATAACTGTTTTCCTTGATACTGATGGGCAGTGCCTAACTTCCACCAAATCATTTAAATGATTTTCACAGAATAAGTTGCTATCTTGAGCAGCACTTTTCGTACACTATGTACTAAGTCAGTTAGGTTCCAGAGAGCATTTGTAAGTTTCAAATTACATCAGAGCCCTAGTCTGAAATTATGGACTAATTTTCATATATAACCAAACCTCAAATCCAAACAACTTCTACATGTACCTGGTTTATAAATCCGAGATATCAAGATATTATTGCTTATCAAATTAGACGAAAAAACAGCTACGAGCAATGTAGTATTTTAAATACTGAGCCTATAAGAATCTTGAACAAATTTTGATGAGATGAGCTGCAGTCTTAACATGATACTCAAAGTCAGTATGCATTCCACTTTCTATGAGTCTTAACATAAGGACATTTAACCACATAGCATTTTCATGTTCTTTCCTGACAGAGATAATAAAAGACTGTGAACGTATTACCTCGACAAGGATGAAGGAGGAAATAAGCTCTGACCTTCTAGAAGGAACTAGTGTTACAATTGTGATTTAGCGATGGCATTGAAAATTTATATACCTATTGCCAAATGTGGATTTGAGTACAAGGTTCCTTGAGCGTGACTCCAGTTTTGTAAGAAGTAATGTACCTTCCTGTACTGAAGCTGAATCCAAGTTAACTGGGCATCTGATAACTTTGTTATAATATTACTAACGGCTAGGATATTGTACGTTTCTTTGAACCTTAAGAAAATAAGAGCGTTCCTTTCAGAGCAACATGGCGTGTACAAATATTGGTTGTTGACCATACCTGCAAGTTTTTCCATTTCTGACAGTAATTCATTAGGCCCTTTCATAAAACAACGTAATAGCGAGTTAGCACTGTCGCACGATTCCTTCCTCAATGCTATGCGACAGAATCCATGAAGACTTCGTATTATTAGAACACACTACATTAATTCTGCTGATGTTAAACATTATCCTGTTATTTAATTCGTATTGACTTTATTCCATGAGTACATGTTTCACATAATTCATACGTAAGAATAGATATTTGATTGTTATTATGTAAGGCGCAGTGTATTTAAAACGAGGAAGATATAACCAAGCGAACATTTTATTATTTCAAAAATAATCGACATAACTGTTGGTACATCTATCCTGCTGTGAGACAAATGGGAAAATTCTTTCATTGAAAAATGTTTTCTGTAGCTCACGGAACAAAGTTGTGACCAGACCTCTTCTACCGACTTAAATAGATGGCCACGGATGTCTTTATTCAGGGTTCCAAAAATATAAAAATCGTATTGGGGAGAGATAGTGACTTTATGGAGGACACATAAGGGTCTTCTAGCCGAAATTTCTGCTGTGTATTGGGAACAGCGTGGGCAACATGTGAGCACGTCCGTATGTTGCCCGGGTTGCTTCGATCCACGAAGAAAGATATTCGTGGCCGTTGATCTGCTTCGGACGAGATGGTGCGCGCCTAGGTGCAATCATGGTTCCGTGGGGAAATACTAACAATTTTTCATGAAACCATTAAACGTCTTGTGTCATAGTGAAATAAATGCATTGACAGTTACGGTAACAACTTCTGAAATAATAACCAGCTTTCTTACTTTTTCCGTACCCCTCTTTTTCATTTGAATGCCCTTGTGCTTATTTCAGATGCAACTATGTGCCGTACAGAATACAGTCTTACGAAGCTGATGCCGAAGATAATACAGCATCAGTCATATTCCGTGTTGCTGTTCATGTTTAATGACGTCTAGTCAGTTTTAAGCTACTCCAAGATAACTTAAAAAAAATGTCCCATCACCCAAACACTTGTTGTAGCCAGTGTTTTCTATATATTCCTTTCCTCGTCATTTCAGCAGAGAATCTCCTCATTTAGTAACACTTCACATAACTTTCAGCTATCTTGTGTAACCCCACATTAAAGATACTTCACCTACCTTCAACTTCCCACAGTTCACGATTCACGCCCATGAAATACTGTAACCCCAGACGTGCAATCTCTGAAATTATTTTCCCGAATAACTACCTCACACTGGTGTTACCACACATTTCTCAAATCCTCTTTAATTCCATCGATTTACCTACAATAAGGTTTTAATTTTGCTGTTGTGTTCAGCGCTAATCTCATCTCTGATACTCCTCATTACTTTCGACTTTATTTGGTTTGTTTTCACATTCTGTGCTCGTTATAGTGTTCATTCCATTCAATGGGTCTTTTAGGTTCTCTCTTTCGCTGAGGAGAGCAATGTCATCAATGATGTTTATCATCTATAGCCACTGGTATTGAATATCTACCCCTCATTTTCTACATTGTTAATTAATAGGCAGCTCGAACAGTGAAGGAGACGTTAGCATCCATGATCTGCGTCATTTTAATCCGAACACTGACATCTTGGGATTTGATTCTTACTTTTCCCATTCTTTTCTTATAGACGTTTTATACCACTCGATTTTCCTATAACATATATCTACGTCCCTGAAAATATCAGACACCTCGCATTTTGCATCTGAACGCTAAAGAACTTTACTTATGCCTCCACACAGCGTCGGATTCTTTAATTGTAATATGTTTAATCACTTTGGCACACTCAGCAATAATGGAACGGACAAAGATTCGAAGAACTTTGTGAGTGCTGATAGATTTGTAATATTCAATCATCGGAGATATAAACGAAAATATCTGTGCACCTAGCAAAGGTTCAGTCTAGAAAGAGCCAGACCACCTATGATACTGGACTAATCTCTTCACAACCGTCCTGATTTTTGTAAGTAAAATTATACAAATAGGACTTTACTTGTACCAAAGCTTTTGTGCAATTTTTCTGAAGAAGTTGATAGACCAGTGAAACATTGTACAGGTTACAGAAGACAAACGAAGGTGTAGGTGTCTATTCTTTATCGTTGTTTCTCTGCCTCCAGTGGAATATCTGGCCGAAAATGGAATACCAGTACTCGTATACCCTCGAAGATCACCTGACTTTTCCCCTGAAACCTTTCTGGACTTCTTTAGACATAAATCAGGCCTCGAAGAGGAACCTTTTTAGAATGCAGAATCGATTCATAGCATTTATCGCATTCATACCATTTATCACGAATCTCTCTCCCAGCACAAAGTCCCAAGTGACTGGAAAATGTGCAGGTGACTACAGTGTATAATAAAGGTTCGAAAAATATGTAAAAATCTGCCAACCGGTTGCACCTTGTCCAGGTTTCGTCACCTCTAACGGTGATTTACCTTCTGATTAAGTCACCCTTAGAGGTGACGAAACCGGGTCAAGGTATATAGAAAACCTATGCAACCGGTTGGCACATTTTTACATATCTTTCGAATATGTGTATACGGTTGCTGCAAAAGTCAGCCATGTTCAAAGTTGTATAATAAAGGTATAAAACTGGATTCGTAAAAGTACAGCCTAATATACATGACCTCTGTTTGCTGCTGAATGCTTGAACGTATTCACAGTTCTAACTTAATAAACTTTCTTGAGACTAAGAATCTTATGCCCACAAATCAGCCCGGTTTTAGAAGGCATCGCTGACGCGAATCTCATCTTGCCTGAAGAGTTATTATTCAATAAAACCTAGTATGTTGTCCTAGAAGGCGAGTGTTATTCATCACAGACAAGGGTATCGTCAGGAGTGCCGCAGACTACAGTGACAGCACCGCTACTGCTGTCTACATACAAAAATGATCTGGCGGACGGGATGGGAAGCTATCTGCGGTTGTTATCCCGTACTGTTCGGTATGGTGTCGAAGTAGAATGACTGTAGTAAGATGCAAGACTACTTAGACAAAATTTACAGGTGGTGTGATGAACGGCAGCTACCCCAAGTGAGGAAAAGTGTAAGTTAATGCGGATGAGGAGGAAGATCAAACCTACAAATGTGGGATGCTGTGTAACTAGTCTACAGCTTGATACAGTCAAGTCCCTTAAATATCCGGCTTCACGTTGCAAAGCGATATGACGTGGAACGAACATGTGAGAACTGTGGTAAGTATGGCGAATGGTGAACTTCGGTTTATTGAGAGAATTTGAAGAAAGAGTGGTTCACCTGTAAACGACCCCGGATGTAGGACAATGGTGCGACCTCTTCTTGAGTGCTGCTCTAGTGTTTGAAATCCGTAACAGGAAGAAAGACAACGAAGCAATCCAGAGGCAGGCTGCTAGATTCATTACCAGCAGGTTCCAGCATCACGTAAGTGTTTCGAAGTGCGTTTGGGAACGCTAATGGAACTCCCTGGAGGGAAGGCGACAATCTTTTCTAGGAACGCCATTGAGAAAATTTAGAAGAGCCCGAGCCATTCTACTGCCGCCAACATAGATCGCATGTAAGGACCAAGAAGATACGAGAAATTGGGGCTCATAGGGAGACCGGCAGATAGTCGTTTTTCCCTCGCTCTGTTTGCGAGTAGAACAGGAGGTGAAACGATAAGTAGTGGTACATATTATCCCTCGGTCACGCACCGTACGGTGGCTTGCGGAGAATCTATGTAGGTGCAGATGTAGATGTAGATTCAACGGAACGTGACGGTGATTCATGACATAGATTCAATCCAAGTTTATTCCAAAGTCTTACATAGCCTTTCCCACCAGTGTTACGTGTGTGTTAAGGCTGTTGTCTTAAAACCGATTTGCTTGTGATGTCGAGGTAGTCCTAGAGCTTATTGAACCGAAGGTATGTATGCAGACAAGGCAGAAATATTGACATGTTTCAGATACATTCCGTCCATAGAGCCTACCACGAAGAAATAAGGTTATAACCTTCATTAAGTATCGTCATATCGATGTTTTTAAGCTATTGGTCACAGATACAAAATACACATTGCACATAAGTATGCTGGAAAGATAATGTTCGGTATCCATTCCCTCACTTCATGTACACAGCCGTTAAGCAATGACATAAATCTCATAATTCACTTAGTCTCTCATGAAGAATTTTGGGAAGAATTAGTAGAAACCTGAATTTAATAATGACATCTATAACACAGGAAACAAAATGGTCTCCACTATCTTACAATGTGAGCGGTTATAAAAGTATTTGACGAACATCCTTGCAAATTATCTACTGGAAAAAAGTGAAATTATGAAAACAAACTGAAACTTCTTCTACCTCATAGCTCATTCCATTCTAAATTCGCTGTGTGACCAAAAGTGTCCGGACAACTGGCGCCCTCCATCGGTAATGCTTGAATTCAATATGGTATTGCCCCACCATTAGCCTTCATGACAGCTTCCGCTTTCGCAGGCATACATTCCATAATGTGAACGGAGTGCTGAACTGAGGAGAGGTATCGATGTCGGTCGTTGAACTGGAGTGCTGAACTGAGGAGAGGTATCGATGTCGGTCGTTGAGGCCTGGCACGAAGTCGGCTTTCCAAAACATTCCAGAGGAGTTCTATAAGATTCAGGTCAGGAGTCTGTGCAAGCCGTTATATTACAGGGATATCATTGTCGTGTAACCACTCCGCCACAGGCCGTGCATTATGAACAGGTGCTCGATCTTGTTGAAAGATGCTATAGCCGTCCCAGAATTTCTCTTCAACAGCTGGAAGCAAGAAGTTTCCTAAAACAACAATGTAGGCTTCTACTGTGATAGTGCCACGCAAAACAACAATGGGGGCAAGTCCCTTCCATGAAAAACACGACCACACCATAATACCACCGCCTCCGAATTTTACTGTTCGACTACACACGCCGGCAAATGTCTTTCACCCAGCATTTGCCATATCCACACCCTGCCATCGGATCGCCACATAGTGTACCGTGATTCTTCACTCCACATAACGTTCTCCACTCTTCAATCGTCCAATCTTTTCGCTCCTTATACCAAGCGAGGCGACTTTTGGTATTTACCAGCTTATGAGAAATGGCTCGACCATGAAATTCAAGTTTTCCCACCTCCAACATAATTGTCATAGTACTTCCAGTGGATCGTGATGCAGTTTGCAATTCCTGTGTGGTGGTGTGGATAGAACTCTGTCTATTAAACATTAAGACCCTTTCCAAATGTCGGCGGTCTCTGTCAGTCAACAGAGGAGCTCGGCCAGTACGCTTTCGTGCCCTACGCGTCCCTCCCGGTTTCCACTTCATTATCACATCGGAAAGAGCAGACCTAGGGATGTTTACTAGTGTGGAAATCTCGTGTACAGACGTATGACAAGAGTGGTACATAATCACCTGACCACGTTCGAAGTCCATGAGTTCCGTGGAGCGCCCTTGTCTCCTCTCTCACCATGTTTGATGAGGTTGCTGATATCTAGTACCTGACAGCAGGTGGCAGCACAATGAACCTAATACGAAACGCATATGTTTTTGGGGGTGTCCGGATACTTTTGATCACTTAGTGTACGAATTTCTTCGTATAAATTATGCGGTTTTGTACCATTTACTTAACGTACTGGAGGTTGTGATTAACGACAAATTACAATTTTGTGAAGGGACATTATAAACACGTTTCTCCATATAGAGATAAGACACACATTCTACAGAAACAACCGTGTGGTGCATGGCGGAGGTATCAAGTACTACTTGTTCCTCTTGCAAATAGAACAAGAAAGAAGCAGCTGTCTACAGACATTCGTACGAGCTTTAATTTTTCACTCCTCCGTGACTAGCAACAGTAGAACCGTTCGGTAGTCGGCCTTAAATGTCGGTTTTATACATTTCCTTCATCGTTTCAAGAATTCCCCTTGGTTATCACGAGGCATCTCTGCAATTCCCGCATGTGATCAAACCCACTGGTAAAACTGAAGCAGCACGTTTCTGAACTGATTTAATCCATTCCTTTAATACGAAATGGTGCGGATCCTAGAAAAACGATGAATCCTGAAGATTGTTTCGCGCAAGTTTTCTATACGCCTTCTCCTATAGATGAGCTACACGTTTCCAGATTTCTCTCAACAAATTCGAAGTCGACCATTGAGTTCCCCTGATACCAAGGAGATGTTCTCGTTCCATTGTATATTGCTTTGCAACGCTTCGTCTGGGTATCTAAACGATGAGATTGTGTCTAGCAACACATTACTAATGCTGAAAACGAATGATTTTTCTCATACATCCACATTAACTCACATTTAAGGCAATCTGCTATTCATTACACTATCTAGAAACTTTGTCGAAGTCATCGAGTATTCTCCTACAGTCATTCAACGACGATCTCATCCAGCGCGACATAGCGTCTTCAGCAAATAGCCGTAAATTGCTACTGACCATAACCCTGTCCACGGAGGAAACCTTATTAGATGTCACAAATATGGTTCACGGAAGACGCAAGTAAATATTTGGGTACTATCAATATGAAGTCTTTCGCTATGGCGTTCTTCGATAAAAATTTCTCAGTTAGCGTACCTTTTCGAACTTGGGCAAAAATACTATATTTCGATGATTGCTGTTAAGGATCCGTCATCATTTCATCAAATTTCCGCCATTCCTCACTCACACTGAGCACCTCTGAACATGTACACCACCCGGCTCATCAAATTTCCACCATTCCTCACTCACACTGAACACCTTCGAACATCAACATCACCCGACTCCAATAATGCTACAGTTCCCATCTCTTTCCCAATCCTCGTAAACTGCCGAGATTTCACCAAAACATCCCACCAACCCGTATCAACATACCCTCCAAATAATCTCTCAAAGAAACTCCAAATATCTCAACCTCCCAGACCAGGCGTTCAGCGCAGACATTTATCCATCCTACAGCTATAAGTTCACCTCCTTCCCCCCCCCCCCCCCCCCATTCCACATCATCAGTGATACCTCCCCCCTCCCCATTCTCACATTTCCCTTACGCAGCTCATTTTCCCCATCTTCCGTTCTTTCCACATCCCCCTTTCAAATATTAGCCTCACCAAACCCCACCCCCCACCCTCCACCCCCACGACTCCACCTCATCTTCTGTCACATGAGGCACTCCTACCCCTTCTATACTATGCTTCAGTCCTCCATCGTTATACCGGCCTATTATTAACCGCTTCAACTGCAGACTCCCCATCCCAGGCCAAGTCCTTCCAGTTTTACAGATAGAGAAGTACTTGTTTTAAATACATGAAAACTTCCATTTTATTTACGTCTTCGAAAGTTTTTAAGTTTACCCTAAATATTTCTCCTTTCTGTTCCTTCTCATTTTGTCTTAGTTGTCATTTGATGGAAAGTGGGTTGACTGTACTGTTGACACCCCCTGTCCCCAATATATGGTGCGGGGATTGAAACAGTAATGAAGAAAAAACTTATTGGCCCCATCATCGCTGTCAGTTGCTGAGTATGGCTGCCGAAAACTTGTTTCCGAACGTGTTAACGTATTTAGATACACCTAAGAAACGTGTCTCACAGAACTTTGGAGTTACCCAATTACGCTTCAGAACACAATCAGTCGTTTTCACGACGTTATCAGCAATAAATGGAAAACTGCTAGCGACCAGGTCCTCAGAGAGCTGTGAATAGTCTCAGCAGCAGACGGTAGACCTCCGACCAAGCGGAATGACGAGAGGCAGCAAGAGGGCGCGCCGAGTGAGTGGTGTGTCTGAGCAGAGGGCCGTCCATTAGTGGTGGCTGAGTGTCATTAGGCCCAGGAGGATGCGTGGAGCGGCAGAGGGCTTCCTGTCGTCCGCTGCGTGCAGTACACAGCCCTGCCACAACAGGCCTTTGGAGGGAAGCTAGAGTGCCGTCAGGGGCTAGGGGCTGCGGGGCAGCAAGTGAACACGGGAGAGGAGCGAATCTTACCACGTCACTAAAACTAAGGTGGCGGTTACGCTGGGCGGAGATCAAGGAGAAAAATGTGAGTCAGACCGTAAAAGAAAGGAATTTTACGGAAAATTCTATGCGTTTTTAATAATGCAGTCAGCAGGGTAGGCGGAAGCAATTGTGCGCAATTAAACAATTTTCTGTTTTCGATTTCTGCTGAACTGGTTTTACGCTATACAGGTAGGATCATACTTTATACGGTATAGTAAGTTTCAGACTGCTTATATGATATATTAAAGTTATGTTTAACAAAATGCTACAAATGAAGGAAATGGACCTTTGCGCCTGTCATGTGGTAATCATCCTATTGTTATGAGGGATAATTTCATATAAAGAGAATTTACTATAACTATAAAAAATTAAAGGAGAATTCTACATTATTTGTCAGGCTTTCTCAAAAATATTTTAAAACGTGGTGTTTAACCGTCTCCTTAAGTATCTGACTGCAAATATTATATTGACCACGTCACAGTTTGGATTTCTTAAGTGTTCAGATATAGAGAAAGCTATTTACACTCACAGTGAGAATATACTTTATTCATTAGATAATAATGTAGGGGCTGCTGCCATTTGCTGTGACCTGTCAAATGCGTTTGACTGTGGGAAAAACAGCATTCTCGTAAGTAAATTAGAACATTATGGTGTAATTGGCAATGCTGTGAAATGGTTTGAGTCTTATCTCTCTAACACGAAACAAAGGGTGTCGTGGCGAAATACCTATGCAGTCTACATCTGAATGGGAATTAATTACATATGATGTTCCTCAAGGTTCCAACTTGGGTCCATTGCTTCTTCTTGTCTACATTAATGACCCCTCATCTGTTACAATGCCAGATGCTAGTCTTATTTTGTTTGCACATTGTACAAACATTGCAATAAGTAGCAAGTCAAGTGCAGATTTAGAAATAGGTGCTAATCAAATTTTCACTGACATTAATAAGTGGTTTAAAGCTAAATAACTGACATTGAACTTTGAGAAGACCAATAATATTAAGTTCATAACCTGTAAAAGATTTCCTTCCAACATTCCTATTACCTAGGAAGACATGCAGATCGAAGATGTTAAATAAATGTCGTGTGACTAGGGCCTCCCGCCGCGTAGACCGTTCGCTGGGTGCAAGTCTTCCGATCTGACGCTACTTCGGCGACTTGCGCGCTGATGGGGATGAAATGATGATGATTACGACAACACAACACGCAGTCCCTGAATGGAGAAAATCTCCGACCCAGCCAGGAATCGAACCCCAACCCTGAGGATAGACATTATGTAGCGCTAGTGTAGGAGGACATCGAAGAGGTTGACAGTGCTAAATTTCTGGGATTACAACTCGTGAGTAAATTTATTTGGGAAGAGTATACCACAGTATCGCTTAAGCGTGTACACAAGTATGTATTAGCAGTGAGAATGGTGTCACATGTAGGAGATATAAATGTAAAAAAACTTTCATTCTAATATGTCATATGGGATCATATTTTGGGGGAACTCATCAAACCGAGCAAATGTTTTTAGGTTGAAAAAGTGTGTGTTAAGAATTATTTCTCGTGTAAATTCAAGAAGATCACGTAGAAACCTGTTCAAGTCACTTTGTTTTCTAACCACTGTTTCTTAGTATATTTATTGCTTAATGAAATTTGTTGCAAGTAATACATCTCTGTTTCTAACTATTAGTTCAATACATAATATCTATACTACGAATAAGAACAATCTATGTAACGACCTAAATCACTTACCTTGGTCCAAAAAGGTGTCCAATATTCAGGAACACACATTTTGAATAAATTGTAAGCAAACATCAGAAACATGGTTTCATATAAAGCACTGTTTAAACAGATATCACTAATCTAAATACGAAACGATTTAACACAAGGAATCATACTGTTACCGTGCGCAGACATTTGCCTACAGAGGAACAGAGAAAGTCAGAAATTAAAATTGTAGAGCCACCACGAGTCACATATTATTTTCTTTATTTTACAGATTTCGCTCAACTAGTGCGACCTTCTTCGGAAAAAATACACAACCCAGTATTTATGACGTGTGGCTCTCGACCACGTAATTTCTGAGGACGCTCGCCTTGATGGAGTGAAGCACGTAAAATAAAGAAAATGGTATAAGTGACTTGTGGCGGAAGAACAATTTTCATTTGAAACACATTGCATTATTAATATTATTGTTATTATTTATATTATTATTATTATTATTTGGTCTTTTCCTGTTACACGTTTCTGTAGTTTTCCCGGTGCACTGCGCATCCCTGTTTCGACTTTATTATAGACTCGACGGGGCTGAAAATTGTATTTAGTTTCCAAATCTTCCAAGTAGCTGAAAAAAGTTCTATTTGTGCTACATTGAAAAACATTATCCTCCGATACTGCTTTTCCCAGACAAACAGTAAATGAGCGAGCCCATTCTTCCCCTGACACTTGAGTTTCCTTATTGAACGGCTGGTTTTCGTCGTTACTTTCGGCAAATTGATATTCTAAAGGTCGGGAGTGTTTCAACGAAAGGCCACAGAGCATAGTAACCAGATTCATATAGTGCTCCCCCGATTCAGTTTCCTTTGTCTCAGAATTGCTGTCTTGAAACGCCCCAATGGTGTCATTCCTTAGCCTGCTTTACGTCTTTTGCGTAATGTGGATGAATTTCATCTAAGCCTTTTAGCTCCATTTCTAATCGAAATTCATTTGCTATTAGACTCTGAGCCCGCTTTAGCCTTAAGAGTTCTCCTATTAGACGTACATTTATAGCTGATATAATGCAGAGAAAGTGATGCGTATAATAAGAGAAAGCTATTTGAGAAGTGAGATTTTTAATGAACTTCGGCATGTGGAACCGTTAGTAAGACTAAAGTCGACATGAAATAACAGTAAACCAAGAAACTCCAGGATGTCCATAAATATCCAGTAATAAATCACGGAAATTAAAAAAATGGATTTGCAATTATATTATGTAATAGGTTACAATTTACGTAAATACACCACAGATTACACTTCGCATCAATTGAAAACTCCAGCAGACACAAAGACTCAGATACATTGCGATTATCAATAAAAAACACTCAACACTCAATAATCATTCAAACATAAGAATGATAACAATGAAGAAAAGTTCATGAGAGATGAGGTGCTTCCAAAAGCTGCATAGTTGTACGAAAGTGTTGTATTCGCAAATACCACTTTCACATCAGTATAGAGCCATCTTCAGGTTTGTCAGGCAAGAGGACAAACCACTGTTTCAGATTTATGAAACAGGAAACATACTGAACCAAAATTCTGGTATTCAACAAAAGCCAGTGTCAAGTACCCATAGTGATAATA
The DNA here is from genome assembly GCF_023897955.1 of Schistocerca gregaria. Classification (NCBI taxonomy): domain Eukaryota; kingdom Metazoa; phylum Arthropoda; class Insecta; order Orthoptera; family Acrididae; genus Schistocerca; species Schistocerca gregaria. The sequence continues at coordinate 168,766,549 of NC_064925.1, read as the reverse complement.
TTTCATTGATGGAGATGTGCAATTACGGAGTTCCAGCATTCGTGATGTTATCTGTGTTAAGTGTGAAACCACGTTGGTTGGATGTCATAACCAAATTGAGTACATCCAAAAGATGTTTGTAAAAAATGTACAAAGCGTGATTGCTGAATGGCTCATGCCTAGAGTAAATCATGGGGAAAAAGAACAAACAACGAATGGGGCACAAGTGAACGGGGATAAAACGCGTACAACTTTACAAAGATTCAGAGAAAGTACTATATCATACAAAAATTAATACTATATTGTGGACCAGAAGTGTAATGAATGGGAAAATTCGGAAAATAGCTCGCCGGATAACACTCCATCGGACATATTACAGGCTTCTGTAGATACAGGCTGTATAAATTCCATGTAAGTCAAATTTAAAATCCTGTTGGAAGTGCGTATATCCGCATTATTGCTAACAGAACCAAGTGATCAAATCAGACCGCGGGCGCTAGCAATACAGTAGAAGGCGGAAGGTCACGGTCCCGAAGAGGAAAAAACGTAAACACATAAACAGCTGAAAGGAGGAAATAATAACTAGAAACATAACCAAAGGCTGGGAACTGCATCAACATAAAAACTACATGGACATGACTGCAAGAAAACCATACAGTGATCTACCTTTGATTGTATTCAATATTAAATGAGAAGAATATAACGTGTACCAAGCTTCAAGCCTACTGAATTTACAAAGACACGTTACCTTTACGACCGTCCGCAATTCAGTTAACTTTAGGACACGGATATAGTGGAACGGATATAGTGGAACGTAGCCTTAGTATACAAACACCACACGAATAACTTAAGAGGAAACCGACCATGTGAGCAATCAGTTCGAATAACCGCAGATAAATGAAACGTGCATGTCAACAGTTTGCACAGTGATACAGTCGTGTGACGTTTGTGTGACATCATAGAGGCGTAACGCATTTGAAGTGAATTGTTTTTGTAAAGGTCATGTTGTAGTTAGCTGTGACGTGCTTTACTATCAGCTGTTTATGTTCCTAAATTGTTTGTGGTTGACGTTGTTATGGCATAGGACCTACCGTTGCGTTTTACTGGGAGTATTGGGGTTCGTTCCCTTTTTCTTTACTTTTTTGTCTTGTCAGTGTGTTACATTGAAAGATCACATTACTGTAACCACCTGCCAAAGTCCTGAGTAGCCATATTTTGCGGCGACGACAACTGAGAGATGTGCAGGTAAAGGGGCACCGAGGTTGTGGAAGCTGCCGATTGGGATATGGATTCATGCCGAATCGAGTACCATTGCCAGCTGTGGTTGTCGTAACGACATAAACCTGACACAAGAGCTCAGAAGAGCTGTTGGTCTAAGGGATTACTATATTCTTAAAATGTGATCTCATTCAATGGACACGCTTTCAGTGAGAAAATACTGTAGAAGCATACAGGATATTTGTGTTCGTATGTCCTGTTTAATTCACATTTCCCTTTCTCATATGCTGTGAATGATACGTACCAACTATGATAAAAAAGGGAAGAAACGGGATCGCCAACTCTTCCGCTAGTAATAACATGCAGTGGAATCGTCTCTTCGATCTGAAATGCTTTGGTGTCTGAAAATTAAAAATGTTACCAGTTTGCGCTTTCATAGGCAACATAATTGCTGCAATAATGAAATGTTTGGAGAAAGGGAGGCGAAGGGACGATTTTTTTTCTAGTGCCAGAGAAGCCAATTTCAGGCGCTAGCAATTGTTTGTTACGTCGCTGATGCCCGGCTACGCAACGACCACTTGCTGTTACGTGCATAGCAAGTAATTTGTTTGAATAACACAAATTGCGAAACAAGAACACAATGATTTTTAATCAGCACGAGGCTTCATGTGTTAAATCATTCAAAAGTATGGTGTGTTACTTTTTTATTCTTGTACATAAAGTGTGATTTACGAGGGCGAGTTACGTACTGCGTGCTGTTGTCTTTCGAAGTAAACAAATGCATACGCAACACGTTTCTCGTATTTGCATCTCATTGAGTGCGTGATAAAGACCACTTTTTATATTTTTTTAAAATTATAAGTAACTGGAAAATGACACAGATTCTTTGATGAATGTTAATAAATAACACGGAAAGTGCTTAACAAATTAAATACATTTTTTGCTCAACGCGGAAGGACAGCTTTATCGTTCATGGCACTCAATCGAGGTGCTCCTCCTCTTCCAGTTCACCTCACTGGCGATTTTTAATTGAAAGTGAAATATTCATTTAACGATTTTCCGGTTTAATCTCAATGAAAATGTGATGGCATGCACTCTCGATTAACACCAGCCTGGTTGTCGACCTCTCGTTCCTGAAAGAGCACTGCTTGGTGAGGTTACTCACGGTAAGCAAGATGGGTGCCATCACGTGTCGATATTCATTCGTTTCTCCTGTGAGCCATCGACTACCCCGCCTTGACTTTCGCTGCGACATAGTTAGGACGCAGTTTCGGGCCTGTGATAGACGTCTGTTCCAATCACAGCAAATACACATGCATACCTTAAGAGCAATGACAATTTGTTCAGCCTCGATAAAACACGTCTTTACCGCAAGCTCTTTGCTTTCCATCGTTTGAGACGAGTTAGTACGGACCAAAACGAGCAAAATCTTTCGAATAAAAATAGGTTCCAAAATGCTTACCTTAACAGCACCTGTTCGGTAGAAGAACTATGTTTCACACTAACGAAGATGACAAAATGCTCATAACGCTTAAGGAATACATGATAATGTCCTTCTTTACTTTACGTTTTTATCTTGGTATGACCCATGCTAGTTCCTCCAAAAATATGGAAAGCAAAGAGCTTCCTCTAGAAAACACGAGTTTCACAGTATCGAAGATGAAAGGTGGACATTGCTCCTAAGGTAAGCGTGTTATTGAACCTTATGTTATATTCTGGTGGGTCCTACCCCCTCTTAAATTTCTGATTTTCATTAATTCCACTTTAGATTACAACGTATTTGCGATGTCTCTCGACAACCCCTCGAGTAGCTCTTAAGTGATAGTCTCGGCTTTCTTTAATGACGGCATCACTATTCATTATACGAATGGTCAATTAATCTCGTGCCTTTATCGTTCCTTTCTGGACTTCGTCTTCCAACAATCGCTTCAGGCGAAAACCTTAAAAGGTAACATCAGAGGACATTAATGACCAAGAAACGTAACCATTTCTGCCTATACATCTTCCAGTAGCTGTGTAGTCAAAGAAACCTCTTCCTTCGCTGGAAGTTTGTCATCAATGAAGTTCAGGTAACAGGGTCCAGTAAAACACTGGTATAACACCAATAGGCTCAATCAACTGGTTGTCTGTTATACCACACCACACACTTACAGATAAAAGTTCGTGAAATATACCTGCACGAAAGTCCTTGGGTTTCCGTCGTACCACCGATGTGAATTACGAGTGTTACTGATGCCGTCAGGGGCGAAAGTGGCTTCATCAGTACACAATATTAATGGAATTTCTCGCTGTTTTGCAACTAGATTCATATCGAAAAATTCGACTATATTAACTTCTCAAACTGAATTTGAAAAACAGTCTCAGAACAACTTGAATACCGCAATACGAAATGGAAATTTAAATCTTTAAGGAGCTGTATCTATGAAACCTGAAAACACTAGACACATGTTGAATGCAATATGTTAGTCTACACGTCCACCTCCTAAAATACTCACTATTCCGCCTGAAATACCCTGTACACAGAGGACGAGGCATTATTGTCTCCAAAATATAGTGTAAGGTCTTGGAAACAGATAAATAACAGGTTTTCACATTTTCCGTAGTCGCTTCGACTGTCTCTAGTAAGTCGCCGACACTTCAAAGAATCGAGATCACAGTTATAAAACAGCTTCTTACGTCGGATAACAAATGAGATAACGTGTTAAATATTTGACTTCAAGCGCTAGGTGACGATCAGTTTGGCTTTAGGAAAAGTAAAGGCACGAGAGAGGCAACTCTGACGTTACGGTTAATAATGGAAGCAAGGCTAAAGAAAAATCAAGACACGTTCATAGGATTTGTCGGCCTCGAAAAAGCGTTCGACAATATAAAATGGTGCAAGCTGTTCAAGATTCTGAAAAAAGTAGGGGTAAGCTATAGGGAGAGACGGGTCATATACAATATGTACAACGACCAAGAGGGAATAATAAGAGTCGACCATCAAGAACGAAGTGCTCGTATTAAGAAGGGAGTAAGACAAGGCTGTAGCCTTTCGCCCCTACTCTTCAATCTGTACATCGAGGAAGCAACGATGGAAATAAAAGAAAGGTTCAGGAGTGGAATTAAAATACAAGGTGAAAGGATATCAATGATACGATTCGCTGATGACATTGCTATCCTGAGTGAAAGTGAAGAAGAATTAAATGATCTGCTGAACGGAATGAACAGTCTAATGAGTACACAATATGGTTTAAGAGTAAATCGGAGAAAGACGAAGGTAATGAGAAGTAGTAGAAAGGAGAACAGCGAGAAACTTAACATCAGGACTGATGTTCACGAAGTCAGTGAAGTTAAGGAATTCTGCTACCTAGGCAGTAAAATAACCAATGACGGACGGAGCAAGGAGGACATCAAAAGCGGACTCGCTATGACAAAAAAGGCATGTCTGGCCAAGAGAAGTCTACTAATATCAAATACCGGCCTTAATTTGAAGCAGAAATTTCTGAGTATGTACGTATGGAGTACAGCATTGCATGGTAGTGAAACATGGACTGTGGGAAAACCGGAACAGAAGAGAATCGAAGCATTTGAGATGTGGTGCTATAGACGAATGTTGAAAATTAGGTGGACTGATAAGGTAAAGAATGAGGAGGTTCTACGCAGAATCGGAGAGGAAAGGAATATGTGGAAAACACTGATAAGGAGAAGGGACAGGATGATAGGACATCTGCTAAGACATGAGGGAATGACTTCCATAGTACTAGAGGGAGCTGTAGAGGGCAAAAACGGTAGAGGAAGCCAGAGGTTGGAATACGTCAAGCAAATAATTGAGGACGTAGGTTGCAAGTGCTACTCTGAGATGAAGAGGTTAGCACAGGAAAGGAATTCGTGGCGGGCCACATCAAACCAGTCAGTAGACTGATGACAAAAAAAAAGTAAGAAAGAAATACTTTGGGACAGATTTGAAATTATGAATGTCGCTAAATTCTCTACTTTTGATATGCTAGATAAATGTAGCCTGCGTTATTTGAGCTTCATTTAAGTAACATTTTAAGTAAAGGTAGTTTATCATGCATCTCAAAGTTTTGAAATAATATCTCGTGTACTATGTGTTGTACAATGATATAATTTTGCAGGTATGTTAAGCGGTGTCTGTGGACATTATCAGAAAACTGTGCTGCGAATAGAATCGGCAACAAAGAAGAAATAAATTAAAGCTTCGTGTCTCATGCTGAAGTTTGACTGTATGAACAGCTAAAACACCGTAAGCGATAGTCGTTTTTACATCCGTCATTTTGTGAGGGGTGATAGCGAGAATCTTTTGTACGTTTTTGAAATGATGTGTAAAGCATTCTCAAATACTTGGTGAAAGAAGTCCGGGTATATACCCGCCGGCAGTGGGCTGCTTCGGGACGCACACAAACTTTCTAACTGTAATACTTTTATTACTGTGTTCAACTTTTAACGTAAGACAGTATACATGAGTACATTATGATAACATTCTACATTTTAGAATATTGTCAATAATGACGCGAAATATTGGGAATCAGATTTTTGTTTCCCCAGGAAGTGGTTAGACAGGCAACATTCAAGTGGTACAGAGTTCCTGGATAAAGTCTTATTAATGTAGACATTTACATCTACATCCACGTGATTATTCTATTATTCACAATAAAGCACATGGCAGAGGGTTGAAACAACCACTTTCAAGCTGTCTCTCCACCGTCCCACTCTCGAGCGGCGAGCGGGGAAAACTAGCAATGAAATTTTTGTGTGCGAGCCCTGATTTCTCTTATTTTATCGTGATGATCATTTTTCCTATGTAGGTGGGTGCCCACAGAATGTTTTTGCAATAGGAGGAGAAAACTGGTCATTGAAATTTCATGAGAAGATTCTGTCAGAATGTAAATGCCATTGTTTTAATGAATGCCACTCCAAATCACGTATAATGTGTGTGGCACTATCTCCCCTGTTTCGCGATGATACAAAACGACCTGCCCTTCATTGAACGTTTTCGATGTCATCCGTCAGTCCCACCTGATGCGGATCACACACTGCACAACAGTACTCCAGAATAGGGCGGACAAGCGCGGTGTAAGCATTCTCTTTAGTACAACTGGTGCACCTTCTAAATGTTCTTCCAATGAATCGCAGTCTTTGGTTTGCTCTACTAACCACTATCTATGTGATCGTTCCAATTTAGGTTATCTGTAATTGTAATCCCTACTTTTTTAATTGAATTTAGAGCCATCAGGTCTGGTTGACTTATCGGTTTTCGTTTAGTACTCGTCTACATCTGCATCTACATCTATACTCCGCAAGCCACCCAACGGTGTGTGGCGGACGGCATTTCTGTGCCACTATCATTGCCTTCCTTTCCTGTTCCAGTCGATTATGGTTCGCGGGAAGAACGTCTGCCGCAAAGCCTCTGTGCGCGCTCGAATCTCTCTAATTTTACATTCGTGATCTTCTCGGGAGGTATAAGCAATATATTCGATATCTCATCCAGAAACGCACCCTCTCGAACACCCAACATATGAGTAACTTCAAACTTTTCTTTATCCAGGGTCAAATACCACTTTTCGCACCATACATGTATCGTATCTAAATCATTTTGCAATCCGTTTTGGTCATCCCATCACTTTACAAGACGTGTTACTCTGCGAACACCAGGTCCTCCAATTCTGTTGTGATTTAAACAAAACACTACCATGTTTTGGCGAGTGAAATTTAGTGACTGAGAACATACGTGTTATATAGCCCTAAACAAACAACCACGCTTTTCTTCCTTTCCGTCTATGTGACGGTTAAAGGGACCCGTGTAGGAGTTCAGGTAATAATAAATCCTTGGATGCGGCGTTTCCTATTTTCATTTGTCAGTGACGCATTTCACCTGTGGTAGGCATCTTATGGTTATCTACAGTGCACAATATTACAAAAATAGGTATAAGCAAACGTCCTAGGCACATCTAGTCCAAAAATTTAGTCTAGGGGAAAAGAGTTTATCCAAACTTACAGCAACTGGTTACGTTGCACGACGTGCATAAACTTATTACACGATGCGAATACATCGGCAAAATGCGATAAGGATCGCAAAAAAATGAAAGTCCCCAATGCCCGTCAATGGAGTTCTGAAAAGAACCGGAAAGATGACAGATAGCAGCGAAAAAGAAGTCTGACTTTTGATAAACTGGAATTGATAAGAAACTTCCTGGCAGATTAAAACTGTGTTCCCGACCGAGACTCGAACTCGGCACCTTGGCCTTTCGGGGGCAAGTGCTCTACCAACTGAGCTACCGAAGCACGACTCACGTCCGGTACTCACAGCATTACTTCTGCCAGGCTTCGCAGGAGAGCTTCTGTAAAGTTTGGAAGGTAGGAGACGAGGTACTGGCACACGATTGAGATGATTCCGGACGTTAAAATGTAGCAGTCACGTAACCCTATCAATGATCAATGATATTTCTTCCAGTAGGGGAGGCCAAGTCACCCTAATGAAACACCGATATTTCCAGTATATTAGGTGACGTGGAAGGAAGACTGGTCCCGAAATACGACCACCAATAATCCCGGACAACACATTCTGTCTGCACCGATGCTGATGTTTCGTTGTCGCCATACCACTGGAGTGCTGCAAACTATGCCACAGATTCCTGTTATGAATGTTGAAGATACCACTCCTCGCAAAGGTGGCCTCACGTGTGAATGGAATTGCTGACACTAATCCCGGAATCGTGGTTCCCCGGTGAAGAAACCAGGGATAAAACTGCTCCTCACTCGGAAAGTTTGTCGCCAGTAAGCCCTGCGCACGCTGCAAATGATAAGGGTAGTAACAACTGTCAAGGAGAATGTTCCACACGTTCGTCTGGCGTACCCTGTACTGGCGGACCAACTGACTGATACTGATACGGCTTCGCCTTCCAGAATGTTAATCATGTATTCCTTCAAGTCTGGTGTCCTAACTTCGCAGGTGCATACTTCATGGTTTCCTGCCTCCTAAAGCTACCCTGTCTCAAACAAACAGCGAAACACTGTTGCAATCATTGAATAACGTGGCTAATGTTGGCGAGGATACGCCTCCGTATGCATCCTAGCTGTCAGCCGATCGTTGCCATTTGCCTTCCCTTAAACAAACACCATATCGGCAAGCTCCCTATTCGAGTACGGAACCATTGCGTACAGCACTGTATCACATCCGCTACAAGGTGAGTGAGCACCAGAAGTGAATCTGAAACAACATTACCAACTACTATGGCAGGAGAGGCTGCCAAGGCGTGACGTATGTGGCACATGTGCAAGGAAATCATGCATACTCTAACTGTGGTTGCATGGTACAGCGCATAGTAGACCGCAGTGTCTGTAACAATGTATGATTGAATAAATGGTCTCTAGCATGGAAAACATGCAATTTCAGAAATAACTTCATTAGAATTTTTTATGTTTCATATCCTCTCATCGATCGTACTTTAGAGTTTGTAAGCGATAGAAAATATGAAATAATTATCACGAATTACGGAGAGTAATTAATTTTTAAAATCTAATACTACGTCTGATTAATATGTACAGGGCATATGCTGCAGAAAGAATTCCATGACCTCTAGTTACTTGAACATCTTACTTACTAGACGAGAAGCAGACGAGAACTTTATTCGGCCTTGCAGTCATCTCAAAGAAAGCCGGTCGCAAACTTCAAAAGTTCCTGTAAGAGCGTCAGATATGAACGAATCCTAAGCCTCGGAGAGAAGTTGAGGAAAAATGAAGTAAACTCTGAAGAAAGAGAAAATGGAAGAGCACAATACGCGGGTAAAAGTTTTCATCTCAGCGACGCGCTGTCTACTCGGATGCAGCGTTTACAGTCGAAGCGAGGCGTACAGCCCCACAGTTCGAATGTATATCGGTGCCTGTTTGGCTGTCTCACGTAGCACACCCGCAGCAGACTCTTCGTCAACTTCTAGTATCTTCCAGAAACCACACCCTTAATTGTGTACCAAACCATTACTAGGTGTAGGCATAGTAGGGCGAGAAGCCATTCTGAAAATCTTTTGTTTACAATATTTTACCAGAATTTTTGATAATTCTGCTATAATTCGACTTCAAATAGTGGTATACGCTAATGAATTAAAACCTTATGGACGCTGTCTGCTGCAAGATTAAATGCTACCTGCTGGCTTTATGGGCACAGGCCGCAGGAAGGAATGTCTACAGTGGGAGAAGAAAAGAGGGTAGATTCACTGTAGCAAAGATACAAGTCACATATTTTGAAACATGTAATTGACTGAGACAAAGGGCAGATTGTTATGACGCGCTGTTTGGTCACAAGCATCTGGGAAACGTCAAACCTGGTCGACTGCTTATTGCCTGAGTCTCCCCAGGAAGTGGTTCAAGGACGATGAAACCATCCCATTACAGAATGTGGAGTTGGTTTTTCCCAGTGTGCAGAGCAGGATGGAAAGCGAATTGTGGTACATCTGACGATAGAGTACAATGCTGGTGCAGACACTAGTATTTCGAAGCAAACCATTTGCCACAGTTTATGAACAAATACGAGTGTTATTCACAATGTAAGGAACAATCGGTCGCGAAATGGAAAATACAGCGAAAATCTGATGAAGTTTTGCACAGATGCGTTGGGCACTGTGTCTAGTACACCCGTTGATAGCATCATGTCGCTCTTTCCAGTTATGAGCTCACTATTAGAAAGTAAAGATGGCTAGAAATTAGAGTTTCCGCCAAATATAAGGACCTGGTGAAGGATTTTGCCTGAAGCTATGCGATCCACACAACATAGCTGCCATGCAGTTGGCTCTACACGACAATTCACGGCCGCACTCTGCAGTGGCAATGAGGATGCTCCTGCAACGTTTTCCATGGCAAGTGTTTGATCTATCACAATACATCCCCTGAGGTTCATCTCTGCTTGAATGAGCCACTGGCTATGAAGACAATATTGTGACACAGACAACGAAGTGCAGTCCACAGTAGAGAATTTTCAGAAAGCACCGGCGGCTGTGTTCTCTAACGAGGGAAATGAATAGTTGGTACAACGCTATGACGGATGTCTAACTCTGAGCGGCGACTGTGTAGAGAAGTAGCTGGAAAGTGTAGCTAACCGTCAAATATAAAACAGTTTTGATTTTAACTGTGGTTTCCATTTCGAGACTTATCGTTCCTTACTTTCCGAGTAGCCCTCGTAGCTGCACAGCAGAAAATACCTGTGTGTTTCCATGTTTACCTAAATACACAGTAAGAAAAAAAAGAAAAAAAAGGATGACACACCACAAAGGAAATATCCGAAATTGGTGGAAATAGGAAGTGTGTTGTACACGTACAGACAAACAAACTATGCATTAAAAAACATTGGATGGTTTATTTAAGAGAAGAAGAATGAAAAATTTAACTATAACCACACCTTCGCTATCCGCCGCTGCTCAGTTCGAAGTGGCACTTACCACCGAAGACACTTTTCCGCCAGTCAGTTAGACTCCAGGCCCACTGGAAACGAGCTTGTTGGTGTACAGACATACATGTTAGTCCGCAGGTCGTTTTGTATCATCGAGGCATAGAAGAGAATCTCACTGGTAGAAAACATAATGTGGGGTGGCAGTCATTAAAACAATGGCATTTTTCGTTCGGGTGAGATCTGCTCACGATATTTCAAACACCAGCTTTCTCTTCTGAATGCTGAAAATATTTTATTACATTCCGTCGAATTACGAAGATTTACATGTTCATATTTCCGACATGCTATTCGGTACTCGAACAGTCAACAAAGAATATGAAAGTAATTCTAAAACTCCACCCATGGATGTGGGAAATGCAGAGTATTCACACAGACGCATATCCCTCATAGGTTGTCTCGTTCAGTGTTTCAATATTAAATAGGATAAACATGTAATAAAAAGTGTTAAAATACATTACCCAAAAATATAACACAAGCACCTATAACAGGAGATGGAACGAAATGGCAAACAACTGTTTGAGAGGATGTGTGACGTTCGTTCCGTCATTATAAAATGGAATCAAATTTACAAATAAATAGGCAGTATGACTCCACTTATCGGTGTGATTTTGCATCCTCTCTGGCTTCGACCGACGCACTGGTTCGGTTGGGAAGACTGACATAAACCCAGTATATTCTCTTCTTTGACAAGCTGGCCCACAACTGTTGCAACTGGTACTTGATATCTCTGATATCTCTGATAACTCTGGGATTGGACGTCCTGCCTGATACTTCAGATTTTCTGTCAGAGGCAGATCTGACGATCTCGATGGCCGCAGGAGTACCTCAACATTACGCAGAAACGCTCCAAATGTGAACAAAAATCGTGCTGTAGAAAAATGAGAGGTGACAGACGAGGACGCAGGTTACCTGTGACGTACCGTTGTCCCATCAGAGTTCCCACAATGGTCGCCATCCGTGACTTGAAGACATACCCCAATGGCTTCCACACACTGACGCCTGGAGTGAGGTCAGTGTGTCGCTCCAGAACACTGGAAGAATGGAACCTCTCCCCAGCCGCCGGCATACACGGCAACGGTGGTCATCTCTGTTAGTACAAAACCACGACACAGTGTAACAACATTCTTCCGCACCAATCTTCAGTATTATCTACACCGCTGTGTAAAGACGTTGGATGACTTTGTTATCAAAAATCACAAAAGGGTCCAACCATAATAAACAATCGAACATAAACTTGGGCCACATAATATATATATATATATATATATATATATATATATATATATATATATATATATATATATATATATATATTGATGCTCATAAATTAAGTGGCACTAATAGCGTAGGCACGTATGGAACACACACGACACAGATTTGTAAGTCCTCGGTGATAAGTTGAGAAAACCGAACCGAAACACATGTGCTAAAAAAAGCTACTGTTTCCAGCGCATCTTCCCCGACAACAGTACTGGATAAGATCACCACGCGCGCGTACACAGGCCGCACAACGTGTTGGCAAACTCTGGATCAGGTGGTAGAGATGCTACTGGGGTATAGCCTCCCATTCTTGCACCAGTGTTTGTCGGAGCTCCTGAAGCATCCTAGAGGTTTGATTACGACCAGCGATACGTCGACCAAGAGCATACCAGACGTGCTCGTTGGGGTTTAGGTCTGGAGAACAATCAGGCCACTCCATTCGCCTGATATCTTTTGTTTCAAAGTGCTCCTCTGCGATGACAGCTCGGTGGGGCCGTGTGTTTTCATCCATCAGGAGGAAGCCACTGCACCCCTGAAAAGGTGGACATACTGGTGCAAAATGACGTTCTGATACACCTGACCTGTTACAGTTCCTCTGTAAAACACATCCTGGGGTGTACGTGCACCAATCAGAATCCCACCCCACGCCAACAGTCCATACCCTCCATTCAGGACATTGTATCTGGTTCCTGGTTCACGCCAGATGAAAACCCGGCGAGAATCTCTGTTCAGACTGTACCTGGACTCGTCCGTGAACATAACCTGGGACCACTGTTCCAACGACCATGTACTGTGTTCTTGACACCAGGCTTCATGGGCTCACTTGTAACCAGGGGTGAGTGGAATGCACCTTGCAGGTCTCCGAGCGAATAAACCATGCCCGTTCAGTCGTCTGCAGACTGTGTGTCTGGAGACAACTGTTCCAGTGGCTGCGGTAAGGTCCCGAACAAGATTACCTGCAGTACTCAGTGGCCGTCTTCGGGCACTGATGCTGAGATATCGGCCTTCTTGTGGTGTTGTGCACTGTGGACGTCCCGTACTGTAGCGCCTGGACACGTTTCCTGTCTGCTGGAATCGTTACAATAATCTTGAGATCACACTTTATGGCAGACGGAGGTTCCGTGCTACGACCTGCTGTGTTTGACCAGCCTCCAGTGGCCCTAGTATTCTATCTTTCATAACGTCATCCATTGTGCCATTTTAGACACACAGTCACCATTAGCGCATCTGGAAATGGCTGCACACTTACTCGTTGCACCGTACTCTAACTCGCACAAACTCACCTCTGCGTATGTGGCCTGCTGCCAGCGCCACCGTCCGACGATCGCAGGTCAAATGCACCGCATGGTTATACCCCGAGGTGATTTGAACCAGCGAACCACCCACCAGAGCGTTGTTTCACCAAATTTTCATTTGGTATTACCCTACGCATTTCTTTAATATATGTGGAACAAAAATATACATAGACACACAAAGGGGGAAATGTTGACAGAAAAATCTTGCGAAGTTCTTGGCCGTTTTTGAGCAACTGTAATGCATCGGCTGCACGTCGACCAGCGCAGCTCCGCGAAAGGGCATTATGAAGTCACTAACCGGCACGACAATGGAAATAGCAGGTGATGCCATACCTCCAGAGAGACAGGAGTTCTGTGCGCCCCGTCATCGCTGATTTAACCATCAGCCCACACCTGATCGCTGCAATTCGGTAGCGGGCTTCGAGAGCATAGCATCAGTAAGACGATACATACCCTGTGTGCATTTCTTTGTAGAAATAATGTGTTCAATTGATCCACGAACGTTTAGTTTTGAATACTGCTGCCGGCGATCACAACTCTTTCCTTCCGTATTAGTATTGGTGCTGACTCCCACTTTAGCTGACACACCAGCCTTACTTTACATTATTTCGCGATACACTGGAATTCACCACGAGAAATAAAATGCCGTGCGGTATTGTCCTTGAAAATGTGTGAGGTCTTTATTTTTCTCGCACTTAGTTCTAATATTGAATTTTTATTTTCTAAAGCGTTGTGAGCCTACCCATTCTCATGTTAAATCAATGCGAAATACTGGCATTAATCTTACTACCGGCACTAATGCAGCAGCTGGAGATTCTCTCACGCCGTTTACGATATACATATACCGCTGATTCCAACTGAGTTAACCATTCATTTCAAAAGACTCCAATTCCCATTAAAGAAGGCTCAAGATGAGAGACAGAGGAGAAGAGCGGATGGACAAGGGGAGGGAGAAAATGGACAGAGAGTGGTGGACGGAGATGGACCGAGAGAGAGGGGGCAAGGCAACCCACCCAGAGCGGATGGGAGGAGTAGGGACGGACAAACATACGGGAAAAGAAGGGGCTGGGAGAGAGAAGGGGGAGGAGGTGGAGATGGAGAAATAGACGGGTTTGTAACTCCAGAAAAAGACCGCAGCACACCTAAAGTGTATATCATATTTTGAAAATGGAATAAGAGAACGGTACTGAACTAGAGCGTCTGAAAAGTGTTCCACGGTACAATACTCTCCTCTATGTAGCGTATAATGATAATCATATGATGATATTTATAAGCATTTCTACGAATAAGTAATTGTGATGTAAAGTTGTGTACCTCCAACCGTCTATCCGCAGTATCTTTGACTACCAACAGTCTGGCTAATCTGTGAGGATGAAAATTCTTGTACAGTAATTACTTACTTTCTCTCGCCGTAGTTTTATTACTGAGCAGAAAATACCGACACTCACATTAAAGACTGTGCTACTCCACAAGCAGCCATTTATGCTCCGGTGTTATCCGCAGCGTACAGAATTCCTGATAGTTTTCGACGAATGTTGCGTCGGTGCTAGTCTATTATTTGCTTTCGGAAGGCAGGCACTGGTGTAATGGGTTGTATGTTGTATGTTAACCTGGGACCTAGAAACGACGAGAGGTTCTGTCCCCGCCGCAGCCGCCATGATCCACAACCCCACGACGACTACCGCAGTCCACTTTATTCCCCCGCCGCAGAACACCGAACCCAGTGTTACTGTGAGGTTCGGCCCCGGTGGATCCCCCCAGGAAACGTCTCACACCAGACGAGTGTAACCCCAATGTTCGCTTGGTAGAGTATGTGGAGAACTTGTTTGCGCAGCAATCGCCGACAGGTGTAATGGGCTACGATGTGTCTGACGCACAATACGACGATTCTCCTTAGTGCTGGTCAGACGTGGTGGACTTGGACATTGATGACTAGTATGCCTGCCATAATTTTCCCATGATTTTCAATATCGGATCACTGTCACTTGGATGTAGCACGCTTGGCCAAATTGAGATCGACACTGAGGCCCACAGGACTATGCAGCATTTTAGTATCCTTCATCGTGATCACAGGGCGTCTGACGCTGTTTACGCCATTTATATACAGTACGAGGCCTGACAGCAACACTAAACTCGATCAACGGTAATGCGCTCAGGTGGCTGTTCCACTGGTCACGCGGAAAATTGCGACTCTAATTAGTTTCACACCGACTAATATTGTGTACATGTACGAAGTTGCACTGACATCTGACAGTAGTTTCTTGGTCTGTCACTTGTTTTTGTAAGAAACTGTATACACTGAAGCGCCAAAGAAACTTGTGTAGGCATGTGGCTGAAATACAGAGAAAAATTTAAACGGGTAGAATACGGCGCTTCGGTCGGTAACACCTACGTAAGACAACAAGTGTCTGGCGCAGTTGTTAGATCAGCTACTGCTACTACAATGGCAGGTTATCAAGATTTTAAGTGAGTTTGAAAGTGGTGTTGTTGTCGGCCCACGAGCGATGGTACACAGCGTCTCCGAAGTAGCGATGGAGTTTTTCGTACGACCATTTCACGTGTGTTTAGGCAATTTTAGGAAAACACCAAATCTCCGACATCGCTGCGGCCGGAAAAAATCCTGCAAGAACGGGACCAACGACGACTCAAGAGAATCGTTCAACGTGACAGAAGGGCAACCCTTCCGCAAAGTGCAGCAGATTTCAATGCTGGGCCATCAAAATGTGTCTGAGTGCGAACCATTCAACGAAACATCATCGATAGTGGCTTTCGGAGCCGAAGGCTCACTCGTGTAACCTTGATGACTGCACGACACAAAGCTTTACGCCTCGCCTGGGCCTGTCAACTCCTACATTTGACTGTTGATGAAAACATGTGGTCTGGTCAGACGAATGTATTATCAAATTGTATCGAGAGGTTGGATGTACGGGTATACAAACCTCACGAATCCGCGGACCCTGCATGTCAGCAGGAGACTGTTCACGCTGGAGGCGGCTCTGTAACGGTGTGGGGCGTGTACGGTTGGAATGATATTGGACCACTGATACGTCTAGATACGACTCTGGTAGGTGAGACGTACGTAAGCATCCTATGTAATCACTTGCATCCATTCATGTTCATTGTGCATTCTGACGAACTTGAGCAATTCCAGCAGGTCAATGCCACACGTCACACGTCCGGAATTTCTACAGAGTGGCTCCAGGAACACACTTCAGAGTTTAAACGTTTCTGCTGCCACCCGTCAGCCCATACATGAACGTTATTGAACATATCTGGGATGCGTGTTACGTGTTGTTTGAAAGAGATCTCCACCCCTTGCACTCTTACGGATTGATGTACAGCACTGCAGGATACATGGTGTCAGTTCCTTCCAGCACTACTTCGCCATGTCGTATTGTGGCACTTCTGCGTGCTTGCGGGGACCCTACAAGATTTTAGGCAGGTGTACCAGTTTCTTTGGTTCTCAGTGTATGACACACAACAAAGCAACACATATGTGCATATGCTCACTTGGAATTTGAGAGAGTCTCTAAGAGGCGTTGCTATTTCAAATTGTCAGAGACGATTGTGAGTGATTGCACATGCAGCAAGTTGGTAAGTTTGAAAAGGTCGAATGTCATTTTTTCTTTAAATGTTATGTTAGAAGGAGGAGAAGTGTTCTCTTACTCCTGTAGGTCTCTTTTTTTCCATTTTTTCTTTTCTTTTTCATTCGAATCTGTTTCGAAAACTTCATTGTTTTAAACATATTCTACACACCTGGAAATGGAAAAAAGAACACATTGACACCGGTGTGTCAGACCCACCATACTTTCTCCGGACACTGCGAGAGGGCTGTACAAGCAATGATCACACGCACGGCACATCGGACACACCAGGAAACGCGGTGATGGCCGTCGAATGGCGCTAGCTGCGCAGCATTTGTGCACCGCCGCCCTCAGTGTCAGCCAGTTCGCTGTGGCATACGGAGCTCCATCGCAGTCTTTAACACTGGTAGCATGCCGCGACAGCGTGGACGTGAACCGTATGTGTAGTTGACGGACTTTGAGCGAGGGCGTATAGTGGGCATGCGGGAGGCCGGGTGGACGTACCGCCGACTTGCTCAACACGTGGGGCGTGAGGTCTCCACAGTACATCGATGTTGTCGCCAGTGGTCGGCGGAAGGTGCACGTGCCCGTCGACCTGGGACCGGACCGCAGCAACGCAAGGATGCACGCCAAGACCGTAGGATCCTACGCAGTCCCGTAGGGCCGGCCGCGGTGGTCTCGCGGTTCTAGGCGCGCAGTCCGGAACCGTGCGACTGCTACGGTCGCAGGTTCGAATCCTGCCTCGGGCATGGATGTGTGTGATGTCCTTAGGTTAGTTAGGTTTAAGTAGTTCTAAGTTCTAGGGGACTAATGACCACAGCAGTTGAGTCCCATAGTGCTCAGAGCCATTTGAACCAAGTCCCGTAGGGGACCGCACCGCCACTTCCCAGCAAATTAGGGACACTGTTGCTCCTGGGGTATCGGCGAGGACCATTCGCAACCGTTTCCATGAAGCTGGGCTACGGTGCCGCACACCGTTAGGCCGTCTTCCGCTCACGCCCCAACATCGTGCAGCCCGCCTCCAGTGGTGACGCGACAGGCGTGAATGGAGGGACGAATGGAGACGTGTCGTCTTCAGCGATGAGAGTCCCTTCTGCCTTGGTTCCAATGATGGTCGTATGCGTGTTTGGCGCCGTGCAGGTGAGCGCCACAATCAGGACTGCATACGACCGAGGCACACAGGGCCAACACCCGGCATCATGGTGTGGGGAGCGATCTCCTACACTGGGCGTACACCTCTGGTGTTCGTCATCGTCGTGGGGACACTGAATAGTGCACGGTACATCCAAACCGTCATCGAACCCTACGTTCTACCATTCCTAGACCGGCAAGGGAACTTGCTGTTCAAACAGGACAATGCACGTCCGCATGTATCCCCTGCCACCCAACGTGCTCTAGAAGGTGTAAGTCAACTACCCTGGCCAGCAAGATCTCCGGATCTGTCCCCCATTGATCATGTTTGGGACTGGATGAAGCGTCGTCTCACGCGGTCTGCACGTCCAGCACGAACGCTGGTCCAACTGAGGCGCCAGGTAGAAATGGCATGGCAAGTCGTTCCATAGGACTACATCCAGCATCTCTACGATCGTCTCCATGGGAGAATAGCAGCCTGCATTGCTGCGAAAGGTGGATATACACTGTACTAGTGCCGACATTGTGCATGCTCTGTTGCCTGTGTCTATGTGCCCGTTATTCTGTCAGTGTGATCATGTGATGTATCTGTCCCCAGGAATGTGTCAATAAAGTTTCCCCTTCCTGGGACAATGAATTCACGGTGTTCTTATTTCAATTTCCAGGAGTGTATTTTTATATAATTAGGACATGTTAGTTAAGCCAAATCAAATTGCTCTACGCACTATGGGACTTAACATCTGAGGTCGCCAGTCCCCTAGAGTTAGAACTAGTTAAACCTAAGTAACCTAAGGACATCACACACATCCATTCCCGAGGCAGGATTCGAACCTGGGACCGTAGCAGCAGCGCGGCTCCAGGGCTTAACCGACTAGAACCGCTCGCCACAGCGGCCGGCTCCACATCAGATGCTTTGTTGGTAGTGAATATGGCGTATCAGTGATAAATACGTGAATATGAGTCAAAGTATCCGTGTCAGAATTTTTAGAATACTTCTTCGCAAAACAGTTATAATACTTTTTTGCAAGATATTTATTCATGTGTACAAAGCGACTACGTTCTTAACATCATCGACTGTCATTAATGCCAATTATTTTGTGGTTCCTTTGACGAAGCAGATGAGAAAGGCAATATAAGAGTGGTGTGTGCACCAACAATGCTGACAAATGAATTGGTACCGCCACACGCATAACTGGGTACCGGGATCCCACGATTGCATCGCCATAGTCATACGAGACCAGCAGCTGAAGTGATGGCATGGGTTCATAGTTTCTGGTTAGCACAACTGGTAATTTTCACTTGAGCCATTTCACTTCTCTTGTGTTAAGTCCAGATCGTTCAGCCTATCTCCGAGGACTCTGTGATGTTATATTTCATGAACATAACAAAATCCCGCTGGTTTCCTGAGCTGTCCTTGCCTATCTCTACACCAATGTTGGTTTGGATTGTTTTCCTGTGCAGCACGGCCTCCAATTCGCTCACACAAGGAAAAAGTCTGGTCATGACTTTCAGGGAAAATGAAATTCCAACGCAGTTATTTATAAACTCTGCCCTAGTGCAACAGTATAGAAAGGCGTACCTGTATCCGTCATCACAATTCAGTTCGACGCGATACATAGCCTTATTAGAACCACTGTTCGTGCGAGAGGTCGCAGCTCTGTGGGCTACGAATGGCATTCGAAACATAAGTTACTCATTTCGTCCCCCCTAAGACAACTGTGCAATAAGAGTGGCGCATTTTCAGAATAGGGTACGTACTGTGGGTTTCCAGCAGACACCTGCGGCGGTACGGATAACAGGTGCACGGCAGCGCGGGAGTGAAACGGAGCAGCAGCTGGGTAGGTGCTCCAAACTTGATAGAGGCAGGCAGTACGATTGTTGTGCGAAAAACGTCTAAACTGCATACAGACTCACCCTGAAATTTTGTCGGTACATCATCCAAATAGAATGTTGCATCTGGTTGTAGTTAAATTTCATCAGACCGCACGACGCTGGTGTTGGTGATGTGGAAAGCCATCTACATCGACCTTAGACTTCAACTTCCAGGCAATCAGGGAACTGATTCGTAGCAATTTGCAAACAATGAGAACCCTCACACAGCCGTTCTTGAGTGAATTCGTGAAAAAGGAGCGAATTTTCATCGTCGGGGAATTGCACTGCTGGTAGAAATCAGCTTCCGTTGTTGATAGAGATTTGATGACTTTGTTGAAAAGTGGTGTCGTGGTTCTATGTACTCTGAAGTGTAATGCAACATTCAGGAAAAGTTATTGTCGTGCCATAATAGAGCGCAAGTTACTTTCTTAAGTACCCTCGTGAATTTCACACCATGTATTGTACCACCCCAAAAATAGAACCCATAATAACCAGCCTTTTTGTTGCAAAAAAAAAAAAAATAGCAAAAATAGTCATCCTGACAGTGACATCTGCTACTGACAACAAAATGTACACTCTTTTCAGTTGGATAAAAGAACTGTTACATAAATAGTAATGACTATCATAAAGAAATGACTAAATGAAAGAATACAATGTGATACAAAACCGAAACATTGAAAAAAGAATTCAAAAATGATTACTTACAAAGTTTAGAGCACAGACCATAAATCGACCAAAGAAAACATTTATCCTAAAAGATTCGGTAATGAAGATGTTAACTTCATTTCTCTCCTGTATTCTGCAACAGAAGTACGCATGTTAAGCGCTACTAGATTGTTTTAAAACTGATCTGAAGTTTTACGATATCGACTGGAAGTATCAGTCAGAAGTCGGAGTGAAGTAGAATCTTCTTTACCGTCTGGACAAATAACGGCATTTTGGTGAATACGACAGAAAAGTGAATCGTGTGATTACCGATTTGTGATGGGACTTAGCCTTCGTCATAATTAATAGTCACTTACATCAAAGGACACAGAAAGAGACTGATCGACGACATAATATCGATTATTAGACTTGAGGAGACTGCAACTAAACGCAACACCGACAAAATTAGAATTTCGTCCTGTCGTCAGAAGTTAACTTCAACGTTTGAATTACTAATGATAACATATGCAGTTCTTTGAATGATATATCGGCGTGTGTGCTCAGCGTAGGGACAGACAATAACTACAAAGAACAATAAACCTTAATTTAACTTAATGGCCATGTCGCCTACATCACTTCATTTAAAGTGTACTCGTGAAATTAACTAATTATTCTGACAACAAAGAAGTGTCAAGTGAATTAGTGATAATTTAAATGAGATCAGCAATAACCTTACATCAAAATCACGACGCATTCTGAACATTGCTCAAGGGTATGTTATCTCTGGAGTTACGTCGTGCAGTTGGTGAATACGCGACGTAGCGACCCCTAGACGACGGAATAATAATTAACAGCTTAATATCGTCGCAAAAATTCATAATGCTGCCGCGGCTTGGATGATGGAATGAGGTTTGAAGACAATATTTGTTAACGTTTGATTAACCATTCTCAATCCGGGCATAAGACGTATAGTCAGCAAGATCGCGTACACTGAAGGGTCTGTAGTGAACAGGCAAAGGACGTTAGGTTATTTCGGGTCAATGGAGGCATCGCGCCATGAGTGGTGCAGTCGCTACAATTATAAGTGAAGAAGTTCGACAGGCAACGGACACAATGGCTTTCCTTACAAGCAAGGGTAGCGCACACACTCCATCGTGCTGCCCCATCGAGACAGTGATATAATTGTCGAGATACCGTATCCGAAAATAAGCAAACCACACGACGAGGTTTTTTTTTTTTTTTAGTAGTTACAGTTTGGCGTTGTCGTGATCGACGGAAGCCGTTCCTCGTCATCTCGACTGAGACATTCATCACCATCGAGCCGAGAGAGAACGGAGCCACAGTATACACACAAAGGACCTACAAAGTTAACCATATTTTTGTGTTATGTATTGTCGCAGTCGTGTGTGTTAAGAATTATTTTATTCCTTTTCTACCATCCTTTATAATATTCTAATCTGTCTTTTTTTTAGAACACTTACATGTACATGTATTACTGCTTCAGTTCCTTTTCTCATACGATTGAGTGTTCACCACCTTTCAGTTACTGTACAGAATGTATAATAATAAATATGTACTTACATATACAGCTCTAAATCGGGCATTATATTTACAGTGTGCAACCGCTATATTTGTAGGCCGGGACGCCGTTATCTTTTCCCCAGTATATCGATTCATCTTCCGTGCTATCGGCTGCCGATAATGCTAATTTTTAAATATCTGTTTCTCGGATTCCCGATATTTTTAAAAATGTCGACAGTCTTAGTAAGAACTACTTACCTCCCCACGGGGTGGCGACGAGAAAGCAGTGTAGCACTTAACGCTGAATACCCGTGCTTCAGTCATCCAGTATTTGAATATGAGAGCACTTAGTGCCTTGCCACAAGCTTTACACACAATTTCAATTCCTTGCTTAACTTCCTCTTGCTCACAACCCCACAAAATTTCGAAAGGGAGAAAATGCTGGCAACCGCTTGGTATTTTCTCGCTTTCCACGCAGTAAAACTGCTGGATGAAGCATCACCTTTTAACTTATTACTTAGTTACTACTAATTGTACTCGTGACACGTTTTGCAGGCAGTATTGACGTACACCATTGACTGTATGAGCAAAATTATATTATTGTACGACACGCAGATTTTCAGATATGATGCCATATACACTGTGACGAGTGAAAAATTTCTCCAACTTAAATTACGTTTCAATTTAGTACTTCTTTAATACGAACCTTCTTCGAAGCGCGTTTGGCAGACATTACCCACATACGCCACTGAATATATCTACAAATGTATATCGATGTACGATTCACTGTTCAGGAGCCATGACGTCAAATACTGAAACGTGTGAAAAAAATTACCGCCTAATGAATGGTGTTTGAATGTATTTATTTCTTTACTGCTAACTCTGTTCCCAACGCATTTGAAAGACAGTATCCACATATGTCGCTGAATGTAACTACAAACATACATCATTGTACGATAAATAATTCAGAAAATAATATGCTAGCTACAGGCTCAGCAGTTGGCCATTATATTTTGTAATACAGATGAAATTTGTTTTGGCCGATAAACGAGAACATTTAATAGAATCCAACTTCTTTAAGAAATATATGACCTGGACAGGAGGCGGTACTGATTAAGGTGAATTACTAAGAGTTTTTTTAGCTAAATTCTATTGCAAGTTAAGTTTCGCTTTTCAAAAACATCTGACAATTGAAGTTACATTACTCACAATTGATTCACAAAAAATGAGATACAAATAGCAAGTATTATCTAACCTGCGTGAACCAGTAAAAATGCAAATCATCGAATTACATATAGCTCTATTAACAAATCTTAGAAACATTACAAAAGTTATCAAAACAGTTTACGTACATTCTGGGGTCGCTCAACAATTAGAAATTATCAGCTAACTCATCTATACTAACGCGCTGGCAAAAACAAAGTCATAAATGTTTAACATTTTTACCTTGCTTGCATGAAGACTTCTGCTTCCAAGTTCTACAATACTGACATACCTAAATTAATCTAACACTTTTGGCTTCACAAAGCACACCACCAAAATTGGCAACTGTATCGTCTTTCCCTCACAGACAGCTACCTACAAATTTTCACTAAGTGCTCTTTTACTCCGACACTATAATAATCTCAGACCAGAAGCAGTATCTCTGGGTTAGCGATATAAAGCCTATCAAAGAGGTACATCGTTTACAAAATCATATTCGGGTGTCACATACGAATGTGCCCTAGCAGACTCATTTCAGAATATTGAGTGGAGACGTACAAATGTGCGTAAGTTGTATTGTACAGGTGCCAAATGTTAGTTTGTGGGATGGAGTTTCATGCTTGTTCGGTTGGTCGGTCATACAGAGACTGTCAACGCTGCTTGTGGATGGTACTAGAGCTGTTGTCCACTGATATCCCATACGCGATCGGTTGGTGACGGACGTGGTGATCGAGCAGACCAAAGCTTCAAGTAGAAATGGTTCAAATGGCTCTAAGCGCTATGGGACAACATCTGAGGTCATCAGTCCCCTATACTTAGAACTACTTAAACCTAACTAACCTAAAGACATCACACACATTCATGCTCGAGGCAGGATTCGAACCAGCGACCGTAGCGGTCGCGCGGTTCCAGACTGAAGCGCCTAGAAGTACTCGGCCACAATAGCTGGCTTGCTAGTAAGAACCATCAGCCTTGATTTGAGGTAAGTGTTATAACAGGTAGAGAAGGGGAGTAGGAGATGGACAGAGGAAGAAGGAGGAAATGGGCAGGCGAGATAAGCAAATGGACAGAAAGAGTGGGGGGAAGGAGGTGGAAAGAAAAGTTAAGGTGGAGTTGGAGAGGCAGTAGGGGAGGGGGGGGTTGGAGGATGGACAGAGGGGAAGTTAAAGGAGGAAATAAATTAATAGAAGATTAGAAAAAATGGATAACGAGCGAGCGACGGGTACACAGTCAGTTTTCTATAACTTTTCGCCTCGGAATTCTAATGGCCTGCAGCTCAGATAAACAAAATAGCAATCCAATAACAATGAGGCTGTGATCGATCTCACAATAGATGAGCTACGTTCTGCCACTTTAAACTATCATAACTGTCATACAGACTTTCTGAAGAAAGCGAGGATTTATAAATTGTTTACGAAGAGTGCCTTTACGAAGGACAAATGCCGTTACGTTACGGAATGATACAAGGGACACGGTTTCACCGAACGAGGATCAAACTTTCCGTCGCGAAGCTGGCGACACAATGAGCTCAGCTGGGGCTCCGCGATGCGTGTGGCATGCGGGTACGCATTGACGCTCGGCGGGCAGCGCAGGCTTTCCGGCGCCTGGTGTGCGGCGGAGGGTGCGTGGAGCCGATCCCTCGCCACAATGGCCGGCGCGCCCATTGTCCTGCGTGCGCCGCGCAGATAAGCCCCGGCAGGTTTCACTCGGCACGCCGTTTATCTGGGCCGGCGTCGCGGCTAATACGTGTGCGAGTCGAACCGCGCACGTCACAATCCGCGCGCGCCCGCCGCGGCTCGCCGGTCTTACATACTGTATGTCCAGGTCGGTGAACCGTGTCACGCGTGCAGTTGCTGCAAATCGTATTGTCGTTGCTCTTCCTTCGAAATTTTTTCGGGTTGTCCAATCGGCAGCTGTTCGTCTGTCGCTCACAATACGCTTTTCAATTCTTGCCGAATGTGTAAACAAGAAACGTTACAACTGATCGGCAGCTATTGTTTGTGAGCTTTACGTCCTCGCTATTAAAAGGGATTAAAAAATAAAGAAAAGAATCTTCGGAAAGGAAAACATATCCATACAGACAGACACACACACACAAACACACACACACACACACACACACACACACAAGCACGCACTGAGTTTAGCAGTACGCGAGAAAAATGAATGGTGGAGATTATCGTCGGAAAACGAAACAATAAAGTGGTGCCTGAACTCAACTTTCGTTGCTTCTGTTCTTAACTAAATCTCATGACGGGTCACCGCACACAGTAATAGACAGGTATAAATTCATACAAATATTTAGAGCTCATTTTACACGGAAAAAATGAAAAACCAATTTACAACAACAGTTTACATAGAAAATCCGTACGGAGCTAGAAATAGGAATGAATTTTGGGAGTCAGAGCCATCGGACGTCAGACCCATCTGTAGGAGCAAAATAGTGATTTCTACGTAGAGGGACATTGAGTAAAAAATACAACACTTTTTACCTTTGCCAGATTTTGTTGAATAATGCGAAATTTATTGTCAAACGTCGTGGAATATTCTCGCTGCTACCACTATAGTTTCACCAAGATGCGATTGGTGATGGAGCTATACGCAGACTTCAAAATAGGGTCTGCAGCGAAGGTGCCTTTCAAGCAGAGATCTGTCACTGAACTTGGTTCAAAACCAAAGAATCGCAGATATTCATAGGCCATTGCAGAACACTTACGGAGACTGAACAAAAGCACGGTGAGTCGTTGGGCGAGGCGCCTGTCACCATCGCATCAAACGAATCCTCTGTCACCCGTGCTATCCGGCAGCACACGGATGTGACTGCTACAGTGCTGGAATGTGTGGACACTCTCATTCCAGTTAACCAACGGATCGCAATCAAATTCCTCGTTCCGGAACTGGACGTCTCTATTGTGTAGTGCTGACGGATTCGTCCACCAGTCGTGTTACTCAAAGGGTTTCCTTGCGCTTAACAGAGGACCATAATGAGCAACGAAGGACCATCTGTGCGAAAATGGTAGCGCATTGCAGCACTGACAGAGTCTTTTGTCGAAAATCTTGACTGGCGATGAAGTAGATGTTCATCACTTCGGACAGCAAACGAAACGGCAATCCACACAGTGGTGCCACACCACGTCTCCTCCGAAAAAAGTTGAAAACCGCACACTCAGCCGCAATTAATGGTTATTCTGTTTGATGTCCTTCCCCATTGTGCAACGATCAACTCTGATGTGTATTTTGCTACCCTCAATAGACTGAAAAAACGACTTGAGTTGGTTCTTCGGCACAAAAATGCAAAATAACTGCTTCTTCTCCAAGACAAGGCAAGGTTTCGCTTTAGTCTGTATACGCGAGTGGAGCTCACAAAACTTCATTGGACGAGAAGCGGTACCTGGATGATAGTGGGGTTATTGATAACAGCTGGCCGCGGTGTTCTAGCGGTTCTAGGCGACTGCTACGGTCCCAGATTCGAATCCTGCCTCGGGCATGGATGTGTGTGATGTCCTTAGGTTAGTTAGGTTTAAGTAGTTCTAAGTTCTAGGGGACTGATGGCCACAGATGTTAAGTCCCATAGTGCCCAGAGCCATTTGAACCATTTATTGATAAGGTAAGACGCTGGTTCCGACATCGACCAGTAGAGTGGTACGATCAGTGCTTACAGGCCCTCTCAGGAAGGTGGTGTAATGCGATGACACTGAACGGGAGTTATGTTCAAAATTAGAATGTTGTATCCGAATATGGTGTATTGGTATACTGAATAAAACCAACCTGGTTTCAGAAAGAAATGTGTTTCATTACTTGTTGAACGAAGATAAAAGATGCAAACGATCTCAACAACTTAGAAAACGCTTGAGACTTGTACAGTAAGAAATCGAATATATATCAAACGGAACGTAGATTTACCTGAAGAATTTTTGTACGGAAATCCATATTCCGATAGAAACTGATCTGTCGACCTGGGCGTAGCTGTCATATAATGAGAGCAGTGTCTGACTCCCTTAACGAACATCTTTTTTTAAATATCGATGGTCGTTTGCAACTTGCTTCACTTCTCTTACGTACTGATATAAGCTAATCGGTGTAACTAGCAACATCTCAGTATCGCTTGGCACAGAGTAACTGATGGAGTATGTAGCAGTATCGTGTAGGCGGTAACCAGTAAGTACACGTTACATTTGACCGGCTATACAGAGAATCCAAATCACAGCCAAATCATTCCAAACGTATTAGATCAGTCCAGACTGAATACTGAAAGAGGGAAAACCGTAAAACAAGCAACTATTGGAGACTGTATCGTAAGGCTCCAAGCGATTAATGCGGATCGTAGGATTCAAGACGTTCCTCATGGCAAATGCTAAAATTTCTTACTATCTGTGCTTTAAAAAGTCTGTTGATGAATGCTGAGAGATTAATTTTGTATATAGAAGGTGGTGTCAGACTTATTATTACTTCGACGGAATACATATCGGTATGAATAGCCGATAGGGCGGTAGCGGACGTGAATTACGACGTGTCAGACGATGGGGTAGGATGACACAGAAAACATGGAGGAAGAAGAGTGTGGCTGATGGTATCATACTCTTCTACATTTTTGAAATGTATAGATTCGAGGATTTGCGATGAAATATAAAAGGCTCGTTACAAGACAACGACTCTGCAGATAACGACAGCACAGTACAGCTTCAGTGCGTATTCTCGCCATCACAGCTTCTTTGGGGAGTCGATGGATGGATAAGATGACGTGGTGCGTACGGAACGTCTGTTGGAGTCAGGACGACAGTCAGTCAGCATTTGCTCTGTCGCTATGTGGCAGTTACAGCAAGATGACTAGGAGTGCGCTGCCGGCTTGGCTTGCTTACGGAAGTCGACGCCAAGGAGTCAGCTACGTAGTACATAGACAGTGGAGCCAGCAGTGTGACCGGGCTTAGGCTGCGTAGCAGTGCTGATGGCTGCTTCTCCGCCTGCAGAAACAGCCGCTAAACATCGCTTGTATCAGAAGACGCCCGTGTTGTTCGACTCCAGCTATCCTGTTTACAGCGGGTGTTATTGGTTCAAATGGCCCTAAGGACTGTGAGAATATCTGAGGTCATCAGTCACCTAGACGTAGACCTACTAAACACCTAACTAACCTAAGGACACCACACACATACATGCGCGAAGCAGGATTCTAGCCTGCGACCGTAGCAGCCGTGTTGCTCCCGACTGAAGCGCCTAGAGCCACGGCCACAGCGGCCGGCTGGATGTTATTCTCATGGTGTTTGAAGGCAATGCTGCAATATCACAGCAGTGTTGGTCTCACCACCAGCGCTGTCTGGTATGCTGAATTTTGTTTGTCGTTTGCTTCTTCAAGGCGATACTTGTTACGCAGTCTCTTAAAGACGCTGTGGTCACAGTCGTTTAAGGTCTTTTTACTGGTCATTGGTTGCTGGCTACGTTGTTTGTTTAAGCACTTAATCCTAGCCGGCCGGAGTGGCCGTGCGGTTCTAGGCGCTACAGTCTGGAGCCGAGCGACCGCTGCGGTCGCAGGTTCGAATCCTGCCTCGGGCATGGATGTGTGTGATGTCCTTAGGTTAGTTAGGTTTAATTAGTTCCAATTTCTAGGCGACTGATGACCTCAGAAGTGAAGTCGCATAGTGCACAGAGCCATTTGAACCATTTGCATTTCATCCTATAGTTAGCTAGCAAAAGAAGCAGCTGTTAGTTTTATGTTTGAGCATATAAATGATTCTTTTCTCTTTTTAACAATCAGCTGTTATATTTTAAAACTTATTTCTAGCTTTCCACATTTTCGCCTTTAAAAAAATTAAAATATCAAGAGTTTAATTTATGTAGAATTACACATTTTAAAACGTTCTTTTAAAATTCGTAATTGTTATGTATTAAGGTTTATTAGATTTGTTGTAGGACAATTGTTAAGACAGAGTTTTAATATTTTTCGTTACAGAGGTTCAACATGGGACTATAGTTACTGTACATTCTAATTTTTCTTATTTCTATAATAAATGGCAACTGTTTTTATGTGTTTTAAGTTAGAGCTATAACAGCAAAAAGACACACTTCCCAAAATAATATTTTCCCCACCTCAAGTTTCATTAAAAATAGCTTATGACCTGCGACTTAACTCTCGTACGTGTGTGTCACGTACATTGCACACAACTCCTGTTCCCCCTCTCTCAGCCCATCTTCTTCCCCTTCTCTGTCCGCTCTTCTCCTACTCCTTCTCCTTTCTCTGTCCATCTGCTCCTCCCCTCTCTCTCCTCCTCCTGTGTCACCCCCACGCCAACGGAAGCTAGGTGTTCCTTTCCTCCACGGTGCTTTTTTCCAGACAGTAAGTGTTATTTGTGTCGTGTTTGATAGCAGTTGAGCTAGTGCTTTATATTCTTTTTTTTATATTTGTGCTAACTGAGGAACCCTACGTTTCAAAGATATTGATTTATTCCAGCCTTCTGTTGATCTACCTCCTTCTGCCTTCTCTTTCAGTTCTTCTCTTCTTGCTTGTCTCCTTGCCCCTCGATCTTACCACCACTCCTCTCTCTCTGTCCATCTTCTCCTCTCCCTTTCTCTGTTCGTTATCCTCTTATTCCCCACACCCATAACGAAATGGAAGATTGGTTGTTTTCACTTGCACGGTATCCCTTTCCAGACAGTAAGTAACACAGTGGTCAAAACAAATGTTTCATATTGGTTTGCTGTCAATATTGGGCACAACAGGAAACAAAATTGATTCTGCCATATCAGAAACAATCACAAGAAAACAAATTTTAATATAATAAACAGGTTTACACCTGAATAACCTTGAAAAAAAGATTGTGGTTTGGCAGACTTTTTACCAAATTGTCCATATTAGCCTGTGGGATACTATCCATTCACCCACTGCTGCTTATATGATGCCCTGTAAGTTCTACCTAGCGACAATGTAACGAAACAACGTTAATTTAGCAAATGATTTGGAATTACTTTAATGAAACTCACACTTCTGAAATCATGCAACTGATACCAATTGTATCGAGATGTTAAGAGTATTTGTTCATTCAGCTAAGAATAAAATAATGAACGTTTATTATGAATGTCAAGACTTTAATATTCACGACGTAATTTGAAAGTGCAAAAATATTTGCCGATGTAAATAGAAATCAAGAACATCCACTGAGGGTTTTTAAAGTACGGTCGTATGGATGACCTTGGCCCAAAGGATGCGTGGGTAGAACAGAGAAGAGGCATGTGGAAGGCAGTAGCAGTAGAGCTGCAGGCGACGAATCCTGGCTTGCTTTCGTAGCAGGTCTTGTAAAGAAAGTTTATGTGGTAAAATGTGTTAAAACTGTGGCTACTGTTGTGAAAATTGGTGTGGCAGCGCCATCTACATACTACAATCGTCTCTGTAAATTACAACTCTAGGAAAGCAAGATTATCCAAGATTATTCTAATATGGGCTTTTGGTATATGAAGAAATCGCTACTGCAGGTGGTGTGGTAGGAGTATATTAATTCTAACTTACGAGAGAGACGAAGAGCCATACTGGAATCTACATCTACAGCTCCATCACCGATTGAATTTCTAAGGTAAGAATTACTTTATGAAATGTAATTAGATAAGATAGCAAGTGAATATTACAGTCAGTTCCTCATGTGTTTATTTTCTCAGTAGAAATTGAGAGCCTTAAAATTAAATTCTGTTAGGTTACGCATAGTTACAAAGTGTTGAACATCCTTTCAGTCAGAATAAAATTAACTGTTCTGAAGTGCAGAGTCAGTGGTGATGTTGAACTGAGCGGTAAAAGCTTTCGATTTCATTTGGAGGAGGGAGCCAATTTTTGCTGGTGTGGCGAGGGTCGACGTGCTAGCAGTTCGGTCGTTGCACAAAGCGGCCAGCGCCAGAAATTCTCGGAAGGCAGTAACGTCGGCGAATCAAGCTTCTTCTAGTGTCGTAAACTATTACTGAGAATATGTCAAGCATTTCAAGAGAAAACACACCTTTCATAGTAGCAGAAAGCTATGATTTTTGCAGTTAAAAAGAACTACTTTACCTGCTATGAAAAATTACAAGAAGCACGATTATACGAGATTCGTGTACTGCAGTAATTTATGTGAACCGGTCATACGATGCAATCGCTGGGTTTGGTTACAACAGGACGATTGCGGATCACTCATTTTAGCATGAGCCATGTACTATCAGTGCAACTGAGATCTGGAGAATAGAGAAGCCATTCCATCCAACTGATTCTTTGCCCTGCCAGGAAAGTGTTCACAAGACTGTTACCATGGAAGCATACTATCTTCCTTTAGCGTGAATACCGTTCCAATATGTTCACAAAATGTAGTCACAACGTTTGCAAGGATGTCGTCCCGATGCTTCAGACCATTCTTCCTCTCTTTTATTGGCGCACGGGGAGCCCTGCGGCCATACATGATTCTACCCTAAAACTGAGTAGACTGTGTTTATAATGGTAGCGACCCACAACACGTTTAGGGCATAAACGTTTTTTTCGTTGCCTCTACACATGAATATGAGTATTATCAGTTTCGATATTGATGCAGGTCTCATTGGGAGACTGCTTTCCACTGCTGCCTGGACCATGAAGAGTGGATCCGTGCCCATAGAACAGAAGCCCCTCTCTGATTCACAGGAGGTGGCTTGAGAGGTCTTCTGGCACGTAATCTCTGCTCATGGACACTATTTCTTATCATTAGTGTTGATACCTGCATTCCTCTACTTGTTTAGAACTACCATCTCCGATGTGTAGCATTGTGTTGAGGACTCAGATCACGTACGTGATCTGGGGTTGAAGCATTCTGTGTGCTGTTGTAAGCAAGCATAGATTTAGCGCACCTGTTGTTTTCCTTTTGCGACCAATTCTGTGAGATCCTCAACTGATTGTATCGTAGAAAACTGTTGATGTTCTAAAGACATTAGTTTCACTCTCAGCGATATCCGCTGCGACGTCACCCGCCTCATTCCCTGTTCCACTACAGTGACTTTGCGCAGTCACTGATCGCAGTTTGATATTGGTCCAACCGTCCTGGAGGGACATAGCTCTCGTAATGACATGCAGCACAACTACTACAATGTTTTTAGGGCACGGGTGTTCCCAGACTACAAAAACTGCGCACTCACTGTAGAAACGTTGACTGTTAACGCTAGAATTACGTTACCAACAAATCAACGTACTGATATCAAACGTCTTTCTGGAATACAGTGTTAAAGTTTCGGCAATACTTAACATTTATTTCGACCACTGTATGTGTACAGTTTGGTTGACATCGATACAGTAGTTTCAGTGGATATGATGAACGTGTATACATACACTCAAGCTCATACATTAAGGATAATGCTGGTACATGATGAAACAACGCTCTGGTGGGTGGTTTGAGGGTTTAAATCCCCTCGGGGTAAGACCATGCGGCGAATTTGACCTGCGGTCATCGCACGGTGGCGCTGGCAGCAGTCCACATATGCACATGTGTGTTAGTGCATGTCAGAGTACGGTATAGCGAATAAGTATGCAGACGTTTTCAGACGTGCTAATGCTGACTGTATGTTTTAAATGGCTCAAAGAACACATATTGATGATGTTATGGGGTAAAATACTAGAGCAACTGGTGCCTGGTCAAACACAGCAGGTTGTAGCATGGGCCCTCCAAGTGGTACAAATTGTGATCTCAGGTATATGGCAACGATTTCAGCAGACGGGAAACATGTCCAGACGATACAGTACTGGACGTTCACAGTGTACAAAACCACAAGAATACCGATATCGCACCATCAGTGTCCGCAGATGGCCAAGGATTACTGTAGGTAGCCTCGCTCAGGACTTCACTGCAGCCACTTGAACAGTTCTTTCTAGACACACAGTCTGCAGACTACTGAACAGACATGGTGTATTCGCCCGGAGACCTGCAAAGTGCATTCCACTGATCCCTGGTCACAGGAGAGCCCGTAATGCTTGTTGTCTAGAACACAGTACGTAGTCATTGGAACGGTGGTCCCAGGTTATGTTGACGGACGAGTCCAGGTACAGTCTGAACAGTGATTCTCGCCGGGTTTTCATCTGGCGTGAACCAGGAATCAGATCCCAACCACTTACTGTCCTTGAAAGGGAGCTGTGTGGAAGTCGTGGTTTGATGGTGTGTGGTGGGATTATTATTGGTGCAGGTTCACCCCTGCACGTCTGACAGAGGAATAGGTCAGGTGTATCGGGACGCCATTTTCCACCAGTATGTCCACCTCTTCAGGGGTGCAGTGTGTCCTACCTTTCTCCTGATGGATGATAACGCACTACCCCACGGAGGTGCCATCGTGGAGGAGTAACTTGAAACAGAAGACATCAGGCGAATGGAGTGGCCTGCCTTTTCTCCAGACCAAGCCACATGGAGCACGTCTGGGATGCTTTCGGTAGACGTATCGCAGCTCGTCTTCAAACCCCTAGGACACTTCAGGAGCTCCGACAGGCACTGGTGCAAGAGTGGGAGGCTATACCCCAGCAGCTGCTCGACCACCTGATCCAGAGATTGCCAACCCGTTGTGCGGGTGTACGTGTGCATGGTGATCATATTCCACATTGATGTCGGGGTGCATACGCAGGAAACAGTGACGTTTTGTAGCACATGTGTCATGGGACGGTTTTCTCAACTTATCACCAATACCGTCGACTTAACAGATCTGTGTCGTGTGTGTTCCCTATGTGCCTATGCTATTAGCGCCAGTTTTGTGTCGTGCGACGTTGTGTGGCGCCACATTCTGCAATTATCCTTAATTTATGACCATGAGTATACAAACACACACTTTAAAAGATGTAGAGGTATTGATTGTATTGGGTCGCATGTAAAGGTGCTGTATATTGAAGGACATGCATCATAAGCATTCAGCAGTGCGCTACAGATGTGTTAGCTTTCATGTCTACACAACACAGTAAGTTGTGTTACTCTCTGATTATCGCTACACTTAATGTCTATTCTCTGTGCGAAATCATGGAAAATATTAATGTGTAAGTGCAGCTCGAAAAGTAATTGAATAATTGACTAGGTAGGAAAGGACAGGTCGCAAAATTGTTAGGAAATTGGAATGAACTCCGTCAATACCTGCGCGAACCGTCAGAAGTGATGTCAGATAAATATCGGGCTGGCATGACACACGATATACGTGAATTCTTCATCTAGAGTTTCAAGAAAATTATAGATTTCATTTATTTAGTGACAGGCACCATCCACTCTGGGTGAGTTTTCCTATCGAGATCCACACTTATTTTGCTGACACACAAGAAAATTTCTTACGGAAGCTTTTGGGAATTACCAGAAAGAACCGCAATTTCGTTTTGTGCCCATCTACATCGGTCGTGAAACGAAAGTAGTTCTTCGATATCACAATTGTTCTGTCTCCCAGCTTTGAATGTTGCTGAAGATACCAAGAATGAGGCAGGCTCGTAATGGAAGTTTCATTACTGCTGTTGAGCGTGAGCGTCATGGCTGCGTTCGATAAATGCTATATAATGAGTATTGGAAACTTTGATTATCGTCGCACTGGTCCAACTCTCCAGCGTAATTTGTCGGTTATTTCATTAAATACCGATATGCCCAAGTTCATACGATTCGTTTGAGCAGCAGGGCCACTATAGATTTCCGATATCCAATGAGAATGTTCATAATTTCGTTCGCGGTCGTCTGTGCGTACTCAGCAAAACGCATATGCTTACCTTGTCCACTTGGCAGCGATGAACAAGAAATAACCCAAATGAATGAAGACTCTTTAATGTTTCAAATGTTCTGCCTTTTCTAAGGTAACAACCGTTATAGTAATTTCTGTGACTACAGGAAATTATGCTTATAACCTTCCCTTTCCTGTACGAAATGGCGTGAACCAAGCCGGTTTTATTGTAACTGTTACGTAAATTCAACTTAAGTACTACTCAAAATATAATTACTGCATATGAATAGATTGATAAAAAAGTGAACGATTTTTTTTCTCCATGGAGAGGAATCAAACTGGACCAGCGAATTTCTGTTGCTTATTTCCAAAGATATTAAATCTTATTCAAATTATGAGTAACATTTGATGACAATATGAAATTCCAGGAAATTTCTCCCCTAAATACCGCGTTTTTAACTTCATAAACTGCAGTGAGTAGCTCGTCAGTATTTCAAGTTGCTATCAAATGACTGTCTGAGCAAACGTATTTTGATAGCGAAAGAGTAATACTGAGCGCTACAATGCATAATTCTCTTTCTAATTACAAGATCCCTGGTCATTGGAAGTTTCATTTCGTGTTCACAATATTTTTGCTTTTCTCAATTCGCGACATCATCTGTGCAATGCTGTATGTTTTTCCGCTACAGTAATGTTTAATTAACTGAAATAAAATTTTTGAGCGATATGTTTCTGTCTCAAATGATACTTATCACCTCTCTGGTGATAAATTTGGCCGTCAGACAATGAGAAGCGTCCGTAGTTTCCTGTTCCTGTTTTGTTTGGCTCTATTCTGTTCGATTTGGGAGAAAGTTGAGGATTCTCTGGTATTGATCTGCGCCGGTTCAGAGCTTCGCAACAATGAAGATAACGGGCGAGGTCTTTCCTATTATTTGCCGTCTGAATAATTTTTTTTTTTTTTGGTCAACGGTCTTCTTACAGCTTTGATGCAGCCCGCCACGAATTCCTTTCCTATGCCAACCTCTTCATCTCATCTAGAACGCTCGGTCACCATCCGTAATTACGATATATGAGAACACATTTAGTTATTCTTTCCAAAACACTGACGTGTGCTACAGTTGATTTGTGCTACTATGCTGCTACACATTTTAACTGGTGAAATTATAAATATTGTAAATATTAATGAAATACACCTTTACAAACGCAGCAATACTTCCTAAAGCTATGAACTGTTTTTATTGTCAGCTGGAGAGCAATTTTCTTTTAAGCACATAGCCTCTTCAGATGTCTTTTGAAATAAGAATGTAATTACTAACTGACAAACTGAATATCACTTAAGCTAATAGTGGGAGATTAATATTTTTGGGCTTGGAATGCATTTGTGTTTCGCTTCCATTTTGGTCAATGTACTCCTTTCAATGACCTTTCATTGGATGTGTTGTTTAAGAAAAAGTGGAGTACAACTGAAAAATATGTGCAAAGAAGATACTCTTCATCTTTTCATCTGAATTTTTCTTCAGTGCACTACGTAGTTGAATTATAATTTAAGAGTAGTTCAAAAACATGTGAAAAGAAGGTACTCTTTATGTCTTCATCTGAATTCAAAAGTTTTCTTGACGAATATCTCTTTATATGTCGTATCAGGACATAAATTCTGTCAGCTCCTGCTCATTTACTCAGAATTTCCGTTGATAAAGTTCCTCATTGGCGAACAGGTGCGCAGTCGGGACACAAGTTTCTTTAATTGTATTTATTACAATCGATTTATGTAGATGATTTTTGTACTATTCTCCACTTACCGTTTTACTCTTTCCAGGGATGTCAATACGTTTTACACCCCATGAAGCACTGAAAGGAAATAAAGGTCTCCTTCAAGGGTGACGGACTTAGTGCCGCTACCGAATGCTTCTATTGCCATTCCAGATTAGAATGATATGGTAGACAGATTTCCTTGCTAGCTACTCGATCAGAAATAGTTCATACATTCAAAATGTGACACCTGTCTTTTACAGTGCTATCTCACTGTTAATTCTTCAGCAGTAACGTATACTTACTTTTATTTGTTTAGAGGCAAAAAAGCTATCATCCTCTTTCGTTCATTGCCTTACAATGCAATTTCTATATGACTTGATCTATGAGTGAATTTTTCAATCGTCGATATTTTTCAATATCGTGTCTGCTGATAATGGAGAAGCAAGGTCTTTAAAAACATTGAGCACTCGCCTATAAACAGACAGTAAATATTTAAAAACGAAGAATCAGACAACACACCATTACACTTTATCGTTATTTCAATCAAACGTTAAGTAGCAAATCTCCACAATATTAATTCCGAGGACGTTGATTTGAAGATTATAACACTGAAACTTCTGAAATGTGGAGCTATAGAATGTCGAAGATCGTATTGGTAGATCGAATAGCTAACGACTATCTGAAGGAATGATGAATTTATCGCACAACTAAAAGAAGGAATCGGCTGATAAGACACATGGTAAGGCATCAAGGTATCGACGGTTTGGTAACGGGGAAGAATCGTGTGTTAAAATGGTTGAGGGAAACCAAGGCATGAATTCAGTACACATGTACAAATGTTCATTGTGTGCAATAGTTATGCAGTGATGAAAAGGTTCCCATGGGATGGACTAAGTTGTAGACCTGAGTAAAGGCCTCAAGATCACCGCCAACAGAACAAATAGGTCTCAGTATCAAGGAGATTTCTGAGCCAGCTCAGAGATATTTTGTACATACTCTCAGGAATTAATGCAGAGTCAATTTATAGGACTTTCGTTAACCAATATCATTCCTTTTACGAGGGTCGCTTTTTAAGTTTTGATAATAATAATGAATTGTAAATCATTGTTTGGTATAGCATACCTCATTGTTCTTCAATATTTATACAGTTTTACTTGCGTTAGAACAAATCTTGATAACATATCTTCTATTCTGATGTTGATACTTAGAATACTTAGAATATATGCTCCTTGGTCCGATTCGCAATAATCCTGAATTGATGGAAACCGCAGTTCTCATTCGTTGTTTTGCATGAGGGAACAAAACGAAATCATGAGGACTTAACTCTGGTGAGTACAGGAAATAAGACTTTAATCTGACGCTTCTTCGGCACCAAATTGATAATTGTGGGAGTCACCAAGTGGCTGCTGTGTTCATTGTGATCCATCAATCAATGTTTTAGTTTGTATTCCATTATTTCTGCGACGCCTTGTGGCAAATTGTTGTGTATGTTCAGTACCATCTGTTGTTAAACCCTTTAAAACAAATTTCGTGAACGAACAACGTTGATCAGTACAGTTCTTGATGGAACCCCAAAACAGTGTGAGAGTTGTCTCTCATGTTCACAACATCCAGTACCCATTTTCTATCACACGTTGGTCAATGGTAGCCGCTCTGTAGAGCTATATTCTGCTGTGAGAGATCATTGTGCCACGTTTATCTTGCACGTAGGTTGTGTGAGTTAAGCTGGGCATAAAATTTTTAAATGCTATTACGTATTTTATTGTTCAAAGACTGTAAAGATTATTCGTGATCCAATTCCATTCAGATTCTGTCGAGGTGTGCTGCGCAATCAATCCCACGTAATTTTCATTCTGTCTTCAGCAGAGACAGCATTCTAACTGAACTGTAGTTATGATCAGTATATGCGTACTTCAAAAACATCTATAAGAAACACATTTCATATATTTTCCAACCATTATTTCACGGAACATATGCCCGAAGCTGGAGTTGCAGAAGGTTCTCACAGTTCGTCTCTCTATGTGTTTGAATATTCAGATTTTTAAATACAAACGTTAGGTTAACACACTTGGTCAAGCAGGCCCAGTGCACTTATAGCGGCTAGAAACTCAATTACTTACAAACACACACACACACACACACACACACAAACGCGCGCGTGCGCGCGTGCGCGCATACAGATACTCTCTCTGTCAGAAATGTTCAAGGAAAGGTTCATTTTTATTAAATAGAAAATTACACTTACCAAGTAATTATGCTAGCTCGTAACGAAGTAGTGATCTTGGTTATTTACATGTACTTGCCAACGTTTCTGGAGGCCTTGGAAGAAAGCAGGGAGATTTTCAACTGAGCTACTTGTAAGCCCATCTGTCACAGCCCGTTGGATGTATGCCATATCTTGATGAAGCTTTCCTTTCGGTCGCCTTTTCACTCGCGGAAACAAGAAAATATCGCAAGGCGAAAAGTCGGCTGAATATGCCGGATGTGGAATGACAGTAATAGAATGTTTTACCAGATACTCGGTTAACAGATAAAGCAATATGCTGTCCTACATTGTCATGCAGTAAGAACCTGAGAATGTTACAGATGAGGGCGGCGCCATCGAATTCCCAGTCAGAAACGTTTCAAGCTTTCGATGTAGAGAGTTTGGTCCATTTTTTGACGTGGAGGAACGTACTCATGACGAACTAATCCTTTATTAACAAAGAATGAGACCAACATTGTCTTCGTTCTCGAGGGTTGTGGTTTCTCAACACCCCCATTCAGCATTTGACGCTTCGTGTAAGGTCCTCAATGCTAGCAGCAATTTCTTCCCAAGCTCTAATATTTGGCAGAAATGTGGGGTCACATCTGGCTCTATCCAGTAGTTAAGCTGAAGTTCTTCGTCCTTCTTCTTTACGTTCGTCTGTTAGTTTGTGAGGGATGAGTTTTGCATTAAGTTTCCGTTCCCCTAAATCTTCACGTAAAATCTAATGACACACATCACGATTCAAATGAAGTTCTTCTGATATGACAGGCACAGTTACATGGCGATTTTCTCGTAATAACTGTCTTCTGCACTTCACATTGGCGTTGGTATGAGTTGTGGACTGGTGGTAAACTCTTGCACTGTACCTCGCCTTCATTAAACTGTTGGTGCCAATGGAAAACAAACCTTCAATAAAGTGCCTCGCCTTAGATTGCTTGGAGCGGAATTTAATGTTCACTCTTTGCTCGCAATCAGCATCCATGGTGTCACCGTAACTAATGAGCGGAGAACCCAAACAGTGTGTTAAGCACGGCCCTGTCACCTAGTGAGTTTGCGCGAAAACATGGCCAGGATCGTTTCAAAGGTGCACACATATTAGATAACATAAAAGCACTTGTTCCTGCCCTGAAAATTTTCTGACAAAGGGAACATATATTACTATATTCGTATACCAATTCACTCGTAGCTGTTATTAGCTGCAGCCAAACTGTACGGAAACCTTTGAACATAATCGAATGTACAGCGGTCGTCGATATGTATGGGGTGCTCTTATCTCACCGTAAGTCACATGCATATATTCTCAATCATTTTTAGTTTTGGAGCTACAGCCGATCCTGTTAAATCTGAACGAAATTCTGGGCTAACTGAAGTACGACCACAAGGGGATTCTGTAACTAATTTGAGAACAATGCACCGTTAAGGCAGCTGATCGTGAAAAGACAAACGAAGTGTTTAAAGGCATCGTTATTGATCTACAATTATATGATGACCGTGAAAAAAAAAAAGGAAAGCCTTCGCTTGGAATTACGGCTTTTTCATAACCCAGTTTCTTTACCTTTCGCTGTAAGGAACAAACATAACTAGTTACTGACTACGTTCAGCAGTTTATGCTTTAAAACGATGCAAAATTTTTCAGAAACCTAAATAACCACCGTCGCAAAGTTTCCTGTCTACAATTTTGAGTGTATTTTTTGTCGTATTGTCACTATTATTCCTAGTGTGTAATTATTATTTTTTCTGTTTAACAGCGTGACACTATAGGTTGTGGAAAATTATTTGCAATACATAATATTCTTATCTGGAAACTACTTAATCTAGAATGTGCCACTATCATATTCATACGTGTTAGGGACGGACTAAATAGTAAAATAAAGATATCACTCTCCGAAGATAATGTTTCAAATACGTACTTTCATCTACTATAGAACAAATATAGGAATTCTTGTTTCTTTCTCGGGTAACGGTTGCTTGGGTTTGTGTTATTTTGAGGGATTATGAAAACCAACAAGCGGCGGACAAACATCATGCCCTTCTTCTATTGATGATTAACGAGTTTTGTGATTTTTTATTTAAATTCAGGGCAACATCTGTTGTTAACAAACTGAATTTCAGTGCTACCTTCCCCTGTGGTGTTGAAACTTTTGCTTTCGACAAATTCTGAATCGGTACTCCAATAGAGCGTTACGGTTTTTGATCACAGTATTTCTTTTAAAATGATTACTTTGTCTTTCACTCCATTGGCAAAAAATTTAAGATCGTCTTCACTTACCTTTCTACTGAACATTTCGCTTGAGGTCAATTATACCTATACTGGATACTGATCTTAACGACTTGCTGAAAAAATATCGCTTACTCTCCGTCTTGTGAAGTTCTGTATCTCATCGTGGTCCCAATACCGACATAACAAACGGGGACGGTAAGCCTCTGATGAATTCCTCAACCCTCCTTCACCATCTTTGTTGTAAAGCCTCTCTCAGCGCATAAAGGACGTAAGCGGATTAAGTAGGTAACGCACTCCTCGAATTGTGTATCCGGCGGTTGACGATAGAAGCCGTACCTCTGAAGCATCAAAATCACGGACTTCACGCTGTCAGTCGCTCTCGTTACCAGTAACAAGTACATTCGCTCATCCTATCAGCTTGATAGGACTTAAGGCATTTTACACCACTAGATTCACGTTATGAGAAATCGAAGAAACTGCAATACAGATTACGTTGTCTCCATCGGGCATATTAATGATTTTGTCTTTTATATTCATTAAATAACTTCTGACTACCATGTTGCTCTAGCCGTATAGGCCAGTTACGTTTGTTCAGAGCGCACAAACTAAATCATATCCTTGCTCTGCTCTCCGCCTGTTGTATCGTACTGATGAGTTTTAATAATACCACTATTAACATTATGTAAATTAACAACATTTTGTTCCTATCATAAAAAATTTAAAACTTTATTAAAAGGCGAAAATCTCTATTGGTTCCATAAATGCTCCCCAATCTTACGAGAATAGAATGCTTGACATAAGATCGACACATGTTAATGCGGTTCCTTGACCACTGTCGGCTATGTGACGAAAGCCTAAGTCGAAGAAAATCATTTGCTGCCTGATAACGTAGAAGTCCGTGTCAGTGGCACTTTTTATAATATACTCGACTTATAGAAGTAAAACTAAATCTGTAATAAAACATAAACTATAAATTCCATAATAAGGAAGCACTGAGAACAAAATTAAAATAGCAGCAGTAAAAGTTATCATTACTGACAAAAAAACAAACAAACGAGGAGACGATTGTACGGCCTATGTCAATCTTTCCCTTCTTCCTCCCTCCTGCCAAAGCCATAACCTTGAATTCCTTCGGAAAATCAGGGAAAGGCTATATGAACATAAATATTACGGTATAGTAAGAAGTGAAAACGATTATAGCGGTTTAATAAACGACGCTACTAAACAACTGTTATAAAACACAATGACTTTTTGCAAAAAGAGTTACTCGCACTCTTGTCGAATTACTTCCCGTTGGAAGCCCGAGATTTCGACATTAGCTACCATAGTTTTTGTCACGAAAGAAAATGGTTGGGCGGAGAAGTAACGGAATCATAGATTTTATAGAGACCATTGCGGCAGAGACTATATTTCCCTCGATGATGAAATGCTACTCGCGATGTGTTTGATTTAAACACGACAGTATCCTACCGAATCTATCGGTGTCATTAGTCCGTTTACATGTGCTGATCTGATCAGTGAGCATTCTGTATTTCTGTTGGTAAAGCTAGGTAGTTGCATGTATTTGTATTTCGATATTGTTACTTACAGTTATGCACCAAAATATCAATATGCCACTTTACAAAATATTTTGAGATAGTTTTAATATCACGAAACATTGGTGTGTAACATGATGAGTAGTTCCAACGGGAGATAGGGAATATGTTGCAAAATACGTAATTCACTTGAAATGCTCACAATATTTATGTACAAAATATGACTACGCTGAAGTCTAGTGTCTTTAATTAATACAATGATTCCATTGACTTCTGTCCTGTGGCGTTGATGCGGTTCTGCACCGAAATTAATTTTCTAAATATATTTTTTTAATTTTTTAAAAAAAATTCTGCATATTTATCAAACACATGCGCAAGGATAATGCAAGTCCACCCTCTTACACGTGAAAAGCTTAACGTAGGAGAAATTAATTTGACATTTTCAGTGAGGTAATTTCCACTTTGAAACTTTGGTAAACACAAAAAACCATTCTGTGAACTGTATACATTTGCAAAATTAATCGTACAGAAGAGAGAGGCATTTGAATATGTTTAGAGTCACACAAAACGTCGGAACCTAAATAGTTAGAACTGCGTTGAAGATACTTTCTACATTTTAGATTCTTACGCTGATCCATGGATAATTGACCTCGTATACTAACGTAACTATTGGGAATCTTTTCATACCTTCTTAAACCATTTTCAGACGGGTGATTGAGCTAATGCATGGTTCTAATAAA
This sequence comes from Schistocerca gregaria, assembly GCF_023897955.1. Classification (NCBI taxonomy): domain Eukaryota; kingdom Metazoa; phylum Arthropoda; class Insecta; order Orthoptera; family Acrididae; genus Schistocerca; species Schistocerca gregaria. The sequence continues at coordinate 168,723,269 of NC_064925.1, read as the reverse complement.
CTGCCTCAGTATTTTTCTCATAGTTACTAAACAGTCAGTGTAGTTAATCTAACAACAGAACATGCCACATAGACTTATGGCAAAGAAATGCAACACTGTGCTTCTTTCTTTTTTTTATTTTTTTTTTTAAAAGTCAGCTGTCTTCTGACTTGTCTGATCCTGCTCGGCACGAATTCCTCTCCTGTGTCAACCACATCTCGGAGTACCAGTATGTATTCCAACCTTAGTCTTCCTCTTTAGTTTTACGCTTTACAGTTTCATTTACTACCATGCAAGTTATTCCGTGATGTCCTAACTGATGTCCCACCATCCTGTTCCTAATTATTGTCTGTGTTTTCGATATATTCCTTTCCTCGGATTTTCTGCGGAGAGCCTTCCCTTTCCTTACCTTATCAGTCAACTTAATTCTCAACGTTCTGCTGTAACACCACATCTAAATTGATTCGAGTGTCTTCTTTTCCGGTTTCCACACAGTCCACGTTTCACTAACATACAATGCTGTGCTCCAAACGTACAGTCCCAGAAATTTCTTCTTCAAATTAAGATTTGTGTGTGCTACCATAGACTTCTGTTGGCCAGAAATGCTCTCAGTTCTGTCACTGAAGTGTTCTCAGTAACTTACTCTCTGCCCTAACGTCCTATTCATAATGAATCCTACTCACGCTGTATCATTTTCTGCAGTTGATATTACCCTTCGCTAAGCTGACCGGTATCCTTGCGTACTTTCCATTTCACTTCACTGACCCCCACTAGATTAAGCCTTAGCATTTTCCTTTCCAGGTTACTATCTTATCTTACCAAGTCCAAACTTCTGACATTCCACGTCCCAACTCGTATAATGCTGTAAAGCAAAGTCTTCCTGGGTCGTTTTCACGGGAATCTAGTCCGGAATCGTTTGACAATCGAGAGATCATTATAATACTTCTCATTTACAGGCCAAATGTCCTGGGCTTACACTATGTGTGTCTTTAATGCAGTGGTTTCCATTGTCTTCTACTTCCTTATGCCGTTGGCCATGGTTGGTTCTTCCACCCCTAGGAGGAGCTTCCCACCCCAAGAGCAGGAGGATGCCCTCGACGTCTGTCCTCCCTCCAGACTTTTTCACAAAGCCGCTGCCTGAATGAGTGGTGACTTCTTGTGCCTGACGTTTTCAGTGGCCTCGGCTGATGATGACGCGTTCGAACAGGGAACGAGGACTTTTCGATTACTAATGAAATGGCTAAACCTATACCACGGGTGCAACACTATGTATAGCGGATAACAATTCAATACTTTGACTATTCTCTAATATTTGGTATTGAAAATCGTTCATTAAGGCCAAGGATATACTTTTGTAAATATTTTCAGTTCTTGATCTTCATCCTATTCAGTTCCCAGGAGACTTAGCTGCATCATCACTTATGCTCTGCATATTAATCTTTCTGCACTGGTTCTTCATTTGTTCAAGAATGCAAGCGTTCATAGTTCCCTTCATCTCTTGGTCAGTCATCCCACATGTGTTCTGCTATCTGGTATCATGAACGTATCATTTGATCACATTCGCTATTCATTCCAATAAATTTTCCATGTGCAACTTCGTTTCATGCCGGTAGGTAATCAGTAACTCAATGAGTTCGATGAGGATACCGAAACAGTTTTTTTACGCTATCTTTTTTCCTTGAAATTTACCGTCAAAACAGAAGTAAAAATGAACGGAAATTAAATATGAGCTGTCTTTTAGTTTATTACACGAGAAAAGTTGCGAGAACAGTTCGTTCGTGAGACATTGAAAATAACACGGTGAGGTAATGCAATTCTTGTAAGAATAAATGTTGACTATTACAGTCACTAGCTATTGCTTTAATTCCTGACATGTCAAGAAGTCAATGGATCTTTTCCGTCTCCAACGGCCATTGTCATCAGAGCTCCAGGTTATGATTGGTTCGGGTGATAAAACAGAGGCCTAATCCGTGAAAAAAGTCGAGGAAGACGTTGCTTTATAGTTTCGGGGCACACATCAGTTACCTCTGTGCTGTGATGGAAGTGAGCGCATGTTGATGTTGACAGAAAACACCACAAATGCATCACTCGTTATTAATGACCACTCACTCTTGTGCAAACGGTAGCCTATGGGTCAAAGGCCGATCCGGTTAAGACAAGGTCGATATTGATGCCTATCATATCCACTTATATGTTACAACTGAACGCTGAACCATGCTTTAAATTCACATAAAAACACCGCTTGCTGACAGTCTGTGTTAGGAAGAGGTGCGTTTCTACAGAGAATATGTTCAAAGCATCCTTAAACTCTTTGTAAGTAAGTATAACCGTTATTTGTAGCACTTTAACCCTAGCACGCCCAAACCTTTATTTCTAGCTTGGATGCCTAAGGGGGAGGGGAGTTCGGCGAGCCCACAGGTATTAAATAAGTTTATTGACGGAAAATTACAACTTTCAAAATGGTTTATGTATTTTAACTATGACATCGGTTTATAAATGTTGTTAATTGTTATAAATATTAGATTGTGTGAATAAAAAATTGACAATTTACTATACAAAATACAGATGTGTTCATGTACAATAGACTACCATGAGTCCTCAACTTCAAGGCAAGAGACACGCTTCACAATTTTTTTCTGAATGTGTGTTACACACATGTTTATGATACTGTTTTGGTTTACTTAGATTGTTGTACTTCTGCTTCTTTGTTTTATCTTTTCTTACACAAATATGGCACCGACCTTACCCTGCAGTAGGCTGACGTGCTTCTGTTGTCACTTCTATGATTTTCTTTTGTAGAATAGCGTTCATTGATTTCTCAATTTGCTTAGATAACCCTCTTGCGTTGGCACTTCTTTCTTCTACCTGCAATTTCACTGGTTCCATCTCAGCTTGCTGAAGATAAAGTTTCCGTTTGTTGTGTTTCTTTTCATTCCATCTTGGATGTTACTGGATGAATATGGTGGTTGCATTGATAGCACAAATGTCGATGAGAGAGTAAAATACAGATAGAGGATATCTCTTTGTTCTCCTCTTGCAGTGTACATACGCACCATTTGATCAATGGCAATAATTCCCTTATTGGAATTATAATACGCGTTGATCTTGGTTTTATAGTTCTCTCCTCCAACAGTGCCTTTATCTTGGTGCATTGTTGACAACGTCAGTAAGTTTTTACTTGGTTTCGTTTCTGCTGAGCAGGACACCAAAGTTACTAGAGGCCTACGTGTTGGGAACTGCACTATCTCACTGCAAGTTTACAAGATAAATAACAGCTGACTGACATCAACAATCACTTCCTCTGAAAGTAAACCGGTCGTTGTGAATATCAAGAATACCAACCAACAAGAAACTAACTTCCATTGTTGTAGAGATGAGAAATACGAAATACTACTAAGGGAAATTTTCTGTAGCATGGAAGCCTAAGGGGGGAGGGGGGGTTTGTTGGACCCATAAGAAGTTTATTTATTTTTTCTTTCAAAACATATTGACACTAATGTTTCATAAAATAGCCAACAAACAATAACTCAAAGGGAATGTGTAGTATGGAAGTTACTAGGCAAAAGCAGGTGATATACAAAAATTGTGGGTTCAATGAACCCCTCCCTTAGGCGTCCTAGGGTTAATATCCATCCAGTGGACTTCCCCCATAGTAACTCCATGAAGAGTTCTGAATAAAAAAATATTGTGATATATAAAGAATGTTTTATGTGATAAATTCTACATGAAAACAGTTCTGCTCGGCCACTATGATCCTGCTTCATTATCATTTGCCTGCAACTGATACGAAGACACCTGACAGTCAATATATATACAGTTATATTAGATGGACGAAAATGAGGAGACACCAAAAGTACAACACATTCCCGTTCCTAATATGGTGTAAGAAACCTATTGACATTCTAGACAGCTTCCAGTCGTATCGGAATGGATAAATATCGGTCCTGTGCGGTTTACATTGAAAATGAAATGCCATGCTTCTTGATAGAGCGTCGGGGATACCCACACCACCGTACTAGGCTAGGTCCTAGTGGAGGTGGTTTGCCGTTGCCTCCTGCGACCGTAATGGGGATGAATGGTGATGATGAAGACGACAGAACAACACCCAGTCATCTCGGGGTAGGTGAAAATCCCTGACCCTATGCTCGAGAATCGAGAATGCTACTGCGACACCACGCGCCGGTACTATTATTAGATAGACTAATAATGAATTATGCTGTTCTCCGCAGAATCGGAGAAGAAAGTGACAGATGGACAACGCTGACAAGAATTATGGGCAGGATGATACCTCGTCTGTTAAGACACTGCGGAATAACATCAAAGTTTCTAGAGGAGGATGTGTAGGGTAAAAGCAAAGAATTCGAGACAAGGGGTGCAAGAGCTACTCCGAGATGAAGAGGATGCCGCAGGAACGGTATTCGTGGAGGCCGCATCAGACCAGTCAGAAGGCTGATGTGTGACCAAATTGGCCGTGAATATTATATTTTGGAGAACAACTTAGGCCTATAATCGAGTCGCCCGATATAAGAGGATTGGCTTCACTCTTATAGCACTAATATTGGTAGCATTTTGTGATGCTTTAGGACAGCTCTTTCGGTTCGATATCATCCGGACCGTGAAAATTCCATTTTCCCCAGTTCATCGCTATTCAGATAATTATATTTAATCCAAATATTGTTATCACATGCCACCATGCACCTGGCATATCCCTGCGGACTAATTAGATCCCAGTCGGAAATGACGTAGGATTAAAAATAATTTTAAACGTTATCAGCACATCAAAGGCTCACGAATTTCTCTTTCTTCGACTGAGGCGCGTTATCTGCTGTAATTAAATCTTTAATTCAGCCTGTTTCGCTAATACGGCATATAATCTTTCGCGATTTCTTTCTATAATAATGCCATTCTGCTCCTGTGGCGGACAGATAAGGAAACACTTTGCTTTAGCGAAAATTTTAATATTTCATTAGTTGCCTAAAACCAACTGTACAAAACTCGTCAGATAAATAGCATATCACATAACCAGTTAGCTATTTTAAACGTCTACTTGACACTACAATAGTGAAGCTATAGTCACATTACACAAAATATTTTCTTTAATAAAAGGGTTACATTACCTGTTTCAACGAACCATTCATTCCATGTCCTAATGTAGAACAGATAAAAACCAACCAGGTTCAAAACTTCAGAGGATTCTGGGTATGTGTACTACTGGGGCAAAACGAATCCTTGGCAATTTTTATCCTGGTGTGATTTTTTTCTATTCTAGATTAGGACATGGAATGAACAGTTGGGCAAGTATGGGCATAACTTGTAGTGACTTGATTGTGCCCTCACTGCCTCGGTTTCCTGGTCTCATTATTTCTCGTAATTGTTGTCAGATGTATGTTTTACATTTGAAAGGGACGACGTAGCTCATTTGTCATAAGGACAAACTGCCGAACAAGAAGCAAGCGTGTCCCCATGCTTATATCTGTCTGCCTGTTAATTAATTTAATTGAGATGCCCAGGTAAAATGTCTAAATTTGTAAATATAGGAATTTTTACTCCACTACTTTGCAACATCTTACTAGATCTGCAGTGCTGGATGGACAGGCGAATGAATAGGAGTCATCAAGAGCCATAAGGTCTCATTTCAAACGATTCATTCATAGTACTTGGGTTCGATGGACAGACTTCGTTAAACGTTCCCTGTCTAGGTGACATTATAGATTCCCAGTTTCGAGACCTCGACAAAGTCTCTGTCATGCACTCTCACTGAGTAACTCCTCGGTGTGGATACAAACCCTCAAGCCATGCACATCAAGAGCTACAAGTGCTAAACCACTAACATTCATAGTACTTGGATCGTAACCATGTGTCCTCGAGTCAGACTGAATTAGCAAATTCACATTCTTACTTAGAGATGTTCTCTGATTCTTAGGTGTGGCTCTATAACCTCAGAACAGCAGTTGTTTGGGGATAGTAGTTATGAACAATTTCTTTGCTGGAGAGGCCAAAAGTTATTACAAAGTCATCCAAACAAAAATCGAACTGCCTTCTTTACTGTGAGGTTCGTGCTGGTAATAGTAGTGGCAAATGTTGCACGCGTCAATGACATGTCGTTTCACTTTTGAGACCTTCCTAAAAGACGGTGCCATCACAGAGTATACAGCGATATCTAGACAGTAAGGATTGAAGAAAGACTGTCCACCAAGGTCAAACCGACGTCTGTATTGGGAGTCATTACGCTTACACGTGCTAGTGACGCCTTTATAAGATCTCAAAAGACAGAACTCAAATGTTGCTTATGGAGGAAAGCCTCTTATAGGGACATCTTCGTCATGGTCAGTTTATGAAGAGAATTGGCGCATGTGGTACAACTCTGGGGTATGAGAATAGAAGCGTAATTTATGTAGCAATAAATTTGTTGAATCCAGCATTAGGCATTACAGATTCGGTCAACAGTGGTCAGCTGTAAAACCCACACTCGTTTTATTCATAGTTCTGTAATTTTTAGTTGTCGTGGGCTTTCTGTTAATAGCCGTATATTTTCTGTTTTAATTCATATTGTAAATTACGTACCAGACACTGCAATGTATAGGTAATTTAGACAAAATATTTTTATGTCTCCTGAGAGTTCAAGCAAGAGACCACCAGTAGTTGGTTTCACCTGTAAGTGACCTCTACTGTCTAAATCGATGTAGCGGGTGTTACTGGTAGAATCGTTTATACATTTCGTATTAATGCTGCTTTGGAATTGGTTCAGTTATAAAATCTTAGTTAATCTGTTCATTGTAACTTCAACAAACATATCACGAAACATCAAATACTAATCCAGTTTACCTTCCATATGTGCTGTAACACCCTCATCAGTTGGGTTCGATGGACAGACTTCGTTAAGCGTTCCCTGTCTAGGTGACATTATAGATGCCCAGTTTCGAGACCTCGACAAAGTCTGTGTCATGCACTCTCACTGAGTAGCTCCTCGGTGTGGATACGAACGTTCAAGCCATGCTAAACAACATGGCTTCTCTGTGATCCGAATATATACTTCTCCTGAAAGATTCAAATTAACGTCGGAGAGAAAATGAGAGCTGCAGGCTCACGCTCGTCTCTGTGACCCTCTTTTAATTATGAAAATGATGGAGGACAGGGTCAGTGGTGACAGCGAGTATCAAAGAAGAATTCAGTAGGAACTTTGCCTTATTGTCTGTTAGATAACCCAGCATTTTGTTCGTTATTACTCCCGCGAAACAAATCAAGTTTAGCTCCAAAGTGGCGCTGTCACATATACTCTATAATGCACAATCCACTTTGTGGTCCTTCTGTTACCACTGTTTTCTCCGATTAACTTTTCCATTCGTGAATGGTGGATAGGAAAAGTGGCAGCGGTGAACTTTTCTATGAGTTTTTATTTGATTTTCACGTCATCATTTCCGAAGAGAGGAAGTAATATGTCTGAAACTTATGCACTTTTGGACCCAAAAGCTGCCATCTTCGTCTCAGAAAAAAATGTCAACCGCAATACTATTACATCTACACCCGACCAACTTACGGGACTTGTCTCAGGAGTCTTTTAGTAGTGTCGCTCTACTACTGCAGCCAAGTATCACTAAACCAGTGTGCACACAATTGTTGTATCTTTGTCTCTGATCAGCAGGAGAGCTACACGTTGTATACATTTGAAGTTTTGTGTAATCAACATGCGTTCCCTAATACCTAACAGTATTGTGTGAACAACGCCCTACAATATTACAACTTATCGTTTTACTTTCCATGAGCATCCACGATTAATTTCTGTTTCAGCAATAGAGAAATATTTCTCAGCTAGCAAGCGCATATCTGAATTCGTCACCTGACAGCTCTTCATTATATCCGTATACTCAAAACTACGTCGCTTTAACGTCTTTTACACGATATTTGTAACCAATAAACTGCAGTTTCTATTCTCATCCCCTGTTAATAATTTACATATTAACCGTTTCATATATCTCTTCATTATCATCCCATTTTCGCGGTGGGGTAGGCTCCCAAAGACAAGCTGCTGTCACCTTATAGGTCATGATCTGATTCTTCCTCACATTTATGAACATCATATGTATCCTAATTTAAAGAGATCTTCCATATTACATGCGGTTTTCGATGGAATTCACTTAGGGGAAACACACACACACACACACACACACACACACACACACACACACACACACACACATCACAAACTTTACGACCTGATATATATATATATATATATATATATATATATATATATATATAAGTTTGTGGTGTGTTTGTGGTAAGGCTGTTCGAGACAAAGAGAAAACAATCAACAGTTTAATGAGTGTACGTGTTAAGGGACTATAATAGTTACCACATGATGTGGTTTTCGTGGCTTTCTATGTTATGCATTGCAATAGCTTATTTTTCACAGTTTGTCACCTGCAGCCACAGAGACCGTAGTTAATTGCATCGAAAATTTACAACTCTGAATTCAACGGTTAACACTCTTGTTTTTTGTTTGGGGGATATTGTGTGACTGTGAGCGTGTTTGTGTGTGTGTGTGTGTGTGTGTGTTTTTGTGTGTCACTATCGTCCGACAGTTGTTTCAGGGCACGGAACAAAGTTCCGCCGTGTAGGCCGTGTGTTCCTCTAATTAACATTTAACCTTTGATTCTTTAAAGAAACGAGCTTCCAATTATAAAGTGGAACGCCTGACATTACAAATGAATTTAAATGTTAAATATTTGCTTTTAAGCATGTAAACAAGAAAAAGTTCAGTGAAGGTTAAATATTATATCAACGTTTGTTGCACGTCGCTAAGTGCTTTCATTATGAAAGACTGGATGCATACGAACTTGATAGTTTGCGCTTCATTTTAATGAAAAGTTAACTTTTCACGCATCTCTCGTAAACTATGTGTCGTATATTGAGTGGAATATCTGAATACTATCTGCCATCTAAAGTTTGTAGAAAAGACGCAATAAATTAAAACGTCATTCCTAATGCTGCTGTTTTATTGCATGAACAGCAGGAATTATAGTGAAAAATAATCCTTTACGTTATCAACGTTTTGTGGGTGTGTATGTGAGAAAAATGTTGGAAAGTTTTGAAGTTATCGTTTAAGTTTATGGGAATTGGTAAATGTACAAGAAGAATAAAATCCGGGAAATGGCGCACCGTCAGTTACGATGCCTCGAAACACACAGGTTCTAACTATACTACTTGCCTTACTGCATCAAATTTTTAACTTAAGGTTATGCCTCTTGCTGAGAAGACGATGGCAGACTTTCCACTCTTCAAATTTACTGATTACGCCAAATGTTCAAAGTCATATTTTTGCCGCCCTTGCAAGCCTTTAGACAGGCAACATACGTGTGTGTCTGGGTACCGTGCCCGATTGTCCGGGCTAGTCGTTTACTACACTCATTTCCTTTCCTTTCAACAATGGGTTTCCTTATCTGTTAGTTTCCTTCAATTATATGTTTTGCTTGGTGGCTGTAACTGTAATTGAGAGAAGTTTTAAGTCTTTGTTGATTTCTGTGGATCTGTATTAGGCATCCGCACGGTGTTCAGCGAATGAAGGATGACAGATGTTACCTGTTAAAGCTCGTCTGTGTTCCGTGTACTTTATACCGAAATTTCTGCTTGTCTGTACAATAGAAATTGCACTACAATCGTGATATGCCAGTTGATAAATACCATATGTCTGTGTTGGTATTAGTTGTCCTTATGTTTCTCTGTAATGAATTATTTTTTCTATAGGCTGTCATTTTATGAGTGTACTGCCTATCTTATAGATTACTTTTTTGTTGTAAGTGACAGTGTACCATTTACTTGTTGTTGTCGGGGTTTCTTCTTCATGTGTGCTCGCACGTATACGTTCTATGTGTTTCTGTTGTGTGTGTGTATGTTCTGTGCATCTGTGTCAGTGTGTTGGAGAGGATCTGTTCGATACTGTGTGCCAGGTCTCCCTTTCATTTTTATGTTGTTTGTGATTCAGGTTATCTAAAATACTGTTTATCATCTCCCTTCCCCTCAGCCATTTGTTGAGTATCTGTAGATGATTTTTTTCTTCTCTAAGTGAAGCTTTATTCCGTTTGTGAAGCATATATCAGAATCCGTTTTATATGTGCTTCATCGAATGGTTAGATTTTTTTGTTTATGACTATGCTGGTGAAGCTTACCATCCTTAGTATAAGGAATGGGTGTTGGTGGTTGTGTTTGTGTATCGTGAAATCAAGGAAATTTACATTTTGTCATTTTCGGTTTCTCTAGTGAATTACATTTCTTGATGCCCTGGCTTTGTACCAGTGTGTTTTGTATCGGAAGGAGACAGCGGACAGTAGAGACTTGGCGGAGAGTGATTAGTAAGGTGATGGAAGATTTCTTGGAGTGGGGGCTGTGATGTACTTTGGTAAAGAAAAAGTGTTTTGGAAGAGTACTTGACCAGTGTTTCGTGGAGAGAATGGTTAAGATGCGATTGTGAGTGACAGGAGTGAAAGTTGCAATAGATTTAGAAAAGTATTGCAAGAAGAGCAGAAAGTTGTCACAGGCAACTGAACAGCGCAATGCTAGAGTGGGTCAAATGACTTTTTCGTCAGGACACTACATAGCAAACTAATAGAAAGAAATGGTGGTAGGAGGGTAATAGGGTTCCAAGCGCAATTTTCATATCAAATTAAATGCAAATTTTTTAATCAATTTATCACAAACCCATCCATTCATGCCCCAACCTGGATGACTTAGTGTGCTTTTCCCAACTGGCACATAGGTGCCCACGCCCTCCCTACACCTTCCCCTCCCACTGCCAAATCTGACCTATTGGTAGCAATTTAGAATTTGGCGGGAATTTCGAATTTGGTGGGTATTTTTAATTTTGCCATGAATTTCAAAAATGGCGGAAATTTCTTTGTCCCATGGGTGTGCTGACGTCCCACTCCACCTACCCACCCAGGAATTGACGAGAAATTCTTAATGGCAATGCCCTTTATGGGACTCGAAGCCCTACTTCCTGGATGAAAAGCCCAAGTGCCCAAGTATATCCTCCAGCACATGTAAATTGTCCAGATCCAGGAGAGGAAACTGAAGAAAATATCGGCCCTAATTGTATAGTTAATAATAAGGATTAGTTATAATTACGCGCTACGCAAGGAGCACCTAAAATCGCAATAAAGCTCAAAAATTGGCAATATTATACAACTGCTGTCATCCTGCTGGGGAAAAAATGCACAATAGTACCTAGTAGCACACGTACTCAAACTGTATATAGGCTGACCCCTTCAACTACAAGTTGGCAGGAAAAAATCAGGAGTGGAAGCTATTATCTTAATTTTTGGCGGGAATTGCGTTCAGTTGACGAAACCCTGATGTTGGACAGACAGAAGTTTAAGAGTATTACCTGCAAGCATACAGCTGAGGTCTGTGTCTATGACTGTTTAACACTAGAGTTGGCTACAGACGCCTCCCACTGCATTGCTCAAAAATCACCCTGCAGGCCAGGTGATCTAAGTTCAGGAATGCCGATACACGCAGCCACAACTGACGGAAAATATTTCACTGAGTGTAATAGCATGTCGAAACTGAAGTGAAAGAAACGAACACTGGTAAACAATGGGTCATAACGGAACACATGTACTGGCGATTGCGAAATATCGTAATCCAAAATCACTGCATAATGGGAGAAGGACTCGCTCCTCGATGTGTGGTCACAAACTAACCAACTTAGAGCGACTCTTAACTCCCTCCTACCACCCGTCATCCCTGCCTCTCTCCACCGTACCTAGGGATAAAGGACTGTTGTAACTGAAGGTCTACAGAGAGCTCCATCTGGTGGCAGTGCATACTGTCTGCAGTCCGCGGGATTCAGTCAAGGATAAGGGCTTTCTGCACTCCCTTAAACATATTTCTCGAAAAGATTGGACACCACGGTCGCAGGTTCGAATCCTGCCTCGGGCATTGATGTGTGTGACCTCCTTAGGTTAGTTAGGTTTAAGTAGTTCTCAGTTCTAGGGGACTGATGACCTCAGAAGTTAAGTAGCATGGTGCTCAGAGTCATTTGAACCATTTGAACCAAAGATTGGAACAACTACGAATTTCAAGAGAACTCTACTGATCGCTTTTTGAAATGGACAGCTGCTACCGCTTCTGCACCCCACCTACGCTAACCGCAGCCCACCATCGTCCCAGGAGAAGAGTCTTCAGTCCAATGCTTCCCTAGTGAACCATGTGGCTGGGTGACCCAAGTGGTCAGTCCCGTTTGTCCACTACAATCCCCTACAGAACACATCCCACGCACCCAGCATACTGTCCCTGTAAGTGTCAGCCATTCTGAGACTGAAATCACTTTATTGTAACAATTGTGTTAAATGTTAACGCACTTATTATCAGGGAGCGTCTATGAAAACAAGGAAACACAATCGTGAATATAATAAATGTCATGTTGCCATGAAAATAGGTGCCGCCCATTTTCTTTTAGTTTTATGAGAAAAATCACTACGGTTTGAGAGCATTTATCATGTAGAGATTATAAGTTTTCATACCCGAGAGCATTAGATTCTTTTCAGAAGATTTAATTATCAACATCGAATGGAATCTATATGGTCATTCTATTACATTCGACTGAAGAACGCAATTCTCGTTATTTTGTGAGACCTAAAGAAGTGAAGCAAAAACAACAGTACTGCCGCCGATTACAAAGGACCAAACACCAGACATCGGTGCTATACTTCTGACAGACGTATCAACTCATCTCACACCTCAGGGGAAGTACCAGTCATTGCAAAATGTTCACATTATATCGAAACTCTAACTTGAGTAAATAAAGAGTGGTAATTTCAATTCTGAAGAAGAAAAATCCGTGTTAAGCGATTGCTTTACGCTTGATGGACAAAATTACGAGTACATGGCATGAGAGCATCCTTTATGTTCAAATCAGTGTTTATAAATAAATTTTCAAACACAGCCTTTCACTCCATTTGCTCACATGTCAAAAAATACACAATCATTTTACATTTGACAACAACAAGTTATAATGCAAGAGGACATTTTCGTTTTGTACACCACGGCAGGTCCCGGTTTACGATTGCATTGATATACTGAACAGCCATTTACGAAACGTAATAAACAAATCGTGAGAGCATACCTTTTAATAGAACCTCCTAACGTCAGCTAGTATAGAATCCTAAGAGATTCCACCATTACATTGAAGATAAATACCATTTACGTGGTGACATCTGACATATTTTCCTCCATGACTCCTATCTAGCGACCTGTGTGAATTTTCTTTCATTCAACAGACGATCATTCACTATAGCAGCATATTCTTATGGTGAGTTTCGTAAGCAATTTGGTCAACAGAGGTGTGTTTCACGCAATATACCCAGATGTCAAGAAAAACACTATAATTTCCAGGTTCCACAATGGGGTGTAATTAAAGCGGTGTGTACTTTAGAGTTTATGAAGTGTGCAGTGTCCAGTCATGAAATAATCGATGCTACATTCCTTCAAGGCCCAGTGACTACAGAAAGGTACGTGTAGGTTTTGGAAGTTGATTTCATACCCATTATCCAAAGTGATCGTGATTTCTACAAAATATGGCTCATGAATTATTTCGGCCCCATCGAAGCAGGAGAGTGTCTGCTGTACAGCAGGAGCAATTCGGGAATCGAATTCTGGCTCTGAGGTACCCAGAGGACACTGACATGGGTCTTGATTGATCGGTATATTCTCGGGATCTAAACACATGCGACATGCGACTCGTTTTTGTGGTGCTATGTTAAAGACATGGTATACAGCAATAGCCCCAAAATCATTGCCGTAAACAGCCATTCAGTAGATCATCGACAGCATCGATGTTCCTACATTATAGCGGGTCATGCAGAATTTCGCTGTTCTGCGTCACATCCGCGACAATGATGGCAGGCATATCGAACATGTCATTACCAAATCTGAATATCTGTAGTGCCGTTTGCGTGCTGAATAACGTTTGTACACGCTGTAGTTTGTAGTGAATTTACGTTTTCTTCAATAGTTCTAACCCTGCCTCTTAGTCAATGGACCCATCCAAGTGCACAACATTTCTCTAGATGTTTACATGTCGAGGAGGTTATCACCTCTTATTGGTGTATAGTAGACATCAGAGTGTTGTGGTGATATAACGCGATTGAGAAGAAACATATGGTTTATACATGATGGAGCTCCAGATAGATGGAACGTGAAACATTTTGCGTAAATCAACTGTGCTAGCAGTTCTGGAGTATTATTCCAGTGTCTGGCCGGAGTACCTATAAAGTACTGGCAAGAGAGAAAAAGATCATTGAGCATACACTCCTATCTCTACATGGTTCTGCACCTAAAAACGTTTTGTTGTTAAAGCCATATAATTAGTCAGGCGGAATGCAACACTCTTAATACTCTACTGCAGTGCATATATGTCCAAAATCAGACATACAATCCACTTGCAAGTTTTCTATCCTATGACTAAGGTGTCAAACCTTAAAGTGATGTTACTACATCCATCTACACTACTCTGGTGTCCTAGGATGTTACCAAGCTGTTCCTAACTACGAAAGTATCGACATTTTATATCCGCTGCTCGAACTGCTTAGTAACCAACTATAACAGATGTGGGACACTGCTGTTCTGTCTCTTAAGATGGTTATGGATTTTATACTACTTTTTAAGTCATAAACGTACTTAATCTCAATCACATTTCCCACATCGGTTGTGCTTGTTATTAGAAGTATCAATTTTGACGGATGCGGTTATGCCTCCTTAGGAAATAGAGTGAGGAAGGGATAACATGAATATTTCTGATAGTTGATACATTGAGCTTCCACCCACGCCCTGCTGCACGAAAATGCATAAGAAGAAACTCCGCCTTCTTACGATGGAGTAAACACCACGTTCAGTAGCCAACGGAGATGTAACAGTCTTATTGCTGTTTGAAGTAGGATCAGCACGGAAGACCTCGTCTCATGGTAGGTAGGTTTGCTCATGTGTAGGATAATACAGAAGTTTAGTCCTAACCTTTGGGTACATCCTCCTCACGCTACTAATGCTGACAGATGTGGCATTAGTCCACACTCTAGCTAAAGGATTAGTTCTGATAAACACATTAATTCATGTCCTTAATACTAGGGAGTAACACTATGAGAACCAACTGTAATTCGGTAATATCTATATTGGACTGCATGTGTGAGAACACAGTCCTGGATTGGGATATGTGTCTTTCGTCTGCTTTAACGCAGTATTTATGTACAATACTTATATCGCTTTTATGAAATACGTGTTACATAAACCAATGTAGAATACAGGGGAAGTGGGAGGATTAAAACTGAATACAGACAGAGAAAATTTTTAAACTTTTGGCGGTCTTGAGTGCTCAGGTACCCCCCAGATCCACTTCAGTTCCCTTATTTCATGGTACTTTTTCCTAATTTTTTGTATTTTCAGTCAATTTATGTGATTTTGCAAGTTTTTCGTGATTTTACTTATTTCATCCTATGTCCCTCAATTTTACGTATTTCCCTTCACTTTGTCGTAATTATGCCACGTTCTCCACGACTTTTACCAACTATATATCATTATTCACATTTTTCGATGGTTTATCTGTACGTGCATGGCCATACCACCGGCATACCCATGCTTTGCTTGATTTTATACAAGGATATAAGCGCGTCTTATACATCAGAATACAAATCTTCGCAAGAATTCTCCTCTTCTTCAAGATGAATTTTGAATAGGAAGATCATGTAAAGTGTACTGACGCTCACCTCGTACCTAAGTGAGACTCAACGATTGGTGCAGATTGCAAACTCGAAGTCTGGAAACAAATCCATGTTCTGCTACGACACATCAGATAGCTTGTCCGCAGACTCATGTAGCGATGCAGTTGATGGGAACTCAAAATCTGGCACAGTTCTGCAAGTTCATTTGGCTTCATCTCTACTCTCTACCGTGTAGGTATCTGCAATAAGGAGTTTACTTGTGTACAGACTTGATTTTTGCTGACGCTCTGATACCTTACATCGTAAGTATATGGTCTTATTGGTCACCAGATGAGCATCGCTACTTATTTTGTACCTTCCAAATCTGGTTCATTACCACAATCGTGTTAGGGCAACTACGAACTGTATATTTCAGTTTTTTCTAATAGTAAATTATTAATCAGTTGACAGTGAGTGGCCCTCAATTATCATACTGTAATGTAAGAGATTCCCTTCTCCCTATCTACAGAGTGCGTCATACTGATGGCCCAATTTGTAGGCGAACAGTTAGCAAATTATGCATTCGAAACACAACCGTCCGCCGCTGATGGCTCTACTCACGTACATATAGAGACTACGCATGCATATTTCCAATCGACTAGTCTCGATTTCAACCCCTTTTACAACAGTGCTACAGTCACGCAAAAAGCGAAAAGTCTTCGCAAAACGATTCAGTAAGGGATGTAAGCACATTTAAATTCCCCCTGCTAAAGAGCATAACATCTTCGATACAAGTTATGTTACCGATATTTCGTAACAGTGTTGACTACATTCTCCAGTCGTAACAACAAACCAAGGCAAACTTCCTATCACACGTTCTTTTATTCTCATAAAGATCCACGATGACGGTACGTGACCATCCAAATTCCTCTATTTTGTTCCCATTGGATGGAGGGAGACAGTCCTTCATGAGTATTAGGTACAAGACAGAGCAGCACAATAGACGGATGTTATAGTATAGCAC
The DNA here is from genome assembly GCF_023897955.1 of Schistocerca gregaria. Classification (NCBI taxonomy): domain Eukaryota; kingdom Metazoa; phylum Arthropoda; class Insecta; order Orthoptera; family Acrididae; genus Schistocerca; species Schistocerca gregaria. Next base: position 168,706,577 of record NC_064925.1, on the reverse strand, counting down.
TGTACTCGAATTCATCCAGTCAGTCCACCAAATATTCTACAGATACAGTGAATGTGCTATATTTTCTCCGTTTGTATGCCTGTACGTGTGTTGCGGACGGATCCCATGACCCTGTGTAGGCCTGAGTTAGTGTTCAAACGGGGGTCCACCTCGCGTTGTATCCAGAATGGTGTCTAGAGGTGGAGACACAATGCGCTGTGTTTGGGACAGGGATAGAAGGTCGATCCACCATACATTATATCCACAACGGTGTCTAGAGGACGATCTGCAATAGGGTACGTTAGGGGTGCGCTTCAAAGGTCTTACAGAAGACCTATAAGTTTGTGCTTGAGCTCAATGATCATTTCCATCGTGCAAGTACCGTCTTGGATATGACTCCAGATACTGAAATAATACTCCAGCATTGCTAGCATTTTCATAAAATCTTTAAAACTCCGTCTGTGGGTGTGATTGCCTAATCGACCAAACAGCTGAAATCATCGGTCCCTCGACTTACACACTACTCAAACTAACTTATGCTAAGAACGTCACACACACCCATGCCCAATGGAGGACTCGAACCACCTGCGGAATGGTTCCTCAAACTGCGAGGCCACTTCGCGTGGCAACTCCATCTGTCTGGATCAAAATCAAACCACACGTATTTTTAAACATCTGTAGTATCACCGCAACACTCTCACTGATAAGGGATGTCAACGCCATTAACATACACACATCTCAATAGATTTTGTAAACTTGGTGGATGCCGTGAGTAACTAAGATGCGGAACAGCTTTTGATGAAGAGCAGTTACGGACATTGCTTGCTCTGATCATTCACGAGACGTGGAATGTAGTGGGTAAAGTACCCTCGAACTTCAGGCCAGTTGCAGACTACATAGGCAGCAGCGTTACAAGGAGGGATGGTCAAGGACACTGCGGGGGTATCTTTCAATCTCCGACATTGTGCGACGAATATCGAAATAACCTATGAACATCATCCACAAAGGGAAAGACGGCCAGCAGAAATCGTAAATCCACACTATGATCGATGTGATAGAAATATGTACATAACCTAACTGCATCAATATAGGACGCAGTCTTGTACAATTTGGTGTATGTGACGAAATGGACGCACTCTACAATCATCTATCGGCGTTTGTTGTCTTGTATATGGTACATTCAAAGTAGTGAAGGAGTGGTTTAGCTGTGATACAGAAACTGGGTAGCATTCTGATGTGTCACTGGTTGGCGCTGAAGTAGAGAACAACTAGAAAATTGCTAAAATGGATCGCGTTCTCAAATGGGGTGCTTGTTACAGTACGTCGTCCCATATCAAAGGTGTCTTTTCCATCCCATCCATCCACTGAGGCGCTATTGATTTCCGCATCATGAGTGACTGACATCACTTTTTTCAGATAGAGAGAGAGCCTTCTCGGAACACTGGACACCAATTGCAACTCTGGAAAATCGTATTAAATGTAGAGGTCATCATCTTCAGAGAGTTATTTGGAGACGTTCTAGATGTTGAAGACTCGTCCTATTTCCATATGCTGTGATCTCCTCCACAGATTTTTTAACAATTAAATAATGGGAACACTTTTAATTTCTACTACTCCGCACGCGTTGAGAAACACACCCTCCGCAGATGGTCAGTACCAGAACGATGGTGAAGTACATGATTGCAAAATGAGGAAAAAAATGTTATTCAAAACAGAACACGGAGACATCTGCTACGCCAAGTCAGTAGAAGCTCAGATTAACAGTATCAGTCATCACCTCCAGAAAGCTGTTTGGAAAGGCTCCACAATGCTGCAAACTCTTCCAGTTTCTGTATGTTGAAATGTGCTGCATGTATCGATGCCATTGTATTCTGATAATTCAACCGCTTGTGAAAAATGTAATGCCCTCAAGGATGAAAATTTGTAATTAGAACATGATGAGTGCTCTCAAGCTATAGTAATTTGGCTCATAAAACTAAAATAATGTCGACTGCGCCTATTTTCATGAAAGCAGGTCATTTATCATCGTCGCTATTGTCTTTTTTTAAATTTTTTAATAGATGCTCGCTTATAAGAGGCGCATTGATGTTAAATAAAATTGTTACAATGAAGTTGTGAAGTGTTGTCACGCTCAGAATGGCGGGTGCTTTCAGGGCGATACTCTGCAGGCATATTCAATAGGAGATCGTAGCTGATTAACAGCTCAGATATCATTTATCTCACTTAATTCAGTGGCCTACCAGCGTCGCGCCGTATAGCGTATGTTGGCATAGATAGCGCTGACTGACTACCTGGACCATCCAGCCATGCGCTCCGCGAGGGACACATTGGAGCGAGGACTCTACTCACAGGTACGATGATGAAGTGTGGTCAGCAAGGACGGCGTGGAGAAGAGGCAGCTGTCCTTCTGAGAAAGCGATCTGGTGACTTCTCTCGTATTTTATTGTTGTCCCAGTCTTTTTGAGAAATATGTTTAACATATTTCAGAAAGCGTTCATCTGTGACTGACTTCTGCAGACAGGAGACAGTATATCCTGACAAAAGGTGGCTTTCTTTGTGAACCATCAGCGAAAAGATAGATAAAGCCTGTATCTTTACGTACGGTGGGGAGAGGGTGGGATGAAGGGTGGTAGGGGGAAGTTAAGAGTGGCTCTATATTGGTTAGTTTGTGAGCACACATCGAGGAGAACACAGGTGTCCTTCTCCCTTCATCCAATCTTTTACCACGATGATATTTCTCAATCCCCAGTAAGTGTGTTGCATTATCACCCATTGTTTATCAGTGCTATATTTTTCACGACAATTTCGACATGTAATCTGAATTGTGAAGCATTTTCCATCAGTTGTGGTAGCGTGTATCGGCAATTCTGAATTTACACTACTAACCATTGAAATTGCTACACCACGAAGATGACTTGCTATAGGCGCGAACTTTAACCAACAGGAAGAAGATGCTGTGATATTCAAATGATTAGCTTTTAAGACCTACAACGGGCTGAAATGAGGAAAGTTTCGAACCGATTACTCATACACAAACATCAGTTGACCGGCGTTGCCTGGTGAAACGCTGTTGTGATACCTCGTGTAAAGAGGACAAATGCGTACCATCACGTTTCAGACTTTGATACAGGCCGTATTGTAACTTATCACGATTGCTGTTTATCGTATCTCAACATTGCTGCTCGTGTTGGTCGAGATCCAATGACTGTTAGCAGAATATGGAATCGGTGGGTGCAGGAGGGTAACACGGAACGCCGTGCTGGATCCCAACGGCCTCGGATCACTAGCAGTCGAGATGACAGGCATCTTATCCGTATAGGTGTAACGGATCGTACAGCCACGTCTCGATTCCTGAGTCAACAGATGGGGACGTTTCCAAGGCAGCAACCATCTGCACGAACAGTTCGTCGACGTTTGCAGCAGAATGGACTATCAGCGCGGAGACCATGGCTGCGGTTACCCTTGACGCTGCATCACAACCAAGAGCGCATGCGAAGGTGTACTCAACGACGAACCTGGGTGCATCGATGGCAAAACGTAATTTTTTGGGATGAATCCATCGCAGTGAACGCACGTTGGAAGCGTGTATTTGTCGTCGCCATATTGGCGTATCACCCTGCGTCATGGTATGGGGTGCCATTGGTTACACGTCTCGGTCACCTCTTGTTCGCATTGACGGCACTTTGAACAGTCGACGTTACATTTCAGATGTGTTACGACCCGTGGCTGTAGCGTTCATTCGATCCCTGCGAAACCCTACAAATCAGCAGCATAATGCACGACCGTATGTTGCAGGTCCTGTATGGGCCTTTCTGGATACAGAAAATGTTCGACTGCTGCCCTGGCCATCACATTCTCCAGATCTCTCACCAACTGAAAACGTCTGGTCTCTGGTGGCCGAGCAACTGGCTCGTCACAATACGCCAGTCACTACCCTCGATGAACTGTGGTATCGTGTTGAAGCTGCGTGGGCAGCTGTACCTGTACACGCCATCCAAGCTCTGACTCAATGCCTAGGCAAATCAAGGCAGTTATTACGGGCAGAGGTGGTTGTTCAGGGTACCGATTTCTCAGGATCTATGCCCCCAAATTGCGTGAAAATGTAATCACATGTCAGTTCCAATATAATACACTCCTGGAAATTGAAATAAGAACACTAAGAATTCATTGTCCCAGGAAGGGGAAACTTTATTGACACATTCCTGGGGTCAGATACATCACATGATCACACTGACAAAACCACAGGCACATAGACACAGGCAACAGAGCATGCACAATGTCGGCACTAGTATAGTGTATATCCACATTTCGCAGCAATGCAGGCTGCTATTCTCCCATGGAGACGATCGTAGAGATGCTGGATGTAGTCCTGTGGAACGGATTGCCATGCCATTTCCACCTGGCGCCTCAGTTGGACCAGCGTTCGTGCTGGACGTGAAGACCGCTTGAGACGACGCTACATTCAGTCCCAAATATGCTCAATGGGGGACAGATCCGGAGATCTTGCTGGCCAGGGTAGTTGACTTACACCTTCTAGAGCACGTTGGGTGGCACGGGATACATGAGGACGTGCATTGTCGTTTTGGAACAGCAAGTTCCCTTGGCGGTCTAGGAATGGTAGAACGATGGGTTCGATGACGGTTTGGATGTACCGTGCACTATTCAGTGTCCCCTCGACGATCACTAGAGGTGTACGGCCAGTGTAGGAGATTGCTCCCCACACCATGATGCCGGATGTTGGCCCTGTTTGCCTCGGTCGTATGCAGTCCTGATTGTGGCGCTCACCTGCACGGCACCAAACATACGACCATCATTGGCACCAAGGCAGAAGCGACTCTGATCGCTGACGACGACACGTCTCCTTTCGTCCCTCCATTCACGCCTGTCGCGACACCACAGGAGGCGGGCTGCACGATGTTGGGGCGTGAGCGGAAGACGGCCTAACGGTGTGCGGGACCGTAGCCCAGCTTCATGGAGACGGTTGCGAATGGTCCTCGCCGATACCCCAGGAGAAACAGTGTCCCTAATTTGCTGGGAAGTGGCGGTGCGGTCCCCTACGGCACTGCGTAGGATCCTACGGTCTTGGCGTGCATCCGTGCGTCGCTGCGGTCCGGTCCCAGGTCGACGGGCACGTGCGCCTTCCGCCGACCACTGGCGACAACATCGATGTACTGTGGAGACCTCACGCCCCACGTGTTGAGCAATTCGGCGGTATGTCCACCCGGCCTCCCACATGCCCACTATATGCCCTCGCGCAAAGTCCGTCAACTGTACATACGGTTCACGTCCACGCTGTCGCGGCATGCTACCAGTGTTAAAGACTGCGATGGAGCTCCGTATGCCACGGCAAACTGGCTGATACTGACGGCGGTGGTGCACAAATGCTGCGCAGCTAGAACCATTCGACGGCCAACACCGCGGTTCCTGGTGTGTCCGCTGTGCCGTGAGTGTGATCATTGCTTGTACAGCCCTCTTGCAGTGTCCGGAACAAGTATGGTGGGTCTGACACACCGGTGTCAATGTGTTCTTTTTTCCATTTCCAGGAGTGTATGTTTGTCTAATGAATACCCGTTTATCATCTGCATTTCTTTTTCGTGCTGTAATTTTAATGGCCAGTAGTGCATATCACCGGGGCTGCAGGACGATTTTAGAGCAATGCAGTGGGATGCGTCCGTAAACAAGTCTGACATTATACACATAGTCCTCAGCTGTATGCTTGCAGGTAATACACTTATTAAAGTACCTTGTCCAACATCAGGTTCTAGTCAGTTGAAAGCAATCCCCACCAAAAACAAAGACAGTATCGCTTACTCCAATCTCTTTCCCAACAGCTTGTAGTTGAATAGGTCGTCCTATGGAGATACTGAGTATGGGTGCCACTAGTTTCGAGTGGTATTGTGAAAGGTTTTTTCCCAGCAGGATGACACCAGTTTTATGAAGTCGTCAATTTTTGAGCTGTGGAGTGATTTTAGGTTCTCCTTGTGTAGCGCTCTGCATATAGTTATGTAATTAGTACCGATCTTTATGATTAATTATGCAATTAGGACTGATCTTTACTTCAGTTTTCGAATCAAGTAAAGTACACTAGCCTATCCATTCTCTCCTGCATCTGACAGTTTACATACTTTGGAGGGTGCACTTGGGCTTTCTGTCTAGAAGACCGGCGTTAGAGCCGGAGAAAGGGTAGCGTCATTTTGAAAATAATATCTGTTCCCAGGTGGGAGGTTGCACGGTCCTGGGTCAAAGAAATTCCCACCATTTTTTAAAATCTCAAGAAAATTTGAAACTCCTGCCAGAATTCGAGAAGGGGGAGGAGGCTGAGAGCAACGTGCCGACCGTAGAAAACACAAGATGTCATCCGTGTTTCTGGAAGGATTTTAGGGATAATTAATTGATCAATTCAATTTATTTGCATATAAATTTTATATCAAAATTGTGTTTGGAACCTCTTTACCCTACTTCAGTTGGAAGAATGAACTGATATTATCATGAAAGATAACCAAAAGATGTGAAGAACAGATACACAATATCGAGAGCTGTTAATGTCAGACTTCAGCCTCATCAGCTGTGAACAAGATCATTAATTGTTTAGTTTCTGACTTCGGATGAGGAGACGGAAGGCGAGAAATGAAAACAGACTTACAATCAGAGACACAAGCAATGTTATTGTCTAGCCAAGAGTTAGAGTTGTACGAACTGCGAAAAGTTGTCTCTTGTCCATATCAGTTGAGCTAATTAAACTTTACGTGAACTTCCCGGATTCTGCAACTAGTTCCAATTATTAATCTTGTTAGTCTTTGCGTTCTAAACTGGGAGTTACTAAGTATTTATGCTATTTAATACTGAAGGTACAGCTGCCTGTGTACACGTAGTTAGATCTGAATTTTGTGTAAACTCTCATTTTAAAGTACTCCTTTGGTTATTTAAAAATTCTTTTCGTCAAGTTTATTTCGGGAGCAGTATTTTGAGTAATTTCCAGCTTAATTAATTCAATTAATATGCAGGTTCCGTTACTATGTGCAGGCAACAAGATAGTTGTTGTTATGAAGGTATTGTAAGCCGAGGTGGAGAAACAGATTTACATTCTAAATTGCTTTGAAGTTGTCGCTGTCAGGTGCCTCAGAACATTAGGAGACTGCGGTATACGACTGATTCTGTTTCTTAATAGAAAATGTTACACTACTTTCGCGAGTAGTAGACCGTCAGGGAGTCATTTTCCGACGTTTATCTGGTCTTAAATGCATACTGTATTCTTTAACACGACGCATTACGCGTCCTTAACATAACTTTGTGTTTGTTGTACCTTTCGAACAACCAAGAAAGTAAGTATGTTATATGAAGAGGGCGCCTTTGTATGCAGCATTTTCCGTAAGACGGTCTGACGAAACTCATATTACGTCTACGTCTATGTCTCATTCCATGTTTAGTCTGTTTGCAGCCTTTTATTCTCACAGTGTTCGACCAGACATCTATTAGCCTTGGGCTGATAGTAAATCTAAAATCAAATGACAGAAATAAAACCGCTACCTACTTAAAAGTCAACAGAACAATCGTAATTAATGTCTCTAACAGAAAATATTACTCGAACTATTCCACTTACGCATTAAATATGATTCCTTCACACTTTAGAATACACTAAAAACGATTATTACATCTGTGAATGATGAAAGATGATATTTTTGTAATCAAATACTTTCACCAGACACTAATGTTTGGGGCTACTGACATGGCGGACGTCGGCACTAAGTTTGTAACGAATTTACAGCTCCCCATTTCAGATATTCGTTAACGCAACAGTGAGGAAGACACGACTATGGAACGGCAGAAAATCTTGTCTGAAAGTAGGTGAAAAATAATAACACTTCGTGCCTAGGAAAAGACTGAAGCAGTATTCACATCGAACAAACTAATCATATAAAGAATTTAAAACATTCTGAGATCGTACGAATAATACCACAAAGCAACTTCCTGTGAGGTCAGATTGTGAGACACAGAACATATTGTCACTAATATATGAGTAGACATTCGTATACTACAATCCATTTGCTTGCACATGTTTGTAAACCTTTACCATTTACAACTGCCGTTCGAATTCAGGCTACTTGGGGTCTTTCATCAACTGTCATTACCTTGGAGGCCAAGTAACAGTTTCAATGCTTTGACTTTAAAATTTCATTTACAATATATAAAAAGTAAGCCTCAGGATACGCGAGACTACCAGCACGTCTATCCATAATACTTAGTGGATGTTTACCTCATAGATTTGAGAAACATGTGCTCTTATCAGCTACATAGTTAACCTTTATTACTGTCACTTGTTAGCGTTTATTTTATGTTATGTATTCCTTCAAGATGCTGTTTATGTAAAAGTTGTTAATCATAGTATATGAGGGTCATTTAAATTTAGGCTACTTGGTGTCTTCTATCAACTGTCATTACTTTGGAGACCATGTAACAGTTTTAATGCTTTGACATTAAAATTTCATTTACAATATATTAAAAATAAGCCTCAGGATACGCGAGACTATCAGCACACCTACCTATAATACTTAGTGGATCTTTACCTCATACAACTGAGAAACATGTGCTCTTATCAGCTGCACAGTTAATCATTTTTACTGTCACTTTTTACTGTTTATTTTATCTTATGTATTCCTTCAAGGTGCTGTTTATCTAAAAGTTGTTAATCAAAGTGTATGAGGCTCGATTAGCATGACAGGTGCATGATAGTAACTACGTTGGTCGTCACCAACTTCGTTGAACAGAATAAGCATTGAAATACCACATACGTTTGCGAATAGCGAAACTAGCCCATCTGAGTTACAGTAAAATCAGTGAAGCAGTAGCTTAATACACATACCGATATACACTTATGATTTGAAGTTTTTTGGAACATTGTTCCAGGAGACATCGAGCTAATAATATTATATGTAGGAAAAACACTCATGGTCACGTATGAATTGTTCCTTTTTGTTTGTCGATAACTGGTTTCGATCTACTTCAGAGATATGCATGTGATCTACATTCCTTGGTGATATTAGAAATCCCTACCATGGAGCGGGCCCATCCGTGTACGCATTGAGAACACTGATAAAAAAGTAATTATATTTATTCGATCCAACGATAGGGTTCATAAGCAAGAATCATCAGCCAGTGTTTTTTGACTTTCCAAAAGTCTAAATAAAAGTATTTGCTTGCTTGCTTTCTGTGGCGATCTTTCGCGCTGTAAGAAGCCTTTTCATAGGCGATAGCTGCATGTCGACAAATACAGAACTTAACACCGTCTGCCCTCTTCTGAGTGACAACTCGCCTGAAGCCACAGAAGTACTCCACTGAGGTGACAAAAGTTATGGCACACTTCCTAATACAGTGTCGGACCTGTCTCGCCCGGCGTAATGAAAGGACTCTATGTGGCGAGGACTTAACAAGTCATCGGAAGTCAGCAGCAGGTGTATTGTGCCATATTGCCTCCACAACCGTCCATTATTGCGAAGGTGCAGCCCGTGGACGATTTTGTGCACAAACTTACCTCTCCATTACGTCCCATAAATCCGATGCGATTCAAGTCGGTTAATCTGGTTGACTACAACTTTCGCTCAGATTGTCCAAATGATCTTCAAACAAGTCGTGAGTAACTGGGACCCGATGGCATGGCGCACTGCCATCCATAAAAAAAAACAAAAGTATTTCCAGTCAATTATCGGTTCATTTGGATCAGAGCATCCAATCGATTCCTTGTAGGCACAGCCCACACTATTATGTAGCCATTAACAGCTTGAAGAGTGTCTTGTTGACAATCTGATTCACTGGCTTCGTGGGGTCTGCGCCTCACCCGAGCCCTACCATCAACTATTACCAGCTGAAATCGGGACTCACCTGAGCAGTTTTCCAGGTGTCTAGGGTCCATCCGATATGGTCACCAGCTTATGAGAGGCACTGCAGGCGATGCCAGGAATGGCACTCACGTTGGTCATCTGGTGCCATAACCATTTAACTGCCGATTTCGCCGCACTGTCATAACGGCTGCTTTCATCATACGTCTCGCATTGACTTCCGCGGTTATTTCTATAAGCACCGACAACTCTACGGAAACGCTGCTGCTCTTGGTCGTTCAGTGAAGGCCGTTGGTCACTGCGTTGTCCTTGTTGAGAGGTAATACCTAAAATTTGATATTCTCGGCACAGTAGGAAGATTGAATTCCCTAACGATTTTCGACATGAAATGACCCATATGTCTAGTTCCAACTACCAAAATGGTTCAAATGGCTCTGATCACTATGCGACATAGCTGCTGTTTTCATCAGTCCCCTAGAACTTAGAACTACTTCAACCTAAATAAACCTAAGGACATCACACACATCCATGCCCGTGGCAGGATTCGAACCTACTAACGTAGATGTCGCGCGGTTCCAGAGTCAAGCGTCTAGAACCGCTCGGCCACTCCGGCCAGCTCCAACTACCATTCCACGTTGAAAATCTGTCAATTCCCGTCGTGCCTCCATGATCACGTCGGACGACTTTTCATATGAATCACCAAAGTAAAGTTGACAGCTGCGCCAAAGCACTGCCCTTTAGTACGCTTATGCGATACTACCACACCATGTACATGTGTGTGTATCGCTATCCCATGATTATTGCCACCTCAATGTACGTGAATCTAGAGATAGTTTCTGCCAAAAAATCTAACTAGCAGACTTCAGACCGACCGATCAGGGACTGAAATTTAATTACTGTTTCCCAGTAACAGGAGTAATGATGGCGTGCTGGTAATGAAAATAAAATACTTTCAGTATGGGTTCTCAATGTCGTCGTTGGCATGGAGAAAGGAGAAAAAGGAGACAAATAAAAGATACTCAGAACGGCTCAATATGCTCACAAAATTATAAAACCAGCATCGATGAAGTTTACACAGTTTCACATATTTCACTACCGTACCAAGTTGCACTCCAGAAAAATACCTTCGGAACTGACTTCCTATCAGTATACTTTCATTTTAGAACTGCATTGCAGTTGCTGATCTATTGATAAAATGGTTAATAAATGAGACAGACAATGTTTGTATGGAAATTCTTCCAATCCATACGCGGCATACAGCAAACCCGTGCTTAAAGAGCTCGATTGAAAACAATCTTGTTGCAATTTTATTTTTTTATTTTTCAGATACGCGTTTCGCCGTATTTAGGCATCTTCAGGTTATCTTAATTTGATATTTTTTAGAAGGATCCTTTAGTCAGTGTAGCCAAAGGGCACGTCGAATATATCAGGCCAACATCGCCTTCGTTAAACTCAGTAAAAACTTTTCTAGATAGAAGCGAGTGACACCAAGATCTATATAGCGATGTTGGGCTGATATATTCGACGATGTCCTTTGGCTACACTGACTAAAGGATCCTTCTAACAAATACCACATTAAGATATCCTGAAGATGCATAAATAAGGCGAAACGCGTGGTTGAAAAATAAAAAACTAAAATAGCAACCAAGACTGTTTTTAACCAAAAATGTTGGTATTACTACATTTGTATTAGGTGTAAATTATTTCTGTTTCTTCAAAAAAATATTTTTTGGAACTGCCATCAGCAATTTGGGCCCTCTTTACTTCGGCTACTCTTTGTTATTTTGTAGCAGAAATAATCAAACTCATTTCGATCTTTTCGTATCACATTTTCGAACATACTTCTCTCATCATCTCTGCTTTAATTCTACTACTCAATAGAAACGTTTAGATATGTGGAGAATTGATCTATATTTTACCCGTTAGGTAATTTCACCTAATACAGGAAGAACGCTAGTAATCTTATAAGGCGCTGCAGCCTGTTCGTTCAGTAAGTCAATCACAAGGTACTTTTTGATTGAAATGATCGTATTTGTCAAGCATCGAGAGCGTTTTCGATGGTACGGTAGTGAGGCACCTGCTGATACCTTATGGTCCATACAAATGGGACAGTAAGTTACCGAGCGGGACGCGTCGAAGTTCTGTCGTAATCCCTCCGCCTGGAGCAGAGCTCTGTCCCGGCTGTGCCGAACATGATGACGTCACGCGACGCTGTCGCCTCCCCGGCCTCGCCCGTATGCCAGCTCCTACCCCTACCTCCAGCCCTTCCCTCCACCCGCCGCGTCCCGCCTGAGCCATATCTGGCAGTGACGCTTTTATTTCCTCTGCCGCCGCCTGTCGCTCTGGCGCGGTCCGCATTTTCTACCAGCCGGCGCCGGTGGGCGCAAGCTGTGAGTACAACCCGGTCTGGCTGTTCTTCAGCGCTCCATCCACCTCTCTCGGATGCAGCGCGTCACCCAAGTATTTCTCGGCCGCGTATTCTCTGGCCTTTGTTTCAACAGTGTGCTGTCCGCAAACCTACCGCACAGTCACCTGACTATGCGACACATTTGTACTCATACTCAGTAAGTCTATTCAAACCTGCTTAATGTCGCTGGAAAGCAAAATGTATTAACGGCCTTCCACATTAGGAGGTCAGCATTTATACTCACATGATAGAATATATCACAATTAATTATGCTTATGGAGAATTACAATAGCTGTATATGAATTCCAGTCAATAGCTCCAATGGAAAGTGATTCACATAAGACATCTGGAAATTCTAAAGCACAGTCAGAAGTACTTAAGAATTCTGTAGTAAAAGAAAGTATCCAGTGTAATTGCAGGACAATCAAGAGCAAAAAAAAATAATAATAATGGCGCCACTTCCAGTACATGGGGACATGAGCTCACCCCACACAAAATCCTCTTCGCTGACTAACAATGAGTGCTGGGTAGCAGACCACTCTGAGTTTGGTTTTACTTCGGCTTCCCACATGCAGTTAGGTAAATACCAGGCTGGTACATACATTACACTTCAGGTCCATACCATGCAAACATTTAGAATATGTATCTGACTTGAACATGAGATCTGTACACGTGAGTAGCCCAATGGGGTGCACTGATTCCTTCCAGGGAGGAGTGGTAGAGTCAGAAATAGAATCCTGCCACCAGGTACCACTGACAGTGCCAATTCCAATGTATAACAATGCCGAATGTGTAGAGAAATGGGAAAAAGCAAAGGGAAAATACAGAAAAAATGAAAGGATGCCCTGAGGCCTACAAATTAGAAAACTGTTATCAAATCGACAAACTGAAATTGTTCTGAAAGAAAAAAGGAATCATGTTTATTTGAGCTCAATAAAAGTGATATGGGCTTGAGTATCCACTGGTTGTAATCACGATTGCCAGTTTCATTAGGGCAGATAGAACCTCACATTTGCTTAACGATTCATCACTTCCTGTCTTGTGCCAAACATTTCATTTCTTCATAATTTAATTCTTTGCACTTCTCGATGCCCGGGAATAATGCGTCAGGGAGAACACTGACAAGCACTGAGAAAATGTTCAAATATGTAATGAAAATGCTGCTAATTGTTATCTGCAGTTTTGTTCCAATAAGATCCCATAATCCAACAATAATCCAATAGGCAGTTCCGACTAGTAGTTCAAATCAAATCACTAGTCCTGCATGAAAACTGAAAACAATAACAAAAAATGTCAAAGATTGAAGTTCTGATTATCTCTACCTCATTTCCTTTTGATACATTGAAGGAGTGTTGTAATGTAGTGCAGACTGGGGCCTGTACGTGGATGGCCAAAGGGAGGTGTCAGTATGGAACCAAATGGGTCATAAACATGTTTTCAGTTGAAAGCCAGCCTAAAGCAGGGAAAACAGGGATGAGCAGTCAGCCAAAAACTATTAGAAAGATCGTCTATCATAGGTGGGCAGACTGCCATAAAAGTTCACTGTACGTGAAGTGAAAATAACGCCTTTTAACAGAGATAAATATCTCAATGACAGGAAAAAACATAACATCACTGGCATGGGTGTGAAGGAGGCCAGCAGGAATTTTTGCTTAATTAAGAAGCTCTTTCAGAGGTTCGTGCCATTTATTGTGGTAGCAGGAGACAGTTCTTGTGCATGTGTATATGCATGCTTCTCATAGGGCATAACTCGAAATATATTACACAGTGTATGAGATTTTCTGCATTATATCCCATTCCAAATGACAAATACAGCCGGTCGAGGTGACCGACCGGTTCTACGCGCTACAGTCTGGAACCGCGCGACCACTACGGTCCGAGGATCGATTTCTGCCTCGAGAATGGATGTTTGTGATGTCCTTAGGTTAGTTAGGTTTAAGTAGTTCTAACTTCTTTCGGACTGATGACCTCAAAACGTAAGTCCCATAGTGCTCAGAGCCATTTGAAGCATTTTTTGTTGATAAATACACTGAGCGAGCCAAAAAGGACTTTACAACTTTTAACTCAAATATAAATTTATTGAGATAACTTACAGAATCGGTAGGTGTATCATTTTGTAGCAAATGTCCTCAATTTTGATTACCGCTATGCGTCAGTACCCCGTTTTACCACCAGGAGCGCCAGCGTAGCGCTCAGCTAATATGACTACTTTCTCTGGTGCAGATCGTGCTCGGTGTGTGTTTTCGATTCACGAAACGAATTCTACAACAAACTGTTCAACGCAAATTTCACACTGAATTCACAAAAGAACTCCCGAGCAGGTCAACAATTTTCTCTGAGCACAGGAACTTTTGTTTATAAGGGCTGATAACTGCGACATCATAAATCACCTAGTCCCCCACTTGTTGGTGATATTGTCGGAAAGAATTTCCGCAGACCAATGCCGATCCCCGAGATAGGATGGTTCACTATCAGCAATACAATACACTACCTAATTTCCTGACGGAAGTTAGAGTTTCCTCGAGAATCGCTTCCCAGTTTGGTGGAATGACCGTGAAGGCCCAATCGAATGGTCACCTCGCTACCCAGTCTTGATCCCACTGGGTTTCTTTCTCTCGGGTTTAATTACAGGCAGTTTGTATGTTGCTCCCATACTAAACAATTTAGCAGACCTGAAAAGTTGAATCTACGCTTCCACTGCACAAGCTGCACTATATTTGTTGCGACGCATAATGAATGAAATTGATTACCGGTGGGATGTTTTCCACTTCACAAATGGTAGTCACATTGAACCACAATGACACTTGACGCTTTCATCTGAAACTTGAGACTGTTTCTGAATCTACATCTACATAGATACACAGCAAGCCAACATAAGATGCGTGCCAGAGGCTACCGTCTACCGCCACTTGTGATTTCCTTTCCTGTTCCACTCACTAATAGACGGAGGGGGAAACGGCCCCGTATGAGCCCTAATTTCTAGTATCTTATCTTTGCGATCCTTACGCGCAGTGTGTGCTAGTTGCAGTAGAAACGTTCGGCAGTCAACTTCAAGTGCCAATTCTCTTAATTTTCTCGGCAGTGTTTCTCGGAAAGAACGTCCTCTTCCCTCCAGGGACTTCTGTTGATTTCCCGAAGCATCTCCGTACCTCTTAAGTATTGTTCGAACCTAGTAATAAGTCTAGCAGACCGTCTCTGAATTGCTTCAATGTCTTCCTTCAATCCAAGCTGGTACGGATCCCAAACACTCCAGCAGTACTCAAGAATAGGTCGCAGCAGCGTCCTGTATTCGGTTTCCTCTACAGGTAACGCACTATAAAATTTTCCGGATGAACCGAAGTCGAACATTCGCCTTCCCTACCACAGTTCTCAAATGCACCTTCCACCTCACATCGCTTTGCTATGTTACGCCCAGATATTTAAACGACTGTTTAAAACCGGACACTCGTGGTACGGTATCCGAACATTGTAGGTTCGATCATCTTACTCATCCGCATTAACTTATATTTATCCTACAGTCACCCAACTTCGCCACAATGCCGCACACCACGCTATCATTAGCAAACAACCGCCGATTGGTGCTTACCCTGTCCACCAGATAAGTTACGTATACAGGAGCGCTCCTGACGATACCCTTGTCTCTGACGCGCAGTCACCGTCGCGGACAACGTAGCGGGTTCTATTATTGAATAAGTATTCGAGCCAGTCATATATGTGTGAACTTATTACACATTCTCCTTCCTTAGATAACAGCCTACAACGGGGCGCCGTGTCAAATAGTTTCTGAAAACCTAGAAATATGGAATCTGTCTGTAGCCCTTCATCCATAGTTCTCGATATACCATGTGAAAAAGGGGCACGCTGAGCTTCGCACGAGTGATGCTTCCTAAAAAAATAATGATTTGTGGACATAAGCGTCTCTGTCTCAAGAAAGTTTATTATATTCGAACTAAGAATATGTTAAAGGACTCTGCAGCAAGTAGAAGTCAGGGATACTGGTATGTAATTTTGGGGGGTCCGTTCTTTTACCCTTCGTATATACTGCAGTGACCTGCGCTTCTTTCCAGTCCTTTTGGACTTTGTGCTTGGCGAGAGATTCACGGTAAATGCAAGCTGGGCAAGGGGCCACTTACGTAGTCTTTGTAAAACATAATTGGTATACCATCCGAACCTGGTGATTTGTTTGCTTTTGAATCTTTCGATCCTTTCTCTACGCCAGGTAACAGTATTACTATGTCCTACATAAGGGAGTCTGTCCATGGTCAAATGACAATATGTTTGTACGATTCTCCTGTGTGAATGATTTTTAAACTCGCTTTTTTGTAAGGTCAGAATTTTCTCGGGCTCTTGCCAGGTGTTTTTCTAAGGTGTAAAGGTTGTAGTTGTTGTGTGCTTCGTGTATAGATCTTTTCACAGACGTACGAATGTCTAATAATCTTCGCTCGTCATCATTTGTGCTTTCTGTTCATAGCCGAGAGTGCGAAAGCCTCTGCTTCCTCACCATATACCGAATTTCGTTTCTAAATCACAATGAAACATTAACGACTGACCCTATACTTCACTGGTTAACCACACCAAAGTCTGTAAGAGCAGGGAAACTGTTAGCATTTTTATCAAATAATCATCGGTCAGAATTCACAACATCTGTCGCAATTGACACATGAGATTCCGATGCTGGCAGATGCAGCTAATTCTTGTAGAGGATACTGAAAATATACTTGCTGCATGTCATCATAGAGAACACATCTTCTTGGGACATCATTTGGCAGCAGAGCAAGATATCTCCAACTTAGAGCACAACTAAGAGGTTGGTTTGATAATTCTGGTAAAACAGCAAGAAAACACACATGTTTCATTTGCAACTAACCTCACTTCTCGACATCTTCTCCTTCGAGGGATATAAACTTGGTCCAGCTATCCTTCACGATTTTCATCCCATTGTAAAATGTCTTCTGTCAAACTATGCAAAATACTCGTTGGTGCCTCTATTGTGTCCGCATCTGACGCATATTTCTTACCAGCAAGCCAGCGTGTTAGGGAATAGGAAAAATCACTTCGAGCTACGTCTGCTGAACTGAGTGGATGAGAAGGCAATACAAATCCAAATTCTAGCACTTTCACCATAGTTATCGCTTATGTGCGCAATGTTGTATTATCCTGGTGCAACAACACTTTTTATGTGCCAACCTTGTCTCTTCCCAGCCAACGATGCAGTAATGGAACATAATAGAATCCAGTTATGGTTCTGAATTTTTCCGAGTAATCTATGAGGATTATTCCTTGCAAATCTCAAAACACAGTGACCATCTCCTTATCAGTTGACAAAATAGTCTTTGCTTTTTTCGATTGACTTACACCAGCATTTTTCCATTGTTTTGAATGACGTTTTGACTTTGGTTTGCAATTATTGATCTGAGTTTCCTCAACAGTCACCAATGGGCACAATAAATTGCTGATTGCGATTAAACAACGCCAGAAAGTGTGCTGAAATGTTCGGCTAGATGCGCCTTTGGTTGACAGAGAGCAATCGCGGCTGCCAACGTGCACAATAATCCGTCGTAGCCAATTCTCCAGGAAATATAGTATGCGCTCAATGAGTCGAGACGCCTAGAATCTCAGTAATTTCACGAATTTTTATTCGGCGGCTATGCATAGCATACTATTTATTTGTCAGTGATTTCCTTGTGGTGACCTCAGTTGGATGGCCAGAGTGTGCTTTCTGTTAGACACTTGTCTGACCACGTTTGAATTAATTAACACAAAAGTAAATGGTCTTCAATGGTGGCATGATGTCCGCAGGAACCCTCATCCAGTTCTCTTTTGATCTGTGTAGCAGTTGAACACAAAAATGTAAATGTTATTTTTAATAGTAGCTCGAAACTAGGTTTCCTTCATTTTCAATCGCAGTCGATATTCCAAGTAATTCAGATAAACAGTATTCAGTAAAGTGTTGAAGTTCACTCAACAGTCCTTGATAATAAAGTTTACCAGCCATGATTGTTCAACAAAAAATATCCAGTTCTATCGTTGAAGTTTACTATAGGTATCAAACAACACCCATAGCAGATTTTCTGCATTCTACCCCACAGGGACAAACATACTCCATTGGCTAATAACAACAAAATCTCTATGAACAGGGTACCTGTGAGCAATTTTATTAACTAAGGGCTACCATTAGTCGGAATTTACAAGGTCTGTTTGAATCGGTGGGTGAGAAACCAGTGTTGGTAGACCAATCTATGGTTTATAGAGAAAAGAAAAATCGTATTTGCTTCAGGGATGTAATAGAGAACACATCTTCTTGGAACATCATTGGGCTGCAGGGCAACATATCTCAAACGTAGAGCAGAACTGAAATGTCAGAAAGAAAGTGAGCCATTACAGCAGCCATCACCTTCTCTCATACGTGATTAGAATGATAGCTATAGGCTGAATTTGCATTCACTGAATAAGGTCATTGCCAAGTTACTTATCTCGCCCCAAAATTGTGTCTTATTGATTTAATCTTTACATTCAAGTAATTGCACCCACTATACATTTAAGCAAGAATACTTGTGTCTGTTCATACGTTCCAAGATTTCACTGAAGCTCATTAACTTATTCAACAGTCACTAGTAATATCGACAACTCCGTTTTACATTGTTTCTGTCATGCATCCACACAGATGCACCAAGACTGTCACATGTACTCAAAATCCCTTTTCACTTACTAATTGATTGAGCACTTTATTTGGTGGATAGCAAATTTTTGACATCTTTTAGTGATAATTCAGGTCGTTATAATTCATTTCGTAGTTTCCATTACATCTGTGTGAGGTTCCGTATCCATATTTTACGCTTAATTGGGTCACTCAAAATTGTTGTTGTTGTTGTTGTGGTCTTCAGTCCTGAGACTGGTTTGCTGCAGCTTTCCATGCTACTCTATCCTGTGCAAGCCTCTTCATCTCCCAGTACCCACTGCAACCTACATCCTTCTGAATCTGCTTAGTGTAGTCATCTCGTGGTCTCCCTCTACGATTTTTAACCTCCACGCTACCCTCCAGTACTAAATTGGTGATCCCTTGATGCCTCAGAACATGTCCTACCAACCGATCCCTTCTTCTGGTCAAGTTGTGCCACAAGCTTCTCTTCTCCACAATCCTATTCAATACTTCTCATTTAGTAATTTAATTAAATATTGCGTTATTTGTTGTGTGACATTGATTTGTATTCGTTTGCATGCTCACTGTAGGTCTTCAGGGACAGATTCTTTATAATCTCAGGGATTGGTAAACCGACACCACATTTGACAGAACAGAGATAATGAAATTATCCCTTTGTGACACAGCCACCAAACATAAAGTTGTATACCACTGGATGCTGCAGAGACATCCTACTAATGACATTTTTCACAGCAGCACACAAGCACAATATGTTGTTTATAACCAAATATCCATCGGCGATGATGATAATATATGACTTAAACCTCACTAATGTAGGCAGCAGCATGAATGCAAACAGTGATGCCACTGCAGCATTGCCTTGTTCTGCAAGTCACGTGCCTTTGTCATCCGAAGAAAGAACAAGATGACGATAATGTACATCGCTCTTTTCCAGGTATGTTCCTAGCAGTCTTCCTCCAAGCCTTTATGCCACAGCCGCTTTCATTCCATTCCCTTGGACCAGTGCTCTTTGGGTCTGGGCCTCCATCAATGCGAGCACCCATCGAAGGGACTGTCTTCCCAACTCTGGTTGTGGGTCATTCTCTCTCCAACCATCTCTTCCCTCAAGAGGGGCAGTGGTGATATACACCCTCAGGACACAGTCACCATCTACACTCCTGGAAATGGAAAAAAGAACACATTGACACCAGTGTGTCAGACCCACCATACTTGCTGCGGACACTGCGAGAGGGCTGTACAAGCAATGATCACACGCACGGCACAGCGGACACACCAGGAACCGCGGTGTTGGCCGTCGAATGGCGCTAGCTGCGCAGCATTTGTGCACCGCCACCGTCAGTGTCAGCCAGTTTGCCGTGGCATACGGAGCTCCATCGCAGTCTTTAACACTGGTAGCATGCCGCGACAGCGTGGACGTGAACCGTATGTGCAGTTCACGGACTTTGAGCGAGGGCGTATAGTGGGCATGCGGGAGGCCGGGTGGACGTACCGCCGAATTGCTCAACACGTGGGGCGTGAGGTCTCCACAGTACATCGATGTTGTCGCCAGTGGTCGGCGGAAGGTGCACGTGCCCGTCGACCTGGGACCGGACCGCAGCGACGCACGGATGCACGCCAAGACCGTAGGATCCTACGCAGTGCCGTAAGGGACCGCACCACCACTTCCCAGCAAATTAGGGACACTGTTGTGGTATCGGCGAGGACCATTCGCAACCGTCTCCATTAAGCTGGGCTACCGTCCCGCACACCGTTAGGCCGTCTTCCGCTCACGCCCCAACATCGTGCAGCCCGCCTCCAGGGGTGTCGCGACAGGCGTGAATGGAGGGACGAATGGAGACGTGTCATCTTCTGCGATGAGAGTCGCCTCTGCCTTGGTGCCAATGATGGTCGTATGCGTGTTTGGCGCCGTGCAGGTGAGCGCCACAATCAGGACTGCATACGACCGAGGCACACGGGGCCAACACCCGGCATCATGGTGTGGGGAGCGATCTCCTACACTGGCCGTACACCTCTGGTGCTCGTCGAGGGGACACTGAATAGTGCACGGTACATCCAAACCGTCATCGAACCCATCGTTCTACCATTCCTAGACCGGCAAGGGAACTTGCTGTTCCAACAGGACAATGCACGTCCGCATGTATCCCGTGCCACCCAACGTGCTCTAGAAGGTGTAAGTCAACTACCCTGGCCAGCAAGATCTCCGGATCTGTTCCCCATTGAGCATGTTTGGGACTTGATGAAGCGCCGTCTCACGCGGTCTGCACGTCCAGCACGAACGCTGGTCCAACTGAGGCGCCAGGTGGAAATGGCATGGCAAGCCGTTCCACAGGTCTACATCCAGCATCTCTACGATCGTCTCCATGGGAGAATAGCAGCCTGCATTGCTGCGAAAGGTGGATATACACTATACTAGTGCCGACATAGTGCATGCTCTGTTGCCTGTGTTTATGTGCCTGTGGTTCTGTCAGTGTGATCATGTGGTGTATCTGACCCCATGAATGTGCCAATAAAGTTTCCTCTTCCTGGGACAATGAATTCACGGTGTTCTTATTTCAATTTCCAGGAGTGTATATTGTTGTGTATCATTGGTTGACGCAGATGTGGCGTGCTATCAGCACTTCCTCTGGAGCTCAGATAAAATTAATCTTGCATTTACACACTGATACATCAGGTTGCTTACTACTAACCTCCCAGCAATTGCCATGGTACCACATGCTACTAGTCTTTGGCAGAGACAGGATTATCACAGTAAACTGTGCTGCGGCCACAGCACTTCTTAGCTTCAGGGAGTCTGCCGATATCTCTCAGCCTAATGATTATTTACCTCACCACTAAACCATTTCGTAGTCACTTCTCACAGTGGGCTATATACTGACCACATTTAATGATTGCTGAATTACTTTTCCTTCACTGAGCCCATCTCTGAGCCATGACCACTACACAAGCCGCAGATGGGCCATCAATGGGAGATGTTTCATTGACAACACTCTCCATGATCTACATTGACCACATCTAGCAATCAATCCGTTCAAGTCCACTGTAGCACATGGTTTTGTGGGACTTCGTCTACAACTTGCCACTGTGCTCATCACTTCGTGAGGGACAGTTACCTCATATGAATTTTCCAGCCTAGTGTCTGTGGTTACTTGCTACGATACTCCAGGTGTACATCAATGATTACCTGCTGAGACTATCCAGTGCTTCAGTGATTAACCATTAGACTGAATCTAGTAGTACATACTCATGTTGCGAGAAACTAAATTGTATTTTGTTATTAGACTGAATGTAACTCACCTTGAACAATAAAAAAAAGGATATGCAATAATATACGGTTGGGGAACTACTAGTTGTGAGATAGTGAACAGGAAAGATGATGATGAAAAAGAAAGGGTTTATCTATTTAAGCGATCCTTTATTGGAAAGAAGTCCATAGCGCCAAATGCATATTCAGGTGTAGAAGACGACAAAGGAATTGGGATACTTAACATGCACACTTTTCAAGAAATAATTCTCTCAATAAAATATCCATCGTGCATTCAATGTATGGACATGTGTTGATCTGTATCAAGAAGACAAGATGTAGAAGTGTAGTTAAGTATCTATTACTTGTGTGAAATACAATATCATTGTTAGTATGTAATTTCAGATTGAAACGCCAACTATAAGACCTCTTTCATAGTTTTAGTGCGTTGTTATAAGACACAACGTTTGAGTATTTAGAATGTCCCTGAGATGCTAAAGACATCTGAACCCGGTAATTTACACATGAACAAACTGTTCCCCATGTGTCCAAGAGAAATATTAACAAAATAGTCGCTAGGAGAATTCATTTAAGCAACAACATCCTTTTCTAATCACACTGTGTGTATTCATTTAGAAAACCATGATTCAAATTAGCAACACGGATCTCGCCTCAACACGATCCACAAAATTGCAGCTTATTCTTACTGTCGCCTTTAGACTCAGGTGCAGATGAATGCTTCAGTGACAGCTGTAAGAAATAATTTCAGAACCAGCATTTATGAACATCTTAGGGACAGAGTCCTCGCACTCAGCATACCTAATGTTAAAGCATCTCTCTCTCTGATGCCCCAAGTTCTGGATTCTAGCTGTTGTCTTTTTAGTGACTCATAAATCTTCTGACAGGTTTGATGCACCCCTCCATGAATTCCACTGTTGTGTCAACCTCTTCATCTCAGAGTAGCACTTGCAGCCTACGTCCTCAATTACTTGCTTGATGTATTCTAATCTCTGTCTTCCTCTACAGCTTTGCGCTCTACAGACCCCTCCAGTACCATGGAACTCAGATGTCCTTTCATCCTGTCACTTCTCCTTATCACTTTTCTCCTCAAATTCCTTTCCTCTCCGATTCTGCGCAGAACCTCCTCAGTCCTTACCTTCACAGTCCAACTAATTTTCAACATTCGTCTGTAACACCACACCTCAGGTTCTTCTATTGTCTGGTGTTACGGTTATCCCACACTTCATGTTCCACTACCAAACAATGCTGCACTCCAGACATACATTCTTGGAAATTTCTTATTCAAATTAAGGCCTATGTTTAATACTAATAGCCTTCTCACGGCCAGTAATGCCCTTTTTGCCAGTACTAGTCCGGTTTGATATCCTCCTTGCTCCGTCCCTCAATGTTTACTTTGCTACCTAGGAAGCAGGTTTCCTCAACTTCATCTTCTTCGTGACTGCCAGTCATGACAAGATTGTCCTTGTTCTCATTTCTGCTACTCCTCATTACTTTCGTCTTTCTTCTATTTGCTCTCAGTCCATATTCTTCACTTATTGGAATGTACATTTCATTCAGCAGACCATATAACTCTTCTTTACTTCCATTCAGGATAGCAATGTCATCCTTTCACCTTGAATTTTTATTCCACACGTGAACCTTCCTTTATTTCCATCATTACTCCTTCGATGTATAGATTTAACAGTAGTGGGGGAAAGACTATATTCCTGGCTCAAATGGCTCTGAGTACTATGCGACTTAACTTCTGATGTTATCAGTCGCCTAGAACTTAGAACTAATTAAACATAACTAACCTATGGACATCACACACATCCATGTTCGAGGCAGCATTCGAACCTGCGACCGTAGCGGTCGCCCCGCTCCTGATTGTAGCGCCTAGATCAGCTCGGCTACACCGGCCGGTAAATATATTCCTGTCTTAACCACTTATCAATCCGAGCACTTCGTTCTTGGTCGTCCACTCTTATTATTTTGATATTATCTGCGTCGTCCCAAAGCTTACGCTATTTTTCTCAGAATATCGAACAACTTCCAACATTTTAAATTGTCGAACGCTTTCTCAAGGTCGACATAACCTATGAACGTCTCTTAGTTTTTCATTGCTCTTCCTTCCACCATCAACCGCAACGTCAGAATTGCCTCTCTCGTGCCTTTACCTTTTCTAAAGCCAACCTTGTCGTCATCTAGCACATCCTCAATGTTCTTTTCCACTCTTCTGTATATTATTCTTGTCAGCAACTTGGTTGCGTGAGCTGTTAAGTTGATTGTGCGATAATTCTCGCACTTGTCAGGTCTTGCAGTCTTCGTAACTGTGTGGATAATATTTTTCCGAAAGTCAGATGTTATGTCACAAGACTGATACATTCCACACACCAACTGTTGTGTTGGCAGAAGAGCCAACACCGTGTTACTAGTGGAGGCCGACATGCACGCGTTTTAGCTCCCCAAGGCTGGCGCGAGGAGGGTTGAACTATACTGACTTGAGGTCTGGAACATTAGAAGGAATTAGAATTCAGAAAGCAGAAGAAATTAGTTTGACACTTAACTTGAATCCATTAATGATGAACGTCGCTCTTGACGGTACATGATTAACAATATTATCTGTTCAGAATAAATTCTTAGTAACTGAATTTGGCGCCTTGCTAGGTCGTAACAAATGACGTAGCTGAAGGCTATGCTAAACTGTCGTCTCAGCCAATGAGAGAGTCTGTATATAGTGAACCATCGCTAGCAAAGTCGGCTGTACAACTGGGCGAGTGCTAGGGAGTCTCTCTAGACTAGACCTGCTGTGTGGCGGCGCTCGGTCTGCAATCACTGATAGTGACGACACGCGGGTCCGACGTATACTAACGGACCGCGGCTGATTTAAAGACTACCACCTAGCAAGTGTGGTGTCTGACGGTGATCTTAAGTCCTCCAAAGTTCTTTTCAATTCTGATTCTAATACTGGATACCACATCCCTTCTAAGTCGGCTTCTGCTGCTTCTGCTATCACATCAGACAAATCTTTCTCCGAATAGATGCTTTCAATGTATTATTTGCATCAGTCCCCTCTCTCCTCAGCAATTAGCAGTGGAATTACCGTTGCACCTTTACTGTTACCTCCTTTGCTTTTAATATCACCGAAGGTTGTTTTCATTTTCCTGTATGCTGAGTCTGTCCTTCCGAGAATGATTTCTTTTTCGATTTCTTCACATTTTCGTGTAGCCATTTTGTCTTAGCTTCCTGCATTTGGTACTTATTTCATTCTTCAGCGACTTGTATTTCTGAGTTTCCTGGAACATTTTTGTACCTCCTCCTTTCATCGATCAATTTAAGCATTTCTTCTGTTACCCATGGTTTCGTCGCAGTTATCTTCTTTCGACTTATGTTTTTCTTTCCGACTTATGTGATGGTTCATTTTAGAGAAGTCCGTTCCACTGTACTGCCTACTGAGCTATTTCTCATTGCCTTATCTATAGCCTAAGAGAACTTCAAGTTTATCTCCTCATTCCATAGTACTTCTGTATCCCACTTCACTGCATATTTATTTTTCCTGACAAATGTCTTAAACTTCGGCCTATTCTTCATGACTTTTGTATCGTGACCTGCGTCTACATCTGCTCCTCGGTACGCCTTACAATCGAGTGGCAATGTCTGTCTGACCATGATGTTATCTAATTGAACTTTTCCCGTGTCACCCGGACTTTTTAAACTGTACCCTTTCCTCTTATGTTTCTTGAACAGAGTATTCGATATTACTAGCTGAAATTTTTGTTACAGAACTCAATCACTTTTTCCCTTTCTGTTTCCATGTCCCAAGTCCATATTCTTCTGTAACGTTTTCTTCTACTCCTTCCATAAAACAGCACTCCAGTCCCCTGTGACTATTACATTTTCATCTCCCTTTACGTACTGTACCACCCTTTGACCTTTGAATATCCTCACATATTTTCTCTGTCTCTTCATCTTTAGGTTGCGAAGTTGTCATGTATATCCGAAATATTGTTGTCAGTGTTAGTTTACTGTCGATTCTAATAAAAACGACCCTATCACTAAACTGTTCACAGTAACACGCTCTCTGCTCTACCTTCCTATTCAAAACGAATCCTACTCCCGTGATGCCATTTTCTGGTGCTGTTGATATTACCATATACTCATCTGACCAGAAATCCTTGTCTTCTTTCCATTTCACTTCACTGTCTCCTACTGTGTCTAGACTGCGCCGTCGCATTTCCCTGTGTGCTGTCCAACACGAAACTCTTGCTGGTTCTGCCAGCACCAGAATCTCTTCAGCCAGTCGCTGTACACTTTGCGATGTCAGGCTACTGAAACATTAACGACAAGCTCTAGTTTCTTTAAGTATTAGCCATGACTAACCATCTATATCTCCTTCCCAGAAGTAGGTGGAGAGTAGAACTCCTCTCCCACAAAGAGGGTGGTTTCAGGTTTCTGACAGTGGCCAGGAATGCACATATGCACTCCTCACCACAACCATGAGTGCCTAACGAAATGTCAACAACAGCTGCTGACCTACTTTGAGTCAAGCAGTTTCCTTTTGGTATGAAAGTATTGTGTTCCAATCCCCATCTAAATTAGAATGTTTTTCAAAAGCAACCTTTTCTCAACTTCTGAGAGTGGCAGTTTATTGACCAGTAAAAGTCGCACTGAGGGCTCTGCATTTGCACATAGGGTATTATCTCTATAACAGCTGTGTGTCTGAGATCCCTACCTAAGGAGCTGCCCTTTCAGTGGGAAACATTTGTATTAGATACTAGCTGTTGGGTGGCTGTACCCTTCCCATTCCCACAGACTGCTTGTGAGCCCAACTTTCAACGTAGCACTGCATGTATCTTTCACTGAAAAGAAATAAAATTGAAAGTTATTTGTGGGATCTTTTGTCACTGGTGTTTGTTCCAATAACATCAGTATTTCCATGCACTGGTAGTAAATTGAATTAGTATGGGTAATTTAATTTGGAGAGAGAGCTGTTAATTAAGTTATGGTTCATTTTTGGTAAAACTATCCTGTAACAGTTAGCATATACAGGAGTGGCGGAAGACTGAGACAAATACACTGAAATATATGCGTATATTTTGAATAGTGCTAATGTTCCATGGGGCTCTTGCAGTAGTGGAGTTCTCTGTAATAGATAAAGTCGTCTAATATTCTTCTTTTGTTCACATGTGGATCAAGCAGCACTTATGTTATTGAACAAAAAAAATTTTGGCAGACGTTTCACGTAATTATTATTGAGTGTTTCTTTACTGTATATATTTATAATTTGTGTTTCATCTATGTATGTCCAGTCGATTAGTGACGAACGAGCAAATGTTAGCTCTCCTTCTTACTTTAATGTATTTTCTTCTAATACCTATTTTCCACATCCTCAGCACTTCTAGATTAACGTGAAGGTCCCAGCATAGCTTCAGAATTACATGAATGTGGATGTGAGGTTATATATATATATATATATATATATATATATATATATATATATATATATATATATATATATATATATAGTGCTTATCACCGACTCTCAATGACTTCTTTGAAACCAGGTCGCAATATACCACGAGATAACTAAGCAGTAATATATATATTATTTCACACAACAGTTGTATAACTTCTTTCCCAAATTCATTTCTGGGTGTTCTTATTACGTTACCCAGCATAGTGTAGTATTTTTCGCTGTATTTTCGTCTAGATCAAAGATTTACAATCCAAATAGGTGATTTTGTTGTTTCATTTTATAGTTTTAGATGTTAATTAACAGTTTGAGATTCAAAAGTCATTGCTTTGGTTTTTCAGCGTTTTATTTATAAGATGCCTGTTCACTCTTGGCCATCATCTGTAAAACGTGGCTACATAAGATACTGCCTGTTGTTCCGAGTTACATTAATCCATCTTGTATGACACACGTCATAGCATGGCGTTAGTCGTTTGTGATCTTTCACCTTCACCAAGCACTCATTCATTTATCTTCACCGAGCGAGATAACGCAGTGGTTAGCACACTAGATTCGCATTCGGGAGAACGACTGCTCAAATCCGAGTCCAACCATCCTAATTCTGGTTGCCAGGGATTTCCATGAATCGCTTCAGTCAAAATCCGGTATGGTTTCTTTGAAAAACAAGGCCGGTTTCTTTACCCAGTTCGAAATTGTACTCCGTCTCTAATGATTTTATGTATGAAGAAAATACTGCCTCCAAAAAACCTTTACAACAGAAAACTTTCAAAGCAAAGTTGAACGTATCATGTATTCGTTTATGACATCAGAAGTACATGGAAAATAATAGATCGGTTTAGGAAAATCTCCATGGCTGCCACTGTAGTTGAATTCTGCTGATTATTAAAAATATAGATGCTAACATGTGAGACAAATTATGTGGAAGTTTTCGAAATGTGATACCAGATTTCTTGGAATCGTCGTTACTTCCAGTTTACGAAGTAACAAGCTTCTGTCTTACACTGTTACGGTTGAACTCACATAGCACAACTGAAACTAGTGCATCTTTTCTTTTAGTTCCGTAATCTAGACTTTTAATGGTATAACAGTACAATATATTTTGTAGCAGAGTAATGTGATGTGATAAAAAATTCTATGTTTGGTACACAACTTGGGAAAAAGTGTCATATAGCTTTGTTTCTACTGTAAAACAGAAATGAACCAGTAAAATTTCATGTAAATAGTGTAAGAAACAGTACGTGGAATAAATGTGTTGGCGAGTAGCACCCGGCATTTCGCTGTATGTAGCTATAACAGTATTGCGCCAATTATAAAGTTCGTATAACGATAAGACAGTGCTAGACGAAATACAATGGCGTTTGGAGGAAATTTATTGAAAAGACAAATGTCCGTTTTTAAAGCGGCATTATGACTTGTAAGAAGAGAGTGTGGTGTCAGGAACTTAATCTTCTCTCGTAGATCAGTTCATCGTGGCCTAAAGTTTTAATGAGGAGCCGGCCGAAGCTCGTTAATTCGTCGTTTCACGGAGGTTAAAACTGTTTCCAGAAAGTTGCCTGCGGAATAGTCTGGTCGCCGGACGGAGGAGAACTGCTGGCAGTGGGCCCCGTCCTGGCCACGATGAATAATTATAATTTTTGCGGACTGCCGCCGTGGGACGCATGCGCAAAGGGCGTCGTTGCTGGCAGCGCGGAAAGAATTTGTCGTCCGTACCAGCGACGATGGGAAGGAAGGGAGAGAGAAAGATCGTTAGACTTCGACGTACAGCCGACATCGTGGTCACTAGGGTTGGAGTACTGCCTCAGAATAGACGTATTTCGGTAAAGAAAACAGTTTGTGACACTGATTACGTCATCATACCGATGCAGGGCTCTGCAGAAACACGGAGAACTATAATTTGATCAGGCGAACCAATATATGACCATGCAACTCCCGAGGAAAAGACACACTGCATACATTTGCTGCAAGAGCTAGCCTCGAAAAATTTAACCCTGTGGTGCAGTTGTTCAGTGCTGTCGAGATATATTAATATGAAGATCTTTGGCGTATTTAATCAGTAGTGCCGTTGCGAAAGCGGGCAGGGCACACCAAAAGAAAGGAGTATCAGCACGAGTCGACTGAAAGCACTCGCATTCTCAGGAAAAATTAAAAAACACCAAAGAAGCTACACTAGTGGACAACTACACCACAGGGTTAACAACGCTCTCATCTCACGCTGTTACCACAGGCGTTCACAGGAGAAGGGAGATATGTACGTGTTTACTCCCCCAATCCCTTCCCCTCCCGAGCCTCTTTGTATATGGGTCAGAAAATTCTCATTCGTCATAGAATTCTCGTACTTTTAAAGAACATTGTGTTGCTACTAAAACCCAGAATTAGCAATGTTGAGAGGATGCACTGTGGCTTAGCAAACACTGCATAACTTAGGTTGAAAGTTTCCCGTCTACCTTCCTTGCCTAGGGACGCCAAATGAAAACTGATGTCGTCAAGCCCTGAATGAAAATTGCAACGGATAACTGGGGAGAGGAGCTTGAGAGCGCTACCTAGAGAGCGTGCCCTCTCTGCAAGATACTAGGCAAGGGGCTGGAGGGCTCACAATCTGGTGTGTGGGTTCCTGCATTCTATATATTTTATTTTAAATGGATTGCTTTGACTTCTCTGTGATTTTTAAGCTATGTTAAGGATTGATGACAATTGATTACCTATTTATTTTAAACATTATCACTCGACTTTACAGCGATTGCAGCAATTGTTCCAGTTTACAGATATTACAAATTTACAACTTATAGCTCGGGTATATTATATACTAATCTGCACGCACATTTCGACGGGCAAGACGGCATCGCGTTGGCCAAATGTATACCACCAAAGTGTCCCAATATTTTACATAGGACATCCACTATGTGAGGAGGACAACGAGCCAGCTGGGGACCACATAAATTAAAGCAGGGGTCAAATTTCTGAAATTAAACGAGAACATTCATTTCCTTACACAGTGAGAGCTGGAACTAAAAGAATTAGTACAAATATTCAAATACCTCTCTTCCATTCCTGAACATTGAGACAGACGCACTGAGGGCACGTCTGCTCACTTACCCGTCTTCTGTAACCACCACCAATATGGCGGGCACCCGGAGGTATTCCTGGGCTACGGTGGAGGGGGCGGTCGAACCGCTTGCCCGTGAACAACCTCTTTACCTCAGATCTT
This sequence comes from Schistocerca gregaria, assembly GCF_023897955.1. NCBI lineage: Eukaryota > Metazoa > Arthropoda > Insecta > Orthoptera > Acrididae > Schistocerca > Schistocerca gregaria. The sequence continues at coordinate 168,675,778 of NC_064925.1, read as the reverse complement.
GTGACACTGGAACGTCTTTGACTTTTACCTGCCTGTGATGTCTCTCTGATCCCCTACCGAGGAGTGAGGTTGGCACTACTATACTACAGAACTACTTCCCAACTAAGATTTGGCCACGCTTTACGGAAAGATGTCAGGAGGATTACGAAAGTTCATAAGCAGATTCACATTCACGTACAAGAAATGCATAATACACGTTACATGAATTACGTATTATGAAGCCTGACACTTTTCTTTCCACCCGTCCACATGGGTTCTGTTGCACCCGCGGCCGGCCACGTCGTGCAATAAAATTGGCGGCAGAGCCGCCTCTGCTTTTATTTCTCGGTGCGTGCGAGGAGCGAAACCTGCTGCTTATAGAGCGGAAACTACTGTACCGTTTCAAGTTTTTTTTTGTTTTCTCACGGTAAACTATAGCTTAATATTGGCACGGAGGCGATTTTAGATGCTGATTTGCTGTCATGGAGGATATGGACCTCTAGCAGGCATTACCAGGACGTTATTAGAAAGACACACAATAATGCCTGCTAGTAATATTTAATCTTTATTAATAACAGACTGTTTCGGCAGTTATTGCCATTGAGAAGTAGGCCTACCTGCTAATACAAATGTAGTGAGACCCTGTATAGTTGTGTATGACATCTACAATGAGGTGCCAAAAGTAATGGGATAGCGGTAGGCTCATATACAGACTGCGGTAGTACTGCATACACAAGTTATAAAAGGGCACCGCTTTGGCTACAGCTGTCATTTGCGCACCGCACGACGGGAATTAATGGACCTTGAACGCGGGGTGGTCGTTGGACCTAGGCGCCTTCGACATTCCACTCCGGAAAATATTCCGCGACCTACTGTGCGAAGAGTGTACCGAGAATACCAAATTTCAGGCATTACATCTCAGCACGGACAATGCAGTGTTTAACGGAACTCACGTAACGAAACCGGTGACATTTGCTTACAGTTGTCAGCCCTAACATACAAGCAGCATAACCCCAGATATCAATGAGGGACGTACGACGAATGTACCCGTTAGGACACTGCGCGCAATTTGGCGTTAATGGGCTACGGCAGCAGACGTCCGACACGAGTGCATTTCCTAACATCAGATATTGTCCGCAGTGACTCGCCTGGGCTGGTGACCATATCGGGTGCAACCTATACGACTGGAAAACCGTGACTAAGAGTTCGAATGTGGCGCACCTCTCGCGAAGCCACGGTACCAGGTTTTCAACAAGGTACTGCGAACATTGGAATGGCTCCATAACGGCAAGGCTGTGTTTACATGGAATGGACTGGATTTCCTGGTCCAGCCGTCCCCACCTTTGACAGGAAATTATTATGTTCGGCTTCTTGGACAACATTTGCAGCCAGTCAGATACTTCAAGTTCAAAAAACCACAATGTAAATTTTATGGATGACAACGCACCTTATCAGCGGGACATATTTGTTGGCGCTTGTATGGAACACATTCTGGACAGTTCGAGCGAATGATATTTCCACCCAGGTCGCCAGACAAGAATCCTATCGAAAATTTATGGGACGTAATCGAGAGGTAATTTCGTGCACAAAATACTGCGCCGACAACACTTCCGTAATGATTGACGGATATACAGGCATCATGGATCACTGTTTCTGCAGGGTACTTCCAACGACTTGTTGAGTCCATGCTATATCTAGTAACTGCACTACACCAGACAAAAGCACGTCCGACACGATATTACAAGGTATCCTGTAACTTTTTATACCTCCGTGTATATTAAAATAATTATATTGCACTTACGTCCAGGATCATTTAACGTCCACATTATGCCGCTAGTTAACCGTCTTTCGACTAAGTAAATGACGCAGTACTACATTGAAAAATAATACCTTAACCATGGTTTGACAGTTCACTCGGGGAAGTAAACTGAGTGAGTAGTTAAACCATACCAAAAGTAGTATTTTTCATATATTTACCTCATCTACCGTGTAACCAACAGTCTAGCAGTCATAAGACAGTTCACTAGCGACCCAATATGGACGTCACATGATTCTAGACGCAAGTACAATGCAGTTAGTTTAATGTAATTAACACATTTGTACACAGCCCCGCCATAATTGTATCCGCAGGTACTCTTGACAATAGCAATAGAAGCCGACACAATCTGTCGTTAATAAAGATGGATGCCCGTTGCTGCAACAATGCTATGGCGAGAGTCTCCGCTAAATGCTTTTTTTTCTGTTTTGACTGTCGGCAGCGTTCAGAACAGAGAGAAAAAAGCAGCCTTTTTTTCCTGAGATGTAAAACTAAACTGAGAGATGCGAGCATGGTTACATGGACTACATCAGAGAGCGCAAGGTCCTGAGTAGCTACTCTCCGACCACGATGCTGTCTTATGAGAAGTAACCCGAGGCCGGAACATTTATAAAGTGCGTGACTACTCTTCGCCTTTATGACGGACTGAACTTCTATGGCGACAATTTCAGTAAGATGTCTGCATGTCTGTGGGCGAATGGCTGATAACGGTTACTCAGCAGGCAAAACCAGAAACGGTAGTGATATAGGATACGGGGTTCGGAACAAAGTCGACTCATTGCAAACTTTTTCCATTGCTTTCAGATGGAGACATCGGGCAGACGCCAGCCGGAGTGACCGAGCAGTTCTAAGCGCTACAGTCTGGAACCGCACGACCGCTACGGTCGCAGGTTTGAAGCCTGCCTCAGGCTTGGATGTGTGTGTGATGTCCTTAGGTTAGGTAGGTTTAAGTAGTTCTAAGTTCTAGGGGACTGATGACCTTAGAAGGTAAGTCCTAAAGAGCTCATAGCCATTTGAATCATTTGGGCAGACCAGTCCATTACAGGAAAGTCATTGTCAACAAAAAATTGTCCCTCACTGGCTGCCTTATGACAATATTTCTTCGATCTGTACCTCGGCTGTACGCAGTACCTAATGCTATAGAATACGTTAATATCCTTCCGATTTTATCGTTTTCTTAAATCCATACCGCGAAAGCCTCCCCCGTAAGGTACTACCAGCTCTTCCGTTCCCTGTTCGCATAACACACGATGATAGGTAACGTTCTCCGGAGCATAGCCAAACCTAAACACTCCTATCTGAATGCCCCAGCACATGGATGTGATTCATCATCCCAGTCATCCATTGCCTAGCGGCAACGCTCATTGCATCATATCCAGCGTCGGTTAACGTTGAGTTCAGAAATGGGTAGCTTAAGCTGGACTGCTCGACAACTCATCCTCATCTATTTTTAACTCCCTAACCACAGTCATTACACTAGCTGGACATACAGGAGCTCTTTGGAACTAATGAGTATATCCTTTCTTTGTGCCTCAGCAGGGGCCGACATCGCCGTCCGTCGGTACATAAGCTGCGCTTGGTCTTGTTTTAGTTATGTCTACATCTACATCTACATCTACATTGATACAGTGCAAAATACCACTTAAGTGCCTGGCAGAGAGTTCATCGAACCACCTTCACATTGATCGTCTATTACTCTAATCTCGAACAGCTTGGGGAAGAAATGAAAACTTTTATCTCTCCGTTCGACCTCTAATGTCACACATTTTATGGCGCTGATCGTTTCTCCCTGTGTAGGTCGGCGTCAACAAAATATATTCACATTCGGAGGAGAGAATCGGTGATTGAAATTACGTGAAAGTATTCCGCTGCCACGAGAAACGCTTTTCTTTTAATGGTGTCCACCCCAGATCCTGTATCATGTCAGTGGCACTTCAGCCCATTTCGCGGTAGGACAAAACTTTCTGCTCTCCTTGGTGTACTCCGATTATCCGATGTGGTAACGATCCCATACTGTGCACCAATGCTCCAAAAAATTACGGACAAGCGTAATGTAGGCAGCCTCTTTTGCAGTTGTTGTTGTTGTGGTCTTCAGTCCTGAGACTGGGTTGATGCAGCACTCCATGCTACTCTATCCTGTGCAAGCTTCTTCATCTCCCAGTACCTACTGCAAACTGCAGCCTTCTGAATCTGATTAGTGTATTCATCTCTTGGTCTCCCTCTACGATTTTTACCCTCCACGCTGCCCTCCAGTACTAAACTGGTGAACCCTTGATGCCTCAGAATACGCCCTACCAATCGATCCCTTCTTCTAGTCAAGTCGTGCCACAAACGTCTCGTCTCCCCAATTCTATTCAGTACATCCTCATTATTTATGTGATCTACCCATCTAATCTTCAGCATTCTTCTGTAGCACCACATTTCGAAAGCTTCTATACTCTTCTTGTCCAGACTATTTATCGTCCATGTTTCACTTCCATACATGGCTACACTCCATACAAATACTTTCAAAAACGAGTTACTGACGCTTAAATCTATACTCGATGTTAAAATTTTTTTCTTCTTCAGAAAGGCTTTCCTTGCCATTGCCAGTCTACATTTTATATCCTCTCTTCTTCGACCATCATCAATTACTTTGCTCCACAAGTGTCAAAACTTCTTTACTATTTTAAGTGTCCCATTTCCTAATGTAATTCCCTCAGCATCACCCGACATAATTCGACTACATTCCATTGCCTTCGTTTTGCTTTTGTTGATCTTCATCTTGTATCATCCTTTCAATACACTATCAATTCCTTTCAACTGAAGTATTTTGCTGTCTCTGACAGAATTACAATGTCATCGGCAAATCTGAAAGTTTTTATTTCTTCTCCATGGATTTTAATACCTACTCTGAATTTTTCTTTTGTTTCTTTCACTGCTTGCTCAATATACAGATTGAATAATATCGGGGAGAGGCTACAACCGACCGTATCTCACTCCTTTCCCAACCACTGCTTCCCTTTCAAGTCCCTCGACTCTTATAACTGCCATCTGCTTTCTGTACAAATTGTAAATCTTTTGCAGATCTGTTACATTTTCTGACTGTGTTGCCAATAAAACGCATGCATTGGTTTGCCTTCCTCTGAAAATTTTCTATGACTTCTTTCGAATTTAGTTGTTCGCAACTGTAATTCCTAGGTAATTCACTGAATTTGCGGCCTTTAAATTTGATTTATTTTTCGTGTAAAAGAACTTTAACTGATTCCTTTCAGCACTTATGTGGATGAACTCAAACTTTCCATTATTTAGTGTCAATTACTAATTTTCGCACCATACAGATATGTAAATTGTTTTGCAATTTTTTTATCTTCTGATGACTTTATTGTTAAGCGACAACATCATCTAAAAACAAACAAAGACGGCTTCTCAGGTTGTCTCCGAAATGATTAATATAGATCAGAACCAGCAGAGGGCCTACAACACAACGCCAGAAATCACTTACGTTTTACTCGATGACTCTCCGTCTATTACTACGAACTGTGTCCTCTGTAACAGAGAATAACGAATCCAGCCACATAACTGACACAATATTCCATAAGCAAGCAATTTCAATACAATCCGTTTGTCACGCAGTTTCCTTATAGGTGACCGAGGGAAACATTTCAGACACACTACACACACGCCACACAGAATCGATATGAAAAGGCCTCAGGTGGCAGTATAAATGACGTCAGTGAAACTACTGCTTCCATTAGGACGTTAATGCCCACAAATTTCACTGTGTTCGACAATGCTGACACATCCGCGTGTGTTTGAACGCTACCCTACGGACATCGTGGAGCTGCAACCCAATTTTACGTGCTCTGATAATTCTGGACGGCAATGAGACCGCAATTTTTTATCTGCTGTACATGGTGGTACTATTAAGGAACATTAAAGACAATTAGACGGAATTTTAGCGAGGTCAGAAGCTGCAAAGGTGTGTTATACTTACTAATGCCTTCTGTTTCGCCATCTCCTGTGGCGCTATCACGGGCGAGTGCTACATTACCATGTGAGTGAGTACAACGACAAACGATCTCCCTAAGACCCGCCAGTTTGGTGATACCCACGGTGGTAATACGCACCTTTGTTGAGCACTTAAGCCGTGAATTTGCCAGGAGTAAATGTCTGATGTGGGTTGTCTTACCGGGGCTTCATTTGGCCATTCTTCTTTGACGGCGCAGTTACCGGTGAGGTGTATCTTCAGAACCTTCAGACATCCATTTTACCTGCCATTCGAGACTTGTATGCAGATGGAAGAGTTTACTTTCACCAAGATGGTTCCCCAACCCACTACCAAAATCGTATTATAGCGTATCTCGATGAAAATCTGCCAGGAAGAAGGATAGGCCGTGGATATGCTGCGGAGTATCCACTACGTTCCCCAGACCTAACTCCTCTGCCCTTTTACCTGTTGGGAACACTAAAGGACGTCATTTATCGACATATGCCACTCAAAGTGGATTAACGTCGAGAATCCATCTTACATTCATGTGCAAATATCCAACTGAACACGTTGCAGTCGGTAGTTCGTGCTGCAGTTCGGAGGCATCGTTTGTGTGTGGATGTTAATGATGACCATTTCGAACACCTATAGCGATATCTTTAAGTTGGACTTTAAGCTACACTTTCACCAAAAATGAGACAACTCCGTCAATTTGTATGCAAGCTATGGAATTGTAAACAGTGGATACATTTTTTGGACCCCTCTGTATATGTCCTACAAACATTTTTAATGCTACAGGTACTGTTTAACGAGCAGAGAATCAAGTGTTTGTATAATCAATGAATCCAATTTCTATGTGCAGTAATGTTACACCCCGACAGATCGGTAATATCTAGTTTGCAAATAACCAAATTTTGTTCCTTAAAAACCATTTGCTGTTGTAAATATTTTTATTTACATTGGGAAATTTTTGCGAAATTTGACTTGATTGAAGAGAAAGTTGGCTTTCAATAAAAGTAGTCGAGACCTTTCAGTTAATATCACTTTGAAATGCCTCCCAGAACAGCAGCACACATGATTCATAGAGTGAGTAATAGCTGAAATCCTGTCACCTTCAGGCTCGAAGGCGCGGGCTTACACATATGACACGTAAATTTAGGGGAGCTGCACTCTCGCACGTAATTACGTGTCGCCGCCGTGAATTCGCATTCGCTCATTTTGCTCTTGTTCCACTTTTCCGGTGTTAGCGAGCTGAATCCAGGTCGGAGGTGTGGTGCGAGGGCCGCGGGAGCGGCGACGCCTGGTGAAATAGTGAAGCCGGTCGTGGCCAGCGGCCATCGATCGCTACGCCACGGTTTGAGGGGCGGACGGTTTTTGGGACGGGGCAGAGGGTTGCCTGAGCCTCAGTGCAGCCCGTGTGGCAGAGGGGCGTGGTGCTCCAGGAGGTGGGTGCAGTGGGGCCAGGAGGGTGTGGTGTGGGGCTGCCGCCCTCGGTGCGCCTTGCAGAGGGCAGCATCCATCAAGCTGTCCACGGCCGGCTCGTCATGTGGACGCTACCCAGCAAAGCGTCCGAGCCCTGTTTTTGTTTTTTCACTGTGCGCTCAACAGGAATACACACGTCGCTACACCGTCGTTCCTTTCGAATTCTTTTCCCGTTGCCGGTGGTCGGTTCTTGCTGACAGTTGCACTCGATACCTAATGGGGAGTCTGTTTCAGTTAAATCGGGAATGTCGGTACAAGCTGGACTGTAATTTATATTCGGTGTCGAAACTGTTTGGTACCACGGTATATCGCTCAAAGTTCATCACCTCTGAAACCCCCGCGACTTCCTACACTTCATCAGTCTTCGCTATCAATTGCGTTTGGCAGCGGCTGAAAACTTTTAAAGTAGTTAAAACATTTATTGACGTTTGGCACTTAATAATATTTATCATGAATCTCTATTTATTTAATCACTGACGCTGAGGAGGAGAAAACATTAGAAGACGAATGGGTAGTTTTTTGACAAGTATGCAAAATGCAACACACAGAAGAAATCCGTGAATAGCAAGATATATCAAAGTTTATCGATAGGAGAATATAGAAAAATTCTGTAAATAAAGCAAAGAAGAAAGGATATTTATAGTCTTAGGAAAATGACTAAACAGGAACGGCTGGAGTAGAAATTTTCGCATGTAGTAACATGTATAGCTAGGTGATACATAGATACCGCCCACAGGAATAGTACATTCTTGTAGAAAAGAAAAGTAACTATATGAATTTCACGTCATCAAGTGGCAACTGGCAAGTGGCAAGTCAATACTAAGCTTGAAAGTGGAAGGAATGTATAGAGGGACTATTAAAGAGTAACGAACATAATATTAAACAAAAGGAAACTGAAGCAGGTAAAGATGAGATGGGAATATAATGAATATTATCTCAGAAGAAGCCCCTGGTGGTCACTAGTGGTCCTCGTCAGGTAGAAGAATGGCAGTTGGCGCTTTTGTGTTGATTAAAGGAAGATTCATAAGTTAACTAAAAAGGACGTTTACCCTATTCCACGAAGTGACGATATACTAGATTGTCTGAAGGGGGCTAAGTTTTTCTCAACCATGAACATGCAGTCGGGATGCTGGCAAATCGAAGTAGATGAGGCCGATCGTGAGAAAACTGCATTCATCACCCTTGAGTGTCTATATGAGTTTAACGTAATGCCGTTTGGTCTATGTAATGCACCAGCAACTTTTGAACGGGTGATGGATAATCTTCTGAGTCACCTGAAGTGGACGATGTGCCTTCGTTATTTAAATGACGTTATAGTGTTCTCAGAGACATTTGATGATCACGTAAAAAGACTGAGGGCCGTTCTTAAGTGTCTCCAACAATGCGGACTGAAACATAATCCAAGGAAATGTCCCTTTGGAGCAAAAGAAATCAAAATACTTGGACACCTTGTGTCAAACGAAGGTGTGCGGCCAGACCCAGAAAAGATGACATCTATAACGGAATTTCCTATTACTAAAAGTATTAGAGATGTGAGAAGCTTCGTCGGATTATGTTCTTATTACCGTAGTTTTTTCAAACTTTTGTATCAAAGTCATGCCACTCTAAGAGTTTTTAAAAGCAGATGCTAAATTTATCTGGGGTGGTACTAAAAAAATCATTTCGATGTGCTGCGAAATGCTCTGACGACTGACCCTGTACTTGGTCTGTATGATCAGAGAGTACCTACACAATTACACACAGATGACAGCGGGTATGGGATCGGTGCTGTTCTGATGCAAATTTCGGATGGAAAAGAGAAAGTTATAGCCTATGCTTCAAGGTCATTTACAAAAGCCGATAGAAACTACTCAACTACAGAAAGAGGTCTTGCTGTGATCTGGGCCATATGCGGAATTTCGACAGTATCTCTATGCAGGCCATTCAAGTTGTTACAGACCATCATTCTCTTTGTTGGTTGACAGGTCTTAAGGATCCAACAGGACGACTCACCAGGTAGGCACTACTTCTTGAAGATGATGACATTACCATAGTGTACAAAAGTGGAAGAAGACACCAAGATGCCGACTGTCTCTCAAGAAACCCTGTGCAAGACAATCAAGACTTTGACGAAGATAGTGACTGACTCGATGCACTCCACTATCTCTCCGCAGACCAGAAGAAGGAAGCCAAGGTATCTCACATTATGTTTGCCTTAAATCAGTCAGGGGATGTGAAAGGACAATACCAGTGATTCCTAAACACATGCGCTTAGATGTTCTACAGAAATTCCATGACACACCTGAGGCCGGACATTTAGGATTTATTAAGACATCCGATAGGTCTGCTAGACATTTTTCTGGCCAGATTTATTTAGTAGTGTCTGTCACTATGTGTCGCACTGTGGAGAGTGCCAGAGGAGAAAGTCAGTTCCTCTGAAACCTCTGGTGGACTCATACCTATTCCACCAGCCGAAACACCTTTCCAGCGTGTTCGGATTGACCTCCTCAGCGATTTCCAACGTCTGCTAGTGGCAATAGATGGATTATTGTTTCCACTGATTATCTGACTCGCTATGCCATTACAAAAGCAGTGAAAACAGCCGAAGCATCCGAGGTAGCCAAATTCACCGTGGAAGACATTGTATTAAAATATGGTGCCCCAAGGTCGTTAATTACGGATCGAGGGAAGATTTTTGTATCGCATCTTGTGAAACAAATAAACCGTCGGTGCAACATTACTCATTACATGACGACTGCCTACCATCCGCAAAAAAACGGGCTTACTGAACGCCTTAATAAGACCTTGGCGCCGCGCGGGATTAGCCGAGCGATCTGAGGCGCTGCAGTCATGTGTTGTGCGGCTGGTCCCGGCGGAGGTTCGAATCCTCCGTCGGGCATGGGTGTGTGTGTTTGTCCTTATGATAATTTAGGTTAAGTAGTGTGTAAGCTTAGGGACTGATGACCTTAGCAGTTAAGTCCCATAAGATTTCACACCCAAGACCTTTGCCGACGTGCTATCAATGTTCGTCAATGTTGAGAAGAGCAACTGGGATGAGGTGCTACCTTTCGTGACGTTTGCCTACAACACCTCCAAACAAGACAGAACAGGATTCGCCCTCTTCCTGATGCATGGAAGTGAGTCGAATACGACGATGGACACTGTGTTTCCGTTAGATTCTGATGACGTGGACGACGACTACATCGGCCAAGTGTTAACTAGAAATGAGGAAGCTCGGCAGTTAGCTCAACTCCGCATCCTGAAGGATGAAGAAAACCATCGCCGACGGTATGGCGCGAGCCACCGTCCTGATGTCCAGCAGCTGTGACGTCCCTTCCCTCCTTCTGCATACGTCGAGAGGAGACGAAACTCGTAATGATGTTCGTCCCCGTCAGTATGAGGTGGAACAGCACCTGTAACTCTAGTAAAACACAGCTCCTCGCGTAGTTAAGAAACATTCTATTGTTCGTCCGTAACAGCCTTATTAGTTTGTGTTAACTGATCAATAGCTTATCTTTTATCTTATGTCCGGTTAGTTTCGTTGAGCAGTGAAATTGTGATTCTTAATCGTATCGTCACGGTCGTTTTTCACATCATCCTTAGCGAGGATTAATAATTTCTGCTCATAATTCCTTTGCTACGTCAAATTATTAACAACAGTCCCACGCAACTCCAGAGATCACTTATGTTGAAGTAACGTCATTGTAACACGCCGTAGGGCCGATTTCTATATTACTCACCTCTTACTGTCTGCTATTACTGTCTTCACACAGTCACTTAAAATGTTTAAAAGACTCAATCACCAGTATGAACGTACGTAATATTATTCCTTGAATCATGTAGGCGACACATCTGATTTATCTCTTGACTGATAGTTTATTAATCTTTTGTAATTAATTGTTTGTCCCTATCACGCACACATACCGATATGTCATTCGAAATTAACTTCTCATTAGTCCAGTAATCGTGACGTTGGCAACAACTTTTGATTGAACGTGGTATTGGATTTTCTTCATGACTTTGTATTATTGTGTTCTACTCAAGACTAGGAATAGTTTTCGTGTCACTGATCCACTACTATCAAGTTCGCAACTGTTCTTCAGTCCGAAGGTTAAGTCCAGTAAATCAGGATCACTCAATTAAAATCACCGTTGCCTTGATAACTGTCTAATGACTGAGTATGTCTTTAGTCTCTAACTCCCGAACTATCGAACTTTGACAACTGAAACCATCTAACAGCGTTTTCTTCCACACCACGATCGCAATAGTACTCTAGAGCGACTCAAGAGAAACTAACTAAACATTTCCGTATCCGAGTTGCATTGTAGGTGCATTGAATATCCTTTTCGATGTGACTACAACTCTCTTTCATGGTAAATGTTATCTCTGACCGAATTGCCTCTTTGGAATTAACTTTCGTTCATTTGAATTTAAATTTATTCTATAGACGTCTAAAAGATAATGCATGGCAACCCTTTCCTTTTATCTCTTCTTTTGTATATTACTCTCAGTATTTAAGTGTTATAGTAGCTAATCAAAACATTATCAGTGTAATTAATTTTTTTTCTCACCAATACTTTTGTCACTATCAAGATGACTCACTTCGTTCCTTTAAGTTTCCACAAAGTTTGTTGATTGGGGTTTTCAGTCTTTCGGCGTTACATAGCCTGGTGACCTCGTCTGGATCGTCAGTCCTGTTACGAAGATTCGTCTCTCTGAGAAGCTCCTCAGGCGCTACTTAGGACCTTATAAGGTTGTAAGACAGTTGTCTGATGTTACTTATGAAGTTTAAGATTTCGACTCCGACATAAGACAACGAATGATGAGAGATACGGTCCACGTCCTTCGAATGAAGCCCTATAAGGATCCTGCAACCCAGAGTAAATTCGAAGCTCCAGAGACAGGCAACAAGCGGAAAGGTGAGGAAGAGCGTAGCGGCCAAAGGAGTTCTAAGAAGATCACCGTCAGGGCGACAATCAGTCATCGGGAATCGGGTTATGCAGGACGAATGACGCCTCCCCGGACTAGGACGACGTAACACCGAGACGCTGCTCTCGTAAGGAAGGAGCAATGTCGCACAAGGAGCTGAGTAGTACCGTGGCGTAGTGGTTATGATACTAAACTGTTGGCATAGAGGGTCATGAGTTCGAAACTCACCAGGACTTGTACAGAAACTGGACCTTATATATAACAGACAACTGACACGAAACGGAGAAAGCAGTTCGGAACTGGGTGCTGGAGCCAGTCCGCCACGTTATATGAGGAGCGAGGAAAAGAAACAGAAAGAAAACCGTTGAGGAGAAAATGTATCAGACACGCAAAGGACGTTGAAGAGGAACGGGATGGGTAGTGTCTTTAATAGAGATTGTAAAATATACATGGAAAGTAGAAAACTTAAATGAGGCGATGCCAAGGGAATCGGAAATGAGGCACTCAGAGTAGTAAAGGAGCATGAAAGTAAATGATGCTCAAAATATAGATGATGTAATACGGCTCTAGCAAGGAAAAAATTCTGAAAAATCGGAATATGACTTTGAATAGGAATTTAAACGTTACGAACTATATCCTGTGGGTATTTCACAGGAATGTGACGTTGTAGGAAACAAAAGCGAGAACAATAAATAGTATAGACCTGAAGAGAATTGATGTTTGTAAATGTGATGCTCCAGAGGAATGTTAACAAGTAGACGGGTAGCTGGAATAACTTACGGGGAACTAGTGAACCGAACTGAGGAAAATTGAATTTCGCTACACCAACTGATGGGTGATTTGATATATTGTGAGACGTCAACGTGTCTCTAAGTGGAAAGCGTAGGATACGTTGTGTGATGAAATTGTAGGAAGTGTTATATGTTAAGACAGTAGAGAAAAATTAAGCACATCTTGATGAACGTTGCAGCAGACATACAGAGATGAGATGTGCATTGACCAGGCTATCTTGGATAGCTGCAACAACCAAATCTCTGTCTGAAGACCACAACATCGACATCTACATGTGCATTTTTCCTGATTTTGGCTCTTTGTCGTTATTAAGAGCTAAAAACTATCAGAACTTATTTCAAGTTCATACTTCAGAAGAAAGGGATTGAATGTATAAGGCGTTAAAGATGAAATAACTGAAAACAAATATGCAATACTGACCATCAAAATTGCTACACAACGACGTGCTACAGACTCGAAATTTAACTGATGCTGTGATATGCAAATGATTAGCGTTTCAGAGCATTCATACAAGGTTGGCGCCGGTTGCGACACCTACAAGGTGCTGACATGAGGAAAGTTTCCCACCGATTGCTCATACACAAACAGCAGTTGACCGGCATTGCCTGGTGAAACGTTGTTGTGATGCCTCGTGTAAGGGGGAGAAATGCGTACCATCACGTTTCCGACTTTGATGAAGGTATGATTGTAGCCCATCGCGATTGTGGTTTATCTTATCTTGACATTGCTGCTCGCGTTGGTCGAGATCCAATGACTGTTAGCAATATAGAATCGGTGGGTAATACGAAACGCCGTGCTGGATCCCAACTGCCTCGTATCAGTATCAGACGAGATGACAGGCATCTTATCCCCATGGCTGTAACAGACCGTGCAGCCACGTCTCGATCCCTGAGTCAACAGATGGGGACGTTGGCAAGACACCAACCACCTGCACGAACAGTACGACGACGTTTGCAGCAGCATGGACTATCAGCTCGGAGGCCAAGTCAGCGGTTACCTTTGGCGCTGCATCACAGAAAGGAGTGCCTGCGATGGTGTACTCAACGACCAATCTGGGTGCACGAATGGCAAAACGTCATTTTTTTGGATTAATCCAAGTTCTGTTTACAGCATCATGATGGTCGCATCCATGTTTGGCGACATCGCGGTGAACGCACTTTCGAAGTGTGTATTCGTCATCGTCATACTGGCGTATCACCCGGCGTGATAGTATGGGGTGCCATTGGTTGCGTAGTCTAGTATTCGTCATGGCCTTACTAGCATTTCTGGATACAGAAAATGTTCGAGTGCTGCCCTGGCCAGCACATTGTTCAGATCTCTCACCAATTGAAAACGTCTGGTCAATGGCGGCCGAGCAACTGGCTTGTCACAATACGCCAGTCACTACTCTTGATGAACTGTGGTATCGTGCTGAAGCTGCATGGGCAGCTGTACCTGTACACGCCATCCAAGATCTGTTTGACTCAATGCCCAAGCGTATCAAGGCTGTTAATACGTCCAGAAGTGGTTGTTCTGGGTACTGATTTCTCAGGATCTATGTACCCAAATTGTGTGAAAATGTAATCATATGTGAGTTCTAGTATAATATATTTGTCCAATGAATATCAGTTTATCATCTGCATTTCTTCTTGCTGTAGCAAATTTTAATGGCCAGTAGTGTAATTGATTACAACTTGTGAATACAGTGAGAGATGAAAAACTACCCAAGACGATACTCAACTACAAGGCGGAAAGATGGAGCGACTGCCGTAGGTGGATAAAAAAGCAGATACACAACAAATTGTCATGGCTTAGGGAAACCGTTGGCATTCAAAACAACTTTCAGTCGTTTCCGAATGGATAGTTACACAAGTTCAGATAACGATGATGGGAGTGGATTGTGATCATGCTGCCTTCTCTCCAAAGTAATGCACTAATATTGAAATCTAGCGACTCTGGCGGCCGGAGGTGATGCGACAATTCATCCTCGTTCTCACAAAACGGGGACGATGAGAGCTGTGTGAACACGGGTACTACCGTCTTGGAGCACAGCATTACAATAATGTGTGGAACAAGACTTACACCGTGGGACGGACATGATCAGCGACAATTGTCACAGAATCCTTGGCGGTAGTCAACCTTGCAGAGTGCACATGCAGTCCAAAGAGTACCATGTAATCGCTGCCGTCATCATAATTTTACTCACGCCCTCTTTTACTCTTTAGACGTAAGCACCGTTGGAGATCGGAGTCAGTATAGTACAAGATTTATCCGATCAAACGACGTTCATCCATTGCTCGAAAGTCCACGTTTTATGGCGTTGTGAGCGGAAGATGATTTTCCGCTTTCCCCTGTATGCGGTATTAACCATGGATGCAGTGCTGCCTGAAACCCAAAACACTTCGGTAGGTCTGTTACAGAAGCAGCCACAATAAGAGCACTAACAATTTTCCAACCATCGAAGTCAACAAGCATCGTTATTATGCACTCATAAATTTACAGAACAATGTTGTGATGAGGACTGACACATCCAACATATTTAGAACATTACGTGTGCGCCACTCGTGGGCAAATACTACGCCGCAACCCGCAGGCTTAGATACCATCAACGCTTATGTTCAAGCATGCATGACTGCATTTCCGTCTAACACCTGTAGTTCGAGAAAGGACAGGATGGCCAAAGTTTTTTGATGCTATTTCCTTATATCCAGTCTTAAACAGTCGCTTAACTTCAGCATATTTTAACCATTCAGGAAATACTCCACTGATAAACGACTCGTTACACAGGTAGTTTAATATGTTACTTAACTCAGGATCACATTCTTTAATTAACTTTGTTGATATTTCATCATGCTCAGTAGATGTTTTTGATTTTAAAGATTGTATGATGGACATTATTTCTGCTGGGGTAGTGAGGGTCAAATTCATATTATGGAAGTTACTTCAAATGTCTGGTGTGAGGTATTTCATAGCAGCATCTACAGAACCTGACAACTCCATCTTTTCAATAACAGTTATGAAGTGTTTGTTAAAAAGTTCTGCAACACTACACACATCTGTCACCAATTATCATTCACTCTTAATGCTATTTCTCCCTCTTTATGTCTGGTTTTACCAGTCTCCTCCCTCACTATCCCACATATTGTCTTTATTTTGTTACCTGAATGGCCATCTTTTCCTTGTAATTCATTTTCTTTGATTACAGTCTTTAATATTTTGCAGTATTTCTTCTAATGTGCTATAGCATCAACGTCAGAACTGTTTCGGATTGACAGATAGAGATTGCTTTTTGTTTTACAAAATACCCCTATTACTTGAGTAGTCCATGGCTTCTTTGTAGACTGTGCTCTAACCTTGGTAAGTTTTTCGGGAAAGCAGTGTTCGAATAAGTGAACACTTTTTTAGCAAAAGTGTTATATTTTTCATTCATGCCATGTTCACTGTAAATATCAATCTAGTGAATGTCTTTGAGGAGTGTCCTATAATAATCAATTATTGGCTTATTGATTACCCTCTTGAGCTCAGATTTAACCGATTTTATATTTTGTTCAGTGTTAAGATTTAACAGAAGGAACTGTAGGTTAAAACTGGGTAGAGTAAAAATATCTGCTGACTGTTGAAAATTCTTAACCAATGGCTGTTTATGCTGATGTAATAACCTAGAATTATGTTTTTTTGTTTCTTTCTCTAACTGAAGGTTTGTCTCAGTCCTAACCTCTTTTAAAAATTATTTTCTTTCTGTCCCCTCTACCCTAAAAAGGGTCTTTTTTGAACCCTATAACCACTGGTATTTTATCACTCATGACAGTGCCTCCCCCCCTTAACTTTCCTGCTATTTTCCCAGCCAGTTTACCCATCCCCTTCCTGTTGAGGTGAAGGCCATGCCTAGTGTAACCCCACCTATTGAGAGAATCAACAGTAACCACTCCAATGTGTGACTCTGCATCTGACATAAGCAGCCGTACCAACTCCAAACTAACTCTCTTGACAGAAGAGTTCAAATGAGGTCGGTAATGGAACCCAAGAACAGATACAAACTCAACACTAGTATGCTTCAATGCTGATGCAATCTTTGCCAGATCACACTCTATATTGTACCCAGTATCTCTGTCAATACTATTACCTGCTGCACCCACTATAACCACGTAGTCTTCCTTAGTGAAATCTTCGCAAAGTAATCCTAAATCCTCTGTCACCAGCTCCAGACCAGCGCTAGGTTTAAAAAATTGCTGACCTGGTATTCTGTTCCTAGTTCATCCTGCAAAAGTTGGCCAACAACTCTTCCATGGGAACTACCTAAGAACAACATTTTCTTTCTCTTTACTGATTTCCCTACTTTCTTACTTTTCAATTTGCTGGTGAATGTTTGTTGTGCCCTGTCTACAACTGCAACTGCTTGAGGCTCACCAGTTTCTAACTGAAGCAACAGGTCAAATCTATTTTCTACATTCACCACGAAGCTGTCAGACAAAGATCTAGGCCTGTTACTCCTGTTGCCAATTGCCATTTCCCACCTCTCTTTACCCTTCTCCCTCCTTAACCTGTCAAGATCTCTCATGGCCTTGTCTAACTCATCCCGAAGGGCGAAAACTATCCCCTCCTGTTCTACTATCTTCCTATCTCTACTACAAATCCTATAAAACAACTGATGAGTCTCATTTACTACCCCTATTCCCACGCCACTACAGTCACCCACAGGGAAAAATCTACAGCGCTCATCACACCAAAGCCCCGATCTAACAATTCTACGGCAAGTCAAGCACTTTTCGCTCATGATAAACGTAATAGTTTATTAATAATGAGTCAGTTAAATTACGGATAAACACGAAAATGTGGCTCCACAAATTTGGCCTATACGCAACTGTGTGTAAACAAAAACAACAGTGCAAAGTTTCTGAAACAACTTAAACTTTACGCTACTTTCCGGAAATACTAGTTAAATAATGAAGAGGTACGCTACCGTTATATTGCTGGAGGGAGCAAAGAACAACTAAACCAAATTCTGTAGATTTGCTGCGCCAAAATGTAAACAGAAAGTACGACTGTGCGATCTTTTCGTGTTTTCTGCGATATTACCTAAAGAAATGTGAAACCTTTAATCGTACACTTAAAAGGCACACTAATATACCTATTTACCTCGTAATCAGTAGACAGTCAGCCTCCTTGGGGTAGGGAATTAAATAGGAATAAAGGAAAAGAAAGAAAGGAAGGGACCAAAGTTCTCTGTGTGGTGGAGAGATTATTTTGCAATTACCTTTCAAGCATGCTTGAAGTTGAAACCTCACTAGCTCTCTACCTGAACCACATAATTATGTAAGTGACTGACTCTTGAGCACAATTGCGAATCAGGTGGCCATCGATGTTGATTTTCAGTAATCTGCGCTAGCTTTACAGTCTGAAAGCAGTATGTGTACGGTTTCCTTCTGAAAACATTCACATGTATTTAGGAAACATACAGGATTGAATTCATCGCTAGCGTCACATATTCTGTTACGAAAAATAAACACGCCGTTCAGAGAAAGAAAGCAAACAACGGGAACGAATCACAACGGTTCAGTTTGCGACCGCTGTTGTCGCCCGCAGCTGTGGTGGTAACCGACAAACAGGCTGACAGAACGATATGAGAGAATCAAACAGAACCAAAGGCTTGGCCAACTTCACTCTCCTGCCAGCCGCTGCTCTGTTTCCTCCATGTGCATGTGATACTAGCTTAGCGGCCGCTCACTCGCTCCCGTAGACTGTACGGCCTATACAGCCTTTTTGTTTTTCTTTTATCGAATGTTTATATTGTTCAGAAATTGATACACATTCTAATCTTTTCACGCTAATTAAGTTTATATCAGCATGGTCTTTTCCGAATGTACTTCGGACGAAAAAGCAATGGTTTTTGTTCATCATGCCTTTTGCGTTCTTGTCGAGATAGTTACATAGAGCCGGACGCGGTGGTGTAGCGGTTCTAGGCGCGCAGTCCGGAACCTCGTAACTGCTACGGTCGCAGGTTCGAATCCTGCCTCGGGCATGAATGTGTGTGATGTACTTATGTTAGTTAGGTTTAAGTAGTTCTAAGTGTTAGGGGACTGATGACCACAGAAGTTAAGTCCCATAGTGCTGAGAGCCAGTTTTGCTTTCCATTGAAACTTTCATCCCAAAACACATATTTCTTTACATCTAACCGAGAACTGAAATACAAATAATGATAAATTTCGCTTTAAAATTATTTTAATGTAGTGAAATATTGTCTTCAAAATTTTCATCCCTTGCACTACCGTAGCGACTGAATTTCCAGAAACACTGAAACTCAATTTTTTTTATTTATTACCGTCAAGTCAAATACAAATGGTCATAAACGTAGCCTTTAAAAATCCTTTAGCAGTCCTTTAGTAATTATTTATGTTCAAGAATCTTTCACCCACTATTTAACCCACTTAGTAGTTGAATGTCCAAGAAATGCCAAAACAAGGTATTTTCTTTCTGAGAAACTAAATACCATTTTTTCATAGTTCTAGCTTCCTAATGGCGAAATACGTTCTAGCACCCTTTCATCCCCTGTTTCAACCCCTTAGGAATGGAACTTCGGACAATCCCCTAAAAAGATGCCTGCAGCATAAGATTCACACCTAATCTTTAAATTTCTATCCTTTGGGCTGAGCGAAGAAGAGTCAGTGGATCAGTCTGACCCTGTTTCATTCCCTTACGGCTCGAATGTCTAAAATCGTGAAACATGTATCTTTAGATCTTCAACCGAGAAGCCAAACACCTATTTTCTAAGATTTGGTTTTAAAAACGCTTTCACAGTGTAATATTTTCACAAAACATTTCACCCCCTATTTCTCCCCCTTAGTGACTGAACATCCCAAAACAGTGACATGCGTATGTTTTATTTCTAACAGAGATGCCAAATACAAATTTTCACAGATTTAGTTTCAAACAAGTTTGCACATATAATATTTCCATAGAAACCATCACCTTCATTTCATCACCATAATGAATGAATAAACAAAAACAGTGAAACATGTATTTTTTTATTTGTAACCGAAAAGTCAAATATCAATGTTCACAGATGAAGTTTTGAAAATATTTTAGTAGTTCTTAATCATATATTTTCAAAACAAAGTTTTCGCTCACTTTTTCACTTCCATAGGGTTATATGTCTAAAAACACTGAAACACCTATTCCTTTATTTCTTACCGGGTAAGCTAATACCAATCTTCGTGAGTCTAGCTTCAAACTTGCCCTAACAGCCACATTTTTCAAGAAACAACTTCATCCAATCATTCACTACCTTAGAGTTGGAATTTCGAAAAGTCCTTCTTACACGACGCGTACTAAATAAGATCCATACCGTCTCCAAATTTCAAGTTTCTCTTTTTGGCGGTTTGAGCTGTGCGGTGGTAGTCAGTCAGTCAGTAGGACATAACCTTTTATATAGAGAGATTGTATACAATATCCGTAACTACTCGTTTCTCTAGTTGAATGGTTAACGCCATGTCCCAGTGAATTAGAGAAGACCATTTCATCTAAACAATATGTTAAACACTTTCTGTTCTCATCCAGATGCAGCACGTGCTGCCATTGCTGAGCTGCATCAACTATTCCAGTTACGTTACCAAAATGCAGTAAACCATTAAAACATCGATATACGATACGGCAGTGCCAGTTTTCAGAATTACAATTCAACGTTTCTCCGAACATGCTTTCAGGTTCAAATGGTTCAAATGACTCTGAGCACTATGGGACTTAACATCGGAGGTCATCAGTCCCCTAGAACGTAGATCTACTTAAACCTAACTAACCTAGCGACGTCACACATCCATGCCCGAGGCTGGATTCGAAGCTGCGACCGCAGCAGCAGCGTGGTTCTGGACTCAAGCGCCTAGAACCGCTCGACAACAGTGGCCGGTATTCGTGCATATCCGAAGTAAGAGGCACTGCAGTGGCTACAGCCTTTGCGAAAAACCTGAAATGTATTCGCAGATGCGAATATGGACATCCATAAGCGGTTGCCTTATTATTAGGCTATCCGAGCACGCAGATCAAAAGTTACATACTTCCTTATGTCGTCAGTCTTCAACATACACTCATACGTATATTCATTACGTATATTCCGGTAATACAAGGGAGACGTTTTAATGTCCGAAGGAGCATTACATCTTAATTCTGAGCAACAAAGGCACTGCTATATCGTATTTATTCGTCAACACCGGACAAACGAGTACTAATGTGTCAGGATTGACGAGGAAGGGAAAGCAGAAGGCACCCGTTGAGGTGCTGAACTTAAACATTTTATGTGAGGCATGATGGTTTATTTCAGTAAAAAGTGGCTGAAGGCAGGCCTAGAGAAGGCGCCGAAACTGAATGGGCTGCTGCCCAAGAGAGGAGGAGAGGAGAGTGTCTATAGTTCAGTTCTTTTATCTTGGTGGCTCGCACATGCCCGCCCAGACGCGGGAGACTGCTGCATTGCTAGTTGTAGGCGCTAAGAGAAGCAGCGCCGTAGTATAGTGTAGTATAGTTCGCAAACTTACGTTTAGGGGGGAGCGCATAGTTTATGAAGTAAAGCCGCCACGGGCGCGTAACCCTTTCGCTGCTACAGAGACATGCACCGCGCATTCCGCGCTGTGCTCGATTTTGTCATCACTACACTGCTCGCCTGTGCAGACACGTGGTGTTCCGACTGCTTTGACACACTTATCATTCGTTTCACAAAAACTGTTTGGGCCATAAATTTGATTTTGACATATCTTCTTGACTGATACCTTCCCCCCATAAATGACTTAATTTTGTTTCGATGTTCAACGCAGTTATTGTGCAGCATTAAATGTAGTTAACTATTGCACGAAATTTTCAATAGTTTTGCAGAGGTAAAAGTCACAGCGAATACTTTCCGTATGGTCGATTTTAGTTGCCACTAGAAATTTTAAAAAAATTATATTCAAACAAATAAAATCCTTGAAGTAAGATACTTCGATATGGTTTTTAAATAAAGAAAATATTAGGCACCAAACAAGGTTTGAATTCGGTACCTTTTGTTTAGCAGCCACCCAACACCTTAACCATTACACTAAAAGAACTCCTCATTTAAGAGAAATACTGGAGGAGTTTAAAAATCACGCAACATACTGACAAACACTGTTGGTATGACTATGAATTACTCACGTTTCGTCCAAGTACAACAGGAAATAAGCAATTACCTTTGTTGTTTATTACGGAAAAGCAGTTAGTGAGAAAGAATTTCCCTGCTATCGCCTGCATTAGGAGGCTTATTACTTGTTCTGTTTAATTAATTAATAGAATATGAAGTAATTGATATAAATAATGCTTTTTCTGAACTTTCTTTTATAGAAAGTCGGCTACGAAGACATTGCTTTTGTTCAATTACTTTATTTATGACTGAACGTTTCTAAAACTGAAGACACTCGTCCGTGCTCTGCACTGCAGTCGAGCTCTGGCAACGTCGTTCTCTGTTCATTGTCTGTGACGTCAGATGCGCAGAAAGAACTTAAACTCGGCCGATGTCGTAAATGACGCGCATTTTAGTCGGGTCAGCAGCTGCCAGCAGAAGAGAGCGGACGGCGTTACCGCACCTGGCGGCTCGCCACGACTCCACCATCACGTGACCACCAACTCCACACCACCCTATTGGACTGACAAATTGTAGACGTGCAGTACGGTAGCTTTACCTCGTCAGTAACACGTGAGTTTAGCTGCTGATGGTTCAACACGTGAGTTTCGAAGTGGTTCTGTCTGGCTGAATACAACATGACTTAGGAGCTGAAATTAGCCACCAGGCAGAAGCCACTGGCGAAGTTCAACTGAAATATAAAAAATTTAACTTTTATAATATTACGCCCATTCAGTAACGGCCCGCACTGTACATAAATTTCAGGTAAAGTGTCTCCCTTCTACGAGAGGATATATAACGAATGCACGACTGCAGGATATAGACACATTATTCACGACATATGGAGGTTTCGATGGAGGTGTGAGTCGTCAACGCATAGCCAAATGGTAAGGCGGTCGCTAGCGATAAGCCGGAAATCCCAGTTCGAGTCCAGGTCTGGCACAAATTTTAATTTCCGTCTTTCCATTATACAGCTATAGTTGTCAATATCCACAACTGCGAGTATATCTAACGTATTTTAGAGTCCGCTCCACTCACCAGTTTTATGTAATATTGCAGGTTAGTCTTTAGAATTTGCATGTCGGAATTACTGAAACAGGCACAGTTAGAGGAACTTCCTGCAGGAAACAATGCCATCAGAGACAGAGGATCACCTGGGAATGGGCAGGAAATCATCTCTGTTGCTTCAAGGAATTAATCTCGTCATTCGCCGTCTTTGGATAAAAATTCGTGACTGAAGGTAGTCTGATAAAATCTCTGAATGCCGCCTATTTTAATTTGTTGAACAAGTGCCTTAATCAGTACAATATTGCACGACTTGGCAATCTGTTAACAGTAATCGGAAGCAGCTTTAATTAAGCAATCTATGATCTCACACGATTGCTGATTGACCAGTGCGACCCGAAAGACAATGCTACAAAAAAAAAAAAAAAAAAAAAAAGGCATACTGAAACGAAGAAAAATATCAGCGCTGGGCGGGCCTCAGATTTAAAGGTTCCAGAATACTTCACTATCGGCAAAATATTTTACTACATTTGCAAAATTAGAATACCTTTATGAGCAACGTCGATTATAGCCTTAACATTATTAATAAAGTATCGTCGTTTTAAATTTCACGGCTGTCCCCGTCGGAGGTTCGAGTCCTTCCTTGGGGCATGGGTGTTTGTGTTGTCTTTATCGTAAGTTAGTTTAAGTTAGATTAAGTAATGTGAAAGCCTAGGGACCGATGACCTTAGCAGTTTGGTCCCATGGAACAACCACAAATTTCCATTCTTTTAAATTTCGCTACGTATAGAAAATCAGTACGATCTGTCTCTCGACGTCTGCTGCAGATTGGTTTCTCTGTCTGTCCCAATGCTAGCATATCACTGGAAAAGTTAATAAGTCAGTCCCGAAATGGACTTCCAGCTTTATAACGATCCGTATAGTTCGTCCAAATTTTATTTATTTATTTATTTATTTTTAATCATTAGACTTGCGACAGCTTCCGCGGGGTCCGCCAGAAATCCCTCCCGTGAGCTAACTTCTTCATGTCATCAATTATTAGTTGGATGGGTTCCAATCATTGTCTTCCCCAACAGGTTTTACCCTCTACAGCTCCTCTATTTCTATGAATGTTATCCCCTGATATCTTTTTTTTTTTCAGTCCATGATTCACTACCATACAATTTTGTGCTCCAGATTTACATTTTCAGAACTTTCTTCCACAGATTACGACCGGTGTTTCAAAATAACAAATTGGCCAGGAATTCTGTTTTTGCTTTGCTAATGTGGTTTTGATGACAACCCTACTGCGTCAATCACGTTTCATTGTGCTTCCATTATAGGAGAAGGTTTTAATTTCATCTGCATCATTTTCCTGTGTTTTTATTTACCTTATCGCTATTCACATTGATGCTATTCCTCATTACTTTCGTCTGGCTATGGTTTACTTTCAGTCCATATTCTGTACTCGTTAATTTGACAGTTAATCCAATTCAGCATGCCCGATACTCTACCTCATCTTCCCTGAGGATTGCACTGGCACAACAGAACCTTATCGTTAGTATCTTTTCTTCCAGAGTTTTAAACCAACTCTTAGTTCTCGTCATTGTTTCTACGATACACCGATTGACCAATAATGACGCAATCCTTGTCTCAGACCCTTTGTAATTAGAGCACTTATGCCTCGGTCTTCCATTATCATTGTTACCGCCTGGCTCTTCTACATATCATACATTACCTGTCTCCATATAGCTTCAGTTATTTTTGTAGGAATTTCAAATTTCTGACACCATTCTGCATTGTAGAATGCTTCCTCCAGGTCGATAGATCGAATGAACGAGTCTTGATTTCACTAAGTCTTGTTTGCGTTATGAATTGCAAGGTCAGACATACCCCTACGATGCCCTTAACGTTCGCAATAGTCGTTGAAGCGGTTTATTCTGTCTTTTTTGATGGAAAAACCCCTGTAATCAAACTGTTCTCTGTGACTCAGTCTCATCAGGCCATAAATCGTTATGTTCTTTCTATCTCACTTCCCTGGCCCTCACTATTTGTGGATAGGGCCACTGAACTTCGGTTTTCAAATTATGTAGCTGCTCTACTATGTTCAAACTTCTGACATTTCGGTGTCCGAGCCATAAATTATTACCCTTCCGTTGGTTATTCCATCTTTTTCTCTTGGTCACTTTTCCCTTGGCAGCAACCTCCCGGAAATCCGAAAGGAATAAGCCACTTATCAGGAACCTTTTGACAGTGGACAGATCATCATGATACCTTTTCAGGCCGCACTTCTAGTGGATACTCCTAATGTATCTTAAGAGCCTGGGTTTCAGTTGCTTTCTACATCGGCATGCCGTTGGTCGTTGTTGATTCCTCCGCTACTTAGTGGCATTTGACCGCCCCAAGGGTGCAGTGAGTGTACGTCGGCTGCTCTGCCCTAATTGACAAGGCCGTTGGGAGAGCGAGGGTGATTTCAGTCGCTATTGCTGATAAATTTTATTCAAAGTCAAAGCAGTGGCTAGATCCGAAACCATAAACCGGAAATTTTTGATTATGAATGCATAATGTGCCATCAGTGGTGAATATTACCCTTGCTAGCACGTTAAAATATGCTTGTGTTACCAAAAAGCAGCGGAGTTTACATAACTAACATGCTAATGATGCTGTAATTGCGAAACAATGCTGAAATAGTGGCTCATGAAACGGCGAACAGGGGACAAGTCTTGTCTATAGCTTGCGAAAAAGCACATTCTCGGTGTAAACGTAAAATTGTAATTTCCTCACTTATGATGTTGCAAAACTACCCAAATTCTGTTCCACCAAATGTAACTATGGCGCTTAAAAGTGGCATTATTCAAATGAAGATGTCTGTAGGTGCTCGTATATTGCAGTAGATAAGGTAGTTCCACATTTTAGCGACATAACAAAACACTTTCTTCTTTGCATGCTGTTATCTGGCCAAAACTCTTTTCGATGTCTAGGAGCATTTAGTATACAGGGTGAGTCACCTAACGTTACCGCTGGATATATTTCGTAAACCACATCAAATACTGAAGAATAGATTCCACATACCGAACGTGTGGAGAGGGGCTAGTGTAATTGGTTATTACAAACCATTAAAAAATGCACGGAAGTGTGATTTTTAACACAAACCTACGTTATTTAAATGGAAGCCCGTTAGTTTTCTTGGCACATCTGAACATATAAACAAATACGTAATCAGTGCCGTTTGTTGTATTGTAAAGTGTTAATTACATGCGGAGATATTGTAGCCTAAAGTTGACGCTTGAGTGCTACTCCTCCGCTGTTCGATCGTGTGTATCGGAGAGCACCGAATTACGTAGGGATCCAAAGGAAGCGGTGATGGATCTTAGGTACAAAAGAGACTGGAACAGCACATTACGTCCACATGCTAACACCTTTTTTTTTTGTCTTTTTCACTGATGCACATGTACATTACCATGAGGGGTGAGGTAAACACACGTGGTTTCCGTTTTCAATTACGAAGTGGAATAGAAGGTGTCCCACTGGAAACGCGTCGACATATGTTGTATCAGCATGATGGTGCATCTGCTCATTCAGCAATTAACACTAGTCTGACCCTTGACAGGATGTTCGACGTGCGTTTCATAGGATGTGGAGGACGCCTAAATTAGCCAGCCAGTTCTCCTGAACTTACACTTCTGGACTTCTTCCTGTGGGGTACGTTAAAGGAGAATGTGTACCGTGATGTGTCTACAACGTACTGAGGCAGCCTGCGGCGACATTACACCAGATGTACTGCGGCGTTTACGACATTCATTACGCCAGAGATTGCAATTGTGTGCAGAAAAGGATGGCCACCGCATTGAACATCTATTGGCCTGACATGTCGAGACACACTCTATTCCACTCAGTAATTGAAAACGGAAACCACCTGTGTTCGTTTACCTCACCCTTCATGGTAATGTACATGTGCGTCAGTGAAAAAGACCAATAAAAAGGTGTTAGCATGTGGACGTAATGTGCTGTTCCAGTCTCTTCTGTACCTAAGGTCCATCACCGCTCCCTTTGGATCCCTACGTAATTCGGTGCTCTCCGATACACACGATCGAACAGCGGAGGAGTGGTACTCAAGCGTCAACTTTAGGCTACAATATCTCTGGATGAAATTAACATTTTACAATGCAACAAACGGCACTGATTATGTATTTGTTTTTATATTCAGATGTGCTAACAAAACTAACTGGGTTCCATTTAAAAAACGTAGGTTTGTGTTAAAAACATACTTCCGTGCATTTTTTTATGGTTTGTATTAACCACTTACACTAGCCCCTCTCCGCACGTTCGGTCTGTGGAATCGATTCGTCAGTATTTGATGTGGTTTACGAAATATATCCAGCGGTAATGTTAGGTGCCTCACCCTGTATACAGTGGATGTTATGTATACTGCATTCTCACTCTGTCGTTAGCAAACACAAGCAGACGTGATCCCATTACATGCAATGACATTTTCTCAATACTGGAAGCAAATACAGATCATTTTCTAAGTTAACGGAAAAATTCAGTTCGTTAGTTACATACCAATCTTAGCGAAATGTGACCTATAATGAACCAATCGCAAACTCATAGCTGTTATTGCTCTTCATTGAAATCTACTCGCATTTTAGACATGTACCGTAAATGTCACAGTCATTCTGACTATGAACGAGACGATAGGCACATCACTATGAGGCTGTCAAATTAACCAACAATATGGGAATGAATCAATTTTTTATCGAATATTTTTCCTAAATCGTGTGAGTAAAAGAGGAGAGTAGTCGGGTCGCTCGCACTGCAGTACCTTGACCCGGGGGTGAAGCAGCTTTCAGCCTCGCTGGGTAGCTGCGCGATCTGACGCGCCTTGTCACCGTCCTTGTGGCTCCCTCCTTCGGAAGTTCGAGTCGTCCCTCGGGCATGGCCGTGCGTGTTGTCCATAGCGTGAGTTAGTTTAAGTTACATTAAGTACTGTGTAAGCGTAGGACCTATGATCTCTGCTGTTTGGTGCCATTAGACCTTACCACGAATTTACGAATTTTGGGAGAATGTTGTACCATCCTGATATCAAAAATAAGTCCAATGCTAGGGTTATAACAGGGGCTTCGTGGAATATTTCCTCTCGGTTGGAGATTCCTTTCGAGATATACCCGAACTGGAAGCCTCCCCTGGCCCGATCATTGGCTTCTGGTACGTATTGAAAACAGTCCTGGAAATGGAGAAAAGAACACATTGACACCGGTGTGTCAGACCCACCATACTTGCTCCGGACACTGCGAGAGGGCTGTACAAGCAATGATCACTTGCACGGCACAGCGGACATACCAGGAACCGCGGTGATGGCCGTCGAATGGCGCTAGCTGCGCCGTCAGTGTCAGCCAGTTTGCCGTGGCATACGGAGCTCCATCGCAGTCTTTAACATTGGTAGCAAGCCGCGACAGCGTGGACGTGAACCGTATGTGCAGTTGACGGACTTTGAGCGAGGGCGTACAGTGGGCATGCGAGAGGCCGGGTGGACGTACCGCCGAATTGCTCAACACGTGGGGCGTGAGGTCTCCACAGTACATGGATGTTGTCGCCTGTGGTCGGCGGAAGCTGCACGTGCCCGTCGACCTGGGACCGGACCGCAGCGACGCACGGATGCACGCCAAGACCGTAGGATCCTACGCAGTGCCGTAGGGGACCGCACCGCCACTTCCCAGCAAATTAGGGACACTGTTGCTCCTGGGGTATCGGCGAGGACCATTCGCAACCGTCTCCATGAAGCTGGGCTACGGTCCCGCACACCGTCAGGCCGTCTGCCGCTCACGCCCCAACATAGTGCAGCCCGCCTCCACTGGTGTCGCGACAGGCGTGAATGGAGGGACGAATGGAGACGTGTCGTCTTCAGCGATGAGAGTCGCTTCTGCCTTGGTGCCAATTATAGTCGTATGCGTGTTTGGCGCCGTGCAGGTGAGCGCCACAATCAGGACTGCATACGACCATGGCACACAGGGCCAACACCCGGCATCATGGTGTGGGGAGCGATCTCCTACACTGGCCGTACACCTCTGATGATCGTCGAAGGGACACTGAATAGTGCACGGTACATCCAAACCGTCATCGAACCCATCGTTCTACCATTTCTAGACCGGCAAGGGAACTTGCTATTCCAACAGGACAATGCACGTGCGCATGTATCCCGTGCCACCCAACGTGCTCTAGAAGGTGTGAGTCAACTACCCTGGCCAGCAAGATCTCTGGATCTGTCTCCCATTGAGCATGTTTGGGACTGGATGAAGCGTCGTCTCACGCGGTCTGCACGTCCAGCACGAACGCTTCTCCAAATGAGGTGCCAGGTGGAAATGGCATGGCAAGCCGTTCCACAGGACTACATCCAGCATCTCTACGATCGTATCCATGGGAGAATAGCAGCCTGCATTGATTCGAAAGGTGGATATACACTGTACTAGTGCCGACATTGTGCATGCTCTGTTTCCTGTGTCTATGTGCCTGTGGTTCTGTCAGTGTGATCATGTGATGTATCTGACCCCAGCAATGTGTCAATAAAGTTTCCTCTTCCTGGGATAATGAATTCACGGTGTTCTTATTTCAGTTTCCAGGAGTGTAGTTTGGAGCTCAACCATGAGATATCTAACAGCTCTCCTTATGTTTTAGAGTAAGAAGTGAAAACGTATTTAAAATATGTAGTTTCTTACGTTGAACCACTTGCTTCTATATCGGTTACATGTTGTCAAGATATACAGGGTGATCAAAAAGTCAGTATAAATTTGAAAACTGAATAAATCATGGAATAATGTATATAGAGAGGTACAAATTGACACACATGATCGCAATGGCATGGGGTTTTATTAGAATCAAAAATATACAAAATTCAAACAATGTCCAACAGATGGATCTTCGACTGATTAGAATAGCAATAACTACCATAACAAAGTAAGACAAATCAAAGATGTTGTTCTTTACAGGAAATGCTCAATATGTCCACCATCATTCCTCAACAGAAGCTGTAGCCGAGGAATAATGTTGTGAACAGCACTGCCCAGCATGTCCGGAGTTACGTTGAGGCATTGGCGTCGGATGTTGTGTTTCAGCATCCCCAGAGATGTCGGTCAATCACAATACACTTGCGACTCAGGTAACCCCAAAGCCAGTAATCGCACGGAGTGAGGCCTGGGGACCTGGGAGGATAGGCATCACGAAAGTGGCGGCAGAGCACATGATCATCACCAAAGGACGCGCGCAAGAGACCTTTCACGCGTCTAGCAATAAGTGGTGGAGCGCCATCCTGCATAAACATCGTACTTTCCAGCAGTTGTTTATCATCCAAGCTGGGGATGATGCGATTTTGTAGCATATCGGCGTACCTTTCACCCGTCACGGTAGCAGTTAAAAAACCAGAATTACGCATTTCCTCGAAGAAAAAAGGCCCGATAACGGTAGATGAGGTAAATCCAACCCATACCGTGACTTTCTCGTCGTGTAATGGAGTCTCCACGACAGTTCTAGAATTTTCGGTAGCCCAAATTCTGCAGCTGTGGGCGTTGACAGACCCTCGAAGCGTGAAATGAGCTTCGTGCGTCCCCAACACGCTACTCAACCAATCGTCATCTTCATCCACCTTTTGAAACGCCCACACCGCAAATGCCCTCCGCTTCACTAAATCTCCGGGTAACAGTTCGTGATGCCGCTGGATTTTGTACGGATAGCATCGGAGGGTACACCTAAGTGCCAACCAAACAGTAGTGTACGGAATGCCGGTGCAACGTGCGACTGCAAGAGCGCTGACTTCCCCGTGCGTAGACGAACCCGCTACAGTCTCCATTTCTTCCTGAACTGTCTCAGCAGCATTACGCCTTGTGCTCGGTCGGCCACTACGGGATCTGTCGTCTAAACAACCTGCGGCTTCGAACGTCGAAATCATTCTCGCCACAGCTTCATTTATCAACGGACCTTTATCCGTTCGAATCCTCTTCCTATGGCGATAGGATCGTAACACTGAACTAGCTTATTCCCCATTCTGATAATACAGCTTCACAAAAAGCGCCTTTTCAGGTAACGTCAACACGCTGCCACTGCTAGCGCATCTGATTCTCTCTCTCCTTTTACACACGATTGTCATGTGCAGTCATTGACGTTTTGCTGTCCAGCGCCATCTGTCGGACATTTTGTGAACTTTTTTTGTTCTAGTAAAACCCATGGCATTTCAAGCATTTATGTCAGTAATAGACGCAATTTATAATATTACGCAAGAAGCAGAGGAAGTCAACAGGTATATTGGAATGCCGAAGTTATTATTCCAGAGAACTCAGTTAATAAGGAAAACAAGAGAGTCTTGCAACCACAATTTCTAGAATTATTTCGAAGAAAACAGGGAAAACAAACAGAAACGTTCGTAATGAGGCAAGTTTCCTGGCAGAGGACAGTATCATAACAACGTTACGGCAGCTTATTCTCCAGCCTGGTTTATTACTCCAGTTTACAAAAGCATTTCGAGACGGCTGGAACGCAGAATGTAATTATTTCGATATTTCTTCTCTCAACAGACGCTGTGGCCGGAAAATAATTTACACAGCGCTTTCCTTTGATCAAGACTCGAGGTGTGTTATACCCTTGTATAAAGCTGTTCACGTGTTCCATTTCCAACGATTCACAAGTTTGCTATGGATTTACTCGCAAGTGTACAAGAAGTGTAGAGGTGCACTACATATCTGTTACGTTTTCCCTACTTTTAGGTCGCCACGCAAGTAGTACAAATGGTCGATGTTAGTTAAATTATTACAACCTCCAAGGTCTTTTTTTTCTAAAAAATATATAGAAATATAAAGACCTTCAGTCCTACATATTTGTACAATTTTCTCAGAACCGATGTGTACAGTCATATCACACAATGCATTTACAAAAGTGTGTTTTTCTTGTTAGGTCAGTAATGGTATATCCCAAAATGAAATGCATTTGATATCCTAATGGTTGTCAGGAAATTGGTAGAAATACTTAGAGATACGACGTTCGGCAACATTCTCCCACTCCCATATTTAAAAGCATTGTGTTGTTGTGTAGGAGTTTCTGTTGGAGACCTGTTTACAGTCGATTAGTTGCTCGACACGTACTGAAGTGCATAAAATGCAGAACAGCACTCTCCGTAATTCGTGGCGTGAACCATAACGCTCCATGCCGCCATTGTCGCAACGTAGCCTCTAGTCTGTGTATTCTGATATTTGACAGTTAGTTGTTTTATGCTGGAAATACTGGATTATATTGCCAAAAATTCAGAACTTTTTCCAAACTGATTGGGAAGAGATTTCCGATGACATTGCAGATCGGAAATTCATCACCTAACTGATCGAGGATGAACCTTGCGAAAGTGATTTGTTGTATGTTCAGAGAAATCTTCTAAGGTTTTGTTGACTGCAGTGTTGATCCTTCTGCCATAACTTCATCTTCCAATGATTTCGATTTTCAGTGGTGTAGACAACTCAAAAACGGTCGCTCTCGAGACAGCTGTATAAGGCAACTACAAAAAACAGAGTGCTATATTCATCTTTATTTCGTCCTTTCCTCCGCTACAGTGAAGTGTTTGTAGAAGACAGTTCACTAAGTAAACTGCCAAAAACGGACCTCTATCAAAGAAATACATATAGACTGACGCAATGAAATCAATCCTGTTGCAAAGAACGCTATGAATGAAGGCATAATTTCAACGAAAGGCATTTGACAGATAGTTGTGCAAACGGCTTAAAAAAGATGTACCCGGAATCTTATATTAAAGCTCCTATGCAAAAAGTTCAAGGAGAACAATGTCACAAAACTTAAAAGTCCCTTATGACCTCTGATCAGCATGAGATTGAATGTCACATAGTAACGTTACGACAAATCACACCGTAACGAAATTAAGCGCCAGGAAGACAAATGAATAATTCTAGTTACTACAACGAGCTAATCCATTGACATGAGGAAACATATTATAAATTTTACTGGTCTTTATCTAAATATAATTTGATTACTACTAAATGAAAACCGATTTTGAATTACAGCCAACCGTCCTCAGACCACGCTTACCTAATAATGATTCTTAAGTAAAGCGTCAGCCACAACGCCATTGTTATGGCGATATGAAAGTGCTGGCCAAATCACGACAGTTAGTGCAGATATCCAGTAGAAGAACAAGAAAGCGAAGTTAAGCAATGAGAGATTCTTAGGGCTCAGACCCTAGTAAAGGGCATCTTGGGATCGGCGATGCTGGTGGGCTGTTAGGGTACCACTATTGGAAGTATCTAAGGATGAATGACATCAAAACTACGACTAGGCAACGAGGTGCTGGCGAAAACGCTTCATCATAGACCGTGGAAGTCCGAGGCTTCCCGCTGATTAAAGCAGGATATCATGCGTTTCAAGGCCAAGGCCGTTCAATTTTGGTTTGAGGAGCGTGACAGTGAAATCGAGTTGATCTCTTGGCCACCAAATTCGCATAGTCTGAACCCTATGTAACACATTTGGGAAGATGTAGAGTGCGAGCACCGCATACGCAAGCCACCGCCACCGTAATTTAAAGGAACTGGGTGAGCTGTGGGTATCCATCTAGTGCGACATGTCTACGGAAATTTAACAAGGAGTTCTCGCGTGCGATCCACGCAGAGTCGCTATTTTT
The DNA here is from genome assembly GCF_023897955.1 of Schistocerca gregaria. Lineage (NCBI taxonomy): Eukaryota > Metazoa > Arthropoda > Insecta > Orthoptera > Acrididae > Schistocerca > Schistocerca gregaria. The sequence continues at coordinate 168,642,087 of NC_064925.1, read as the reverse complement.
CTGCGTCTGAATGGTGTATCAAACGCTTTTAACGTGGTGGTCATAGAGCTTTACTCGTGTGTGTGTGTGTGTGTGTGTGTGTGTGTGTGTGTGTGTGTGCGTGTGTGTGTGCGTGTGTGTGTTCACCTAAAGCGTGCAATATGTCTCCGTTTAACTAATGTCCTTTTTATCTCGGAATTTCTGAATGGTATATAGTGATCCATGTGCCAAAAGCACTACAAAATTGTTTTCACTGTACGATTCTATCCAGAGTTATGTAACATAGCACCAGTAGAGTGTTCCACTGATGTGGTGCAGTGGCTGCGGCACGAGACTTATATTATAGACTGCCATCGTTCAGATTTCCGTCAGACCATTACGATTCTGGCTTTCCGTATTCCCTTGTTTTGGTAATTATAATAAGGCGTGAGGCGAGATAGTTCCTTTGAAAAATATGGCTACTCAGTTTGAAAGTCTGCTCTGTCTGTAATGACAGTCGCTGTTGTAACTTTCAGTAGTAATCTCCTTCCATTTCTTTCTTCATCCTGCCAGTAACAGTTCTTTCTGCGTGCCTTGAATCATAGCGTGTCCGAAAGAAACATAATATAACAAAACAGCGGTTTTCATCGGAATTAACCTTCTCTAGTCATCAGCAGTGATTGACTTTCCAACTGAAACACGGAATATTAGTTGCCTTGTCATCCTGCATCCCATCCTGCTTCGTAAGCAGCTAGGAAGGAATTGCTGATATTTTACAAACATTGTCTGCATTCTGCGTCTGTTAAACCTCCTTTTGTTTCCTGACAAAATGACGTTTACAGTTTAGCATTACTCTATCACGTTCAGACCAAAGTAAAACAAAAATCCTCCAAAATCTTACTTATCGCTTTTAAAATCCATTTAGTGGTATTCCAAGATAATAAAAAGTATTGCATCATCTTGTAATAGTCTTTGCCTCGTCCACCAGTAATTGAAAAAGGCGTAGTGCTAGGGGTCAATATACTGCAATAAAGGCATATCGTAGTGGTCGTACGGTGACGAATAAAGACGCATTTATGAACGTGTATTACAAATTGCACTATATGGTGAATGTAGTTCAAAATATGTTTTCGATACGACTTTTTGTAAATAAGTGAGAGGCGAGTAGGTAACGGACCCATAGATGCATCATAAAAATAAGTGCTAGACATTTCGATAAAACAGGAAAATAAGATCTAAATTGTCGCTCAGCTGATAAAAGTGTGATGTTACGGCTTGTGTTGCAATTTTGACTGCAGCTGCATGGCCAGTGAGAACCAGAGTATTTTGACTCCACACCCTAATCGACAGCAAAAAATTCACGGGACACGTCCCCCGGAAAAGTCTTAGAATTTGTCAAAAGAATAATTTAGAATACAAAATGCTTCTAAGGCTAATTAAATCACGAGTAGGTCGTAACTTACCATAACTGTAATGTAAGGCCCCATGATAAAGTCACTCCAGAACTAATTAATCGAGACTAGGTTTAAACTTCGTGGAAACCGAAACACGAACAGATGGTTCTGAAGTACACAGCAATATGCCTGCTGCTACTGTTGATGTAACTAAGATTGTGTAAGGTACTGCGATACACTGATAAAGACTGCACGTCGTACGTATACATTAATTCTCATTGTTGCTCTTGGGGATAATCCTGGCTCAGTTATTTGTCAAACTAGCACTTTTTCTGAAGCGAAAGTAATACTTCAAGCATAGGTAAGCATTTTTGAAAACAGCAGGATTGCAACGCTGATTCTTTTTACAAGTTAGGGGTACTGCAACGTAGATTATACACATCCAGACAACTGGCTCAGGAGTACTGCATAGGCAATACAATAATAGTAAGAAATTCCGAGAAACTGCCACTTTTATTGCGGTCTGTTTCACTAGAAGAGTGTCGTATTGTTTAATAGGTAATTGAAATTAATGTCCAGCTTTGTTACCCTACACCATTATCGACACAAACAGAACCTGCCGTGGCTAATTTTATTGTTGTCTCTAGCCTGCCTTGAACACACCTCTGACGAACTCAGTGCAATGCTCATAAATCGTAAGTCATAAGCACAGATCAAAATACTATCATCTAGTAATATTTAAAAAAAAGCAAAAATGGTCAAAACTTACTTTGCGATGATAACCGTTGAGGAATGAAACAAGCAAATGAGAAATGCACTGGTTATATTTGTTTCTAGAGATTCGACTAACAATGTTCAGTTGTAGGACAATAGTTTGATTCAAATCAAGTCTCAGGTGAATAAATCTTTTATATGCTAGACGTCGCGACACATACCACATTAAAATGACTGGAAACAAAATCCCAACGAAATGAACATGAAATCTGATAGTGTCGAGACAGAAATAGCTCCAACCACCATAAAGTCTCATAAAACACTGAATCACAGTTTAATCACGAATGTTTGGCTAACACTGTGCAGAGGTGCTTCGTCCACGTGGAAGACTCTTTCGAAAGCACTACAAGATTTACTGATCTGTGCAGCTTCCAAATGCAAAATAAAAGAGTACAAAGACTAATAAATAAAACAATTAATGAAACAGCAGTAGATGTGTGGCAGATCCCACAAATTATGAGCTGTTCAGAACGTGGATACCGCTAATGCGTGATACGACCTTTATTCAGAGCTTGGCAAACGTGCAACCTACTCAGCGCTAGGTCAAGATGCCTCTTTCCCTGTGCAGCAACTCTCTCCCTCTGCAGCAGAACGACAAGAAGGCGAATTAATTTTTCTCTAAACTTAGCTTAAAATTTTTCAAAAACTGTACGTGGAGGTGACGGTTCCGAGCCATTTCCAGAATGATCAGAGAGAATTTCACCTTATTTACGTGAATACAGTTGAACGCTGCAGAAATTTCCCATTGTTAGCTTACGAAACGGATTTTAGCAAGCAAGAGGTTGGTATAGGCTGATAACCTCGTTCCAGTATTTGGTCAAACCCTTCCGCCCAATAACAGTTGTGAGAAGACTCATTTGATTGGTGGGGAAAGACGTGAATCTTGCCACTGCAGCAAATTGGCGCCATGACAACACTTTCTTATATCTGTGTACGAGGAGGTGATTTCGCACCACACAGTTATACACTCCTGGAAATGGAAAAAGGAACACATTGACACCGGTGTGTCAGACCCACCATACTTGCTCCGGACACTGCGAGAGGGCTGTACAAGCAATGATCACACGCACGGCACAGCGGACACACCAGGAACCGCGGTGTTGGCCGTCGAATGGCGCTAGCTGCGCAGCAATTATGCACCGCCGCCGTCAGTGTCAGCCAGTTTGCCGTGGCATACGGAGCTCCATCGCAATCTTTAACACTGGTAGCATGCCGTGACAGCGTGGACGTGAACCGTATGTGCAGTTGACGGACTTTGAGCGAGGGCGTATAGTGGGCATGCGGGAGGCCGGGTGGACGTACCGCCGAATTGCTCAACACGTGGAGCGTGAGGTCTGCCCAGTACATCGATGTTGTCGCCAGCGGTCGGCGGAAGGAGCACGTGCCCGTCGACCTGGGACTGGACCGCAGCGACGCACGGATGCACGCCAAGACCGTAGGATCCTACGCAGTGCCGTAGGGGACCGCACCGCCACTTCCCAGCAAATTAGGGACACTGTGGCTCCTGGGGTATCGGCGAGGACCATTCGCAACCGTCTCCATGAAGCTGGGCTACAGTCCCGCACATCGTTAGGCCGTCTTCCGCTCACGCCCCAACATCGTGCAGCCCACCTCCAGTGGTGTCGCGACAGGCGTGAATGGAGGGACGAATGGAGACGTGTCGTCTTCAGCGATGACAGTAGCTTCTGCCTTGGTGCCAATGATGGTCGTATGCGTGTTTGGCGCCGTGCAGGTGGCCGCCACAATCAGGACTGCATACGACCGAGGCACACAGGGCCAACACCCGGCATCATGGTGTGGGGAGCGATCTCCTACACTGGCCGTACACCACTGGTGATCGTCGAGGGGACACTGAATAGTGCACGGTACATCCAAACCGTCATCGAACCCATCGTTCTACCATTCCTAGACCGGCATGGGAACTTGCTGTTCCAACAGGACAATGCAAGTCCGCATGTGTGCCTTGTATCCCGTGCCACCCAACGTGCTCTAGAAGGCTTAAGTCAACTACCCTGGCCAGCAAGATCTCCGGATCTGTCCCCCATTGAGCATGTTTGGGACTGGATGAAGCGTCGTCTCACGCGGTCTGCACGTCCAGCACGAACGCTGGTCCAACTGAGGTGCCAGGTGGATATGGCATGTCAAGCCGTTCCACAGGACTACATCCAGCATCTCTACGATCGTCTCCATGGGAGAATAGCAGCCTGCATTGCTGCGAAAGGTGGATATACACTGTACTAGTGCCGACATTGTGCATGCTCTGTTTCCTGTGTCTATGTGCCTGTGGTTCTGTCAGTGTGATCATGTGATGTATCTGACCCCGGAATGTGCCAATAAAGTTTCCCCTTCCTGGGACAATAAATTCACGGTGTTCTTATTTCAATTTCCAGGAGTGTAATATAGGGACTTGAAGTGGCTTAGCGGGAGCTCTCTTCAAAGTAGAGAACCACATTATCTACCAATGCAATCCCCGAGGACGCGCTTTCTATCTATAGAGTCCTTGTGGCTGACGTCTTCGGGTGAACTCAGACCACGAGACAAACCCTGGACCCCATCGTTTCTTAGCAAAATGTTTTGAAGACTTATTCCCCAACTAGCAAACCTTATACTCTCCCCAAAAATAGCCAAGAAGTAAATAGAAAAATACTCAGCGATATGCGAATTTCTTGTCAGTCCTTGAAAAAGCATTTTCAGTTTCTTAAATGTCTCTCAGTTTACTGAAGAAAAATAATTATCATCACTCAGAAAATTAAAATTATTGATGTAGAAAATATATGAGAATAACATAAAAAAACGATTATCTGTAATAGCAAACGCTTACATTGTAGATGCATTACACTGGTGGCTATTAAAGGTTTACAGGGTGTAACAGAAAGAATGGAAACATAATTAATCTCAGTGTAATTTGGGGGTACACAAAGTTGATATTTAATACACACAATTGCCAGAATTGAAACCTGACCGGCAATTCTGTCGTATTGTGCTGTCTTGGATAACATATGGTCTTAACACATTGGAACAGAAATGTAGCTTTCGCATAATATGCTGTGCTATGCTTTCGTGTGTGCAGTGGCGCATATAATAATTACGAATGAAATCTGGCAACGTGTGTTCTCATCGGACTCCACACATCGAAGCGCCAATTTTGAAGCTTCACACTGAAACTATACTCGTCTTAAAAGCCGTGATGCTACTCCTTCACCAAGCGTTGTCACTGCTCTCCCTCCCATGATAAGGGAAGCTGCTCCAACGGCTGCCATGCTGATATTCCCTGGTGCTCCACACATCGTCGCACTCTTCATGTGGCCACTTGTCTTGCTGAAAACACAATCAAGGTAAATGAAGTGGCTGTAAGATGGTGCACTTGCGCGCAAATAAAGTGATTGTCCTTCGGAGTTGCAACTTTCACTATTAAGATCCAGAATGCCCCGACCCTTCACAGAATTCATCAATTCAAAATTCAAATATGATCGAGGAATCCCTATCAATGTACGAGGAAATATCCCACACCTACACTTTTGTAGTCGTATGTAAATTTATGTTTATTGCACACGATACAGATTATGTAGCAACTGTAGTGGTGATCATTATATCCCCCACCCTTAGATACCCGCTCCACAGAATGCATCAATTCAATATGCAAATATGATCAAGGGATCCCTATCAATGTACGAGGCAATATCCCACTCCTAAACTTTTTGTGCCATTTCACTCGTATGTAGACTTATGTTTATTGCATAGCATAAAGATAATGTTGCAATTTAAGTGGCGATCAGTATAATCTAAAACGTGCACCTCAAATAAAGCTCAAATGGAAAGTGGTATTCATGTGTTGTCTTCAGAGAATTGTTTTGCAGTCAGGGGCTCATATTTGTAGTCAATAAACACAATGTAGTAATGAAGCGCATTTGTTGTGCAATCATCACTTTTTTATAATCCATTAATGCTAACAAAGTTAAAGTACGGTAAATTAGACTCTCAGTGGTGTTTGTTGCAGGTTTTGAGTGTGAGTCGCTTACGAGAAATCCTATTTTGAGAAGGTCACACACCGACTCTTCTATGATACCTGTGGTAGCAAACACTAAAGAACAACACAAGTGCATACGGTAGTTGCACGCCAACTGACCAGTAACGGGACAGTTGACCATCCCAGGTTATGTTCAAAACGACCACCGGCAACAGCAACAAACCTTTCCCTTCTGGTATGGAACGACAGATGCACACGCTGTAAAATAGGCGACGTCCGACAGGGCCGCAGTAATACGTCGTGGCATATAATCTGGTGAACATAGTATGTCGTTGTAGACAGTATATTTTAGCTTAACCCACAGAAAAGAAGTGTACTGGCGTCAAATATGGGGAACGGGATACCCAAGGCCCGTCCAACGATTTGGAAACAATTCGTGAAGACATGCTGTAGTAATTCGTGCACTATTGGCTGCACATCAATCATGTTGATACTACAGGTTCCCCCTAGACTGCAGCTGAACGCCTTCTAGTACGTGTAGGAGATTTTCTGTTAGGAGGCTGCGATGCCTGTGCACGTTCAGTGTTCCGCCTATGAAAAACCAACCTTTCAGCTGATGGTTTACTATCCCAAAACGCATGTTTACACCCTATGGATGCTGACGTTCCACCCCGCGAAACCAATTGGGTTAGGCAAAGGACCAACAATGCATGTGTCGGCGATTTATGATTTGTAAATATGGCTTCCTAGCTATACAAGATACGGGATAGATCTGTCTTAATGCCCATTATCAAAAGTTAAAACGATTCTCATAATCGTTTGCATGCAATTCCTGATGGAGAGATAAGTGAAATGTGGACGGAGAATGCGTAGAACGCTTGTCCGACTCATGGCACTTCAGCTGGAATAGCAGCCAGAACATTAACTTTCCGATCTTCTGTCGTCACTTCTTTCTTTCTGTTACGTTGTCTGGGTGTTACACTACAACTTTCACGTACCTGGCTGAAGGTGTTGATAAACAACTGCATGGATGGGTGACGTCTATGGGGGTTTGTTGCTGCATACAATGCACAAGAACGAATCTCCTTACACTGTGAGAAGGTCGGCTTTTCTTGCTTTGGTAAATCTCATTGTACACACACAGACTACTGCTTGGACTGTCATGCACTAGCTGAGTATCAAGTGGCAATGTACTCAAGGAACATACTAGCATACAGTAAACAAACATAACAACATCTTGCCGGCCGTTGTGGCCGAGAGGTTCTAGGCGCTTCAGTCTAGAACAGACCAGCTGATATGGTCGCAGATGCGAATACTGCCGCAGGCATGGATGTGTGTGCTGTCCTTAGGTTAGTTAGGTTTAAGTAGTTCTAAGTCTAGGGGCCTGATGACTTCAGATGTTAAGTCCCATAGTGCGTAGAGCCATTTGAATCATAACAACATCCTACCTAGCAACTACGCAGATTGAATGGCACAGGTAAGTGTCAGTCTGGAAACATTTTTTGTTAATGTGAGCAGGCATAGTTCCATTTAAAACTGTGCATGTTTTCCCAAAAAATACGCTTTCTAAGTTGTATTACAATCTGTTTATTGGCTACCAATATGAGCTCTCGACTACCAATCGTTTATGTGAAAAATCGTACAACATTAGCACTTTCCATTTCCCCAGTATCTGCAGTTTTAGGCGATTCACTCTGTATAATGATGCACCCAAAAATTAACGAAATCCCTAAAATGCTGCGGGAAGTCCTTCCACATTGACGCTTTTGCATGGTTTTAACATATTAAATGTATAACATGAGGTTGGAGGTATTGAATAGGACTGGGGAGAAGAGGAGTTCGTGGCACAACTTGACTAGAAGAAGAGATCGTTTGGTAGGACATGTTCTGAGCAAAACTCGTAGAGGGAGACCAAGAGATGAATACACTAAGCAGATCCAGAAGGATGTAGGCTTCATTACGTACTGGGAGATGGAGAAGCTTGCACAGGATTGAGTAGCATGGAGAGCTGCATCAAACCAGTCTCAGGACTGAAGTCCACAACAACAACAACAACAGGCGATCAAAAAGTTTCCTTTTAAAAGCGGTGCAGCTCACAATTGATATGCCATTCAGGTAAATTCACTGTATGCATTGAGGCTATCATCACATCGGTGCGCCATGTTGAAGATACCCGTTCGGCAAAATACCGCGTCCTGCTGCTTGAAAGAGTCCTTAAGTGTCTGCTGTCCACCGTCGTCCGACAGCAATGGTCGAACACTCAAAGCCTTCCTTTCAGGGGTAGAGGGCGTGGTGATCACATGGGGAGGGATCAGGATTGTAGGACAGATGCTCGAACTTCAGACACTTCAGTTGGAAGCATCCGTAATCGATGAAGCTCGCCTCCAAGACTGACCGGCGTCTTGTGTTGATTTGCGATCAGCAAGGAACGTAACGCGCCATTCAGCAACGGTGGTTTTCGACTGACATGCTGCCCCATAAATATTCTTCATCTCCGATGGTCATCTACCGGTGTTAGTCCTTCGGTAGTCAAGAAAATAATAAGAGTACGTTTGTCGTGTTCGGACAAATTTAGTGACAAGCTCGTCTTAGTTAACGTACATACAACACGAATATCTGAAACACATGATTCCCACACCAATCCCTCATATATATGAAGTGGTACAGACATATTACAAAAAGGTACTGTCAAACTTACAGGAAACATTCCACAAACATAAAGAAAGAAAATATGTTGTGTGGACATGTGTCCGGAAACGCTTACTTTCCATGTTAGGGCTCATTTTATTACTTCTCTTCAAATCACATTAATCGTGGATTGGAAACACACAGCAACAGAACGTACCAGAATGACTTCAAACACTTTGTTACACGAAGTGATCAAAATGTCCTCCGTTAGCGAGGATACATGCATCCACCCTCCGTCGCATGGAATCCCTGATGCAATGATGCAGCCCTGGAGAATGGCGTATTGTATCACAGCCGTCCACAATACGAGCACGAAGAGTCTCTACATTAGGTACCGGGGTTGGGTAGACAAGAGCTGTCAAATGCCCCCATAAATGAAACTCAAGAAGATTGAGGTCAGGAGAGCGTGGAGGGCATGGAATTGGTCCGCCTCCACCCATCCATCGGTCACCGAATATGTTGCTGAGAAGCGTACGAACACCTCGACTGAAATATGCAGGAGCTCCATCGTGCATGAACCACATGTTGTGTCGTACTTGTAAAGGCACATGTTCTAGCAGCACAGGTAGAGTTGTTGTTGTTGTTGTTGTCTTCAGTCCTGAGACTGGTTTGATGCAGCTCTCCATGCTACTCTATCCTGTGCAAGCTGCTTCATCTCCCAGTACCTACTGCAACCTACATCCTTCTGAATCTGCTTAGTGTACTCATCTCTCGGTCTCCCTCTACGATTTTTACCCTCCACGCTGCCCTCCAATGCTAAATTTGTGATCCCTTGATGCCTCAAAACATGTCCTACCAACCGATCCCTTCTTCTAGTCAAGTTGTGCCACAAACTTCTCTTCTCCCCAATCCTATTCAATACCTCCTCATTAGTTACGTGATCTATCCACCTTATCTTCAGTATTCTTCTGTAGCACCACATTTCGAAAGCTTCTATTCTCTTCTTGTCCAAACTAGTTATCGTCCATGTTTCACTTCCATACATGGCTACACTCCAAACAAATACTTTCAGAAACGACTTCCTGACATTTAAATCTATATTCGATGTTAACAAATTTCTCTTCTTCAGAAACGCTTTCCTTGCCATTGCCAGTCTACGTTTTATATCCTCTCTACTTCGACCATCATCAGTTATTTTACTTCCTAAATAGCAAAACTCCTTTACTACTTTAAGTGTCTCATTTCCTAATCTAATTCCCTCAGCATCACCCGATTTAATTTGACTACATTCCATTATCCTCGTTTTGCTTTTGTTAATGTTCATCTTATATCCTCCTTTCAAGACACTGTCCATTCCGTTCAACTGCTCTTCCAAGTCCTTTGCCGTCTCTGACAGAATTACAATGTCATCGGCGAACCTCAAAGTTTTTACTTCGTCTCCATGAATTTTAATACCTACTCCAAATTTTTCTTTTGTTTCCTTTACTGCTTGCTCAATATACAGATTGAATAACATCGGGGAGAGGCTACAACCCTGTCTCACTCCTTTCCCAACCACTGCTTCCCTTTCATGCCCCTCGACTCTTATTACTGCCATCTGGTTTCTGTACAAATTATAAATAGCCTTTCGCTCCCTGTATTTTACCCCTGCCACCTTTAGAATTTGAAAAAGAGTATTCCAGTCAACATTGTCAAAAGCTTTCTCTAAGTCTACAAATGCTAGAAACGTACGTTTGCCTTTTCTTAATCTTTCTTCTAAGATAAGGTAGATAAGGTAGAGTATCCCGTATGAAATCATGATAACGTGCTCCATTGAGCGTAGGTGGAAGAACATGGGGCCCAATCAAGACATCACCAACAATACCTGCCAAATGTTCACAGAAAACCTGTGTTGATGACGTGATTGCACAATTGAGTGCCAATTCTCAATTGGGGCCAACTGGCGGTGAATCGAGGAAGTGCAGTACATACTGACGAAATTAAAATGAGCTCTAACATGGAAACATGTTCACATAACATATTTTCTTTATTTGCGTGTGAGGGATGTTTCCTGAACGTTTGGCCGTACCTTTTTGTAATAGTCAAGGCTCACCAGCCATTTGACTATCTTCTTCTGTGCAGATGCACAATCAGTGATCGACCTCTTACGGGAATCGTCAAAAAGCAGCGAGTAATGAGTATAATGGGCAGGGACACTATGAATATAGTGCGGGACAATAAGTTGCGAATGTGGATTTCACAGGAGGCATGTCAGACATAAATTCCTGCTGTAGCAGTATTCCTCTGTGTCCTCGGTGGCTCAGGTTATGTCATTTCATTGTAGCCATTTTTGTTACAGTTTTTGTGGAATACAAGAAGAATATCGATAGAGCGTCTGCCATATATGCAGGAGATGCCGGGTTCGAGTCCCTGTGGGAACACACATTTTCAACTGTCCCCGTTGACGTATCTCAACGCCTGTAAGCAGCTAGGGACATTCGTTTCATTGTAATTTCACACCAATCCCTTGCCACACGTGGGTGCTTATATGCCCAAGTCGTGATCGCGCTACATTACATGTACGCCCCTGCAACGCTCTGAAACCTAAACGTTTAGAATTCCTATATATCTCTTTTGTACACGTGGACTAATTTTCCACGAAAGGAAAAGTAGTGTTTACGGAGGCTTTTCAGTTTAAGGTTTACAATTTGTGGTTTTACGGTTAGAATATGTCTGTTTAAGCTATTTCTCACATGACTCCCTACTCCTCTCTTTCGAAATGAATGTAATGGGAAGTGTCGGCAAAACTGTTTCTGTTTCACTTTAGAATTACAATTATTGTTAATAACACTGATCATCGGGGTAGCGATGTTCATGTTTTCTAATTGTTGCCGTGTTTGTCGTCCATAGTTAATACACAACCAAATCGTAATAGTTTCCAAGTTATTCCTTACTGAGCCAGTACATCTCAGTTGGCGATCCCAAAGTACTTTCCATGATCACCCTGAAACGTGTTGAAGCTTGCTTGTTTCTTTTTATTAGTGAGTGGTGCGAAGCCACATTGCACCCAGAGAGATTCTGTTACGTAGTGTCACAACTAGAGTAATTTCTTTGATTATTCATTTTGCACATATTCAGATTACTTTCAGGTACGTTACATATTCATCCAGTATCGATCGAATTCAGAGTACTGTGTTAAAAATATTTGGCTCTCATTGGTTAAATATGACTAAAATTCGTGATTACATTAGTTGAATCATTATGCAAGAATCTTGCTTATTTAAGTATGTAAACATTCATTTGCTTATCAGAAACATCGAGGTTGTACAGTTAAAATATTGCTTATTTACTCTGTACGGGTAAAGTTAATACAGTTATAGAGCAATCACATATAGAACGTAGATTTATAGACTTCACATAGATTGTGTAATGCGTTCACAATTACCCACAGTGGAAAACCAGATTCGCAAGAGTCACATACTTTCACATAATGGTTTTATGTAGGCAGCAAGAATTATAATATTAATAAACTTAGTACTGATGTTCGAGCACTTCCCACGAACTGACATTATAGTGCCACACGATTTCCCCCCATTGACCAGACTTCCCCAGATACCCCGTGTCGATCGTCAATAACTGCTCGACTATACGTCGTGTGTTTAATTGTCAAAAACAACAACGGAAAATGTGACTTCCTACGGAGTTTAACTTGTTTCATGGATTTTCCATGATTCTTCCGCGGAGTTACATTTTTCGTATTCTTGACTGAATATTTTGTTCTGCCCCTACTGGAGAATTTTAGCAACTGTTTTCCACCTTAATATAAGCTGTGAGCAGGAGGTGTGCAGGCGAGCGCCTTTGTGAATAACCGAGTGTTGATGGGCCTCTGTAGACGGACGAATGTTTTGCGCGAGTGCGTCGTAAACGCTTTTACACCGTCGCGGAAAAGTAATTTCGCTCGCGGATTATCCTGGAATCCTCAGCTACGCAAGGGCAGCATACACGCGCAGAGTGCTTCAATAAGGACCTGAAAACTCTCCAAGCGCAACGAAATTTGTTAGAAGCGCTTAAAAGTATTCGCAGTAAAAAATATTTACTACGTACTCAAGGTCGATTAAATAAACGGGATACGAGCTTGATAAAGGCCCAAGATGGAAAAACGCTGGAGCATAACGCCCTGTAGACGAGAAGGCGTTAGGTGTGGAGCACAGGCCCTGATATCACGGCCATGGTAAAGGAAATCAGTGGAGCTCTCCTCAAACGTACCATTCCACCTCGAGCCTCTTTGGAAGCACGAAAAACAGGTGATTTTTTAAAAAATGAAATGAAAAGTAATATAAAATCTGATGATATACTTTATTCCATGCGCTTTTGTTGCAGAGGTATCACTTTGTGCCCACGTCGGACGCTCCCTGTCACCCCGTGGAAGCACCCCTAGCTACTGGAACGTTGGTCGGAGTGTGAGAACTGGTACTTTTCATTTACTACAAACGTTGTCCATAATGAAACGCCACAGGAAGAAGTCAGAGGGTGTCAAATCTGGTGACTGTGGAGCCCAGCTGAGACATGCTAAGTCGCCAGCTCCATGACGACCTGACCAACGGTTCGGTAGAGGTTAATTCAGATATTTACACTCTTGTCGTCTCCAGTGTCGGGGTGCCCCGCCTCTTTTAAAAATGAAGTTGTCTTCGTGCAGCCTCGGAAACAACCAGTTTCGCAACATAGCGAGCGAATTGCTGACCGTTAACCGTGTTTCCATCAAAGAAGAATGGCCCGCAAACAGATGATCGGAATATCGCACTAAACACATTGACTTTGAGCGAATGTCGTCATGTTCATTGGCTGCATGTGGGTTCTGTAGGCCTCAAATTCTAACATTGTGTTTGTTCACCTGACCACTAACATGGAAAGTCCCTTCATCACTGAACACAGTTCGTGGTGCGAAAGTGCTATTATTTTCAATAGCATCGAGAATCTCGTTACACATTGCCACAGGTTTGAGTTTGTCATGAGGACGCAGAGCGTGTAACAGCTGTAACTTGTGTGGCTTCATAACCAGCCGACGTCTCAAAACACGTCAAATTGGTGTTGTAAGCACTTGTAGTTCCCGATTGGCACTAGGAGTTGTTTTTGAAGGACTACGTTGGAAAGCAGTTTGAATTCGTACAACATTTTCTTCAAGAACACGAGGGCGGGCAGGACGCTTTCCTTTACATACACATCCTGTATCTAGAAACTGTCGATACCATCTGCGAATGTTCCATCCATTCGGAGAATCAATTTGGTACCTCAGCCTGAAACATCTTTGCACTTTAATCACGGATTGGTACTTTGCAATCTCAGGTACACAAAATGATTTCTGCTGCGGAGCAGCTATTTTGAACAGATGTTTAACGAGGAAAACAGAAGACAACTGACATCTAAAAAACTAAAATCCTCCTGAACAGGCCATGAAGGCCCAACGGTACCGACCGGCTGCCGTGTCATCCTCAGCCCATGGGCGTCACTGGATGCGAATATGGAGGGGATTGTGGTCTACACACCACTCTCCTGGCCGAGACCGGAGCCGCTCCTTCTCAGTCAAGTAGCTCCTCAGTTTGCCTCACAAGGGCTGAGTGCACCCCGTTTGCCAACAGCGCTCGGCAGACCCGATCGTCACCCATCCAAGTACTAGCGCAGCCCGACAGCACTTAACTTCGGTAATCTGACGGGAACCGCTGCTACCACTCTGGCAAGGCCGTAGGCTCAACTGACATCTTGCTGCTATTAGTATAAAGCGGACTATGTATCCGGGGATCAGCGATCGATAGTTAGGACAAAAAATTACTTTGTAATACGTTTATTCTTTTTGAAACACGCTTTATTTTGTGTGGGCTCTGGCTCACTCGCCTCGTGTAGGGTGCCTAAATGATGCTGCTTCTCGGAATGCTATACAACAACTCAAGCAAATAACATAAGTAGTTTTATTTCAGTAAAGCAGATTGACAATACTTCACTTTGAGCAAGCCGCAGTGGCGGAGCGGTTCTAGGTGCTTCAGTCCGCAACCTCGCGACTGCTGCGGTCGCAGGTTCAAATCCAGCCTATGGCATGGATGTGTGTGATGTCCTTAGTTAAGTTTACGTAGTTCTAAGTTCTGGGGGACTGATGACCTAAGATGTTAAGTCCCATAGTGCTCAGAGCCATTTGAACCGTTTGAACTTAACTTTGATATAACAATGGTGTCGCAAGCGATGGGTGACAGGCAACATAAATCCGAGTCCTCTGCAATATATAATGTTTAATCAAATTTGAGTCACAGTTTGTGGATCACAAGTAACTGTTATCGTTGCTCTCTCTGCTAGGCCGTGCTAATACTCTGCGAATACTTTCCACTAATGTCCGCCGAGGCTGGCAGGAACGACACTTATATTCACTTTGGCTAGATGCCGCTCCTATCGTGGTGACTCCCTGCTCATCGCGCTGTTGGCTGAAGTCGTTTCACAGCCTTCTCTCCTTTTGAATTCGTCATCTTCGTTCCGCTTTTGGTAACGCCAGAACATTATGGGTGTAATCGTACCAAATCTAATAAATGTGAGAGGTAGTATATCATTCAATTGGGGTAGATATTACTCGTGAAACTGATTTGTTTGTATCGTGCCTCTTACTGTTTCCTCTTTCCCGAAATATTGTTCCACTTTCGCTGCAAGTTCGATTCCATCGAGAATCACTGTCCAGACCAAATGGGGACACATCTGTGGAAAGAGCATTACCCACAGTTCGATCATCTAGGTGGCATGTTGGCGACCCCACGCTACAAGTTCCCTTCTGTGAAGACGCGTCAGAGGTAAAAATACAGCATGTCTCCGGCTATTGTGCCGAAGCCTGCTGTGCACCTTTTGCCTCGATACAACACATCCAATGAGATGCCAGTAGCCGTACAATACTAAGGCCTTGCCGTAATGCCCTTGCAGCCAAATAATGGTCCTTCGTTTCTGGTGTTACACGTGGCGGGCTCTGCGGATATTGTTTCTGTCTCTAAAATCTGTCACCAGATCCGAGAAACAACAGAGCGGTTCACATTAAACCATCGAGCCTCATCATTTTGCCACTGTCCTCCTTCTTCCTACGGCCTTCCACCGCAGTGAGTCTGGTAGGGGTGTAGTCTATACAATAGTGTACCGTCTGTGACTGCGTCTACAGCAGTTGTAGATGTAGGACTATCCTGCAAACTCTGCCCCGTTTGAGGAGTGCCGTGACGTCATCATTGGCGTGGTTGTCCGTTCACTGCCATCTCCCATGCAGAACACGATCGTACGGGTCTTTGTTGACAGTTTGTATGACTGTATCGTTAATTAGATACAGGACGGGGATATTGCGGTTCGTTGATTTGATTTTTGAGACCAGTGTATTTGTCCAATATGGGTGGAAGCATAGATACTGGAGAACTTAATTTCAACTAATTTGGCACTGCACAACATGAAATCCCTTTTATATTTGCTAATGTTGTGCCAAACAATGAAATATATTGGTTTAATAACTACACTGATCTGTGACTATGGAAAAATGTCCGTAATGAATATTTCACTACAGGTGCGCCTATATGAAGTGTGCTGCCCCGAGACTTGAACCCGGGATCTTTGCATATTGCGAGCAAGTATTCTACCGACTATCCTACCCAACCACGACTGGCGGCACGTCCTCACAGCTGCACTTCGGCCATTACCTCCTCTGCTACCTATCTAAGGTGCCAGGGGTAGCTCAGTCAAGGCAGTCTGCCTTCGCCGGCAGAGCAGTGCGAATGGGGTTCCTTACGTCCTCACAGCGGAGCGCGCTTTCGAGATGTTTACATGCTACAACGGCTTTCGCGTGTGTGAGCGTCTTTCGAAGAAAATGACCATTTCATATCGGGAATCGACGATGGAATTCAGTTTCTCGAATTGATATGCATGTCCCATAGCGCTTTAAGTTAATCGATATCTTCTAGACGATGCGAACGTCCCATGTACCTGTCTTATTTCAGTCCACCTGGGGGACTGATGACCTTAGGTGTTTAGTCCCCCTTAAATATTCCAACAACCACCACCATCAATCCACCTCTCACATGTGAGCAGCGTGGTTTACGTTAAATTACTAACTGATGATTCATGCGACGAGATTTTAGGGAAGACGAGAGGCAGGCTCAAACTCCGACATTTAGACGCCGACATTGGTCCAGTGATTGCTGATCATGTGGCTGTCGGACTCAGGACGCTGCACATATTCGAATTCCCGTTCGAACTGCCAGCGGATGGTGTAGTGGCTGCACTCACTGTACTCAGACCACACGGAACGACCAACAACCACGTCGCAAAGAAGTGGGCACAGTTCACTAACTTTCTTGTACTCAATGGAGGGAGGAAGGTACACGTTGAACGCAGTATGAGTGGTCTGTCCTACCTCAACATCAGGGGATGTAGAGTGATCATCATATGTGGCACTCAGTAAAAGACCTGCTCAGGCTGCAGAGTAGAGGGCCACGTTCGCTCATAGTGTCTTCAGCGACGGGTTGTCAAGCTCTAACAAACGGATCTGACATCTTTACCTGCATATAGCAGCGCTACAGACGGTTCCCAGTCGGCTGGATGCGTTTGACCAAAAACAGGATCATTCGTAGACAGTGATGTCAAGACGAAACGACAAGGGCAGCTGACGCCTAACACACTTCATGCCCACTGGTTCTAGGTTGCGGAAGAGCTCAGTGGGTGTTTGAAAGTTGATGCGATGGTTGTGCCATAGCCGCCATTGTACCTGGACATCGGAACTCAATCGTTTCATCTGATACTGAGACGCACTCACGGAATCAGCGGTTCCCAAAGAGACATAGGAAACATAGAATGACCATCACCAGCACGCCCGCGATGCAGTCCCGAGCCGACGCAATCTCTCACCACCACGATGGACTTTCGATGATCGCCTCCAAGCCGGATTCTGTCGTGTGTCCTTTCACTGGCCGGGCAGCCGATTCGCTCTCCTTGAACGAGCAGCCGTTGACAAACGGCGCCAGGAGTCATGTGAGGTATCCCGACAGCCACCACGTACTCTGAAGACCTTCCCATGCATTCGGTGGCATGGGCAGAAGATCTTGTCCCGGAATGTTTGGCCGAGGAAGGACAGGATACTGTGGCCTCGGTGTGACAGGAACGATGGAATGTGTTGTACTGTGATGTGATGGCCAAGCACTCCTCGTATTGTTATGAACGTCGCACTGTCTACATGCTAACTGTAAGCGGTCAAGGTAGCCTCCATACACCTGAACATGACCGGCACACGTATCAAACTTCAGCTGCTGTTCGATACGCTTAGGAAGCCGGACGTGGATGCTGCTCGACTGCCACAAATTCTGCTGGAGACCTTCCCATACTTCTGCCGTTTAATATCTTGCGTCACTTCTGCTGCAAAGGCAGGCTGGTGTACGTCTGCCCTTGTGCGAGACGGAACAGACATACCTAATGCGATATACTTGTCGTCAGCATAGGTGTTCGATATGCAAGGGGCTCGAATAGATAATGTCTACGCCCCTCCTGGGACAGATAAAAGGTGAGAACGGTTACGGTTTTATGCAGAAGAAGTTACACTCCTCTTCTTGGGCCACTATAACCACATCGTTATTGGCGGTGACTTTAATAGTGAGCTGTCACAGAAAAAACCAACAACCTAACTACACTCCGTTTCCTGAACTGCGTCTCTTGCTACAACACTTGCGTCTTGCTGATATTTGGGAGGTATTTCATAGTGAGCGCCACAGCTTTACTTCTGTGACCAATCACTTCGCCAGCGGATTCTATGGCATCTACATCTCATCTCACTATGCGACAGTGATTCAAGCAGCTGAGTGCTAGTCCACGACTTTCTCAGACCATATTACATACGACTGCACGGTCAATCTCCAGCCGCGGAGTGTTTGGAGCCGTCAGGGGTTATGGAAGCCAAATGTGGCACTCCTACAGGAACAGGAATGTCGGCAACTCATAGCGAGTATGCGGGCCCCTCGTGAACGCCGATGGAACGACACCCATCGAGGCTTCAGTGGTGGCTCGAATGCATCAAACGTCTTCACTGATTGGTTGCACTTCTCTGTGAACTTACGTCGCTCCCACCATCCCCCAGTTGCTAGAAACAGACCAATCGCGCCAAAGCGAAGGTTCTCACCCTTACCCGCCATAGACTTGAAAGTGTTGCGGAGCGAACGAGATTCCACCAAAAGATTAGTGAATAACTTCCTTCCATGCACCATCTTATCTCCGAACGACGACAAACATGACAAAAATTGGCACACACTCAGATTTTCCTGGATGGTAACAGGGCGACAAACCAGGAGGACATGGCCCATGCATTCGTCGACCACTATCACCGACTGCATCAGGAGGTGCCTCACGATGATACACCTTGACATCAGTCATTCAAGAGGCTCACAAGTACACTTGACGATGCAACATCGACGTCCCTTCGGGAGGAGATCACGAGCGATGATGTTGTGGATGTCCTTGCCAAGAGTGGCAGTTAATAAATCGGTAGCACCAGACTGTTTTCCATTTGAATTCTACCGGACCTAAGCATCTTATGGCCTTGGTGTGGACAGAGATGTACCTAGAATTTCTGTCATTAGTGGTCTCCATTCTGCTGACATTCGTGAAACGTGTCGCTGTTCCCTACCCAAACAAGCTATAAGGGCACGGAGTGAGCATTACTGCCGGATCATCTTTCTCAAATGTGATTTCAAGATTTTAATAAGCATTTTGGAGATGAGGGGTAAGCGAATATTGCACGTCTATTTTAATAGCGACAGAGTAGTTACTCGATACCAACAACCTTGTTTGGGGGCGGGGAGAGTAATTTCTGGATAGTCCTTAGTGCCTATCGGGATGCGATCGCCTTTGCATCGGCTTGTAGAATGAATGGTGCGCTGGTAGATTTTGATTGAGCGTTTGATGAAATGAGCCAGTCTTTCCTGGCTGCCATGATGGATCGCATGCGTGATCTTGCTCATTCCCTATGTGCCTCGACGAGGGGGATGACCAGTGCTAGGGTGGAAGGAAACATCCCCATTTTACGTTCGGTCCAATGGGGCTGTCTTATCTTAACGATCCTGAGTGCAACAGCGACAGAGCAGCAGTGGACAGAAACAATGTCTTTTTGGCGTTACGCTGAGAGGACACACATTCCAATGCCGCGCTTATGTGGATGATATAGTCGGCTATTCTGAAAAAAGGAAACTTGCTATCGCAGACCCTCGGATTTAGTGGTAAGATAGCCCGATGGACAACCCGTCAGAAACTGAATACTGCTCTAGAATGAAATCAGAAAGAAGGTGTACTGAACTATGAAAAAAAGCAATATAAAAGCAGTGAACTGTCCAAGTTCAATAAGTGCAATATCAGGAGCGATTGAACATCGGCATCGTCGTGGTTAAGAGGTCTACATCTACATCTACATCTACATTTATACTCCGCAAGCCATCCAACGGTGTGTGGCGGAGGGCACTTCACGTGCCACTGTCATTACCTCCCTTTTCTGTTCCAGTCGCGTATGGTTCGCGGGAAGAACGACTGTCTGAAAGGCTCTCTGCGCGCTCGAATGTCTCTAATTTTACATTCGTGATCTCCTCGGGAAGTATAAGTACGGGGAAGCAATATATTCGATACCTCATCCAGAAACGCCCCCTCTCGAAACCTGGCGAGCAAGCTACACCGCGTTGCAGAGCGCCTCTCTTGCACATTCTTGCACTTGAGTTTACTAAACATCTCCGTAACGCTATCACGGTTACCTAATAACCCTGTGACGAAACGCGCCCCTCTTCTTTGGATCTTCTCTATCTCCTCCGTCAACCCGATCTGATACGGATCCCACACTGATGAGCAATACTCAAGTATAGGCCGAACGAGTGTTTTGTAAGCCACCTCATTTGTTGATGGACTACATTTTCTAAGGACTCTCCCAATGAATCTCAACCTGGTACCCGCCTTACCAACAATTAATTTTATATGATCATTCCACTTCAAATCGTTCCGCACGCATACTCCCATATATTTAATAGATGTAACTGCTACCAGTGTTTGTTCCGCTATCATAAAATCATACAATAAAGGATCCTTCTTTCTATGTATTCGCAATACCTTACATTTGTCTATGTTAAGGGTCAGTTGCCACTCCCTGCACCAAGTGCCTATCCGCTGCTACAATTTTCTAATGCTGCAGCTTCTCTGTATACTACAGCACCATCTTCGAAAAGCCGCATGGAACTTCCGACATTATCTACTACGTAATTATTATATAGTTAAAAGCAATGGTCCCATAACACTCCCCTGTGGCACGCCAGAGGTTACTTTAACGTCTGTAGACGTCTCTCTATTGATAACAACATGCTGTGTTCTGTTTGCTAAAAACTCTTCAATCCACCCACACAGCTCTTACTTTGTTTATCAGGCGACAGTGCGAAACTGTATCGAACGCCTTCCGGAAATCAAGGAAAATAGCATCTACCTGGGAGCCTGTATGTAATATTTTATGGATCTCATGAACAAATAAAGCGAGTTGGGTCTCATACGATCGCTGTTTCCGGAATCCATGTTGATTCCTACAGAGTAGATTCTGGGTTTCCAAAAACGACATGATACTCGAGCATAAAACATATTCTAAAATTCTATAACAGATCGACGTCAGAGATATATGTCTATAGTTTTGCGCATCTGCTCGACGACTCTTCTTGAAGACTGGGACTACCTGTGCTCTTTTCCAATCATTTGGAACCTTCCGTTCCTCTAGAGATTTGCAGTACACGGCTGTTAGAAGGGGGGCAAGTTCTTTCGCGTACTCTGTGTAGAATCGAATTAGTATCCCGTCAGGTCCAGTGGACTTTCCTCTGTTGAGTGATTCCAGTTGCTTTTCTATTCCTTAGGCACTTATTTCGATGTCAGCCATTTTTTCGTTTGTGCGAGGATTTAGAGAAGGAACTGCAGTGCGGTCTTCCTCTGTGAAACAGCTTTGGAATAATGTGTTTAGTATTTCAGCTTTATGCGTGTCATCATCTGTTTCAATGCCATGGTGTTTGTTTTTAAACCTGACGATCCATGTTCAAATTTCCCCAGTGGCCAACAACTCGTTTTTATTTTTTCTTCACAACTTCTTATGAACCGTCCGTCCCCTCATTGAAATGTTTGGTCTCTTTCTGTAGTCTCGCCAGTTGTCTTACTACACATTGGTTACAGAATATGAGTCATGTGGCAAGAAAACGTTACTTTCGCATGTAAAGGTGATGAAAACTGAGAGCTGGGAGATACCATATAGACTTCTCACAGAAATGAGAACAACAAATAAAGGGTGTGAAATATAATAAAGGAATTCAACAGTAAAAAGTTGCAGAACGGAACTAAACTTCAAAACCGTTAAAAACGTATGTTTTGACAGAACACAGAGACGCTGTTAGATTGTGAAACAGTTTCCTTCATTTGTTGCAGCAATGTGACAAACTATTGTGTTTTCATCATTTCCTTGGGAGTGATCAGGTGGTGGTGGTTAGTGTTTAACGTCCCGTCGACAACGAGGTCATTAGAGACGGAGCGCAAGCTCGGGTTAGGGAAGGATTGGGAAGGAAATCGGCCGTGCCCTTTCAAAGGAACCATCCCGGCATTTGCCTGAAACGATTTAGGGAAATCACGGAAAACCTAAATCAGGATGGCCGGAGACGGGATTGAACCGTCGTCCTCCCGACTGCGAGTCCAGTGTGCTAACCACTGCGCCACCTCGCTCGGTGGGAGTGATCAGTTCACATCCATACGAACACCTAAACCGGACAAGGAGGCATGTCTCAGTAACATGTGACACACATACTGTCACTAATGTCGTGTCTAACACATGAGATATGTTTTCCGGTGGAGGCTTCGGTTGACTTGTCGCCTTGTCATCAAACGTTTGTGCCTCTCATTCGAAAGCCACTTCCTTTCGGCTGCTAACAGAGTAGTTTCTTTGACAGTTTAGTACACCTCCTTCCTGTTTTCATGTTTGCTCTGTGTTCAGTTTTTGACAGGCTGTCCACTGGGACCTTTTACTATTGAATCTGATGGGATGCGAAGTGGAGTTTCCATTGTGAATGGGAGATTTGGATGGCGCTAGGATGGGGCGAATAGAATAGGAATGTGGCAGCATTAGCGTGTACATGGTCAAGTCTTGTACCACGGAAATCAGTGAAGGGCTCTGGGAGGGGAGTGTGGCCCCTCTGCGGACGCTGGACTCACATGAGTGTTTGGGCGCCATATTAACGAATGATGTCTGCCGTACGACAGCAAGGAATTACACTGAAGCGCCAAAGAAATTAATATAGATATTTGTATTAAAATACAGTGAAATGTAAAGAGGCAGAATACAGCACTGTGGTCGGCAACGCCTATATAAGAAAACAAGTGTCTGGCAGAGTTGTTTGATCGGTTATTGCTACTACAGTGGCATATTATAAAGATTTAAGTGAGTCTGCACCTGGTGTTATACTCGATGCAGGAGCGATGAGACACAGCATCATCGAGGTAGCGACGAAGAGGGGATTTTTCCGTAGGACCATTTTACGAGTGTGCCGTGATTATCTGGAATCAGGTAACACATCAAATCTCCGACATCACTGCGGCCGGAAAAAGATCCTGCAACAATGGAACCATAGACGACTGAAAAGAATCGTTCAGCGTGACAGGAGTGCCACACTTCCGCAAATTTCTGCAGATTTTAATACCGCGCCATCAACAAGTGTCAGCGTGCGAACCATTCAACGAAACGTAATCGATATGGGCTTTAGCAGCCGAAGGCCCACTCTTATACCCTTGATGACTGCACGACACAAAGCTTTACACCTCGTCTGGGCCCGTCAGCATCGACATAGGGCTTTTGATGACTGGAAACATGTTGCCTGATCGGAGAAGTCTCGTTTCCATTTTTATCGAGCGAACAGAGTACACGAGTATCGAGATAATATTATGAATCCATCGACATTGCATGTCAGCAGGGGACTGTTCCGTCTGATGGAGACTCTGTAATGGTATGAGGCGTGTTCACTTGGAGTGACATGGGACCCCTGATATGTCTAGATACGACTCTGACAGGTGACACACACGTAAGCATACTGTCAGACCACTTGCAGCCATTCATGTCCGTTGTGCATTCCGACTGACTTGGGCAACTCCTGCAGGACAATTCGACACCCCATATGTCCAGAATTGCTACAGAGTGGCACTGGGAACACTCGTCTGAGTCTGAACACTTCCGGTGGCCACCAAAGTCCCCAGACACGAACATTATTGAGCATACGTGGGATGCCTTGTAACGTGCCATTCAGAAGGTATCTCCACCCCTTCGTAATCTTACGGATTTATGGACAGCCTTGCAGGTTTAGTGGTATCATTTCCTTCCAGTACCACTTCAGACATTAGTCGAGTCTTTAGCACGTCATGTTGCGGCACTTCCGCGTGCTCGCAGGAGCCCGTCACGATATTAGGAAGGTCTACAAGTTTGATTTACAAACGCCTCGCATGGGCGTCCAAGACCACCTCCTCCTAGCTTTAGATATGGTCCAAAGAGTCGCCTTCACCGACACCCACAAGACATCCATGATACTTCACTTGGCACAGATCTTACTCGTGACTCCTGTGATGGCACAGCCGATCGAAATGGCTTTGGCTGCTTTGTTACTAATGGACCTCTCTTCAAGATACGATACGCTGCACTCACATTGCCCCTCGCAGCGGAGCACTAGGACTTATCAGTGTTCAAGAACATGCAACGGCCCTTTACACCCATACTGTGGTAAAGAAGTGGACCCGCTGTTTACACAGTACCACTGGTCTCCTTATTGATGAACTGGCGCCTCCATCATGCCTGCCCCTAGTTGCAGTCACTCACATCTCGGCTGCGCTCTCCCAAATCAAAACAGTCTTTCCCGATTATACTTATGTGCACACGATTCTCCCCTGTACCATAGCTCCTATGGTGTGTGATGTATGCTGCCAGATGAGGAAGAAACATTCTCAGAATGTGGTTAGAAGTAACCACCCACACGTGGAGTGCCTGCGGTGTGGCGAGCGATCGACAAAAGATATTTTCGTTGTCAACGAAAGGTTTCCGAGAAGACGAAGAGTGCATAAATTGATCTAGCTGACTCCTCAGTGTACATTTTAATGCTGAAGATGCTTGCTTTAGATCTCCAAGTGCCATCATACATGATCGAGCCCGGAATGCTGCTTTGTCCAGTTAAGACCTAATGTTCCCAATCATAAACAGATGCGATTAAGCTGATCAAAGAGCTTTCTATGTACCACCTTTATCGGTACGGTCTCAAAGATCCGCTTGAATTTTGGACTTACAGGAACGACACGATCAATTACAATATATTTCCTGATATCGTTAATTACTTATACATGCAGTCAAAGATAACCCCCGCAATTGGGTAGAACTGGGTAAGAGAATTGATTCTGATGGAAACTGATCTGAACCTCGAAATGGACAACTGAACAAGACTCTTCCTACAGGACATAACCGTGTTCCACTGTGGAGAGCTGAGACCTGACAGCGTTTATTTTCTGACGTTTTCGAGTGGCCGTTGCTCTTATGTTGCACTACTGGAAGGGTAGCCTCATTCTGATTGCAATGATTTTATATTCTTGGCTATTAAAATGTAGTGCTGTCACTAGAGCATTTCAGAACACGAAAGTTTGGTAATGGAAGATGCTCTGGTTCGAATCTTCTTAACAGTGTATATTATTTTTGAGTTTCCATTCAAATGGTGAATTTTTGTCAAATTGAATTTATACTGAATATATATTGAACCCTTGTTTAAATTTTTTTTAAAAGCGGTTAAGAAACTAAAAACTAAGTAGGTAACACTCTTGAAAAGAAGTGGTTAAGGCTGCCGCTTGCTTAATGCAGAAAATTTAAATAAAGGAAGTGGAGCACCTGCCCACGAAATGCGAAGTCCCGAGTTCGAATCTCGATCCAGAACATAGTAGTAATCTGCTAGGAAGTTCCATGTCGACTCAAATTCCGCAGCAGGAGAAAAAAAATCATTCTGGTAACATCCTCCAGGCTGTGGCAACGACATGTCTGCGCATCACCCTTTCCTCCAGGGGTGGCAGTCTTTCAAGTTTCTCAGGAGATCTGGTATGATATTATGAAGGTGGGGGGGGGGGGGGGGGGTAAGATAAAAGGTACTGGATGAAATATCACTGCAAGGATGGCTTGTGTGTCATGCTTGGGTAGTTAAGCCAGCAGAGCGCTTGCTTCCAAAATCAGCAGCTACCGAGTCGAATCTCGATTCGCCACAAAGTTTTAACTGTATTATCCAGCATCTTCCCTCCCAGCTGCTCGCTAACCAAAGTCGCACTATTCATATACGATTTCCATATTTTTGAAGTCAGGAAGAAAAACGGTCGTCGTTGTCAATTTGCTTCGTATTATGTGTTGCACTCCTGGGAACAAACATGGTTACGTTAGCAACAATTAAAATATTTCCATGAAGGCACTGAAAGTCTTCTGTCACAGGGATGAATTAATTAACGGTTATGCCGATTACGTTTGGACTTATAGACGTGTAATTGTGTTTCTTCTATCTGTCTTGTTTTCATTTGGATGCCTTTTACATGTGTGTTAGAAAGTTATAATTTTGGAGGTACATTCAGTGGTGTATGTGGAGAGTTTCGGATAACTACGTTGCAAATAGCCCAGCTAGTAAATAAAAACAGCTCTCCAGTTGAAGTTTTGCTGTGAGAACAGCGAAAATTTAAACTAAAAACATTCTTCCTTTCATTGCTCTGTACGGATTATCAGTGAGAAAATATTTCGGAAAGCTTCGAAACTGTGGGTAAAGTATCTTGTAAGTCGCTAAGTGCTTTCATTCTGAACTAATAGACGAATATAGTCTATTTAACTTGCGCGCCGTGAGTTACAATGCCTCAAACCATACAAACAGTTGCAAACTGTTATATTTGACTTATTGTGTTAAACCTTCACCATCAGATTATATCTTTTAATGAACCGACTATGACGCCATTTTAAATTTTTAAATCGGTTCTACAAATATACGAAGTACTAAAAATCAAATTGTTCTTGTGCTTAGAATCCGGAAGGTAGGCAACCTGTAACTGTGGATTGTTTTCCCTTATATCCGTGTGCCGTTTTAGCAGTTTAGTTATATACAGGGTTTGGACAAAAATGTCTAAGTATCAAAAACACAACACATTACCAAGCCCAATACGGTTCAGGGAAACTGACTGTATGCAACATAGCTTTAGTAGTCTCAGGATGAGTATATTCAAGTCCTGTACGGTTTTCAGCGATAGCTTATACAGTTGCTCTTATAAAGTAGTTCCAAGTCCCGGTAGTGATAACGGAAGTAGTTTATGATCACGCACAATTACAAAGCGAACGACAAAAGCTCGATAATATTGAGATCTGGGTACCGTGGTGGCCAGGGAAGACGTGACAATTCTTCATGATGCTCACAGAACTGCTCCTGGATAACGTGACCTTTTGAACAGTTGACTTGGAACACAGAATCACTACTGCACAACAAACGTTGCACAATGGAATCGATCTGATCTTCAAAGCTGGTCACATAAAGCTTGGAAATGACGAGGCCTTGCAGGGTGAACATGAGGCCCTCGGAATACGATGAGATGTGTGGCCAAATCATTGCCTGACCACCATGTTTTACTATTGGGATGTAATCTCAGCAGCAATTGGAAATAGTATGAAACTGGACTCATTCGAGCAAAACCAGTGCTCTATAGCCCATGTGTTGTGGCTTTCTTGCCACATTTCCTTATTACCGGCATTTGAAACAGTGATGAGTAGTCTCAAAATCCGAGATCGCCCTCATATTCCCAGCTTATTTAGTTTCCTTCACGTTGTTTGGGCGCTTACAGGGTTCCACTGGGCGGCATTCAGTCCTGCAGTGATTTTTGCAGCTGTCGCCCTCTAATTTTTAGACACACTCCTCCTCAGTGACTGTCTGTCAGGATCACTTAACACACAGTTTCGTCAGATTTGTGACTTAGCGGATGATGCTTTTCCACCACCAGTATATGCAGTATGAATCTTCGATAAGGTATGTCTTGAGACAACGAAAACTTCGGCTATCTTGGTTACGGAAGCCGCCACCATACGAGCATCAGCAATTTGTCCACTTTCAAATTCACTTAGCTCAGACATCATTACACTCTCGATTACACAGAAACTGTTCTGACCACGGTCTCCACTTCCAGCATATGGGGAATGTTGCACAGGTGCCGATAATGGTCATACAGAACATTGCCGCATGAAGATTTGGCTAACATTTGCAATCATGCTGAAGCATGCATTTCTTAAGGTGGTACCAACCACTGTACATACTCAATATTAAAACTGGTAACATGCGTTGCTTGTAACCTTTCTTTTCTAGACGCATTGATTTTAGAAATCCTGTTTTGTTTAAAAGACAACTTCCCATGTCCGAATTACACCCCAATTTATTTTATCTGTTGTTCATTCAGTACAGTACTTTCTGCAGTTCTAAATGCTGTAAGCGATTCAGTGTCATTATTAATAAGTAGTATTACTTTTTCAATAAGCCCGTTTTTAAATAACTTGGTTCAATTAAAGCTACTTTTCGGGTCATCCGTCGTGCTTGGTCTAAACACTGGTCATTCATTGTCGAAGTAAAAAAAAAGCACTAAAACAAAACCGGGCAGTGTCAAGGCAAACGAGGATACTTTACGTAAATCATCTAGCACGTATAACTTCTTTGTTTACTTGTTTAATCGTTCAATTGCCAAATGATTTATCCCGCATACCAATCAAATACATATCAGAATGTACTGCTTGGAAAAAAGTGATACAAAACTATGCAGTTTATTTTGGTTTTCGAAGTGTTCCACGAGTTATCGGTTCGGTTGGTAAATACTGATGCCAATGAATCAGGAGCACAACATCTTTGCTGAAAATGTTTTAAAAATCTCTAGTAAATTAGCAATGTCAGTATCTGCTGGTAAACATATGGCCTTAGAAGACAGACATACCCAAAGGACTGATGTTATTAATCAGATTTAGACGATGCATCTAAGTCCAAATCTGCAGGTACTTCACAAGCAGTTAGTTTCAGCGCTTTAGTGAAATGCTTCTTCAGGCAAAAGGCTTGACATTGTATTACCCAGAGTATCATTATTTACTCTAGAGATGTTTCAAACTGCAGAAAGTCATAGCGACACTCATAATATTCTAAACACCTACGAAAAACTGGTACATAGTGTGCATATTAGATTCAAGTATGCGCATAAAATGTTTTCGACATGTTGAAAACTTTGAGTAAATATCCTCCATGTGCACTACAGTCTATTTGTTTACATGTATTGTGCTGAATAGAATGCTTATAAACCACTGCCGTACGGATTTTATACCTTAAATTATAGGAAAGGCTACTGGGAACTGAATGGTCTCTTTGGCCATCGGAATATATTCATATGAATTGCCACTTGTTCGCTGATATCTCAGGCCTAACGAGTATAAAACATAAAAAATGGTATTCATTCTCATCAGATACTATTGTTGTTATAATGAGGAATAACATAATAAATATACTATTGGAATACGGTTCATTGACACAACACTGATACGTATAATTCTGTTACCAAGCGTCAAGTTGTAGATGAACGCTATATGGGAAATTATATAAATTGATAGTGATTATACCATTGTCCAGGAAGTACAGAAGAAATGCAGAATTCCAGTGGAAATCACAAGTCTGTTGTCATACGAGTCTAGTGAACGTTTAAACCCAAGTTCCAGTATAGCATTCGAATTCTAAGTCCAGCGTGCAGCCAAATCAACATCGATCTGCAGGTCCACCGCAGAGTAGCGCTCCTGAGCTGCGAAGTAGAACATATAGTACGACGAGAACTGGCTTGTATACGTCAGGAGTGGCGTTAAATAAGGCTCCATAATTAATGGAGCCAGCGGCTGGGATCACTGTATATTCTCGGCGGCCAGCCGCAGAGTGTTACGGGTGCCCAATCGCTGTGGTTTGAAGCTCGCGCGCGAGGACACCCTGCGATTTTAGCAGTGGGCCGAGCGCAGCGAAGTGCGGCTAACGATGCGTTTCTGGGCCGCGCGTAATGGAGCGACCCTCTGCTCGGTGTTAAGCATTAATAGTGGTGGTACCACTATTGTGAATATTTTAATACCAATAATATGGGTTGTTAGTAGTAACTCCATGTGTTGTTGTGTTGTTATGGTTTTCAGTCCAAAAACTGGATGATGCAGCTCTCCATGTGTTCTACCCTGTTCAAGCCTCTTCATCTGTGAGTAAACACGGCAACCTACGTACTTCTGATTCCTCTTACTGTATTCATTTCTTGGTCTCCCTCTACGATCACCTCCAGTACTAATTTGGTGACCTCTCGAAGCCTCAGAATATGTCCTACCAACCGGTCCCCTCTTTTAGTTGGTTGTATCACAAATCTGTTTTCTCCCAATTTCTTTTGACTACCTTCTCATTAGTTTACCGATCTAAACTGCTTCTGTAGAACCACATCTCAAAAGCTTCTATTAACTTCTCGTCTAAATTGTTTATTGTCCACTTTTCACTTACATACCTAGTTATGGTCTACACAAGCACTTTCAGAAAGGACTTCCTCACACTTAAATCGATATGGATGTTAACAGATTTCTCTTCTTCAGAATCGCTTTTCTTGCTATTGCCAGTCTACATTTTCATCTTCCCTACTTAGACCTTCATCAGTTATTTTTCTTCCCAAATAGCAAAACCCATCCACTACTTTACATGTCTCATTTCCTAATATAATTCTCTCAGCATCACCTGATTTAACTGTGCTACATTCCATTATCGTCGTTTTGAATTTGTTGATCTTCGTCTTGTATCTTCCATTCAAGACACTCTCCATTTTATTCAACTGCTCTTCCAAGTTCTATTACAATGTCATCGGCAAACCTCAAAGGTTTTTTCTCCCTGGACTTTTAATTCCTACTCCAAATTTTTCTTCTGTTCCATTTAATGCTTGCACAACATACAGATTAATTCACATCGGGTGGAGGCTACAGCCCTGTCTCAGTCCCTTCTCAAACACTACTTTCCTATTGTGCCCCTCGACTAATATAAGTGCCATCTGGTATCTGCACAAATTGTTTTTTTTTATTAATTTGTGGTAAGAGCCTATGAGACCAAACTGCTGAGGTCGTCGGTCTCAAAGCTTGGACACTACTTAAACTAACTTACCATAACTACAACACACACACCCATGCCTGAGGGAGGACTTGAACCATCGACAGAGGGAGCCGTGCGGACCGTGCAAGACGCTCGGCTAACTCGCGCAGCTAGGGGGTATAAATTGTTAATAGTCTTTCGCTGCCTATATTTTACCTCTGCCACCTTCAGAATTTGAAAGTGAGAATTCCATGAAACATTTCAAAATATTTCTCTAAGTCTACAAGTGCTATAAACATAAATTTATCTTTCCTTAACCTATCTTCTACGTTTAGAGGTAGGGTCAGTATTGCCTCGCGTGTTCCTACATTTCTCCAGAATGCAAACTGATTTTTCTGAGGTCGGCTTCTAACTATTTCCTTTCGACTGTAAAGGATCCGTGTTAGTATTTTGCTATCGTGACTTGCTAAACTGATAGTTCGGTGATTTTCACACATGTTAGCTCCTACTTTCTTTGGAATTGGAACTAGTATATTCTTCTTGACTTCTGCCGGTATTTCGCCTGTCTCATACAACTCGCTCGCCAGATGGAAGAGTTTTGTCATGGCTGGCTCTCCAATTGCTATTAATAGCTCTAACGCATTTTTGTCTACTTGACGAGCCGTGTTTTGACTTACGTCTTTCAGTGATTTCTGAAATTCTTCACGCAGTATAATATCTCCCTTCTCATTTTCATCTAAGTTCTATTCTATTACCACAATGTTGCCCTCAAGTACATCTCCCTTGTATAGACACTCTGTATACTCCATCCAGCTTTCTCCTTTACCTTCTTTGCATAGCATTGCTTCTCCATCTCAGCTGCTTTCTTCTAACTTTCATTAATATTCCTGTAGTTAGATGTGTCTTACCTCTAGTGATATGTGCTTCTACATCGTCACATTTGTCCTCTAGTCATTCCTGCTTTGCCATTTTGCACTTCCTTTCGACCTCATTTTTGGACGTTTCACATGTCCCATTTATTGCATTTTTATGCTTTCTCCTTTCATTGATTAATTTCAATATCTCTTGTGTTACGCAAGGGTTTCTACCAGCCCTTGTCTTTTTACTTGCCACTGCTCTATTCCTTTCCCCTATTATTGTCAGGCGTTCCCTAATGCTGCCTATGGAAGTCTCTACAACCTCTGGTTCTTCCAGTTTATCCGCTACCATCACCTTACATGCCCGGGTTTCTTCAATTTTAATCTGCAGTTCATAACCAATAAATAGTTGTCCGAGTCCATATCTGACCGTGGAAATGTCTTACAATTTAAAACCTGGTACCGAAATCTCTGTGCTACCATTATTTAATCAGTCTGAAACTTTCCGGCGTTTCAGGATCTCTTCCAAATAGGCAACATTCTTTCATGATTCTTAAACCAAGTTCTAGTTATGATTAAATATGCTCTGAGCAAAATTCTACTAGATGACTTCGTCTTTCGTTTGTTCCCTCCAGTCCGTATTCATCTACTACTTCTCCCTCACTTCCTTTTCCTTATATCAAATTCCAGTCCCCCATGACTATTAAGTTTTCGTCTCCGTTAACCATCTGAATAATTTATTTTATCTCATCATACATTTCCCCATTCTCCTCCTCATCTGCTGAGCTAGTTGGCATGTAAACTTGTACTACTGTGATGGGTGTTTGATTCATGTCTATCTTGGCTACAATAAGATGTTCACTATGTTATTTATAGTAGCTTACCCGCGTTCTTGTTTTGTTTTGCATTATTAAAACTACTCCTGCATTACTCCTATTTGATGTTTTTTATCTATAACACTGTATTCACCTGACCAGAAGTGCAGTTCGTCCTGTCACCGAACTTCACTATATCCTACTATATCTAGATTTAACTTATCAATTCTCTTTCTTATAATGTCTAACCTGCCTTTCCGATTGAGGAATCTGATATTCCAGGCTCCGATTAATATAACGCCAGTTCTTTTCTCCAGATAACGACATCCTCCTGAGTAGTTTCCGCCTGGAGATCCGAATGGGGCACTATTTTAGTTCCAGAATATTTTACCCAAAACGATGCTATCATCATTTAAACATACAGTAGAGCTGCATACCCTCGAGAAATATCACGGCTATAGTTTCCTCTTGCCTTCAGCCGTTTTCAGTACCAGAACAGCAAGATCGTTTTGATTAATGTTACAGGACTAGATCAGTCAATCATCCAAAATGTTGGCCCTGCAGCTACTGAAAAAGGCTACTGCCTCCCTTCAGCAACCACACTTTTTTCTGGCCTCTCAACAGATACCCCTCCGTTGATGTTGTACCAGCAATACGGCTAACTGTATCGCTGAGGCACGCAAGCCTCCCTACGGACGGCTAGGTCCATGGTTCATGGGATGGAAAAACCCTACACATATTAGTAAATGCACACACACACACACACACACACACACACACACACACACACATACGTACGTACATCCTTTTTATAGCGCACGCGCGCGCGCGCGCGTATGTGTGTGTGTGTGTGTCTGTGTGTGTGTGTGTGTGTGTATGTATGTGAGAGTGAGTGTGTGTACGTTTCACGTCTCCTCCTCAACTTAACTTGGTATGGAAACTCCTTACTATCAGGCAAAATCGTTGTTCAGATTAGAAACACCCACAAGTCATATTTCAAAGGATATAACGTTAAAAACGATGAGATGCTTAAACTGGTGCATTGCGCAAGATTTTTAAATGTTTTACTATTTTGCTGCAAACTCTATTCGCAATACATTTTGCAGACTATATCCATATATTCCGCTGACTGTATCTCTATGCATACATCGTTGTAGAACAAATGCTTCAAGAGATGTGACGTCATGAACACAGAGATACGAGAAAAATGGCACATCATGCATGACGTTTTGATACACTTATTCTTTACCATTAAGAGACTACAACAGTCGAGTCTATTTACGAAAACCCCTTGAAATCCTCAACGCTTTTGACAGCTTTTAACTGCGAGGCGCAAATGGATGTAGGTGAGAACAAAGCCCTCTATAGAGTTATGAAGAGGTGTTGCCTCAGAGACGTTTACAAAATGGTATTGCACAATCGTAGCATCTTCACTGAGCATACAGAAGCTGTCTGGGATTTTATTTGTTAATATGGATACTGTAGTTACACTTGTATACATTACGTTTTATGTTACGGATATTTCGTTGTACAACTGTCTGATAATTTCAGAGGTGTTTTCAGGAACACATGGAAAATAAACTTGTTCGATACTTCACCACAAACACGGTTCCTTTTATGTTCTTGTCTCTAATAGAAAATTTGCAATATTATACCTGGGCAGTATCGGGTTTGTCAGCTAGTAACTAAGAAAAAACACTTACGTCCAGTGTTGCAGGCAAGGTTGAAGATATGAGCAAATCCTCAGTGACTCCGAAGAACGGTTACCGCTACGTGGAATTACGTGCCCTTAACGTGCCTTTTGTAGGTGAAATTTCTTAGTGTCGTGCGTAGCGATAATGAAAGTTTTAACACAGAGATATGTATTATTCAGCAACCACTTGTTTCCCAACAGTTATTAGTACAGATTTAATTGATACTGAATCAAAAACAGCCTCCTTAGGTACGAAATCATGTTCATTACTCCGTGCTACAGCTTCGTTAACGACTTTCTAGCATTTGTATGTGGTACGTTCACATCTAAAGAGAAACCACTTGTTGACTAAAGTTTGCAGTAGTAATTTTAGTAAACTGTTAGTAATTTTCTCTTAGGGCTGTGGTAAGTGAATGGTTTTTCACATACTGTACAGCACAATAGTTAAAGAACTAAAAAATTCTACCGTTTGGAAAAATGCTTTAAATAATTTTTCAAATTCCAAATGCATATCATTTCCTTTATGTTTCATAAATTCTGATGACATTTCATCATCGCACACCATTTGCTTTGATCTTTACTATCAAGAAAGTTACTTTGATTCTGTAATATATTTGTTTGAGATTAAATAAATACTCAAATCGCTGCACAATTTTCCTTTTGTCGTTCGTTGGTAAATCTCTTGCGTTCCTGCATATCCAAAATCTTTATGTTTTGTTTACCACACACTCGTATTGTTTTCTATTATATACCATACTTGAATGTGGTTGATCCCCACTCACATACTCTCTGAAGCATTTCAAAATTGTTTGGGGTGTGTTCATCGCCTCCCTTGTACATGTGTGCATGAACTTAATTTTTCAAAGGTACTAAACTTATTAGGTAATTCTTTAATCCTGTACATTCAAAATACTTAGGATTTGTTTAGCACCTCTATGGTATAAGTATGCATGAACTTTATTTTTCTAAGGTACTAAACTTATTTGGTAATTCTTTGTTAAGGTAACATTACCTACAATTCTGAGTTGCTGACTGGCGAGTAGGTGCTTTCTGGCGTTGTATGTATTTGTACTCCACATTTCCGAGTATATGGTGACTAGGTCTCCGAAATAGATTTAAGAATGGCAAGTCTGTACTGTTTCGCTACTGGTCGATAAAATGTAGATTCATACAACTGTAGGTCCGTACCCTTACGAAAAACGTGCACTTACACAGTGTATCAACTGTATGGACCGCAACTTTCACAGTGGCCTTAGGACTCACATGCAGTATCGTTTTTATGTCAGCCACTGTACATAGTATTGGCAGCGTTATAATATGCCCCAGGGGTGTGCCAGATGAACAGACCGTCGATAATCGCTCTCCGCGCTAATCGGCCACAAATTCATCAGTTGAGCGCTTACGTACTGACTCTCTGTGGGCACGACGCCATAATTTTCGAATCACATCTGGCTTTCTTGTGACAGGCAAACTTATAGCAGCTCGAAAGTATGATGGGTAATTATTTTAACTAGTGTGAGAATGTAAGGCCTCGGGGAGATATGAGTGTATAAATTCTGCTCTGGGCAGCAGACAGTCGAGCTTACGGCTGACTGCTCTTAGCCCTTACACAAGCGGTAACTGCATGCAGTGTGGTTACTGCCTTGGTACGTGCGCAACCGCAGTAACCACTGTGACGGTACAGTGCCTAGTCGATCGCCGTACAGCGTCTGCTTTACCACTTAGCCTTGAAGCCGGACTGACTGCGATCCGCGTTTGCTCATCTGGAACCCGCCGACTTCATTTTCATTTATGGTGCTGAGACATATTTTGATCTCTATAGGTTATGCACTGATCAGAAAACTGAAAAGTCAAAATAACATTCGTTGAGACGAAAATCAAGGGTGTCTACATGAATAATGCTTGAAGAATTGTGCTGTTACGCGCACAGGAGGATGTGGATAGGTGGAAAGACAAACATCGAAGGAGTGTATACGGATGACGAGATAGAAGAAATGGGAGTCCATGTGTAAGACATGGAGAGCCCAGTTTAGGAATCCTTCACAGGAGAAGTAGCACCTAAAGATTCATTTAACTTGATTTGTACGCCCTACCAATCTGAAGACATGCCATCAGAACTTCGGAACAAATGTGATCTGCGTAATCCAGAAATAGCAAATGCGAGAACTACCACAGAATCAGCTTAACATCTCAGACAAGGATTAGGTACGTAAGAATGAAAAATGAAAGGAAGTATTTGTTAAGTGACGATCAGTTTAGCTTTAGAAAATGTGAAAGCACCAAAGAATTCAGTTCTGACATTCCACCTGATCCTGTAACAATATGTAAGTAAAATGAAGACCGTCCACAGGATTCCTCGATACAGAAAAGGGGTTCGGCTTCTTTAAGTGGCGCAAAATGTTTCAAATTTTCAGGGATATACACCAAATTGTAGGAAAATTTGGGTAATATACAGTGTGCGCTCAAAAACAAATGTGTCTGTGAAATCTTATGGGACTTAGCTGTTATGGTCATCAGTCCCTAAGCTTACACACTACTTAACCTAAAATATCCTAAGGAGGAACACACACACCCATGCCCGAGGGAGGACTCGAACCTCCGCCGGGACCAGCCGCGCAGTCCATGACTGCAGCGCCTTAGACAGTGTGTGCTCGAATCATAAAAAGTAAAAGTGGAAGATCAATAAGAAAGTGCTCGTATTAGGAAGGGGTCGTAGACTTCTGATCTTACGGTTCGGCCTATACATGGAGGAAGAAATGACGAAAACAAAAGGAAGTTTAAAAAGGTGTTTTGAAATTTACAGTGACAGGACGTCAGTGCTGATATTCCTTAATGACGCTCCGTCGACAGTGAAGGATTCCGGAACCTATTGGATGCCAAGATCGGAAGCAAGACGAAAGTAATGACTAGCAGCAGAATCAGATTATTATCGTTAACATCAAATTTGGGATCAACGAAGTAGTGAAGAAATTCTGCTACCCTCGAAGCAAACTAATGTATGAGGTACGATTCAAGTGGGATACGAAACGTAGGCAAGCATAAGCAAATACGGCACTCCTGGGTAAAAGAAATGTACTAAAATCAAATTTCGACCTTAATTTTAGTAAGAAATAACTGAGACTGTATGTCAGTGAGAGGAGGAGGAACGAGAAGAATAGAATCGAAGCGTTCGAGACGTGATGCTATAGAAGGACGTTAAAATTAGGAGGACTATTAAGGTAAGGAATGAGGCAGGGCTTCGCACAAACGGCAAGGAGAAGAATATGTGATAAATATTGACACGAAGAAGGGACAGGATGATAGGGCATGTTTTAAGGCACCAAAGAATGGTGTTAGATGGTAACAAGTGTGTAGAGGATGACAGAGACTGGAATGTAACTTACAACTAAGTGAGGAACCTGGCTGCAAGTGCTACAGTGAAGTGAAAGGTTAGGCACAGGAGAGGACCTGGCGACGGGCCGCGTCGTATCAGTCAGGAGACTTGTGTGCCACGCCTGCCCCCAGGAACAGGAATTCCTTTATTTGCCCTATCCTAGGAACCGAAGGAGATGTAACTGGAAGCGTCTTCACTTCCTTTTCCCAAAACATATTCAGTACCGCCGATTTGTCATGAATAGCGTAGTTGCAGACACCTCTGTGTTTCATGCAACTTAATACTAGCTGGAGTGACATGACGTTTTGTAAACTCCGGGTATTCTGAAACCTACGTAATTCTTCACCGGCCTCTTGATGGACTTCATGTAATTTCCTTTGGAAGAATCCAATTTTCTCTGCTATGAGTCGAATTAATGTAAGAACGGAAGCTTCCTGTTCTCCTCATTGGCGGTGTTAAGTTTATCCACCACCTTGCATCTCGTTACCACTTGGATACGGCTAAGGCGCACTGAGTCGAAAGTTCCTCGATGCAGGCAGTGCCAGCAGCTGAAGATGGAGAGGCGTTAAATTATGGTATTTACTGCTTATATCTCAACTACGAAAATCTTTCCACTTCTGGAGAATATAAAGTAGAGACTGAGGGAAAACTGCTACAAATCATAGGAACAAGAGCGCACTTTGATTTACAGTCGACGGTGCAGATCACTGCCGTAGGCTTTGCAAAAATCATGGGATATCCTCTCCATTTAAATTCCGCATTGTGTAACTTGGTGTCCAGAAGTATCATAGCAAATTGCGTTTTGCACAAGTTATAATTGAGCCTTAGTTTAATGTGATATTCATAGTACAATATTTTTTTATAAACTAGAGCCCATAGTACGATTCTTAATTTGTAAACGGAGACGTCACATCTGTGCTTCAATGCCTCATAAAGAGGTGGTGCGAGTGTTCTGCCGTCCTAGCCACTGAGTTGCTCTTGGACGAGTTACATCGTTCACATTATCGATATAAAATTTGGTGCGTAGATAGTCAGGACCAGTCTTCTACCTAGAGATTCCATATGTTTTGAAATACTGCCCTCATTAATTACTGTACATCCCTCAATTATCGGATTCATGACTCGTATATAGAAGAAATATATTTCCCTGTACAGAGTCACAGCACCCTCGACCGCATTGAGAGTACTGTGGCACAAACCAAAGACTGAAACGAGAAATGGAAGCGACAGGTAATATATGTATGAACCAAAAGAACGGTGGTGATTCTATCTATCAATAGCTCCTCATTAACATTGCGAACGCGAATAACGGCTGTCAAAGGAAATCGTTTTCGCTAGTGCCTGTACTGGAGTTTCATCAACTTCACCGAGACTCCATTTAATTAATAAAGCAGCCAAAGGTAGTATTGAAATGAACATCGTATAGAACTTGACAGGAGAATAAAAGGGTAAATCATATAGCATTTCCTCTGGCATTGTGAGCGAATGAACAAATGAGTTGCCACAACTATAAAAGTTAATCTGTGTACGATTAGTGACATAAAACATTCGTGGGGTAAGCTTAACGTTGTCGCTACAGTACAAAATTATAGCATAGATTATTTAACAGTGCACAGCTGTGTTATAGATACTGGTGCCGGTGCAGGTTCACTTTTGCATGATATTTTGTCTGGCAATACAAGCTCAGGCACTATGTTACCACAGAGAGATTGATGAACACGTAATGAAATGCCGAAACCGGTTACCACTGGAATAAATCAGAGATGGAAAAGCATTTATTGGTTTATTTGTTAATTCTTATGTTTATACCGCGTGACGACCTTTGTATATTTGTGTGTCTGTGTATGTGTGTGTGTGTGTGTGTGTGTGTGTGTGTGTGTGTGTGTGTATGTGTGTGTGTATGCGCGCGTAAGATGGTGAGTTAAAATCAAATGACAGGTAGAGAAGTGGAAGATAAGGGGGAGAAAGGACTTTTGAGATGGGAGAGAAACGGTGATACTTCATGCAACGTAGTAGCAAAGTAGTGGATCCGAACCTTTCTGATACCATTACACTTGATTGCCATCAGATATTACCGTATTTTTCAGAAAATAAGCCGCCACCGCATAGAAGCCGCACTCCTAAATAACGAAGAAGAAATAAAAAAAAAAAATTGCCCGAAAATAAGGCTCACCCTGATTGAGAGAAGAAAAATTATGAAAATTTTTTTTTGTACTTACTTGTAAGATTAGGTACGACCCTTCCGGTTAGCCGGGCGGTCTAACGCACGGCTTTCCGGATGGGAAGGAGCGCCTCGTCCCCGGAACGAATCCGCCCGGCGGACTTGTGTCGAAGTCCGGTGAGCCGGCCTGTCTGTGGATGGGTTCTAGGCGGTTTTCCATCTGCTTCGGCGAATGCGGGGTGGTTCGCCTTATTCCACCTCAGCTACACTATGTCGGTGATTGCAGCGCAAACTATTTCTCCACGTACGTGTACACCACCATTTACTCTACCACGCAAACGTAGGGATTACACTCGTCTGGTGTGAGGCGTTCCCTGGGTGAAAAAGGTGGGGGGGGGAAGGGGGGGATCCACAGGGGGCCGAACCGTACAGTCACCCTGGGTTCGGTGTGGGACTCCGGTAGCCGTCGTGGGGTTGCAGAACACTGCGGCTGCGGCGGGGACGGAACCTTTCCGTCGTTTATTGCAACATTTGATGCAGCACATTGAAAATATATTTTGTCTTACTTACTCTCATCATTATCAGTACCGGTATTCAGTTCATCTCTCTAATTCCTATTACTTTTTTCATTCTCTTCCCAAAGAACTTCAACATCAGTGTCGTCCAACACATTCGATATGCAGCATATTTTGAATCCCTCGATGATGAACTCTGATGATACTAAATGACCACGAGCAATAATCCACTCGCAGAAAAATACGCAGAAGGAAAACAGCCTGTGACATACTACTGTACGGAATTTTCGTGATACTATATGAACATGAAAACACGTGTTTGGTCCAGTTTCTGCAGCCGCATTTATTACAAGATGGTATATTTGTTTAGGAAGGCGTGTCAGCAGACAGTTATTTTACTATTGTTCACAAAGCCGGCGTGCGCTAGTGTACAGAAGGCATATCTCGCAGCATTCAGGAATGTCTTTGAAGCCAGAGTGCCTGAATGTTTGCAACATATTCTAGACAGGAATTTTGTTTATGAAGAACTATTTCGCCTCGGAAGGTTTTACTTCTATCTCTGCGCTGCAGGTGCTTTTAGCTACAATTGCAGAATACTGTGGAAATGGCCGCATTATTGAAGGCTATTGTTGAAAGTTTTGACAATGGGGAGGTTAAAGCTGTGTCTCAGGGAGGACTTTGTTTGTGAAAACAATGTCCGTTATTTATGAATGGAAAAGACGTCTGGCTGCATATCACACACGCATATGTAGACATACACCCACCCACCCACTCACACACACACACACACACACACACACACACACACACACACACACACAATCAAACACACTCACTCACACCCACACACCCCCACCCACACACTCACACCCACACACACGGTTTGTAAAAGTAATTTTCTAGACAGGCGTTAGCTTCTGTTTGCTCTTGTTCACCATTACACGTGAGGCTGAGTGCGTATTTGTGATTTGCTCCTACACAATGGACCACAACATTGTTGAAAACCCATAACAGCACTCTGCATGGCATCTTACAGTAGCTGCTGTAAGTGCTGCACTGAGGGCATTGCTACAGCTGCGCTGTATGTAGTCAGGTATCATGACAGTCCTTAGTGAACACAGCAGCCCTGGTAGAAGCGGCCGTCGCTGGTAGAGAGAAGAGTGATCAACACCACAACCCCAACAAGTTGTGCAACCCTCTAGCAACTCAGGACGTAACGCTGCACCACTCTGTGAGTTAAATAAACGATTAGCAGTTTTTGACTTTTACTAAGATTTTTCGGGTTGTCTTTATATCCTGCTGCATATGGCTGTACGTTAGAGATGCAGTTACTCTTCGCACAGTGTTATTATCTGCAGCAGGTAAGTGCATTCTGATTTTTTAATATCACTATTGCTCCCATTTTAAAAACTACACAAATCCTGTTAATATACCAATTCAGGGGGTTGTTTCAGTTATCAAGAAAGTCTGAGTCTTTTCCTATCAATTCATAAGTGGAGCAGTCAGATTTGTGTCGACTTGTAGGTGAAGCGAGCGTCCTATGCAGAGTGCCTATTTATTTTTAATCCACTTGTACATAGATGTGTAATTAGGAGCAATCTTTACTTCAGTTTCCCACCAAAAATAAAGAAAGTAATGCAACCTAATCTTTCTCTCCAGCAGTGGGAGAGAGTCTGACCGTTCCCTTCTATTTGCAGGGGTAGGGCGGTGGGGAGAGGGGTGGGGGTTTCCCACAAAAGTTTTAATTTCGTGCCGTGATGTGAGGGTGAAATTGCTACTTCTATAGACCCCATCTTGGATCCATCATCGTGGATCGAATAAATATGGCAACAATGCAAGCTGCGCAAGATATCGCTTAGCCCCACTACTACCGTCGCCATCTTTATAGGTGCATACCACCATCCTGTTACTTTTGTCAGCTCGGTGTATACAAAGTACTTTTAATGTGAGTAAACCCACATCTCGTCCTGCCCC
Source organism: Schistocerca gregaria (assembly GCF_023897955.1). NCBI lineage: Eukaryota > Metazoa > Arthropoda > Insecta > Orthoptera > Acrididae > Schistocerca > Schistocerca gregaria. The sequence continues at coordinate 168,599,812 of NC_064925.1, read as the reverse complement.
CATGCTGCCTGTAAATCTCCTCCTCCCACTTCTCTCTCCACATTATCACCCCAGCCACAGTAGGAGCAACTACACAGAATTTCCCTCCAGATCGTAAACAAGATATGCACCAATGGGCTGTAATCGTTCTAGGGGCTTTGGATGAGATTTTCACCCATGACTTTGTCCATGTACGTAAATGTAAAATATATTTCACATGAATTTAACATATTCCATACGCATTTTTACACATATATCACGACTTTTCTAGCAAATTTTGCCTGCAGTTTTATTTTGAGGCAGCTGCATTCGTGTTACGACAAAAGGAGTAAAGCTACATACAAATGGAGTAATGTTCCTGATTGTAAAACATACTCTTCAATGCTGATAAACTTCGATAGTCTCTCAGTATTAGTAAGGCACAATAGAAACGTGCGAGATCGGTATAATGTTCTCACTGTAGTTTTCTGTATTAGTTTTAATTAGTATATTGATGCACCGAATGTAGGTGTAACTGTGAGAATGACTGCCTAAAATCTCACACCAACCAATCAGAATAGTAAGCGGTGTTGTCGTATCAATTTTGCATCCTCTGGTGTCGTTTATGCGTAGCACGACCTGACGGAGAGTAGCGAGTCATGGAAGAGTATGCTTGCCCTCTCACGTGAAGCTGAGAGTGGCGCACGAAGAACCAGGTGTGGTCGACAAAGATGCTGTCTCTGAATGAGTTACACTGTGCACAACTTTCTTTTGTACGTGGAATTTAGGTAGCGTTGGCGTTGCTGATAACCTCTTTCCGTAGTTGGGCTGAAATGCTTGTCTTGAACACAAAAGTTTATTCAGTCAACATCCACAGCTAAAAAGTCTTATGTGGAGTAGAAAACGCTACAGATGTATACCTGCTTCCTTTTAACAGCACTACCTGTGTCATACCGTTAGTTAGATCATCAGGTGAAGTACTGAACGGAAAGAACCTGCAATAGTCTGCAGTCAGCGTCCACGCTGCTCTGTACTCCACTCGTCTTGTCCACTGCTACACGGTCTGTTTTTTTCTGCTTTATTGCGTTCCCCCACCCCACTGCATTATAACGGTTTATTGATACTTCTTTTCATGTTCTCCTACATTAGTCTATCGTGTGGTGCGACATGACTTTTTGAATGGAATTCTACTCCAGTGTCACGATCTAACTGTAACATCTACATCTACATCCATACTCTGCAAGCCACCTGACGGTGTGTGGCGGAGGGTACCCTGAGTACCTCTATCGGTTCTCCCTTCTATTCCAGTCTCGTATTGTACGTGGAAAGAAGGATTGTCGGTATGCTTCTGTGTGGGCTCTAATCTCTCTGATTTTATCCTCATGGTCTCTTCGCGAGATATACGTAGGAGGGAGCAATATACTGCTTGACTCTTCGGTGAAGGTATGTTCTCGAAACTTTAACAAAAGCCCGTACCGAGCTACTGAGCGTCTCTCCTGCAGAGTCTTCCACTGGAGTTTATCTATCATCTCCGTAACGCTTCCGCAATTACTAAATGATCCTGTAACGAAGCGCGCTGCTCTCCGTTGGATCTTCTCTATCTCTTCTATCAACCCTACCTGGTGCGGATCCCACACTGCTGAGCAGTATTCAAGCATTGGGCGAACAAGCGTACTGTAACCTACTTCCTTTGTTGTCGGATTGCATTTCCTTAGGATTCTTCCAATGAATCTCAGTCTGGCATCTGCTTTACCGACGATCATCTTTATATGATCATTCCATTTTAAATCACTCCTAATGAGTACTCCCGGATAATTTATGGAATTAACTGCTTCCAGTTGCTGACCTATTTTGTAGCTAAATGATAAGGGACCTATCTTTCTATGTATTCGCATCACATTACACTTGTCTACATTGAGATTCAATTGCCATTCCGTGCACCATGCGTCAATTCGCTGCAGATCCTCCTGCATTTCAGTACAATTTTCCATTGTTGCAACCTCTCGATACACCACAGCATCATCTGCAAAAAGCCTCAGTGAACTTCCGATGTCATCCACCAGGTCATTTATGTATATTGTGAATAGCAACGGTCCTATGACACTCCCCTGCGGCACACCTGAAATCACTCTTACTTCGGAAGACTTCTCTCCATTGAGAATGACATGCTGCGTTCTGTTACCTAGGAACTCCTCAATCCAATCACACAATTGATCTGATAGTCCGTATGCTCTTACTTTGTTCATTAAACGACTGTGTGGAACTGTGTCAAACGCCTTGCGGAAGTCAAGAAACACGGCATCTACCTGTGAACCCGTGTCTAAGGCCCTCTGAGTCTCGTGGACGAATAGCGCGAGCTGGGTTTCACACGACCGTCTTTTTCGAAACCCATGCTGATTCCTACAGAGTAGATTTCTAGTCTCCAGAAAAGACATTATACTCGAACATAATACGTGTTCCAAAAGTCTACAACTGATCGACGTTAGAGATATAGGTCTATAGTTCTGCACATCTGTTCGACGTCCCTTCTTGAAAACGGGGATGACCTGTGCCCTTTTCCAATGCTTTGGAACGCTACGCTCTTCTAGAGACCTACGGTACATCGCTGCAAGAAAAGGGGGCAAGTTCCTTCGCGTACTCTGTGTAAAATCGAACTGGTATTCCATCAGGACCAGCGGCCTTTCCTCTTCTGAGCGATTTTAATTGTTTCTCTATCCCTCTGTCGTCTACTTCGATATTTACCATTTTGTCAACTGTGCGACAATCTAGAGAAGGGAGCACAGTGCAGTCTTCCTCTGTGAAACAGCTTTGGAAGAAGACATTTAGTAATTCGGCCTTTAGTCTGTCATCCTCTGTTTCAGTACCATTTTGGTCACAGAGTGTCTGGACATTTTGTTTTGATCCACCTACCGCTTTGACATAGGACCAAAATTTCTTAGGATTTTCTGCCAAGTCAGTACATAGAACTTTACTTTCGAATTCATTGAAAGCCTCTCGCATAGCCCTCCTCACACTGCATTTCGCTAATTTTTGTTTGTCTGCAAGGCTTTGGCTATGTTTATGTTTGCTGTGAAGTTCCCTTTGCTTCCGCAGCAGTTTTCTAACTCGGTTGTTATACCACGGTGGCTCTTTCCCATCTCTTACGATCTTGCTTGGCACATACTCATCTAACGCATATTGTACCATGGTTTTGAACTTTGTCCACTGATCCTGAACACTGTCTGTACTTGAGACAAAACTTTTGTGTTGAGCCACCAAGTACTCTGAAATCTGCTTTTTGTCACTTTTGCTAAACAGAAAAATCTTCCTACCTTTTTTAATATTTCTATTTACGGCTGAAATCATCGATGCAGTAACCGCTTTATGATCGCTGATTCCCTGTTCTGCATTAACTGATTCAAATAGTTCGGGTCTGTTTGTCACCAGAAGGTCTAATATGTTATCGCCACGAGTCGGTTTTCTGTTTAACTGCTCAAGGTAGTTTTCAGATAAAGCACTTAAAAATATTTCACTGGATTCTTTGTCCCTGCCACCCGTTATGAACGTTTGAGTCTCCCAGTCTATATCCGGCAAATTAAAATCTCCACCCAGAACTATAACATGGTGGGGAAATCTACTCGAAATATTTTCCAAATTATTCTTCAGGTGCTGAGCCACATCAGCTGCTGAGCCCGGGGGCCTATAGAGACATCCAATTACCATGTCTGAGCCTGCTTTAACCGTGACCTTCACCCAAATCATTTCACAATTCGAATCTCCGTCAATTTCCTTCGATACTATTGCACTTCTTATCGCTATAAACACGCCTCCCCCTTCACTGTCCAGCCTATCTCTGCGGTATACATTCCAATCCGAGTTTAGGATTTCATTACTGTTTACGTCTGGTTTCAGCCAACTTTCTGTCCCTAGTACTATATGAGCGTTGTGACCGTTTATTAATGAGAGCAGTTCTGGGACCTTTCTATAGACGCTCCTGCAGTTTACTATTAGCACATTAATATTGTTATTCCCTGTTGCATTTTGCCTACTCCTGCTTTGCCGCGTCTCAGGAGGCGTCTTGTCGGGCCTAGGGAGGGAATTCTCTAACCTAAAAAAAAACCCATGTGTACTCCACACGTACTCCGCTACCCTCGTAGCCGCTTCCGGCGTGTAGTGCACGCCTGACCTATTCAGGGGGACCCTACATTTCTCCACCCGATAGCGGAGGTCGAGAAATTTGCACCCCAGCTCTCCGCAGTATCGTCTGAGCCTCTGGTTTAGGCCTTCCACTCAGCTCCAAACCAGAGGACCGCGATCGGTTCTGGGAACGATACTACAAATAGTTAGCTCTGATTCCACCCCGCGAGCGAGGCTTTCCGCCTTCACCAACTCCACCAACCGCCTGTACGAACTGAGGATGACCTCTGAACCCAGACGGCAGGAGTCATTGGTGCCGACATGAGCAACAATTTGCAGTCGGGTGCACCCAGTGCTCTCTATCGCCGCCGGTAGGGCCTCCTCCACATCTCGGATGAGACCCCCCGGCAAGCAGACAGAGTGAACACTGGCCTTCTTCCCAGACATTTCCGCTATTTCCCTAAGGGGCTCCATCACTCGCATAACGTTGGAGCTCCCAATAACTAATAAACCCCTCCCCCCGTGTGCCTGCTCGGACCTTGCTGAAGGAGCGGCCACATGTCCACTCACAGGCAGAGCGGGCGATGCCACACGGCCAGCCTCCACATTGACCCTCCGCCTCGTGCGCCGCGAACGGCGCTGAACCCGCCACTCCCCTTGGGGAGAGGGTGGCCCAACCGCGCCCGGTACCCGCGAAGATGTCTCGACAGCAGGGACAGTGGGTGAAGCATGTAACACCTGGGGTGTACCTTGCGACGCAGCAGACTCCCCACTGCCGCTACACTCCGAGGCAGCAGCCTGAAGACGGCTAACCGCGGCCATCAACACGCTCAGCTGTTCGCGAAGAGTGGCCATCTCCTTCTGCGTCCGTACACAGCAGCCACACATCCTATCCATCCTAAGAAATCAATTTACTATAGAGTGTTAATAAACTTTTTAATAGACTGCTAATTCACTAAAGGCGGTTGATTATTGACTAAACTGTGATTACTAACCACTTCTTGTAGAAAACAAGGAAAATAGCACTACCTGTCTCTGGACTGTATTCAAAACAAACACTAGCACTACTAGCACTATGGCTGACTAAAGGGACGCTCTGACTGTATTCAAAACAAACACGAGATCTATGGAACACTTAATAGCACTCGACTATTAAAGCTTCCTAAAAGCAAAAACACGCAGAAGAAGAAGTGACAAGTAAGAAAAATACAGTTAATACTTAAATTAAGGTAGCTCGCTGCACAGCAGACGTGAAGCAGATGGCGGTTAGGGCGACACTCACAACTGGTCTTTGCCACGTTTTATGTCACTTTCATTCAACGGCATTGATCTGCTATCTTTTTATCCAAGTTGCTCACTTACTGTCGTCATGTCACAGTTTCGTTCTATTTAGAACTTCAGCTAATGAAGAAAGTATCTTCCGAAACCTATACCGCTTTCTAAGTAAAGTAACCATACAGCTACAGTGATGTCGTTTACATATTGACATATTTTAATTTGATTTTCGTTGCAAGCCATTATAGCGGTAATTTCATTTTAATAGCTAGTATTACAAGGTATGAATGTACTTTGGGTTATCTTAAAATCGTCGTGCTTAAAACGTAAACCGGCAATTTTATAGTCGTGCACGAAAACCCATCCACCTCACTACCTCGAAACAATGGAAATTGTCGAGGTGAGAGAAACTGCTTGCCTAACGTGTAATTATTTCAGAGGCATGTGCATGGAGAGACCACAATAACCTATAACTCATGATGTAGGTGGCGGCCTTTTCAATAGTTGCAAGTGTAGCAATCTGGATGATTGACTAACCTGGCCTTGTAACATTAGCTAACACGACAATGGTGTGCTTCTACAGAGAATGGGTGAAATAAAGAAAAAAACTATAGCCTTTATTTTTCCAGAAGACCTGCAGATCCTCAGTATGGCTTCACGTTGATGGAATCCTCTCGGGTACACTATTACTGATATAAAACGAGCCTCTCATAGGATCTCTGAGTTGAGACTGTCCAATAGCATAACTATATCAGAGGAAGTAAATATGGTACTCTGTGGGCTGGAGCGTGGAATTTCAGATACCGTAACTGTGTAAGTAGCTTACAGTGTTCAGAAAGAGGGGCGGGTATGTTGAATTAGATGTGGTGCCAATGAGTGAATTGCGGTCAGAAGAAAAATCAGGAACTCCCGTCAGGTAGTATAGGACCATAAATGCGAAACTGAATAACGATAATTCAGTAGTAGGTTTAATGATGGATTGGGAATTAGAAATCCTTGTACGGTACTACAAACGGAAATGCACCATAACAGCCAAGATGGAAACGCTACAAACACTCATCGAACTAGTACAGGGTTTGACACCTAGTAATTCTGCATACGACGATAATTTTCAAGTAATGTACAATAAGACGAAATAAATTGTTCAGAATATAATTCTTGTTGGGGACAGATATTCGAAAGTACGAACAGGAAGAAAAGGGAAAATAGTAGGGAAGCATGGAGTAAGTGAAGGAATGACTGGCGTGATTTTCTGGAAGAATTTTTCACATCGAGGAATATGAACATGGCTGACACTTGGTTTAAGAATCATAAAAGAAGGTAGTGTAAGTTGAAGAACCTGGAGACATTAGAAGGCGACAGACAGATTACATAACCATAAGACAAGCATTTAGAAAAAAAAAATTAATACCGATCATATTTGGGGGTGCAAATATGGGCTCGGACCAAAACTTAATAGTTATACACTGCTGAATGAAGCTCAGCACACTAGACGAAGGCTGGAAATTAAGACGGGGCAAAGATATTGAAAAGAAAAGAAGCAGAGGTTGTAGAGAATTTCAACGGGAGTTTCAGGCAACAAGTGATGAAACACAAAAGCAATGCATCATAAAAATTGTTTGCTTTCAGAGATTGCACTGAATGCAGAGAACAAGCGATAGGCAAATCGATAAGGTCTAGTAAAATTCTTTGGCTAACACACAATATATTTAATACAGACCAAAGGAGTGAAAAGAAAAATGCAGCAAATGAAGCTGGCGAAATTGATTTCAAATGTCTAAAATACAGGATTGGTAGACAGTGAAAAACCAAGAATGGTTAGAGGACAGATGTAAGTCTACACCAACAGGCTTGTCTATGAGAAGGATTAAAGATTAAAGAACACTTTGGAGAACAGTGAAACACTTGTATCAACATCAGAAGCAAGCCAATACTACATCGCAGAAGAAAAAGGAATATAAGCAAATTGAAATTTAAGACAATACTACAGAGAGAAAAGAGGAAGTTAGTGAAGATGAGATGAGGGATGTGCTACTGAAAGACCTAAATCGAAGAAAAGCCACTGGAGTAGATGGCATTTACTCAGAGTTCTTAAGATCCTTGGAAGAACACAGTATGACTATTCCACCTGGAGAGAAAAATATAAGAAACTGACTAAAGACCGACACATTTAAAGAAGAAAGTAATTATTTCCAATGCAGAGAAATCCAGTGCCATACCAATAACATCAGACGGCACTTTCAGAAGTCATCATAAGAAAACATTGGTAAGAATTATGTATAAAAGAACGGAAAAACTGGTTAAAGGTGAACATGCTAGGCATATCTGCCCCATGACGTATCTTAGAAAATAGGGTGAAGACCGAGAAATACAGTTATAGAATTTATAGATTTTAACAATGTTGACTGGGAAACACTTGTTGAAATTCAGAAGTATAGGGCAAACGTACAGAGAGCAAAATATTATATATAGCTTGCTCAAGGACCAAGCTGCGTATATAAAGAGTCAGAGGACATGAATGGGAATCTGTAGTAGAAGAATTTTATTTCCTCCATATATTGGAAAAGGAGTTGGAGAAACCAACGAGAAATTCGGAAACGGAAGCAAAATTCAGGAACAACACACAAAATTGTTGAGGTCTGTCCACGACACAGTAATACTGTCAGCGACCACGAAGGACTTGGATGTGCATATGTACAGAAAGGGTGATGTCGTGATGAGTTGCAGTACGATGAACATCAACGGAAGTCAAGGAAATGATTACGGAATCTGGTGAAAGCAGTAAGGTCGAGGAAAAAAAAAGCAGAAATCCCTTAACATCGATAAATAAGGGTATATGTTAGGAAACCTTTTCTCAAGGTATTTGTCTGGACTTCAGTTGTGTGTGTGTGTGTGTGTGTGTGTGTGTGTGTGTGTGTGTGTGTGTGTGTGTGTGTGTGTGTGTGTGCATGAGGTGTTAGTGTGTTTGGAGCTTACAGGTGCTCAACGCCGACTTTAGTTTGTACGGAGGTTAAATGTAAAATTGTTTATAAATGCAGAAAGTGGAAGTTTTTGAAATGGGGTATAGTGAACATCTAAGGAAGAGTTACTGAATGGAACTAAACGAAAAGGAATTTTTCGGGAAGTCTTGACTAAATTCGAGGATTGATTGGTGGGAAAAATCCTCAGGTGTCAAGGAATCATCAGTTTTTAAAGCGGCTTTGGAGAGTAAAAATTGTTGACTTACGCCAAGACTTAAATACATTAAACAAGTTCACCTGGTAGATACGGAGAGATGACGTCACGTGCTCCATGGAGAACTGCACTAAACCATTCTGCGACCACAAGACAAAGTACCACTACTACCAGATCGCACAGCATCTGGCCTTCATGTGGTATCTCCCCCGCAGCAGTCAGTCCAGCGCGGTCACCACGACTGGCCGTCGTTCGCCAGTAACAAGTGAGCAAAGGGATCTCTTATATGGCTGTGGACTACTTGCAGACTGCCCTGTTTGAGTTCCCTTCCAGTCAAATACACTTAACATCCTGGACGTATTAAATAAATGACCTGACTATTTACGAAGCCTATAGCTTAGAATAGCTCTGACCGTGACCTCAGATGGCTCGGAGCACTATGGGATTAACTACTGAGGTCGTCAGTCCCCTATAAATTAGATCTACATAAACCTAACTAACCTAAGGACATCACACACATCCATGTCCGAGGCAGGATTCGAACCTGCGACCGTAGTTGTCGCGCGGCTCCAGACTGAAGCGCCTAGAACCGCTCGGTCACAAAGCCTTCTATAGTTTAGAACTTCTCTTCGTTGGCCGTGATAGTTTTTAACACAAATGTAGTTTCTTTCTTGTTATTATCCAAACACATAGCTATTCCGAAGCAAATTAGCTATTTCTGCCTACATGCACAGTTTCATATCCATCTGTATTGTTATAGCTGTCAACAGAAATCTGTAAGACAGATTCTGATGTGTACATGCTTCATAATGTCGCACGAAGCAAAAGAAGTAAATAAGATGACTTCTAACGAAATCAAGTGCTAAAGAGGTGGTCATTCTAAGCACTCAGGATGAATGATTAAGGTTTAGCAGGCTTCTTCTAAACATTTAAGTGCAATAGAATAATTGCCCTATCCCGTAACAGACTGCCTACCCAGCATTGGGGTATGCCAGCGCTACTTGGTGCGTGCAATTATGATGTTAATACTCTTATTCGGTGTTCCTTTTTTTATTTGATTAGGCTTTTTCTTAGACTTTGATGGTAGAATTCCAGTAGAGCACGATATGTGTTTCTTTCTATGTACATTCCTTAACTGTGAAGTTGAAATATTATTTTTCATGTTTTGGGGATGTGTGCTTACTGATCTATTAACATGTTCATTCTTTTGAACAAAATTTTCCTAGGTACATTTTTAAGTATATTTACACCAAAAATTTAAAATGGAACCTATATAATATTTAGCGAGGGAGATGTGCTTTGAAAAGTACCGAAAGTTCATTACGTGAAGCAATAACGACGAATTTCAGAGATAAATTGAAATTTGGTAGTTGTAGTGTGTGAGGAAATGGCATTATTTTACAGTGTTCTACATTTACATAGCGTTGTCTGTGAACTTAGTGGCCTACAGATCAACTGTTATCTCAGAAAAGAAGAACATGGAAGCAACCAAACTGGGACAGTGAGCAGAGGTTTCCTAAGCGGACTGTTTCCGATGAACCGCGAGGACTGGAAGTTAAAATAAATATAGCTGAGCTATTTCTTGTCATGGAATACCATCTCATAAAGAAATCTGAAACCTATGAAATTTATAAAGCGGAGTAACGGTTTTTGTAAGTGGATTGTCTTCGATGCATAGCGCAGTTTGTGAATTTAGTATATAAATCTATCAAAGTACTTCTTGTCACGTGCAGGTATTTCTAGCGGCGATGAGAACGTTTTTCCAAGCAAGTGATTTATGATTTGTGCCTCACCTATCCACCACCCTTCCGTTCCTCTCTCTACAGAGGCATTTTATAAGCCTTCCTTTGGGCTATTGGTAAGACCACAAAAATTGTTCTACATCAAGTGAACTTGGAAAGAGTTTTTTTTTTTCTTTTCAAGTAAGTGCTTACCATGTGCAAATATTTCTAGCGGCGATTCGAGAACGTTTTTCCACGCAAGCGATTTATGATTTGTGCTCCCCTTTGGACAATTGGTAAGACCACTAAAAAAAGGTCTACATCTAGTGAACTTGGAAAGGATTTTTTTTTCTTTTCAGGTAAGTGCTCAATATGCATCACTCTGTAACAGAAATAAATGTCTCATTCTTATTTTAGAGCTAAATAATGAAAGAAAAGGCAATTTCTGACATCTTTGAAAGCTTAAATGAAAATTGATGGAAATAAATCTTTTTATTCAGCAGGAATGTGCTGTCGATGAAAGTGAATGAAAGGAATAAAAATATAGAAACTCTGTTGCTTAGTTTAGTAATGGAACTATATAATTTGCAAATTATTTTACTTTTCATCAGCAAAAATGTTAACTGTGGAAGTTGTATGTTACATGTGAAGAAATCTGGTAGTAAACTACAACGTGTAATGCACTAAAGTTGTACCGCATTTTTGGTTTCATAGAAATTAGATGAAATTTGAGCCCACTTGCATGGGGACTTAATCAGAAACTTAAAATTTAAAATAGTTTTGTAGTAACTTCGATAATGACATTAGCGATGAGTCGTAAACACACATTAAGACCAGATACCATCGTCATATAGATAAGGCTTACCAGTCAGTGATCTTCTTCAGAGCGGATCCACTCATGTTGCCCTAATTAGAACGGGAATCGGTAGATTGTTTGCCGCAAGTAATGAGTATAATGAGCAGGGGCACTACAAATGTAGTGTGTGGACAGTAAGTTGGAAATGTGGGTCTCGCAGGGAGCGTTCCAGAGATAAGTCCCAGCAATTGCACTATCCTCTTTGTCCTTGGTGACTGAGTGGATAGAGCGTCTGCCATGTAAATAGGAGATCCAGGGTTCGAGTCCCTGTCGGGGCACACATTTTCAACTATCCCCGTTGATATGTTTCAACGCCTGTAACCAGGTAAAGGTCTGCATTTCATTGTAATTTCATTCTCAGTAATTTTGCAAAGGGCAAGTTCGTGGACCAATTTTTAATAGGACGTTTGTACTTGTGTTATCACATGCTTTTACCAGTGTCAGTGTTTGCTACTACTACTGATACATCATGCATACAAATGATTCACTTGGACACCTCTGACGTCCTTCTGAGCTTGGCGCTCCAAGCGACAGCTTGTGTTGCTCGGGCGAACACCTGGCTATGAATATTTTTCGATGTAATTTGAAGCTAGATGTTCGGGTGTGGAGTAAAGTATTTAATAACTGTAGATTTCTAACACTGTCCACGTGCTGTGGACTGTAAACTGAATGTACGGTAATGATTCTCGCCATAACACACTATATAAGAAATTAATATGAAACTACAACTTTCGAACACGGGTGAGGAATAAGCGGAGTGGTCTATATCGGGGACTAAAGATGCTTCATAGAGGAAACTATAAATAATTCTTTCTACTGTGTCGATTACGAGTAGTTTATTTCAAGATGACAGCCGCAGTGGCAATTCCTAATGAGGATTCCTCCTCTGGATTATCGGACACCATCGTGAGGTGACGACACGCTATTTCTCTCAGCTGTATCTTCACCAGACAGTATGAGCTTTAATGTGCATTTCTCTCCTAAATACACTCCTGGAAATTGAAATAAGAACACCGTGAATTCATTGTCCCAGGAAGGGGAAACTTTATTGACACATTCCTGGGGTCAGATACATCACATGATCACACTGACAGAACCACAGGCACATAGACACAGGCAACAGAGCATGCACAATGTCGGCATTAGTACAGTGTATATCCACCTTTCGCAGCAATGCAGGCTGCTATTCTCCCATGGAGACGATCGTAGAGATGCTGGATGCTGTCCTGTGGAACGGCTTGCCATGCCATTTCCACCTGGCGCAACAGTGTCCCTAATTTGCTGGGAAGTGGCGGTGCGGTCCCCTACGGCACTGCGTAGGATCCTACGGTCTTGGCATGCATCCGTGCGTCGCTGCGGTCCGGTCCCAGGTCGACGGGCATGTGCACCATCCGCCGACCACTGGCGACAACATCGATGTACTGTGGAGACCTCACGCCTCACGTGTTGAGCAATTCGGCTGTACGTCCACCTGGCCTCCCGCATGCCCACTATACGCCCTCGCTCAAAGTCCGTCAACTGCACATACGGTTCACGTCCACGCTGTCGCGGCATGCTACCAGTGTTAAACACTGCGATGGAGCTCCGTATGCCACGGCAAACTGGCTGACACTGACGGCGGCGGTGCACAAATGCTGCGCAGCTAGCGCCATTCGACGGCCAACACCGCGGTTCCTGGTGTGTCCGCTGTGCCGTGCGTGTGATCATTGCTTGTACAGCCGTCTCGCAGTGTCAGGAGCAAGTATGGTGGGTCTGACACACCGGTGTCAGTGTGTTCTTTTTTCCATTTCCAGGAGTGTATGTTTCATAACGAATTGTTTAATAAATAAAATGTACGATTTTTTCGCTGATGTTACACTTCAACATTTCATTGTAGTTTCTTACTTCACATAATTTCCAGATATTTGAATCCTTATCCCGGAAATGTCAAATGGTAAAACTGGAACTAATTTATTTCATTAAAACATTTTGCGTGCCAAATTATTTGATACTTATGAATACTTCTTGTGTTGTTAGTGCTTTCATTGCTATGGCGTTTGGAGTCCGGGCCTGTCGCACAGTTTTAGTATGTCAGGAACTTTCAATCAGCACACACTCCAGTACATTGTGAAAATTAATGCTGGAAACGAGGACTATTCATTAGTGCAGTGTATGTAGCCGTCAATCCTTAGTTTTCCCTTTTTATCAAATTGAATGTTCAATTATGAGCTATTCTTTTGCTATATGCAGGCAAAATACGCCCTACTGTCTACCATTAAGCCAGTTGGCTAGGAGCAACCGGGAAAGGGAGTTGGATATTCATTGGGCTTTAGATCATTGAAAGTTTTAATTATTAAATAAGCTTACAACTATGACAACACGGCATTCCAGTGTCAATGTGGCAGTTTGCTTATCTGTCTCAGTGACTATCAGTTGCAGTTGGAGTATGTACAATATTCAGTGGATCCTGGGAACTGTTAGTTTTTAGTTATTGCAATATTATACAAGATGAAGAGAAATTCGAGGTCTCGGACTTCGCAGCGCGATTCTTCACATACTGACAACACAAAAATGTCTATCACAAAATTTGGTCCCGCACATATTTCTGTCAGTAAGGGAAGTAAAAGATTGTCAGTCTGGCACTGCTGTAATCACATGTGAGGTAAAAACTTCTACGAAACATTTGCACTTACATACTACGAATATAGAAATGGAAGTACAGTCGTTTTCACTGGTGGGTTTTTACAGAAGCCCTCTGCCCGGCGTGCGAATTAGTTCACACCACTGCGTCTACTAGATTCGAAAATTGTTTTCTGTATGCCCACCCTCAATGGTCATATCTATTAATCTTCCCACGTTGACATCTATTACATTTCGTTAGGGCCTTCCATCACCAGAAGAGCTAGCAACGTGCTTTGGAAACAATTTCCAAGGACCGTTTCATTTGTATATGTTATCACCATAGAACCAATAATTATGCCTTTAACAATGAGTCTGATCGCCACGCTCTGTGTAGTAAGTGTCTCCCTGTGTTAATATTATTATTTTCTATTATTATTAATATCGATGGGTCCACCGCTCGTGATCTCGCGGTAGTGTTCTCGCTTCCCGAGCACTGGGTACCGGGTTCGATTCCCGGCAGGGTCAGGGATTTTCACCCATTCCGAGATTACTGGGTGTTGTTGGTTGTCTTCATCATCACATCATTTATCCCCATTACGGTCGGAGGAAGACAACGGAAAACCAACTCCATAGGGGCCATTCCTGGTACGGCGATGCTGGCCATCCGCATCCTTCCCCTATGCTCTATCGAGAAGCATGGGACTTCTTTTCCATAATCGATGGAAATGGGGAAACATCACGTCCATTACCGTTAGGGAAACAGTGTAAATGTCGGATACGTGTGGGTTACGAAACTTTGTGTATTACGGTATTATATGGCAGAATGAAACTGGGAAATAAATGCAAATACGATTCGACCAGGAATATAAACGGAGAGAGGTGGACTGGCCTTCGGGAGGACAACGCTTAAAACCAACGTCAGGCCTTCCTGATTTAGGTTTCCCTTGATTTACCCAAATCGCTTCAGGCAAATGCCAGGATGAGTCTTTGGAGGACCCATTTTCTTCCCCGTCCTTCCGTAATCCTATGGGAGCGATGAGCTCTCTGGTTGGTCCTTTCCCCCAAATCAAGCAACCAACTGGAATGGAACCCACGACCTCCTGCATGTTAACTCAAAACGCTATCCACTGCACCAAGTGCACAGAACTACCGTTTTTATTCTTACAGTGGTAGTTACCCTACTTGTGATTACACTGTTATCAAATTGCAAATTTTTAACGTCCATTTACCGCCGGAAATATGTGCAGCACGAAATTTTCTGAGAGACATCTATGTGTCGCTAGTATGTGAGGAACCTTTCTGAGAAATCTGAGTGATCGAATCTTTTTTCCCCTGTTTACTACAGACCATAAGCTCATTTAATTACAAATGTACCAGTTTCCTTGACTTTTAATATCTTTGGTTGAAATTCTGCTTCAGTCTGCAAGATCAATTATTTTTATTATTACATGTGTAGACCAATTACGTCATTTCTGGTGGAAGGAGTATTACAGCCCTCTATATCGTTTCAATGCCCGAAGACAGAACTTAAATACTGTATGAGGCTTCCCGAAATTTATATGAGCCAGCACTATGTTGTACCGTGCTATGAGATACATTGATGTGCTTACGACAGTGTATGCTGGCACAGGTCTAACTGTGTTTTGCGCATTTGGCTCGCAGTGTTGGCACAGCAGGCAATGTACCCAGCCAGCACTATTGGGTAACATACGAGTTGTTTAATCATTGACAAATAAAATACCTGCTGTGGTCAGTAAGAGGGGCACAGGGAGTAGAAGATTATAAACGTTGTATATCGTTGCTGGAGAGAAGTTTGAGAAAGATAGCAGAAACATCCTACAATGGGCACAGGAGGACCTCGATAATCATTTCATAACCTGTAAAATTTTGTGAGCCTGATAGGCACGATATAAAGAAAAAAAGAGAAATTATTAAAGTGAAAACCTATTCATAAAAGATTAAACTCAACATGTGCTAACACAGCTGGAAAATAAGATGGAAATGCTAAACAGCATTGATCCGCACATAACCTTCAATTGTGCAACAACATTAATAAAGACGAATGTAGAATCACAAAACAGAAACTGATCCACACCATTCAGAAGCTGAAAATCACTAAGGCAACAGGCACGAAGCAGATATCTGCAGATATGTTAAAAGAGTGTGGAAGCAAAATACACATAGAAATTTATAACATCACAATGACATGGAAAACTGAAACTCTGCCTGGAGACTGGAAAACTGCAATAATCTGTCCCATACACAAGAAAGGAAACAGACTCGAATGTGGAGTAGCCGAGCGGTTCTAGGTGCTACAGTCTGGAAGCACGCGACCGTACGGTCGCAGGTTCCAATCCTGCCTGGGAAATGGATGTGTGTGATGTCCTTAGGTTAGTTAGGTTTAAGTAGTTCTAAGTTCGAGGGGACTGATGACCTCAGAAGTTAAGTCCCATAGTGCTCAGAGCCATTTTGTGGAAACAGAGAGGATTCAGTGTGCTGAACATAATATACAAAATTCTGTCAATGATCATTCTGGAAAAGCTTAAACCTTACGCAGAAAACTTTATTCAAGGTTACCAGGCTGGATTTCGAAGAAACTGTTCCACAACTGAGTATTTGTTTACTCTACGAGGAACCTTTGAGACTTATGGGAATTTAACAAAAGCATCCACTGTTTCTTCATTGTCTTCAAAAAATGGTTCAAATGGCTCTGAGCACTATGGGACTCAACATCTTAGGTCATAAGTCCCCTAGAACTTAGAACTACTTAAACCTAACTAACCTAAGGACATCACACACATCCATGCCCGAGGCAGGATTCGAACCTGCGACCGTAGCAGTCGCACGGTTCCGGACTGCGCGCCTAGAACCGCGAGACCACCGCGGCCGGCTTCATTGTCTTCCAACGAGCCTATAACCGAATTCACAGAAGCAGCCTCTACAACACATTACGAGAATTTAGTGCACCCAGAAAAATTAGTAGGATGATACAACTGTGTATCGATGTCTCCCAGGCAGCAGTGAAGTTTAGAGGATCCACATCTCCCATCTTTCCAACTAAAACAGGCTCACGACAAAGAGACGCTCTTTTACGTGCCCTCTTCAACCTTGCATTACCGAAAGTGGTACAGGAGGGTAATTTACATCCATACAATGGCTCCTGGCTTATGCAGATGATGTAGTGAAAGTGAAGAAGAATCGGAAGACATGGACAGATCTCTGAGGCACAGTGCCAGCAAAATGGGGCTTTTAATAAACCTAGAGAAAACAGTACACATGAAAATACGTCACGTTACAAACCCAAAGCCTTTCATTCAAATTGACCAACATTCTAAATTCAGAAAAGCTCTTTAGTTTAAATAAATTAGCTTCAGGGTCACGTTTTATCTGCTCACTAATCAACCCACTCAAAAGTAAAGCTTTGTCAATCACCACAAAGATGAAGATATACAACACTATCACCTGTCCCATGGTACTGTACGGTTCAGAAAGCTGCACGCTTACAAAGAATGAAAGAAAAAAACTGAAGGTTTTCGAAAGAAAAATAATGAGAAAACTCTGGTGACCTGTGCAGGAGAATGGCGTATGGAGAATTCGAAAGAACAATGAAATTAATCAGTTAATGAAGGGATCGTCTATCACCCAGAAATGAAAAAGTAGGAGACTGCAATGGGCTGGGACATATGGCTAGAATGGAAAACAACAAAGTCACCGATAAAGCATTTGAAGGGAGTCTCCAGCCAAGAACACCATTGGGCCGACCTCGAACAAGGTGGAAAGGTGACATAGAGAAAGACATCGCGTAATTGGGAATTTCCGCTGCGTGGAGAGCGAGCATGTGGGAAACATATTTCTGTAGTTTGTTTAGATTGTTATAGGTAGCACAAAGAGATAGCATTGGTAGACTTACGTAAACAAATTTCCTCTCTTATTGAGATAGACACCAGAACGAGCTGTACAGCACGCTCTTGTGGATGTTATTGGGACCTGATTAACTGGGCTCTTGTAGCGTAGCGGAAAGGCTCTGCGCGTTGATTGCGAATGGGTGTCAAACAGTTCAACCGATTTAATTACCAAGGTGCGTGCTACATGGATCTAATACTGGCAGTGTGTGGCGTCACGTAATCTCCAAGAGTGTATAACATAACCTGACATGCCCAAAAAGTGTTTCAAAACTAGTCAGAGCGATAATAAAACATATATGGAGTTTAATTGAAATTCAAATAAAGGTTGGTTCTTCATGGGATATTCTTAAAATTTGTGCTTATTGATAGTTATGTATGGAGTACTATTATCTGATATATCTGATATCCGAAACAATAATTTTTCATTTACTTTAACTGACGTCATCAGTGTGAGACTGACAATTACTTTTCGAGTATCTATTTAGCGACAATCTGGCACACCTAGTCATGTTTATGTATTTAATTCATAACTTAAGTAATCAACTAGCTATTAAGGGCACAGTTATACAGCGCGAATCGGAACGCCACCGACTAATTTTCAGAGACTGTTCAGGAATATTTAATGAGTATTTTGGTGTAAGATACCCATGGTCTAAGGCTGCTTGTTTGAGAGTAATGCTAAGTGTTCCAAGGAGGCTGATGACCACGCCGTTGAACGCCCTGAAACTTCAACCACACACACACACACACACACACACACACACACACACACACACACATACACATACTCACACTGGATGTTCCATAGTGAGTTTCGCAGATTTGATCTCATACATTTTCAAAATCGGGAATGGGTGGACAGGTAATGTTTGCGCCAGAATGTTCCTAACGTGTCTGAAATAGCATGCCCTAATTAACCTATGCAACTGTTGCTCTGCTGCGGGAACGCAGTTCCTCCACTGAGATGGTCGTGAAACATTTAACTTTTTATTGGTCTACAACAATATACATATATGGAAGGTTACTCACGTCTACAATGGTACACTAGAAATGAGAGAGCTGTGATGAAAAAATGGTTCAAATGGTTCTGAGCACTATGCGACTTAACTTCTGAGGTCATCAGTCGCCTAGAACTTAGAACTAGTTAAACCTAACTAACCTAAGGACATACACACATCCATGCCCGAGGCAGGATTTGAACCTGCGACCGTGCGTTCACTCGGTTCCAGACTGTAGCGCCTAGAACCACGCGGCCACTTCGGCCGGCAGCTGTAATGACACCATTCATTGCGCACACGACTGTACTAAACAGTACCTTACATATAAATCGCTGAGTTGTTGAGTACCATATCTACCGCTGCCACCAATGAGTCTTGTCATTGTCAAATCTCACTGTTTTCACATACCTAGTGATGTACTATAAAATATTCTAGATAACATGACTGAAAAATATAATCCTCTAAGGAAGAAATATGAATCAGTGTCTTGATCCTCGATTTGCAGACTATTCAGACTATAACTTTACCTCAACCATGACTTTATCTGTGCCTTTTTCACTTTTTACTTTATATTTTACACTCACAATAGAGCTACACTATGTTTTGTCTAATAATGCCTATAATTAGTCATAACTGTTGAATGGACAATTGATCTCACATATTAGTGCCTACAAGCACTACATTTGTTAACAAGTTCGTAAACATTTTTTTTGTTTGTATAGCTTTGTATAGTGTAACTCAGGTTGTTTTAATTCCTTTGTACCCTGTAAAGAGTGAATTGCACATACTATTGTGTTTTGTTAGGTATTAGGCTACATTTTAAAGTTTCATAGTGCATATGAGCATATCTGACTATTTATACAATCATGATTCCTAACGACAGATGTTAGATGGTTATAAAAAATGCTTAACGAATTAACAATGATGCTTTTATGCTATTCAGAAAGCCGATACTGACAAAGAATTGTATTCCTTTATTAAATATCTCTTCTGTGCTACATTTCCAAACTTTTATCAGCCTATACTTCCGTAATGTTAAGAATTTGTTGTGTTATTATCGTCTACTGCGGTAACAACCGTGGCAAATTTTGCGCAAGGTGGCATCAGGGATATGAAATGTATATACAATGGGTAAATTAACTCAAGTTCTGTAAGAACGTATTATATTGAACTAGAGATGGTGAAATGTATAATAGATGGTGTAGAAGCACTGCTGGTCACAGCGGCCGCAGATGAAAGATGTTTTGGGTAACATGTTAGAATTAGAGATGTATGGCAGATTCTGTAGTGTAAAGACTTGTTGTGTCCTTTGTGTGCTGGATATGTACTTACACGATATGGGCAGTCATTATTTTTTATTTGTAAGTTACTATGATTTTTGCTAACTGTAAGAGGAATCTCAACAGAAGTTGGAAATAATTGGGTTAAAGAAAGTTGTTTGGTTGGTAATGAATTGTCCGCATTCATGAGTGATGAGTGAGACAATCTATAGCACTCACATACAATGATATTGTAAAGCTAATTGTTATTGTATAATTAGTTTATTGATGTCTTAGTTGTGAGAAAAGATTCAAAATACTAGATTTAAAGTTAGTACCATATTGTTACTTACCCCAAGTACCCATATACATGTAATTTTTGATTAAATATTTTTTCTCAAAAAGTTGTTGTTTTAGTTATATTCGATTTTATTAAAATGTATGCTAAGCGACACCTTTGTACAATATCTGTTTCCTAAGTATGCTATTTAAACAACTAACTGAGAACGTGAACAGCATTCATTAAGCACACGGGCCATTATTTTCAAATTGATCAAGTTTTGTTTTATTGCTATGGGTAGCTTCATGTCAACAGTGCTGCATGAAATTCAGTTTTTGTGTTACGTAAATTCATGTAGTTTGGTTCGGTTTAACGTTATTGAAGGATTACTTTCTCGCAGCTGAATTAAAAATAAACTTTCGCAGTCACAGAAGTTCCGTGTAAGACAAAGCTCATAAGAGACGATATAGTATATACGTTCACATGCCATATCCATTTTAACAGTTCTGTTCAAGATTACAGTCAGTTACGTAATTTCAATAATGTTTCAAATGTACATGTTTCACTCGCAAGCCCAGAACAAGCCCTCTTCACATCACTTTCAGATTCCTTGAACATTGTGTACCACTTTATAATGGCCGGACGTGCACTTCTGTAACGTATCTGGAACGTCTGTTGGAACTGGGTGTCTAATTTTATCTCTGTCAACCAATCCACACACTAGACCAACTGTTGTGCGTGACCATCTTCGTCAATAACTATCGTGCCGAAGCAAACACAAAACAAAAATGCTTTGCCTGTGTGCGAAAATTGTGCTGTAAACCGCACTCTATTGTATGCACTCACTCCTGATATGATAAATTTTTTACACATTATTTCGAACACCTTGAATTACCCTGTAACGACCTGCGGGAAACCATGGGTACCTGAGGCCCAAGTACTCAGTAGTATCGGTGAACAACCTCTCAATGATTGTCGTTTATGGTCCGATTCACTCTGTATATCTACATATATTGAGTAATTATAGCACCATAGAGGTTTAACTTCACATAACAAAAGAAATGAAGTGGAGTTAAAATTGTCCTGATTCCCAAAAATTCTTTATTTTCCACTGTTCCTGACACGTTTCTCTTTACAGCATCATCAGATCTAAGGCACAGAAAATTGAACATAAGAGCAGATGGAAACAATTTCCTACATAATGACGTAATATGAAAATGTAACATAACATTATGTGTCATTTTTTAGTGTTGTGTTATATTTTGTATACCGCGTTATTCTATAAGAAACTGTTTCCATCTGTACTGTTGTTAAACTTTTGAGCCAAGTATCTGATGACATTGTAAAGCGAAGCTCATCATTGGGAGCCGAAAATAAAGAAATATTGCGAAACAAGACAAGAATAAATTTGATTTTATGCAGGCAGCGTTAGTATATACGTTCACTCGGGGTTGTCGGTGACACACCTATAGCTCACCGACTCATGTGAAACGTTGGTCGCATTGAGTTCAAGAATTGGGCTCACAATGTCACCTGAAAAATCTGTTGTGAAACTCACGAGGAAGCGGAGTAATAACTTTTTATCCGACCTTCATCTTGGCCTGTACGCATTTCCTCTTCGGCCGCATATTGCATACCTCGTCGAAAAGTTGGATAACATAATGATTATTTTGAATACGCTGGGATCGGAACTGGTTATGCTTTTGACTCTGCTTAAGGTAATGATCCGTTATGCCTTAGATAATGTTAGCATTCTCTACGGCACTACAATGCAATCACCTTTGCTCAGTGTCATCCATTATAGTGATTCTCCTTCTAATCCGAGCTGTGAAATCGACGTACTACAACGCCCTGCTAGTCGAATTGTCAGTAATGTCGTTGTCTATAAGAAGGCAGATGTTCTCTCTTAAGGCGGTGGTTCGATTCTGGAGACTCACACAGGCATCTCATGGAGGACGACTGACCAGAACTCCTTTACAAGTTGGAGCTACAAGAAATTGCGCCATCTCTTTCCAATCTTTCTGCAGGGCACAAAACTACCCTGCTTTCATTTTTCGTATATTATATTTTTCTCTTCAGCTAGAACAGCCCACATGCCGTCCGATTTTCGAAACATCATTCGCGACCTGGAGCATTTTCTTAGCATACAATGGCCGCAGTTGCTCAAATGTGTACCGAAGATTCTAAATCTGAGGTGAGTGTGGGAAGCGCCATCTTTTACCTTCTAGTGGCGCCTACCAAATGGTTGCGCTTCCCCTGAAGAATCTACACAATGTGATCAAATGTATTCGGACACATACAAAAACAGACGTATTTCATATTAGGTGCGCTGTGCTGCCACCCACTGCCAGGTACTCCATATAGGCTACATCAGTAGTCGTTAGACATCGTGAGAGAGCGCTCGGTGGATTTCACGGACTTCGAACGTGGTTAGGTGACTGGCTGTCACTTGTGCCATACGTCTGTACGCGAGATTTCCGCACTCCTAAACATCCCTAAGTACGCTGTTTGCCGTGTGATAGTGCAGTGGAAATGTGAAGGGACACGTACAGTACACAAGCGTACAGGCCGACCTCATCTGTTGAGTGACAGTGACCACCGACAGTTGAAGAGGCTCGTAATGGTGATAGCAGGCATCTATCCTAATAATCACACAGGAACTGCAAACTGCATCAGGATCCACTGCAAGTACTATGGCAGTTAGGCGGGAGAGCGGCTGACAGTAAGCAAAACATCACGCCAATAAATGCCAAACGATTCCTCGCTTGGGGTAAAGAGCTTAAACATTGGGCGACTGAGCAGTGTAAAAACGTTGTGTGACGAATTACGGTACACAATGTGACGATCCGATGGTAGGGTGTAGGTATGGCGAATGACCGGTGAACGTCATCTGCCAGCGTGTGTAGTGCCTACAGTGAAGTTCGTAGGCGGTGGTGTTACGGTGTGGTAGTGTTTTTCATGGAGGGGGCTTGCATCCTTTGTTGTTTTGTGTGACATTATCACAGCAGAAGCCTACACTGATGTTTTAAGTACCTTCTTGCTGCCCACTGCTGACGAGCAATTCGGGGATGGCGACTGCATCTTCATAATGCACGGCCTGTGGCCGACTGCTAACACGACAATAATATCCCTGTAATGGACTGGCCTGCACAGAATCCTGACCTGAATCCTTTGGGATGTTTTGGAATGCCGACTTTGTGCCAGGCCTCACACATCGACATCGATACCTCTCCTCAGTGCAGCACTCCGTGAAGAACTGGCTGCTGTTCCCCGAGAAACCCTCAAGCACCTGCTTGAACGTACGGTTGCGAGAGTGGAAGCTGTCATCAAAGCTAAGGGTGGAACAACACCATATTGAATTCCTGCATTACCAATGAGGGCGCCACGAACTTGTAAGTCATTTTCAACAAGGTTTCCGGATACTTATAATCACATAGTGAATATACACCTTTCATTACCGTTGGCTCTGAGCACTACGGGACTTAACATTTGAGGTCATCAGTCCCCTGGACTTAGAGATACTTAAACCTAACTAACCTAAGGACATCACACACATCCATGCCCGAGGCAGAATTCGAACCTGTGACCGTAGGAGTCGCGGGGTTCCGGACTGAACCGCCTAGAACCGCACGGCCACCCGGTCGGCTTTTCATTACGGTACCCCGACATTTAGGTTCATCCTTATCCTTAGAGATTATCAACGTGTGGTACATAAACTGCAACACCCCGCCTTTCATAAACAGAGCAACAGGTGTATTATGGACGCCTTGGCGGCCGCAAGAGACGCGCAGACCTTGGACATTGCCATTCAAGTACTCTGGATTAAACGACATAAGGCCATTCCTCATAATGAAACTGCTAACCGCCAAACAAAGAGAAGTATTACACAAGGCTTGTTACCCCGAGCGCCGTGCCTCTCCACACACTTGCATACTTGCGGGCGGCCACCTGTCGGCCATGCAACCAAACATGTCCTCTCCGCCACGGTTCGCCTCGGTGCAGCTTCGTAGACGTCATGTGACTTACATGATTCACATGAAGCTGGAACACGGGTGTTACGCCGTGCACCGATTTCGTTTGAAGATTATGACTTTGGACACTGTGATAAGGACAAAACGGCACTAGCGGATCTTGACCACTCCATATTGGTATGTCCCTAGTACAAGACTGCACAATCAGATTTGTATAAGAAACTTCGTGCTAGAGGAGCGCAGTGTTCCTGTTTTTCTACACCGTTCTCATAAATATTCGGATAACTGACTCACAGACTATTTGCAAGCCACTGGCATCCAGTGCTAAATATTGTGTTTTAATTTGCGTACAGACCTCTATTTGTGCAATGCATTTTAATTACCGCTCTCTTGTGCATTTTATATGTTCTAGTGGCACTTATGAACATACCGTTGGTTATATTGTATTTATCATTTTGGGTTCTTCCTTTGCGCTACAGTGATGAACTGTGCGGCTGTTCCCGGCGTAGATTCGAGTCCTCCCTCGGACATGGGTGTGTGTGTGTTCGTCCTTAGGTAAATTTAGGGTTACGTAGTTTGTAAGCTTACGGACTGATGACCTTAGCAGTTAAGTCCCTAAAGATTTCACACACATTTGAACTTTTTTCTTCTTTTCTTTTAACTACTGTGTGTGTACGCTCCACTTCAACTTCTTCACAAAAGAAGACGAAGTTAATATTCCAGAATTCGAATCGAGAACAGCTGCCAACATGAGTAAAGTAGAAATATATATCTTCGGAGTAGTGAAGTAACTTAAATCACTTAATAAAAGCAAAAATTCTGGTGCAGCCTGTACACCAATTAGGCTCCTTTCGGAGTTTGCTGATGCCTTAGCTCCATACTTAACAATCAGATACAACCTGTCGCTGGACGAACAATCTGTACCCAAAGACCGGAAAGTTGCACAGGTCACACCAATATCTAAGAAAGACAGCAGAAGTAATCCACTAAATTACAGGCCCATATCGTTAACGTCGATATGCAGCAGGATTCTGGAACATATATTGTGTTCAAACATTGTGAATTACCTCGAAGAAAACTGTCTATTGACGCACAGTCAACATGGGTTTAGGGAACATCGTTCTTGTGAAACGCAACTAGCTCTCTATTCGCATGAAGTGCTGAGTGCTATTCACAAGGGATATCAGATCGATTCCGTATTTCTGGATTTCCGGAAGGCTTTTGACACTGTACCACGCAAGCGGCTCGTAGAAAAATTGCGTGCTTATGGAATATCGTCTCAGTTATATGAATGGATTTGTGATTTCCTCTTAGAGAGATCACAGTTCGTAGTAATTGACGGAAAGTCATCGAGTAAAACAGACGTCATTTCCGACGTTCCCCAAAGTATCATTTCTGACGTTCCCCAAGGTACTGTTATAGGCCCTTTGTTGTTCCTTCTCTACTTAAACGATTTGGGAGACAATATGAGCAGCCGTCTTAGGTTGTTTGCAGATGACGCTGTTGTTTATCGACTAACAAAGTGATCAGAAGATCAAAACAAATTGCAAAACTACTTAGAAGAGATATGTGAATGGTGCGAAAATTGGAAGTAGACCCTAAATAACGAAAAGTGTGAGGTCATCCACGTAAGTGCTAAAAGGAATTCGTTAAACTTCGGTTACACGATAAATCAGTCTAATGTAAAAGCCGTATATTCAACTAAATACCAAGGTATTACAGTTACGAATAACTTCAATTGGGTGGGACACGTAGATAATGTTGTGGGGAAGGCTAACCGATGACTGCGTCTTATTGGGAAAATGTAAGAGGTCTACTAGGGAGACTGCTTACACTACGCTTGTCCGCCCTCTTTTAGTATACTGCTGCGCGGTGTGGGATCCTTACCAGATAGGACTGACGGAGTACATCGAAAAAATTCAAAGAAGGGCAGCACGTTTTGTATTATCGCGAAATATGGGAGAGAGTGTCACAGAAATGATACAGAATTTCCTCTGGATATCACTAAAGAAAGGTGTTTTTGCTTACGACGGAATCTTGTCACGAAATTCCAATCACCAACTTTCTTCTCCGAATTCGAAAATATTTGATTGACACTGGCCTACATAGGGAGAAAGAATAAAATAAGGGTAATCAGAGATTGTACCGAAAGATATAGGTGTTCGTTCCTTCCGCGCGCTATACTAGATTGGAATAATAGAGAATTGTGAAGGTGGTTGGATGAATCCTCTGCCGGTCACTTAAATGTGATTTGCAGAGTATCCATGTACATGTAGATGTGGATGTCATCTGCAGTTCTGTTCTGTTGCTATTGTTATATTAATTGTATGATGTACGTAGTTTGCCGTATAATGTTTAGTCTAGTACTGTGGGAGCATATGTATGTTTGTCATAAAGCTGATGTCCAGTGCTGTTTGTAACTCTGCTCAAATCTCATTGTCATCACTGTCGCCAGCTGTCTGGTGTTTGTCTAACTGCGCTTTTATTTTACTTTCTTAGTGTGTTTATACGCTAATTTCGCAATTTTGTGCTAGTCTCCTTTTTTGTGATTACGTTTCTTTGACGCTTTCTAATCGTTGTTGGCTGTATCGCCTTTGTAACCCAAAGTCAAAAGGAAGAAGAAAAATTTAAGCCAAATATTGTTGTAGACACCTTGAAGGCTGTTTGGTCCTTGAAACTCTAAGCCAAAATATAGAAATTTAAAAAAATATATTGTAGCCAAATATGATAGTAAACCCCTTCAAGGACTCAATTTAAAATAATACAGCGGTATCGGTCAGTAAAACCTACTAGATGCTACTTACTATTGTCCTGAAAGTCTTAATTTCTAGAGTCGATGTTTCCCCTGCAGAAAATGTCTGGTCTCACTGATCTGTTTCATTAAAAGTAGTTCTACAATTTTCGAGTAAGTTACTAAAGGTTCTAAGGACGTTTTCAATAGTTCGCGAAGACTAGTGAGGTGTGTAACTGATATAAGAGATGTAACAGACGTGAAGATACTGACGGGCTGCCAGCCAGCCATAATGTTGAGAAAGGCAGTGGTGGTATGGCAGCAAACGCTGACCGCTAGCCCGCCAGTGCGCTATCTGCGGTCCGAATGTCAACACGGGCTGCACTGGCCCGGCGACCCACAGTGTCGCTGGAGGCAGGTAAACAGTGGGGCCGGTTCTCCAATCACCGCAGGGACACACCTGCCGCTGCACATATCGGAGCTTCAAGTGCGGTCAGCGAGCAGCCGTTTCCAACTCGTCCATTATGGTCACTGTCTGAGTTTGCTTTCATTCAGTTTGCTTGTATACAGACAGTGTTACCTCTAACTTTCTCCATCTTCTACACTTGACGTATGAGAGGGACCTGAAAATGTAGGACCTCTTTTTGGCAAACTTAGCGTATATTTTTGGCGAAATTAGTATATATTTAGGGCGAAATTAACATTTATTTTACAAATATTAACATTAGAATACTATACCAGTTTGGAAACCTTTCACACATATACCCTAGTCGATTCGACTGGCACATATTAGTTGGCCCAGGAAAATGATTAAAAGTGACGTAACAAAATCTGGTAAAATTACCACATTCAAAAAAGAAAATTAATCAGCAGTAGCATAGTTTCATATTCGAACATGCAGCAATACAAATAACTGAAACGGTAACACCAAGTTCCAGCGTCTTATTTCGAGTACACCAAATTTTGTAACAATCCAATGAATATAACTCCAATTGAGCTAACAATGCTAGCAGTTTAAAAGACACATTGTTGACTATAAATAATTACAAAAAGATATTTGCCACATCTTTAAAATATTGTTAAATTGTCGATAATGTAAACACCTGTAATAACGAAAAGCGTGGCTTAGTGTTCAATAATCAATTAAAGGTAGTATTTATTGCTTTTAATTTCCTGTAAGCATACATTTGCTATAAAAAGCATCAACAAATGACGTAGAACAGTAATAGTTGCAAACTAATAATTTATTGTGTATTTATGAATAAATATGAGCTCTGTCATCAAAATAGGACACTGGTACTTAATGGGTTAACTGCAGGAATGTTAAATAAAAATGCATTTCAAGGTTTATACAGTTTTCCATTGCAATAAATCACAAAATCTCACACCGCATAGGTTCACAAACGAAAGTGTGTTTATACATATTTTTCAACCACAGGGAATACTGTGGATTAAGTGCCCAAAAGGAAACCGCATCAGCTCCTAGACGATAATTTGAGTGATCACGTGCCAGGAGTATTGAATATCAACAATAGTTACACGAACAATAGAAGAAGAAGGTCATGTGGGAAAAATAACTCAAAACATTTTAGAATTCGACATGTATATCCAGTGGAAGCAGTCGTCCCCTTTCTAGATATTGGCTCGTGTTTATATGGCAACGAGATGTTATAGGTCTCCAGAGGATGACGTTATGGTTGACGACTGTGAAGCCGCCGAGGAACTCTTTTTTCCACGAACAATTCTCACTATTCGTGTTCCCCACATTTATCAGGCCAGCATTTGTGGGGCAAATAGTTAACTATTTGCCTTCTTCTTCATTTTCTCAACAGACACTTCTTCCTCTATTTGGGCCATCGCTGCTTTCAGCTTCTCTTCATCCCATTCTCATGCAGAGCAGACAGTGTCATCGGAAACAATGGCTTCTTCTTCGACGTTGTGGTCTTCACCAGAGTCATCAAATAATCATACTTCAACATCTGATTCCACTGGATCAATAACTCTCCGTTTTGGGTAGTTCAATAGAACATAGCCGGTCGCGGTGGTCTCGCAGTTGTAGGCGCGCAGTCCGGAACCGTGCGACTGCTACGGTCGCAGGTTCGAATCCTGCCTCGGGCATGGATGTGTGTGATGTCCTTAGGTTACTTATGTTTAAGTAGTTCTAAGCTCTAGGGGACTGATGACCACTGCAGTTGAGTCTCATAGTGACAGAGCCATTTGAACCATTTTTTTTCAATAGAACATAAAAACAAAATGAAAGTTTCCGTGTAGCTACCACAGTGCACTTGTTCAAAAAACATCCATTCCCCTACCTGTAGCAAATTGGTCTCTCATAACTAAATATTCGTCCAACCGACGAATCCATTTTGTTCGTGAATACTACACGTCAGTCGTTTAAACGAATCAACATTTACCTGCATACCATTACGTACGTAGATCCGACACTAACTTCTGAACGAAATATGGTTACTTGATCGAAGAGCAGTATAGATCACTTCAGCAGGCGGAATCTCAGAGCCAACTATACCCGCCACCCAGTGATGTGAGAACGGGACACCCCTACCTTCTGCAACAAGATGGGGGAAGGTTTTTACTGAAGGCGAATGTGTTCGTCGTATCGCCAAAAAGCAGTATTCTAGGGCTAAGAATCTATTTTTGCCAAAACAAATATCATTTTCTGCAAGTGGTTAGAGACATAAATGTGGAAGTTTTCCATGCTATGTGTCTCAAGACTATCTTGACTGCAAAAGAAAAAAGAAAAAAAAGTAATGAGATATTGGAGTTAAAATAATTGTTGTGCCAGACAAAACTGCGATCGCCTGGCACAACTGTGGGTTCTTTGAGTGCTCTGCGAGAGAATTCGTTTTTAACTGAGCCGGCAAAAGATTAGTTCACTCTGTCAAATGAATGAATAAATAGATTAACTTAATTTAAGAGAGTTTTCTGCCGTAGGAGAGTACAGAATATTTACGACGGTCACTGACTATGGAAACATTATTTGATGCAAGAAATGGCTCTTAGCACTACGGCACTCAACATCTGAGGTCATCAGTCCCCTAGAACTTAGAACTACTTAAACCGAACTAACCTAAGGACACCACACACATCCATGCCCAAGGCAGGAGTCGAACCTGCGACCGTAGCGGTGGCGCGGTTCCAGACTGTAGCGCCTAGAACCGCTCGGCCACTCCAGCCTGCTATTTCATGCACGGATTAATAGCCTATTATCTTCAGGTACAATGTTTGACGTTTACAACAGTACAAGTTCATGTGAAACTTTAACAACTCGTTGATCTTACACTATAATGTTGACTACCTTAAGATGTCTAGAACTGGGGCTGAGTTGTTGCATTCTCGACAGTATATTGATCCCAGCGCGAGGGCGCAGCTGTGCTGAACGAGAGGCGTGGTCTTCTGGAGTGCCTCCCATTGGTCGTTGAGGATTGCAGCGGGCCCTGGATAATGGCCTAAACCAAAAATGTTCCTCACAGTTTCGAGGTGACACTCTGCCTGTAACCATTGGGCGTATATTGGATTTTGTCATCTACGTATTCGACGTAGCCAGTGGTCAATCCTACAGTCTTCTTGTGGTGTACTCCTTCTGGAAAAAGCATGTACCTGCCTGTCACGCCGTTGTTCTGAGTCACTCCTCGCTCAGAAGCTTCTGAGTTACCGTTGTGTTACTCCTGTTGGTATGGTGTTGTTATGTCCCTCATGTCAGTGATTCAGCCAGTCTCAAAGTTAGAAAGATGGCGATGAATTGCACATGAAAGCTCTCGTTGTGATCTCCACCTGAAAATTTCGGTTACGTTGACCTGATACATACAGTCTACAGACGTCATTCTACTTCTATAAGAATGTGCATTTTCTATAGTGGAAGCATTGAAAGTTTTAATCAAAGTATCCCATAGGTATGGAGGTACTAGAGTATCTATTAGCTTCCCATGATGGTGTTGATCACGCAACAATTTCCAGAACCATCTGTGACATATGTACCCTATCTCCATTACGTATGACAGATTCTTTCCGTTTGCCATAGAGTGTGCCTCTGTGGTGCTACTGATGATGACACAATACGAGGTAGTGCAATTGACGGTGGAGAATATCACATTTTTCATTGCACTTATATTCATGAATAGTAATGAAAAGAAAACACTGAAATACACCATCAAACATAATACTACACAGTCCAGTCGCTTTAATGTGGCCACAGCTATTTTCAACGTTAACAAACAGTAACGACTAACAGCAGGTGGCAGCACAAGCAGTGGAGCAGGTGCAAAGTGTGTCGGGATTCGAGGAAAACAGTGGAGTCGTTGTGCCAGCACTGAAACTTAGCGATTTGGGTCTAACGTCAACATCGACGTTCTCAGCGATTTTCGGGCCGAGGTTCGTGCACTCTTGCTGACTGCTGTTCATCAGCGATCAACGCTGTATCTGTCACAGAGAATTGTAACTCTAATCGTCTACATACATGCCGGTGGTGTGGCTGTGTACAGATGTCTCATTATGTCTTCTGTGTGCTTAAAGGTTTTTTTTTTTTGTATTTGAATTTCTTTACGTGCGCTGTTGGTCCAAGGCTATTTCCTAACACGTTAGTAAATTTTTCTATTCTTCTCTTAAATTTTTGTCCATATGGTTTATTTTGTTTCAACATAAATGCATTAACGTTTCGTAACAGTTACAATTATGTTTTTTATTCCACCCATTTCCTCGTTTCATTGTTTATTTTCCTGTCACTCGTAGTAAATTACAACATGCATCTCTCCTTTGTCCTGTGAGCAGTCGTAGGTGCTCCAATAATTCCCGTGTTTAAAGTTCACATATCTTCAATGTAATTTCAAGTAGGTAATATGCGCTGATGAACTGTAGTCCTTCCACTTAGTCTTGAGGATTTTTTAGTTTATCAAAAGAATTCTAGCCCCTATTTAGCGTACCTCGTCCTTTATCGTTCATCCATTCTGAGTTCCGAAGAGACACATAAAAAGGAAGATGATGATTCAGATCGCTCTGAGCACTATGGGACATCACACACATCCATGACCGAGGCAGGATACGAACCTGCGACCGTAACGGTCATGCGGTTCCAGACTGAAGCGCCTAGAACCACTCGGCCGCAACGGCCGGCTAAAATGGAAGACTTTTAAACTATTCCATGATGTTAGTATTAACATCCACAGGCTCAGAAAACAGATTTGAGATTACCTCACGGACCTCACTGACACAATGAAAATTTATTTTACACTGAAAACCCAAAGGAGTTCGTTATCGAAATGTGTCACATGAAACGTTTGTATCTGCATATCTTTTTGGACATTCCAGACAAAAAAAGCACTCGCGACTCTCAGGATGGGCATGGACACTGGCTGAGATGGTCCAGGGCATTTATCGTTAAAACGACTGAAGAAGCTTACGGGAAAAATTAAATCTTTAGATTTATGTTGGGAAGTTGGCGACGAAAAGTGCACAATTGGCGGGTATCTTTCTTTTCTTTATTCTGAATTTAACACGTAATCGACAACAACGTGATGAGAAACAGCCTGACTTATTAAGTCCCTGATATTTTCCTCTCACGGATGAAAAGAATTAGCCGTCGCGGCAATAGCGATGTGTGACGCAACGTCATATTAGAGCAATTGAAGAGTATTGAATCGATTTTTTTATGGTCATGGGCAGTAAGAAGTATTGATGTTCAGACTCTCGGTGACGATAGCCAAATACCTTTCCTGTTGCCATATATAGTGTGAACTCAGTTCATTTCCGTATATCTCTGACACGTTTCTAAAAAAAGTAAATAAAATGGATAGATAGAAAACAGATTTATATTTCTTCAGTGTTGTTCCTGAAAAATAATTTATATCACATGTTTTAGTTTTTGTCATAAGATTCTCGAATTGAGAAGAGTACCGGAAAGCAAGTCTGAAAGCTAATCTGTTTGTTTAAAAGTCCATGTCATGCTTTGTTTCATACTTTTTTTGGTTCAGTACATATAGGACTGCCTCATTTCCGCTCACTTCACCATTTTCAAGAACGACAGTGATATAAGATTGGTAAGAACACTTGAAAACTATCTGTTAGGACCGAAATTGTCCATAGTATATAAATGAAGGAAAACTTTTAATTTAAAATAATAAACAACGAAGGTGTGGAACGATTTTAAATTTTATTCAATTCAAAGCTATGTTGTTGTTGTTTTACAGTTCTCGATGCTACTCTAACCTGTGCCAGTGTATTCGTATCCAAGTAACTACTGCAACGTACATCCTTCTGAATCGGCTTACTATATGCATCTCTTGGCCTCGCTCTACGATTTTTAACCTCCACACTTCTCTCTAACATTAAACTGGTGATCCCTAGATGTCTCAGAATGTGTAGTACTAACCGATCCCTTCTTCTAGGCGGGTGGTGCAACAAATTACTTTTCTCCCCAATTCTATTCATTACCTCCTCATTAGTTACGTGATTTACCCATCTAATCTTCAGCATTCTTCAAAAGAAACACATTTAAAAAGCTTTTGTTCTCTTCTTGTCTAAATCGTTTATCCTCCATGTTTCACTTTCACACTTTCTACAAATACTTCCACGAAAACTTCCTGACATTTAAATTGATACTCGATGTTAACAAATTTCTCTTCTTCAGAAATGCTTTTCTTGTCATTGACAGTCTACATTTCTTATTCTCTCCACTTCAACCACTATCAGATATTTTACTGCCCAAATAGCAAAACTAATCTACTACTTTAAGTATCTATTTACATAATGTATTTCCCTCAGCATCACCTAATTTAAGTCGAATATATTCCATTATCCTCGTATCGTTTTTGTTGATGCTCATCTAATATCCTCCTTTCGAGAGACTGTCCATTCCATTCAACTGCTCTTCCACATCCTTTGCTGTCTCTGACAGAATTAGAATGTCATCTGCAAACCTCGAAGTTTTTATTCCTTATCCCTCAGCTTCAATTCTGACTCCTAATTATTCTTTTGTTTTCTTTACTGCCTGCTCATCATAGAGACAGAACAAGGTTGGGGATAGGCTACAACCTTGTCTCACTCCCTTATCAACCATTGCTACCTTTTCAAATTGTAGTCTTTATCTTGCTGTATTTTACCCCTTGCACCTTCACAACTTGAAAAATAGTATCCCAATCAACATTGTCCAAAGCTTTCCCTAACTCTACAAATATTATGAACGTTGGTTTGCTTCTCCTAAACGTATTTTCTACGACAATTCGTATGGTCTGTACTGCCTCTCGTGTTCCTACATTTCTCCGGAATCCAATGTGATCTCTGGCGTGATCTGCTTCTACCAGTTTTTCGTTCTCCGGTAAAGAATTCGTGTTAGTATTTTGCAGCAACGACTTATTAAACTGATGTTTCCGGAATTTTCACATCTGTCAGCACCTGCTTTCTTTGCTATTGCAATTAATATGTTCTTCTTGAAGTCTGAGGGCATTTCACCTGTCTCTTACATCTTGCTCAACGGATGGTAGAGTTTTCTCGTGGATGGCTCTACCACGGCTATAAGCAGTTCAAAATGGCTCTGAGCACTATGGGATTCAACTGCTGTGGTCATTAGTCCCCTAGAACTTAGAACTACTTAAACCTAACTAACCTAAGGACATCACACACATCCATGCCCGAGGCAGGATTCGAACCTGCGACCATAGCAGTCCCACGGTTCCGGACTGCGCGCCTAGAACCGCGAGACCACCGCGGCCGGCTATAAGCAGTTCTTCCATAATGTTGTCTACTCCCGGTACCTTGGTTCGACGTAGGTCTTTCCATGCTCTGTAAAATTCTTCACTGAGATTATAGCTCCATCTACGTACTCTTCCATATCCATAACATTACCTCAAGTGTATTTCCCTTGTTTAGACCCTCTAAATACTCCTTCCACCTTTCTGTTTTCCGTTCTTTGCTTTGAGCTGGTCTTCCATCTGAGCTCTTGATGTTCATACAGGTGATTCAATTTTCTCCAAAGGTCTATTCAGTTTTCTTCTGGGCGGCATCTGTGACACACGTAAAAAAAAAAGGGTAACCTCTCAAGATATCATGTTTCCTCTTCCTCCCGCAGTGGTAAAAGAAACTGTGGTTTGAACCTTTGATAAAATAGTTTTGGATAAGAAATCCTCGTTTCGAACTCCACTGCAGAGATTTTTTCGTATTGAACGAACTTCCAAATTGTAATTTTGCTAGAATAGTACCTAACGGAACTAATATGAATGTCTGTTGAGAAGTAAAAAGTGGTTCAAATGGCTCTGAGCACTATGGGACTCAACATCTGAGGTCATCAGTAACCCAGAACTTAGAACTACTTAAACCTAACTAACCTAAGGACATCACACACATCCATGCCCAAGGCAGGATTCCAACCTGCGACCGTAGTGGTCTCGCGGGTCTAGACTGAAGCTCCTAGAACCACTCGGCCACACCGTCCGCTGAGAAGTAATGTCTCATTATATTTTTATCGTTTTCTTAAGGTCGGTTGAGGTATTGCATGCCATGTCTGCAACTCGGTCGATTTCCCAGCTTCGCGAACGCAAGTTGCACCATGTGACGATATAGGCCTCCGAATTGTAGCGTGCAACATGATGGTGTGTAACGTAACTACTTTGGTGTAGTGTGAGACCATCAGTGTTCGTCCACACATGGAGCATTCTCTCATTCAGCATTAAAGTGCCAGACCGCACACAAACGTCGTGACAAATGCATCAATTCGATAGTTTGGTTCACCATCATTGATCATCGTCTATATTATCTCGACTTGGCACCATCCAATCTTATCTATTTCCAAACCTTTAGAAAAACACCTTCGGAGACCTTTCTTTGACACTGATGACGCAGTGCAAGCTGTAGTGACTTTGTGGCTCCGTCAAGTAAAACATCTCCAAGGAATGTATCAACTAACTGATCATTTGCTGGGAGACACACGATCGTTGCCAGAATGAGTATGTTGAGAAATAAATATATAGACATGAAGAATAAAGATGATGAGTCGTAATGAAGATTGGTTTATATAAAAAGATAAAGAATGTGGAGGTCTTACTGTTCAGCATGCGTTTGGTACAATACGTGTTAGGAACAATGTAGAACCCCTATATTGCAACATAGGCAAATTATTGAATGTTTGGCTCTCTTGTCGTTCGTAGCACCTGTAACCTGAAAAGTTTAGGTGATGTTGATGATTGCTGGTAAGAAGAACAGTTTCATTTTGACATGGTAAGAGGCACATGTGAATTGTGGCATTGATTGTATAAATATTTATTGAGCATGTGTTGCCTTTCTTATGTTAGAGTAAGTTAAGCCTCAGTGGGCCAGGCTTGAAAATGAACGTGTAAGGTTAGAATGTAGTCGCCTAATAGAAATACTGAAATGTTGACACAAACGTTAGTAAACGTTTTAAGAAGTGTTATGAATGTATCATCATGCGTGACTGTGGTGTGACAACTAGTGTAACGGTACAACTCTGGGTCATTAAACAATGTAGTTCTCTGTAATAGCATTTAGGTGTGAGCAATGTTTAATACAACGAATCCCCGAATATGCCGGAGATGGTGACACACTGACCATGAAAACACTGTTGCTCCAATTGTATATCAGTCAGAGGGCCCCTATGAAATAATTGTACACGGTAATATGAATAACTACCTAAAATCCTGTATGGGTATCCGTGCACTTAAAGAGATATGAATCCTGCTGAGATGCGAGACATATGGATGAGGAATGGTGATGAGGGATTTTATACCTAATCAATCAAAGAAATCCATTTTTCGGTATTAATTTCATTTACTTTCTCGGTAAACAAAGTTGCTTTCATTATTTGGAAGCTTTTTTATTAATGTAGACAAACTGTGGATGTTGTTGAAGAAATGGGTTATAGATAAGTGCAAGTGTAAGCAATAATACTGAACTGACCGAGAGGGAAAAGGAAGGATCAATGTCTAACGCCCCATCAACATCGAAGTCGTTAGACATGACTGAGAGAGAGAAACGTTTCCTCAAATCGCTCCCTATTGCATTTAATTCATTAAATGAAACTATCAAATACGGTTACAGAGACATTACGAAACACTTTTTCTTCTCGAGTGACAGTAACATTAAGACAAAATATATATAACAATAGGTGTTGCAAATCATTATATTCAGATTTTTTTGTAAGTCACAGAATGAAGTGTGGCAGAGGATATGTTACATACTGTAACTCCCCATTAAATCGAATCTCCCTAATTTCACTATCTTGGACAATATGCGACAATTTTTTAGAAGTTATAATCTTCTTCGTTCCTAAATGTGCAATCGAGGAATGTTGTAACGTTATCTAAAATGCATAACGCCGTTTCCAAATAGGAATTCCCATCGTGTAACCTTTAGTAATTCTGTTACACTCTCAGGATGATTACATAATTCCATGAGGAAGAACGAAGCTTTTCTCTGAATCTTTTCTCCCTGTCCTTTTACTTTAGCCTCTAGAGGGTCTTAGATCACTCAACAACACTCAAAATTTCGTGAGAGGATATCGTATTTAATGCATCCTGTTTCATCCTAACGGTTTCTCATACGTGTACTAAGGTAATAGAAGTCATGGGGTAGCGACAAGCCGATATGCACATGGCGGTAATATAGCGTACACAATACATAAAAAGCAGTGCATTGGCATAGCTGTCATTTGTACTCATGTGATTCATGTGAAACGATTACCGGTGTAATTATGGTCGCAAGACGGGAATCAACCGACTTTGAACGCGAGGTTAGACACGTGGCATATATTGGAGAATTTAATATTTCGAGATGCACAAAGTCAAGAGTGTGCCGACAATACCAAATTTCACGTATTTCCTCTCACCACGGGCAACACAGTGAGCAAAACTCTCCAAAGGTCTCCACTTTGTGATCGAGAACAGCGGCGTTTGTGTAGAGTTGTTGGTGCTAACAGACAAGCAACACTACGAGAAATAACCGCAGAAATCAATGTTGGACGATCGATGAACGTATATATTAGGACCGTGTTTCGAAATCTGGTGTGTATGTATTTCCTAAAAGAAATGACGGGAAACTAATAGGAAGCCTCTCCTGGGCACGTGGCCATATCGATTGGACCCTATACGTCTGGGAAACTATGACCAGGTCAGAGAAACCCCAATTTCAGTGACGAAAGCTGATGACAGAATTCGAGTGCGGCACAGACCCCACGAAGTCATGGTCCCAACTTGCCAACAAGTCACCGTGGAACCTGGTGGTGCCTGCATAATGATGCAGGCTGTGTTTACATGGTACCGACTGTGTCCACTGGTTCATCTGAACCGATGGTTTACTGGAAATTGTTCGTTTACTTGCAAATGATCTGTAGCCATTTATTGACTTTATATTTGCAAACATCTACCTGGCCCAGCTGTTTGCGATTGGTTTGAAGAATATTCCGAACAAATCGAGTCAAAAATTTGGTCATCAAGTTTGCCCAACATGAATCGCATCGAACATTTATGGGAGATAATCGAGAGGTCAGATCGTGTTGAAAATCCTGGAACGGCAAAACTTTCGCAGTTGTGAACGGCAATAGTGGCAGCAAGCACAGTATTTCTGCAGGGGACTTCCGACTTGTTGACCCCATGCCACGTCGAGATGCTGCACAACGTTGGTGAAGAAGGTCCGACACGATGTTACAAAGTGTCCCACAGCCTGGAACTTGCCGACGTGTAATTCGAGCCTGAGCAATGTATTTTTCCAGGAATATGAGTCATGACGTCGTATATAAGTGTGCAGATATCAGAGGCATTATTCAACGCATTCGCTAGACACATAAGCGAGGCCCACGAGAAAGAAAAGCTGCGGCACGTACGTCACTTAGGTAGTCCTGAACTCGCTCGCTCGCTCAGCACAGCAGACAAAATGCGTTTCTAAGCGTGTTAACTCGCAGTTGGGCGTGTAAGTACTAACGAGAATTGCACGTTCCACTGGAATCTGCTTTTATGATGTCTTACTGATAAACAGTACTACAATAAAATGTAACGCACAATCAATATTCGATATAAATGGAATAACGGCTTGTTTATACACTCTTGGAAATGGAAAAAAGAACACATTGACACCGGTGTGTCAGACCCACCATACTTGCTCCGGACACTGCGAGAGGGCTGTACAAGCAATGATCACACGCACGGCACAACGGTCACACCAGGAACAGAGGAGTTGGCCGTCGAATGGCGGTAACTGCGCAGCATTTGTGCACCGCCGCCGTCAGTGTCAGCCAGTTTGCGTGGCATACGGAGCTTCATCGCAGACTTTAATACTGGTAGCATGCCGCGACAGCGTGGACGTGAACCGTATGTGCAGTTGACGGACTTTGAGCGAGGGCGTCTAGTGGGCATGCGGGAGGCCGGGTGGACGTACCGCCGAATTGCTCAACACGTGGGGCGTGAGGTCTCCACAGTACATTGATGTTGTCGCCAGTGGTCGGCGGAAGGTGCGCGTGCCCGCCGACCTGGGACCGGACCACAGCGATGCACTGATGCACGCCAAGACCGTAGGATCCTACGCAGTGCCGTAGGGGACCGCACCGCCACTTCCCAGCAAATTAGGGACACTGTTGCTCCTGGGGTATCGGCGAGGACCATTCGCAGCCGTCTCCATGAAGCTGGGCTACGGTCCCGCACACCTTTAGGCCGTCTTCCGCTCACGCCCCAACATCGTGCAGCCCGCCTCCAGTGGTGTCGCGACAGGCGTGAATGGAGGGACGAATGGAGACGTGTCGTCTTCAGCGATGAGAGTCGCTTCTGCCTTAGTGCCAATGATGGTCGTATGCGTGTTTGGCGCCGTGCAGGTCAGCGCCACATACGACCATGGCACACAGGGCCAACACCCGGCATCATGGTGTGGGGAGCGATCTCCTACACTGGCCGTACACCTCTGGTGATCGTCGAGGGGACACTGAATAGTGCACGGTACATCCAAACCGTCATCGAACCCATCGTTGTACCATTCCTAGACCGGCAAGGGAACTTGCTGTTCCAACAGGACAATGCACGTCCGCATGTATCCCGTGCCACCCAACGTGCTCTAGAAGGTGTAAGTCAACTACCCTGGCCAGCAAGATCTCCGGATCTGTCCCCCATTGAGCATGTTTGGGGCTGGATGAAGCGTCGTCTCACGCGGTCTGCACGTCCAGCACGAACGCTGGTCCAACTGAGGCGCCAGGTGGAAATGGCATGGCAAGCCGTTCCACAGGACTACATACAGCATCTCTACGATCGTCTCCATGGGAGAATAGCAGCCTGCATTGCAGCGTAAGGTGGATATACACTGTACTAGTGCCGACATTGTGCATGCTCTGTTGCCTGTGTCTATGTGCCTGTGGTTCTGTCAGTGTGATCATGTGATGTATCTGACCCCAGGAATGTGTCAATAAAGTTTCCCCTTCCTGGGACAATGAATTCCCGGTGTTCTTATTTCAATTTCTAGGAGTGTAGCATTTAGTCTCTTCTGCTTAACAGTATTCATTACGTGCTGGCAGAGGTGCCTTGTGTAACTGATTATCATTTGAGCATGATTTGATTTTATTGCACGCCATTACCACTGTAACAAATTATAGGTAGTCCCATTTACTTCCATCATTGTAGTACTAATAAGAGTAAGATTCCATAATATCGGAATCCAGTAGAAGATTCAGTTTTCGTTTGTACGGATACGCCTAGTTTTGAGTTAACAGGTACAGAAACGTAGTTTGTCTGCTGATTTAAGCGAGCGAGTGAGCGCAGGACTATCTTCGTGATGTACGTGCTGCGTCCTGTCTTTGTCGTAGACCTCGGACATAAGATAGTGACGTCATAGCCGATACTGCTGGCAGAGATTTTGTCGTTGTTTAATCTCTGGCAAAACAGTGGGAACCATCGCGAGTTAATGTTAGTAACCGCTAGGTCGCAGGTTCGAATCCTGCCTCGGGCATGGATGTGTGTGATCTCCTTATGTTAGTTAGGTTTAAGTAGTTCTAAGCTCTAGGGGACTTAGATGTTAAATCCCATAGTTCTCAGAACCATTTGAACCATTTTATGAGCACGGTCAGGTCAGCTCAAAAACGAGTGTCGATTCACAGAAAACTGTTTTTAGTATGTAGATTAAGGGAGTACCCTATCCAAGCAAACCCTTCAATGTAAACGATTTGCTTCCGCAAGATAGTAACTGTCGTCAAACGCATCCACCCAGTGTTACACACCAGGTGAGGCATCACTGAGACAGCAATTTTTTCCTCCCATCAAATTCTATTTAGTCTTTGTTAAAGTAGTGGCTATACACACTACTTTGTCGGCCGTCATGCGGTTTCAGACGGTGTGTGACGTATGAGGAAGGCTCGTTCTAGAGAGCAGCGCGGTCCCTAAGCATGGCGACAGCTGTGCCCGGACGCCAGCACCGCACCTGGACAGGACACGGTGTTTAATTAACCAGGTCCTTGTTCACAGGAAACAAGCGAGGTGCGCCACCAGGGCACTGTGTGATCGCGTGCCGAGGGTGCACCCTGCTCCCTCTCCACTCCTCCCTCTCCCCCCTCTCATCACCCCCCTCCCCCTCCCCTCTCTCTCCCATTCTCTGCGTGTGAGGGCACACCCTTGGGACACAGCTTGCTTGCTCAAACCCTGCCCGCCATCTGGAGCTGTTTGATGTGGCTCCACATGGGTTACGTAGGCCTTGTGTCACCAAACGAAACATTTAGTACTTCAAGCCAAGATCCATCCGTCTGTTGCCGGGAGTATATACGCGTTGATCGTGTTTATACACCATCACGAAAGATAACTCTGCTGCATTTGCAGTTAACTAGAGAGCAGTTCTGTGTTTGTGTTTTTAGATGTACGACGAGCTCCGATAGAAATATAAGATACGAGTGATGTAACCACGTTTAGACCTTTTACAACGCAGTACATAAGCAATTAACTTCAGCATGTGCTGCATAAACAAATCACTTATAAAAATATTAAGACGCAGTTACAGCGGAAATTCATGTCGCTTTTGTGATGTAAAAATCCTACTATTGTTGAAGGAGAAAAAGCTTTTTTCCCTCCAGCACTTCTCGTTTTGTTGAAATAAAACATAATCATTGGTTCGTAATGAGAAATAGTTGCAAAATCTCTTTCATTTTCGATCGGAACACACTTCGCTATAAAATATGTTTATTTACTTGCAGTATTTAATGCTTGATTTTTCTCCACATCAGGAAACTCCGTGTGCTTTGATTTTTTTTAGCTTTTCTTCCTTTGGCACTGTTAATGTTGACGTAATCCCTTACTGTTTTGCAGAATTTATATCAAACAGATAACAGAGTAACACCATTACCGTATATTTCTCTCTGCGTTATATACCTATTATGTTTTTTGTCCTGTCACCGAATTTACCGTACTACTTTCTTTCATCTAAAAATATTCTCTCTCTGTGTCTCTATCTCTCTCTGACATTCATCATATGTTTGTTACGTCGTTTAGTCATGTTTGTTATGTCGTTTAGTCATGCTACTCTGTACTTATTTAACGTTTAAGAAAAATGAATGTGTTGTGTTCTACAGGCAAAGGGAAGGTTTTCCTTTTTCGAATATCATTAATATTTTAATGTGAAATTATTGTTGTAAGCAACTGCTTGCCCTTTTCTTGTGATTTTCTGCCTGTACCAGTGTATGTTGGTCTGATTCGGTTTGCTGATTTCATCAGACGTTTGTTTTTATTCTGCTAAGTTCGAACGCCCTATCCTGGCAATATTAAATTTAGTGATTTGGCTTCCCTGCATTTCAGAAACCGCTGTAGCTACTGATACGAAACTTTTACAGGGCATTAAACGGTATGCTCTGAGTCTACTGAACTACAATAATGGCATGTCAGCCACAGATTTGGGAAATACAATTTTTTAATTACATGTTAAAATTTTCGTGTACTTTTTTGTACGTCATCTTAAATAATTTTAATTAGACATAACATTTTGCTTTTATGTTAGTTCAGTAGAGTCAGGATATGTATGTTATTGTTTCCTAAAATCTGAATACCCTAGGGGAAGTGGGGTCTGAGATTTAGGAGAAAATGCAATAGAAAATGTAAAATTTCAGGAATGGCTTGTAAAGTTTCATATGACTGCAACTCAATATTTGCTTAATTTCTTATTTTTAGTCACTCAGTAGCACCCTGCAACATACTGTACATCATTCTCTTGGTCTGTTATCAAGTTTTTTCTTCTTTTCATCTTTATGGCCTCCTTAGTGGTTAACTGTGGTGCATATTCTGTTTTATCAATGCGAGACTTAACCATCCGTTCAAATTCTCTGATAAATATTGCTGTAGCAGTGCACCCTGCAAATGTTGCCATCATTAAAAACAATAACAGCATCACTGACCCCTCACTTTGGCGTCTTCATTTCCACAAAAACATTTTTTGGTAAACGAGTCCATATAAGATTGTTGAACGACTAATTGGGATTCTGAGTCTGACCATGCAGTCACTTGCTCAGTTCTGGATTTGCCAGGTCTCTGTAAATAGATTTGTTGATATCCACAACTGCTGCTGGGATGGAATATTTATAGCTGTATGAACTGTTTGAATGCTGGGCATTGCGGTAATAGAACCATGAATGAGGTCCAAGAGGGCAAAGGTGGTGTACTGATTTTTCATCAGTTGACAGCCTGTGGAAGAAGGTGGCCCATTCTGCCAGCTTCATTTTTAACAAATCCTGAGTATTATTTCTAATGGCTATGCCATACCACTGCTGTATTTCATCAATCATTTTCTCTGTCAGCCTGCCTTTTATGGTTTTACATTAAGAAAGTTTGTTGCCTCTCAAACTTTGTTTCAACTTCCTCAACCTGGTGCCCATCCCCTTCTGGACATGACCAGCACATTGCTTTACAACACAGCAATCGACAGCCTTTTTATATAACAAATAACCGATTTTATTAGATCTTGAAGAAATGCACGAAAACGTTTTAACATTTATAACAGGTCTAGACTATATTTTAAAAAATGAAATAAAGTACTTTCCATGTGAGTTTATAAGTGAGATATATATATATATATATATACCATTTTTTTCGGAAAACTATACATTATATCATGAGATAAATATCCTAAAATATGAAAAAAATTCTTTCCATTCTAACTCACCTTACGTTTAGCTACCAGTATTTCTATGTATCTATTTTTAAAAATATCGGTTTTTAATGGCTAGTTGTATCTGATAACAGGAACTGCTTA
The DNA here is from genome assembly GCF_023897955.1 of Schistocerca gregaria. Classification (NCBI taxonomy): domain Eukaryota; kingdom Metazoa; phylum Arthropoda; class Insecta; order Orthoptera; family Acrididae; genus Schistocerca; species Schistocerca gregaria. The sequence continues at coordinate 168,555,750 of NC_064925.1, read as the reverse complement.
GGGGTATCTTGCTTAGTATCTTTAACCATTATCAGACTAGTGGCTGTTTTAATGTTGTATTTATCTTTGTGTCTGTTGTAGAAGATTTTCTGTACATGTCAGAGTTATGGTTGTGATTGTCTTTTCATTTGATTATATCTAGAAAGTAGAGTGTTTGATCGTTCTTCTTTTGTTGTAAACTGTAAGTTCCTGTTAATAGAAGTTATAAGTTTGTATAATCATTGTACTTTATTCTGAGTTTCATCTGCCATGAATACTATGGCATCTATGTACATGTACCTATAGATTATGTTGCAGAGTTTCTGTCATTAGATATTCAACAATTAATTTTTCTACACCATTCCTGAAGCTGTAGGTCAGTGTTATTAAAGTAGATGAAACCATGCCTAAAGCTTGTCTTGTATCTAGCATACCGGATTGATTTCAAACTACTTTTGTTGTGCCAGTAACTGTAATGACTTTATTATTTCATCTCCAAGTTACGTGTTTTTTGGTTTCCCTCAGTTAATGTAATACATGCCTTAACCAGGGTGCAATTGTTCATACTTTCTACACCAGAGGTGAGTAGGGTCACGTGTATGGGATTTTTATCTGTCTTATGTGTTCCGTTACCTTAGTGGTATTTTTTAATGTCTTTTCATTATCTAGTTTATAGTATTGGCTGAGCTGTGATCGGATTTGTTTTGTTAATATGTACTCGGGAACTGCTCTGAAATTCCTTATCAGGCAGACAGAAATTTTGCGCTGGCGTCTCATGAAAGGTGCCTAAAGATATAGTTACAAAAGTCTATGTTTCTCTTTGAGTGTAAGAGCTCGTTTTTGAGTGTGTTTTAAATCTGTAATCACAATAATGTCGTCATTTTTGTTTCCGTGGTTAGAATATATTCAAGTTCTATAACGAGATCTTCTACTTGTTCATTTACTGGTGACAATACATTGCGTTTGGAACCTTTTTCTACGAGATGCTGTTTGCGGCTCCTTTCCGCTGTCGTAAGTACTGCGTACAAAAAAATTAACCATTATAGTTGCGCGTCCCTAAACTAAAACCAAAACCAGACAGATACCAATACACTGGTACCTTGCAGCTCAATTGAAGGGAAGCAAAGAAATAACGTTGGGATAACTGCCAAGACCTTTGACTCAAGATATAAATAGCACATCAGATCATGGAAGTACGTTACAAATCATTCTATATTTGTAAATCACTCTGAATAAGAATACCATGCGCCAAAGCTATGAACATCTCAAAAATAACTAAAGACTTACATTCCTCCCGTGTCAAGAAATATTTCATACACACAAAATATTGGCACAGAATTAAAAGCTACTCACTGAGAGAATAGTTTATAAAAAAAAATTATTACCTCTCCCACCCTTTCATTTAACTTCGTGCTCCTTTGCCATTTTCCTCTAACACACTCTTCATTCCACTACATTGCTTTCACTGTTCAGTCCTTCCCCAAGCCCTCCTGCCATCTACCCACCATTTAAACTGCCAAGCCATTACCACGCCTCAATTTCTCCTACATATTAAATAAATATATAATAACATAACTAAACGACATAACACTCGTACGACTAATAAAAGATAAAGAGAAAATATTTAGACCACAGAAAACAATTACGGTGATGTTCGTAACACTACTCAAAACACACAAGGCGCAGGTAACTAGAGATGCAGCCATACAGTAGTGATGCATAGATGTCTGTCACATCAAAAAATGCGTAATTCGGCTAATCAGTATGGGGTTAGGCCAAAATCAACTACGATGAAATGAGGAATAATAGAAAAACGTGCAAGCAGACGGTATTTCCTGACTGATTGAAATCCACGCTTGAAATACCAAAAATAAAAACACTATCGTTGCTAACAAATCTCTTTGACGCTAGAAAGAACTTCTCATTGTATTCCACTTACTGCGTCTTATTTCTATCAAACGAAGAGCGACTGATGGACAACACGCTTTTTTCCTTGTAGTTCAGAGGAAGAAGTAAAATACCTACAGCAATTGCAAAGCAGCTATGGATACAGAGGCCACACAAGTGGAGAATTTAAAAACTTTGCTACTTGTCATCTTAATTATTTGTGTTTCACTCTACAGTATCTGTTCTTCCAGACCGTATGCCAAAATATAAACAAGTATTATTCGCTTTAACTGGAGAAGGTGAGTTTATTTGCAGATATACCTACATTTACTAACTCTTACCAAAATCTATACTGAAATAAAAGAGGTCTACGGTTTCTCACTTTATATAATCCTTCGCCGAAATACGACCGTCAAAGAATTGCAAACTCTACGTTTACGTCCGGTATAACCTGATAGTTGGACAAAAAACCATCTCTCTCCCTCTGTTCGTCTAGTCGATGCCGACTTTCCATAACGCCATGTGCTAAAGCAAGCACATTTCTCCAGCTCTGCAGTTTCTCGCACAGTCTTTCAAAGTTCGAATCCGTAAGCACTATAAAGCCACCTATTAATCTCATCTTTTGCCTCCATCTTCTCCTCCAGATGCAGAGAGCGTCAAACGAGAGTGTCCTTTTACAAAAAATTTTTGTTGTTACATTTTTGAATTGTGGAAAAAGCATAACAAATTACCTTGTGGTATAGAAACTAATGCTGCCATCAATGAATAAAGTATATCTGTATTACTAATATGCCTATGAAGCGCATGTCGTTCCATATTTTATTTTGAAATTCAGTAGTCATTTGACAACAGACTAAGAATCCAAAAATGAGTTAGTTGTCAATTAAATGATAGTAGCAAAACATGGAATAAATGTTTCATTTGTTACACACTTGTCATTACGAAATTATGAGTCGACCACCAATTGAGAATGCAGTTAACATTACACTCCTTCACAGATTTGCATTCCATGGGTTCCGAACAAGCAACATGAACAAAACTAATATGTATTACTAAGTAGTTATCGTTTTACCATTGGGTTAATAAACAGAGTACCACTGCAGCCCCTAAAAAAGAATTTACTAAGTGCATGACTGATTGAAGCAAGGTAGCAGGACCGGGTGAATGGTTAAGAGGGAGGAAAGGGGGGAGGGCGCCGAGTGTTGCAAGCGTCTTAGTAGTCACGTTTCACAATGCATTGTATGTTCCTGCAAGTAGGGAAGAGAGAGAGCACATGACGAGAAACTACGACGGGCAGGCACGTAGCCCCTACCCGTCGACTCACTCAAACCTCAGAATCCTTTTAACTTAGTACAATACGAGGTTGTGGACTTGCATCTTAATCTCCGCAACACAATTGTGCACAGATGAAATATCTAGATACTTCCATCACTCATTTAGTTTTAGTCATTTTTCAGCAAATGTGATACTCATCTTGCCTAAGGCTTTATCACAGTGAATTCATTATTCTTTTGTTGGTATGTGTTTGAGGAAATAGTATTTCGAGGTGACTTTCGAGGTATAATTTACATTTTCTGGAATTTTTCACGTCTGTTATAGGGAGAGATGGAAAGGGACCACCACAGATCTATTGTAACACTGAAGTGAGACACAACAACACGGAAAGCTGCATGAAAAATTAAAATGCTATTATATCTAAAAGAAGTTAAAACTACAGTGAGGATAATTATGTTAGATTCCGAAAGCAAGATCTTACCTACGTAACATCCAAATTACTCCAAACAGTTTGGTCCTGTGCGAAAGCGACTCAACGGAACAACGTCTTCTGCGAGATGTTCATTGATCATGAGGACATCGAAACGGGATATGATAAAATGGAGAATGTAAGGCTAATTTTCATCTGCCGAAAGTGCTTTGCCGAGGAAGACTTCAAAGCAGTTCCGAAGAGCGGTACGTGCTTTCGATTATGACACATATGTGAAGATGACTGATTTACAAGCACGTGAACGTGGAACTGAAATTCTCACCAAGTTTTGATACTCGAAATTTTCCCGACGTAGAGAGTATTGCATGCAGTTTTGAGATTGCAGTCGGATTACCTTGACTTCTTCTCACGATATTTCGGCTGAGAACCATTCAGCCATCTTTAGATGACCTAAGTTGGGAAATTAAAGAATCCTAAAGAAAATGTGATACAAGTATAGCAAATACTTTCTTCTTGCGTATGCGAGTATTCTTGAAAATACAAAAAATTATCAGTTGGCACCAACACCGTTTAATCAATGAACTGAAACGCTGGTTAAGTTGTACTTTGAAGAAGTCCATAGGTATAAGACTTCTATCCTTTGGTTATCATTTATTTCTCTACTCCGATTCGGTTCGCCACGATTTCTTCTCCGTAATGTACTAGTAGCAATTTCATCCAACTTACTCAAATGTTTGATATCTCAATCCTAAGCCCTGTCTTCCACCACAGTACGCAAATTACATCTTCATGTCTTAACTCGAGTGATCTCAATCTGTCGCTGCTTCTACTTAGTGGTTTCCAGCTAATTCTCAGGAGAAGCTCACCGTTTCTTATCAGTACTTCCAATGTTCAGCATCGTTCTGTAACACCGCATCTCCAACGCTTCGATTTTCTTTTATTGTTTTCCCACAGTCCGTGATTGAATACCACAAACCTCATTCCTGAAAAACATTTTCCCCAAGTGAAGCCCGATGTCTGGTACTAGCAGATGTCGTTAAAGGAGGAATTGCGTTTTTACTTGTGCTACTGTTATACTCTCAATGATTTGTCCGTCAAGCGTGGTCTTGTTCTCAAGGCAGCAGATATCTCGACTTTGTGTGCTATATAGTAGTGTGCTATAGTAGTTAATCACTAATATTATTTCTGTAACCCCTCGTTACTTTGTCCTTCTTTCTGTCTGTTCTCAGTCCACACTAGGAGGTCATTAGACTGTTCATTTCATCCAAGATTTCGTACCATTCTCCTTGATTCTCTGAGAATAGGATTATCATCACTGCCTACTTTAACCTTGAATTTTAATCACAGCCGTGATGCTTTTTTTCACTTCCGTCACTGATTCTTCGATGTACAGGTTGAACAGTAGGGGATAATGACAGCAGGCTTGTATTAAACTCTTTTAAAAGGCTCACTTGATTCTTGGCGTTATTTCATAATTGTTTGTTCTAGGTTTTTGTTTATACTGAATGTTTGTTGTCTTTCACTATAGCTTTCACTTTTCTTGAGAATTTCTAACATATTGCAGCATTTTACGTTGCCAACCACTTAGTCTATGTCGACAAGTTTTCTTGAATAGTGATCATTCCTTCCTACTTAATCACAAGCAATATCAGAACCGCCACTCTGGAGGATTTACCTTTCCTAAACCCACAATGATTGTCATTCAATAGATCCTCCTACTTTTCCGACCTTCCGTGTATTATTCTTGTCAGCAAGTTAGATGTATGAGCTGTTAACTGAATAGTGTGATAGTCAGCACTAACCCACCCGTGCTGTCGGTGGGTTTGCGTGGAGCATATTATTCGAAATTCTCTTGGGAAGTCTCTTGTCTTACAGATTCTATGCATCTTCTTAACTATTAATATTTTTACCATTGACTATTAATTTTTTTTTATAAATTCCGAAGAAATGTTTTTAACAAGTCTCTCAAAGCTTGGTTAAAGTAATGTTGGGTCTCTTATCTTTCCAGCCGTCGTGAATTTCTTCTGTATCACGTTGTCAACAATTCTACCTCCCACCCCTTCAGTGCACTCTTTCCTCCTACCTGCCCTTTCCTCTGCGTTTAATACTGAAACTAACCTTCACCTGATAGCGTCCATACCTCTGCTTCTAGTTTCATCTTAGTTTGGCTTTCATACACTACTGGCCATTAAAATTGCTACACCATGAAGAAATGCATGTGATAAACGGGTATTCATTGAACAAATATATTAAACTAGAACTGACATGAGATTAGATTTTCACGCTATTGGGGTGCACAGATCCTGAGAAACCAGTACCCAGAACAATCACCTCTGGCCACAATAACGGCCTTGATACGCCTGGGCAGTGAGTCAAAAAGAGCTTGGATAGCTTGTACAGGTACAGCTGCCTATACAGCTTCAACACGATACCACAGTTAATCAGGAGTAGTGACTGGCGTTTAGTGACGAGCCAGTTGCTCGGCCACCATTGACCAGACGTTTTCATTTGGTGAGAGATCTAGAGAATGTGCTGGCCAGGGCAACAGTCAAACATTTTCTGTATCCAGAAAGGCCCGTACAGGACCTGCAACATGTGGTCGTGCATTATTCTGCTGAAATGTAGGGTTTCACAGGGTTCGAATGAAGGTTGGAGACAGGGGTCGTAACACATCTGCAATGTAACGTCCACTGTTCAAACTGTCGTCAATGCGAACAAGAGATGATCGAGACAGGTAAACAATGGCATCCCATACCATCACGCCAGGTGATACGCTAGTAAGGCCATGACGAATACAAGCTTCCAATGTGCGTTTAACGCGATGTCGCCAAACACGGATGCGGCCGTCAAGGTGCTGTAAACAGAACCTTGACTTATCCAAAAATATTTCGTTTTGCCGTTCGTGCACCCAGGTTCGTCGTTGAGTACACCATTGCAAGCGCTATTCTCTGTGGTGCAGCGTCAAGGGTAACCGCAGCCATGGTCTCCGAGCTGATAGCCCATGCTGCTGTAAACGTTTTCGAACTGTTCGTGCAGATGGTTGTTGTCTCGCTAACGTCCCCATCTGTCGACTCAGGGATAAAGACGTGGTTGCGCGATCCGTTACAGCCATGCGGATAAGATACCTGTCATCTCAACTGCCAGTGATACGAGGCCGTTGGTATCCAGCACGGCGTTCCGTATTACACTCCTGACCCCACCGAATCACTATTCTGCTAACAGTCATTGGATCTCGACCAACGCGAGAGAGAGGGCTGTACAAGCAATGATCACACGCACGGCACAGCAGACACACCAGGAACCGCGGTGTTGGCCGTCGAATGGCGCTAGCTGCGCAGCATTTGTGCACCACTGCCGTCAGTGTCAGCCAGTTTGCCGTGGCATACGGAGCTCCATCGCAGTCTTTAACACTGGTAGCATGCCACGACAGCGTGGACGTGAACCGTATGTGTAGTTGACGGACTTTGAGCGAGGGCGTCTAGTGGGCATGCGGGAGGCCGGGTGGACGTACCGCCGAATTGCTCAACACGTGGGGCGTGAGGTCTCCACAGTACATCGATGTTGTCGCCAGTGGTCGGCGGATGGTGCAGGTGCCCGTCGACCTGGGACCGGACCGCAGCCACGCACGGATGCACGCCAAGACCGTAGGATCCTACGCAGTGCCGTAGGGGACCGCACCGCCACTTCCCAGCAAATTAGGGACACTGTTGCTCCTGGGGTATCGGCGAGGACTATTCGCAACCGTCTCCATGAAGCTGGGCTACGGTCCCGCACACCGTTAGGCCGTCTTCCGCTCACGCCCCAACATCGTGCAGCCCGCCTCCAGTGGTGTCGCGACAGGCGTGAATGGAGGGACGAATGGAGACGTGTCGTCTTCAGCGATGAGAGTCGCTTCTGCCTTGGTGCCAATGATGGTCGTATGTGTGTTTGGCGCCGTGCAGGTCAGCGCCACAATCAGGAGTGCATACGACCGAGGCACACAGGGCCAACACCCGGCATCACGGTGTGGGGAGCGATCTCCTACACTGGCCGTACACCTCTGGTGATCGTCGAGGGGACACTGAATAGTGCACGGTACATCCAAACCGTCATCGAACCCATCGTTCTACCATTCCTAGACCGGCAAGGGAACTTGCTGTTCCAGCAGTACAATGCACGTCCGCATGTATCCCGTGCCACCCAACGTGCTCTAGAAGGTGTACGTCAACTACCCTGGCCAGCAAGATCTCCGGATCTGTCCCCCATTGAGCATGTTTGGGACTGGATGAAGCGTCGTCTCACGCGGTCTGCACGTCCAGCACGAACGCTGGTTCAACTGAGGCGCCAGGTGGAAATGGCATGGCTAGCCGTTCCTCAGGACTACATCCAGCATCTCTATGATCGTCTCCATGGGAGAAGAGCGGCCTGCATTGCTGCGAAAGGTGGATATTCACTGTACTAGTGCCGACATTGTGCATGCTCTGTTGCCTGTGTCTATGTGCCTGTGGTTCTGTCAGTGTGATCATGTGATGTATCTGACCCCAGGAATGTGTCAATAAAGTTTCTCCTTCCTGGGACAATGAATTCACGGTGTTCTTATTTCAATTTCCAGGAGTGTAGTTCTTGTTTACCGTGGGTCGGGTCATGAGAGGAGCGAACAATTGGCACCGAAACCAAATCGATAACATAAGGAGGTATATTAACGAATCAAAACCTGTGCATAAAAATCAAAGCGGATTTTGCAAACAGAAAGCTATCGAAACTCGGCTCCATCTGTTCGTTCGTGAGATGCACTACGTCTTGAAATTCGAAAGATATTCGATAGAACGACGCATTGTGGTTTACTGAACAAAATTCGAGTTTGCCAAACGTCAGACCAGATGTGTTGGTACGGGAATTCGTTGCAGATATATGCTACAAGTCAAATGTTATAGATCACACATGATAAAAACCATATGTATAATATTAATGTACAAAGTGTATAGACCAACAAAATAAGTCATTCAGTACAGTATGACGTAGATTTTAGCCTCAGAACAGTTGCAGAAACTCTTCGCATTAAGGAATTAAGATCTTGTAATCTTTTCGCAGATTTTGTTCTGCAACACATCTGCAAGCTATTTCATAGGTATTCAAAATTAGTTTGTGTCTCTTTCCTGTCTTCCCTGACAAGTTTATGCCATAAGAGTTTAACTGTATTTAATTCAGGTCATTGGTTTTGCCAGATCGTGTACTTCAGTTCCCCACATTTCCTTTTTCTGTCAGACACCCTCTGCACAACTCATAATGTTTAGGATCACATTCCTTCTGCAGAACAAACCCACGACTACTAGGTCTCTTGCCTGATGAAGCTACATTGATCTGTATCCTGTCATATCACCCCATCCTAAATTTGTTATTCATTCTCATTAAATCACCGACTTTAGCTTCCGCAAAACATTTCCACACCATCACCGCTCCATCATCACGCTTCAACGTTGGCATCACGTAAAGATTCTTCATACGTTCTCCACGAAGTCGAGAAAAAAAATGGTTAAAAGGGCTCTGAGCACTATGGCACTATACTTGTGAGGTAATGAGTCCCTTAGAACCTAGAACTACTTAAACCTAACTAAGGACACATCCATGCCCGAGGCAGGATTCGAACCTGCGAGCGTAGCGGTCGCTCGGCTCCAGACTGTAGCGCCTAGATCCACTCGGCCACCCCGGCCGGCCAACAAACAAACATTCGACGAATTTTTCCAAATAAGCTGACCTTTGTTGCTACTGCCCTACTATAAAAAATGTTAAAATGTGTGAGAATTGCCAAGGGACCAAAATGCTGAGGTCATCGGTCCCTAGACTTAAACAATACTTAAACTAACTTACGCTAAGGACTATACCCCCACCCAAGCCCGAGGAAGGACTCAAACCTCCATCGGGAGGGCCCGCACAATTCGTGACATGGCGTCTCTAACCACGGTGCTATAACAGTGTTTTTGATACAGAGTTATAGTTACACCACGGGTTTTAATTCCTGTCTTCTGCTTCCGTCACATTAGGAGATAATAGGACTGGAAACTGAACAGGTATACAAATACACTGCTTGATGCATGCGATGTACTGTAAACTAATGAGAGCTGACTACTACACACACTGCTGAGGTAATGAGGCCCATTCGAATCTAACCATCTTACGTAAACACACGTCGGTGTTGTTTTCGACAGTCATCATCACTCCTCTATCATTACGAGTCGAATGCAGAACAGACGGGTTCTTACATTTTCATACTTGTTTTACAATCTGAACGGGTATATGATTGAATATTCAAAACAAAATCTTATTTTAGCCACAAACGCATGTTGTAACACGAGATCGAAAACTTTACAATGCTAGTGTAGCTCAGCATGCCTTTCTTAACACTACAAAATCGACAAACGTACAGGTAACTTAGCGTTCATCCCAAGACACTGTTATAAAGCCGCTGCTATTTACAATTTATGTTAATGACATAGCGGATAATGTAGGAAGCTCCGTGTTATTTTTGGCGATTGATGATGTTATTCTTAGGAGCCTGAAAAGCTAATAGACTGAAGCGAAATGCGGGAAGACTGGAAGAGATTTGACGATTGCTGTATTAACTGGCAGTTGCCAGTGAACCTAAGTTAAGGTAAGACATTGCACATACACTGCCGGTAAAAGGTCTTCCAGCACCTATGAAATTGTGGTTAAAGCGGTGATATCGATTTGAACAGTCTTTCATGTCCCCGTTACATAATGAAATGTGAAATACAAACATGTGAAGTCCAAATATGTTCTCTTTCTATCTGGTTGTTCGCCTTAAGGGATGGTGATGACGCCAGCCGTTGTGGACGAACGGGTCTAGACGGGTCTAGGAGGTTCAGTCCGTATCCGCGCTGCTGCTACGGTTGCAGGTTCTAATCCTGCGTCGGACGTGGATGTGTGTGATGTCCTTAGGTTAGTTAGGTTTAAGTAGATCTAAGTTGTAGGGGACTGATGACCTCAGATGTTAAGTCCAATAGCGCTCAGAGCCATTTGAATGATTTCTCGGTTGGTGATGAGTATCCACAATAACAGTGAAGTGCCTTTACTTAAGATGGTTCCATTCGAATTTGCCTCCTTGCAGCTGTCTGTGGCAGCAATCATACTGAGAATCGGACCGTACGTGCACCGAGTAAACGTCAGAGAATTCGTACTGCATCTGAATATCGCGAGGAAATAAATAGTATCTGAGGAGCTCAAATCTCTGCCTCAACAACAGAACGCCGTCTTCGTGAACAAAGTTTAAAGGGCTGCAAAGCGGCAAGAAAACCTTTATTACGTAAAATAAATAAGATGTGTACTGATACATGAAATCTGGAGGGGCCATGCAAAGATCCAAAATGTTATTTTCGAACGATACTAAGTCTGAAGTATTTGGAAGACACCATCGAATGTTTTTTCGTCCATTTCGTGGAGAACGTATTAAAAGTCAGTGTGCAACGCCGATGGTGAAGCATGGTGGAGGGCCAGTCACGTTGTAATGATGTTTTGCTGGTGACAAATGCGGTGATCTACTGATTAAACAGGACTTTAGAAGGAAGGAGATCACACCATACTGATCAATAATGCGGTCTCACTTCGCCAGGAACTTAGTGGTCGTACTTTGCTTCTGCAGCAGGACAATTATCCAAAAATGCTTCTAAATTGTACAAAGGGTGCGTCAATAGGAAATGAAAATGTGGGAAACTGTAGAATACGATTTGACTAAGTCAGTCACTTGAGTTAAATCCCATTGAACTCTTATGACATAAATATGACAGGCAGATCATGAAACTGAGTTCAACTAACTTCTATGTTATATGTAATGATTTACAAATCTGTTGAACTGCAGTATCTGCAAAAACACACATCTCCAGAATGCCAAGAGGTTGTGCAGCTCTTCTGAGGGTGAAGACTTAATACTTAAGAGACACAAATATAAATCATATTTTATTGTCCTTAACGATAGCAAGAGATAAATTCTTTTCAATCTATTTTGCTTCTCTGATGTCTTTTTACTATGAAATGACGTATAGAGTTTTCATAATGGCCGATAGAAAATTCTGATTGGTAGTGCAGCTACACGAAGGCTTCCTTTAATGTGCGATTGCGCCTCTTCCTTCACAAGATGTACTGCAGCTTACCAATGAACAAACAACATAGTTCTTAGATACTTCTCATTACACCTATACGGTTGTGAGGATTGATGGTTTACCTTACCGTAGAAGAGCAAATGTGCTGTAGCCTTGATATACCGGATCTGTAGAGTAATACAGCCTCGCTGCAGTAGTGGGATCATCCCTGCTGTCTTACCTGAAACAAAGAAAAGAAAATTTAACATTTCACGAACAGACATAGGACCGATACTTCTTTATACACTCCTGGAAATGGAAAAAAGAACACATTGACACCGGTGTGTCAGACCCACCATACTTGCCCCGGACACTGCGAGAGGGCTGTACAATCAATGATCACACGCACGGCACAGCGGACATACCAGGAACCGCGGTGTTGGCCGTCGAATGGCGCTAGCTGCGCAGCATTTGTGCACCGCCGCCGTCAGTGTCACCCAGTTTGCCGTGGCATACGGAGCTCCATCGCAGTGCTTAACACTGGTAGCATGCCGCGACAGCGTGGACGTGAACCGTATGTGTATTTGACGGACTTTGAGAGAGGGCGGATAGTGGGCATGCGGGAGGCCGGATGGACGTACCGCCGAATTGCTCAACACGTGGGGCGTGAGGTCTCCACAGTACATCGATGTTGTCGCCAGTGGTCGGCGGAAGGTGCACGTGCCCGTCGACTTGGGACCGGACCGCAGCGACGCACGGATGCACGCCAAAACCGTAGGATCCTACGGAGTGTCGTAGGGGTCCGCACCGCCACTTCCCAGCAAATTAGGGACACTGTTCCTCCTGGGGTATCAGCGAGGACCATTCGCAACCGTCTCCATGAAGCTGGGCTACGGTCCCGCACACCGTTAGGCCGTCTTCCGCTCACGCCCCAACATCGTGCAACCCGCCTCCAGTGGTGTCGCGACAGGCGTGAATGGAGGGACGAATGGAGACGTGTCGTCTTCAGCGATGAGAGTCGATTCTGCCTTGGTGACAATGATGGTCGAATGCGTGTTTGCCGCCGTGCAGGTGAGCGCCACAATCAGGACTGCATACGACCATGGCACACAGGGCAAACACCCGGCATCATGGTGTGGGGAGCGATCTTCTACACTGGCCGCACACCTCTGGTGATCGTCGAGGGGACACTGAATAGTGCACGGTACATCCAAACCGTCATCGAACCCATCGTTCTACCATTCCTAGACCGGCAAGGGAACTTGCTGTTCCAACAGGACAATGTAAGTCCGCAGGTATCCCGTGCCACCTAACGTGCTCTAGAAGGTGTAAGTCAACTAACCTGGCCAGCAAGATCTCCAGATCCGTCCCCCATTCAGCGTGTTTGGGACTGGATGAAGCGTCGTCTCACGCGGTCTGCACATCCAGCACGAACGCTGGTCCAACTGAAGCGCCAGGTGGAGATGGCATGGCAAGCCGTTCCACAGGACTACATACAGCATCTCTACGATCGTCTCCATTGGAGAATAGCAGCGTGCATTGCTGCGAAAGGTGGATATACACTGTACTAGTGCCGACATTGTGCATGCTCTGTTGCCTGTGTGTATGTGCCTATGGTTCTGTCAGTGTGATCATGTGATGTATCTGACCCCAGGAATGTGTCAATAAAGTTTCCCCTTCCTGGGACAATGAGTTCACGGTGTTCTTATTTCAGTTTCCAGAAGTGTATATAATTCATTTTCCGAGGAGTCTTGGAGTGGTTTAGGTGTTAGGAGTGGCTTCTGTATACTTACCCACAGGGTGTCCCACAACTATGGCGAAAAATTTCGATGGTTTGTGGAGGAAACAAATAGAGGATAGGAACCTGTGTCCGGGAAACTTCATCCAACGATGCTGTTGCGCGTCGATGTTATATAGTTTGCAAACGTCGTCACCCAAGGCAACACATCATCGCATTCATAGGGGACACTGCCTGTCTACGCAACAGATGGCTTCATCTTCTCCACTGGCGATTGTGGACTCAGTTGCGATCGCTAATTAGCAAAAAACATTGTGAGACATTCCGCCTATGACCTGTCAGCGCCGGCGCCGCAGTCCATAACTGCGAAGCTCTGTAGTATCTTTGGATGACGTTTCTGGACACTGGTTCCTGTCCTCGATTTGTTCGCTGCTCGAAGTTTGTCGCTAAATTCTGGGACGTCGTGTATTTATCCTTACTTTCCGAGTAAGGTACAAGCGGAAGTGGCTTTAATTGGCCTAGCGAACTGGGTACCTCATTGTACAAACTATGACTTGTCATAAAATAGAAGCACCACACAGGCCTAAACGTCTACTTAGAAACCATATAAATCATCAGGACAGTTTATATAGTACGAGGATCAGTCAAAAAGTAATGCCTCCTATTTTTTTTCCACGTTTAATTGTCAGGAAATTTAAATGCAGTTACATAGGTTGAAAACCACAACATTGAGGATCATTTTGTCATTTTTCAATGTAATCTCCGCCCATCTCTACAGTTTTGGTCCATCTTTGAACAAGGGCATGTATCCCAGCACGGTAAAAATCACAGCTCTGCTTCCTAAGCCATTGACGCACGATGTTTTGACGGCCTCCTCATCTTCAAAATGAATCCCACGATGAGCTTCTTTTAGTGGCCCGAACAGATGGAAGTCTGATGGTGCCAGGTCAGGGCTGTATGGGGGATGAGGCAAAACTTCCCATCCAGTTTTGACAATCTCGTCAGAGGTGTGACGACTGGTGTGTGGTCTTGCATTGTCATGCAAAAGAAGAACATCTGCCATTGATTTTGTTGGGCGAACTCGCTGAAGACGTGCTTTAAGTTTTTTGAGGGTTGTGACGTATTGAACAGAATTTATTGTGCATCCCTGCTCCAAAAAATCAACCAGAATCACACCCTCTGTATCCCAGAAAACTGTTGCCATAACTTTCCCTGTCGATCGCACAGTTTTGAATTTTTTCTTCCTCGGCGAGCTTGTGTAACGCCACTCCATTGACTGCCTCTTTGATTCGGGTTCAAAAAAATGCACCCATGCTTCGTCCCCGGTCACAATTTTTTTCAGAAACTCATCTCCCTCCAAACGGAAGCGCTGCAAGTGTTGGGAGGCTATTGTTTTCCTTGCCTCTTTATTCTGATCGGTTAACATTCTTGGAACCCACTGTGCACAAACTTTTGAGTACCCCAATTGTTTTATAATCGTGATCACACTGCCTTTACTAAGAGAAATAATGCGACACACTTAATCTGCAGTCACCCGACGGTCACCACGAATGATGTCATCAACTTGCTGAATGTTGTGTGGAGTCACTGCACTCACCGGCCTGCCGCTCCGCTTTTCGTCAGTCAACGGTGTTTGCCCTTCAGCTTCCTTACAACGACGAACCCATCGTCTAACAGTGCTGACATCCACTGTCACAACACCATACACCTTCTTCAGTCTTTCATGAATGCGTATGGGCGTTTCACCTTCTGCATTCAAGAATTCAATCACACAACGCTGTCTCAAACGAACATCGATGTCGGCCATCTTACAAACTTTTGCTGTGCTGCCACCTGTTGACACAGAAAGTTACTACTGCAGTGGATTGCAGTAGAAGGTTTTAGGAATGGCGCCAAATTCAAATTTTTCACTTAACTTAATTTTTTTAAGTAGAAAAAAAATGGGAGGCATTACTTTTTGACCGACCCTCGTATGTATTGCGTATGGCATCGTTGGCCTAGAGGCCCCATTCGGGGAAAATCAGCCGCCAATTGCAAGTCTTATATTATTCGACGCCACATTGACACTTGCGCGCTGGTGATGAAATTGAAGTGATGTTGAAGTCAACAAAACACCCAGTCCGCAAGCGGAGAAAATCTCCAACCCGGCCTGGAATCGAACCTGGGCCCGCTTGTATGGGAGGCAAACACGTTACGACCTTGTTTTTATTCTCATTTTGTTCGTTGTATTTGTTCGGTGCGTATGTCCCAAGACACCAGTTCACGTACAGTGTCCAGCCGTTCACTCTGTTTTTTTTTTTTTTTTTTTTTTAATTACGGAGGGCAGCTAACCGTCTGGTCAAACACGCTGAGCTATTGTGCCGGCACCCAGGTAAGCAGGTGGACTGTAGGTTGTATTGCAATTAGGTATAAGTTCATCTGATGGCACATACAACATTTCTCGTCGAACGCAGATCACCTTACCAGAATTTGCTAGCCTGCGAAGTGTAACTGGACGAAGATCTACGACCACAGACACAAAAACTACCGCCATCAGCAGTGGAAGAAATAGAGTAGATTTAATTGACGCGCTGCGGTAGTACATCCTCCACCTATCACTGTTCACTGTCCACTGTGTATATAAGATACAGTTTACAGCGAGTTGTTCTGTACTGAAACACTGTGCCTGCGACTGGCCAAATTGTTTCTATGTAGAATGCTGTTTGCCACATTTAACACAATAAAGTGGATCTTTTCCAGATGCACACTGTCGTTTCAAAGACACTACAGTTACCTTCGTTATACCTATGTTTGCCTGTGTTACTTTTGTGATTTCCCTTTTTAGAGATGTCCCTTCCACTTCAAATAAACTACTCTCTGTGGCATATACTATCTCACGATCCTCGGCGTTTGAATACTTCAAAAGCTTCTCATTGTTTCTCAGTAGCTAGACAGCACATTTCTTCCAGATAGATTTTTTCGGACAACTCTTACAAACTCAATCGACTCTTCATCATTATTAAAATGTGATCAGAGTCTTTATCTGGTCCGGGTGGGTCCTAATATCAAATATTTGATTTTTAATCTCTTTCTGACGTTGATGTAATGCACCTGGATTGACACCTCGGGTGACAATCACGACAGTCGTAACTGCCTACGAAATTTACCCTTAAATCCACACGTCGATCACAGAATCTCTCCGTTATTACTGCGCAGTCGATTTTATTGCGACCACCAGGTTCGTGGGAGAACGCACACATTAAAAGTATTTGAACATTAAATGTTGATTTAAGAATTATCGGCCGCATTCTCCGTCTATACTGTTGTTTTATATGTGTTGCCATACCGAAATGTAAACTAAGCTATCAATGTGGCGGAAGCATTGTGTATTTTGTGTGACTCCTACCCCATGAAGCTTTATTGATCAAAATGTATAGTGACGCAAAGTTGCGGGAAGAAAAGAGGGAGAGAGTGGGTAGGGTCGCAGGCAAGAGGAGAGCCTAGGTTGGCGGGTTGGACACAGCTGGAGAATAATGACGTCACATACTTTCTCGATGCAGACTTGTTAGGCCTTTCGCAATAGGTAGTACTGAAATTTCGGAGCTTGATAAACAAGTAGGATTTTAAAACAACCAGTTCTTTTTCATTCCTGGAATCAAATCGTCCAGCTATTGTTTCATTACAGGAATAACTGAAGATGTTGGGCACAGGTTGTACTCTAAGGTGAAGAGGTTGACATACGTGGGGAAGTCGTGGCGAGTCGCATCAAACCCGTCAGAAAACTGAGAATCGTAAATATACATACTAGCGACCTGCTCTCGCCTAACGACTGCAGTAATTCCTGGTACCAGCGTTCTCTTTGAGGAGAAAAACGCAGTGAGAGACTTCATTTCGCTTACATTAAACAACTCTGAATTTGTAAGACTATTCGTAAACTGGATTCCAATAAAGATATTGTGTTCCCTCTGATAACCAGTCGCGGTACGTTTCCGCGACTTGACAAACATGTCACATGGTCCTTTCACATACACTCATACCGTATTGTATACCAACCGATTCCAACCGACTATCTCTCCCAGACACTCCGGTATTTGTACGTCATACCAACAATAACTCTTCCATACGTACCCCAATCCAAAACAGGGCTCTCCTCAGCTTTCCCTCTCCGCCATTCCCCATCCCTTTCCTCTTGAAACCACTGCTCTACGTACCAAACTCCGCCTCAGCTTCTACCGCAGCACATACCTTCATCTCCATAATTTTCCTCTCTTAAGGCCCCCTATATTTTTCTACCCACTCCCATGAAACATATGCTATTCTCCACATCCTTTTTTTCCCAACGGACGTATTTCGGTTCTTAAGTGCTCTTTCTGCGATGAGTTTTCATAGACACGCTCATTCTAAGAAGGAAAAGAGAATAAAAAAAAGGTTGGACGCATCAGGAAGGAGACATAGTATGTGACGGAAATTTGTAGATGTGATATACAATTATAGACCAACATCTCATTGCAGGGGCCCCTTAGTTGTCATCCGCGGCCCCTTGCAGCACATCAGTGCGTCGACGATATTCTACGCCACGTTTCCTTGCCCTTAATAGCAAGCCATCTTGGGCTTAAATTTCAGGAAGATAATACCGGCCCTTCACACTGCAACTTTTCGTACTTGCCAAACCATAGCCTGAGCAGCAAGAATGCCGAATTTTTCTCCAGTTGAGAACGTATGGAGCATTATGGGATAGATCCTCTAACCAGCTGTAGATTCTGAGGCACTAATGTACCAATTGGTCAAAATTTGGCACGCTTTCCCTCATGAGGACATCCAACAGTTGTATTAATCAAATGTTGTTGTTGTGATCTTCAGTCCTGAGACTGGTTTGATGCAGCTCTCCATGCTACTCTATGCTGTGCAAGCTTCTTCATCTCCAGTACCTACTGCAACCTACATCCTTCTGAATCTGCTTAGTGTATTCATCTCTTGGTCCCCCTCTACGCTTTTTACCCTCCACACTGCCCTCAAATACTACACTGGTGATCCCTTAATGCCTCAGAAAATGTCCTGCCAACCGATCCCTTCTTTTGCTCAAGTTGTGCCACAAACTTCTCTTCTCCCCATATCATGTCGAATAACGGCTGGTGTAGTGGTAGAGGTAGACCAATGCGTTATTGACTTGCTCAATATGTAAAGTTCTTTCTCTTGACTAAATCAGCCAGTTTTTTCTGAAATTATAATCATTGCCAGTACATAGACATATCTACCACTCTCTGTCCCTTTCCCATAATTTCTTCATTGTACGTCGCTTTTTTGTCTTGGTGTGTGTGGTTTTTCAGCGTTTAGTTCTTTGACTTTTTAAAAAAGACAAAGACAAGAATCGTACTGTATTTTATGTAGATGCCGACGAAATGCATCGTTTTCATTGTTCTATTTAAACCATCTCTAAAGTCTTCGCCTTTAATAATATTTCGTTTTCGTCTTTGTTGTTGTTGCTTATAAAAGAGTGATGGCATATTGTAGCGCTGACAGCTCCCTTCCGGCGCATATGGAACGAGAGGGACGAAATAAAAAGAACGGTCGTTAGAGCATTGTTTTTTGGTGTTCCGAAAGATATTTTCAGTTTGGTTGTTAAAATGTGTCGCCGACATTAATAAAACGAAAGTAATAATAAATAACGATATTTGCGTTTTCACCACCAACAAAATGTCGCTTGTATGTGATTTTATGTACCCAATAGAAAGAACTAGCTTCAGTGCGCTTTTCATTGTAATATTGCTTACCAGTAGTGACTACAAAAGGCGTGAAACCATGATAATAACTTTCACCAATACTGAAAGAGTAAATCCGAGTCTACGACATGGATTGCGACAGCTTTCACCCGTGTTACAATGAGAAATCTCGCGTTGTGGCGCATTTCCGAGCAGGAGCGGAAAACAAAATACGCCCGAATTTCACAGTGTGACGTAAAACCATTACGCCGCAGTAGCGCTTTCTGCGTACGTAAATCTCACCAGAACTTTTGTTATCCCAGTGTCCGCATACATCATCACTGATTTTGCAGTGGTGGAAACTGGAATATAAGGTACGGGGTCAGAATAGTTAGACATACAAGCTCAAAAAACTCAAATAAGACGTACAAGGATACCGTTTTCGTGACTTACCGTATCTGAAATGGAGAAATCTGTCCTCAATTGTATGTCAGATACTTACTTTCATATTTCCATTCTTATTCGAGAATTCCTGGTTATTTGCTTGTTAAAATCAGTGGTCATTGTCTGGAAGAAACAGGGCCTTTCTGTAGTTTCGTGTCAACAACCTAATTTTTTTCTGTAAGGAACTGGGCTTTTTTTCGTGCTTTCGAGTCAACATTCTTACACATCACCTTCCAGCAGGCTTCTGAAACTCGTAGAGACACGTCGGAGATCCGCACAAGATTGTCTGTGGCGTCACTGATGTTCTCAATAGGACAGACGGTAAAAGAGCTGTGGACAAGTAGGCCCAACTCTATTGCTTGTTCCACAAACCATTCAGTGATAAAACGGAAGTAGTGAAGTTGTTTTTTATGGTGCTCAATCTGCAAGTAATCTCCAAGTTTCTGTAAACAAAGAGACATATGCTGTGCCTATAATTAAAAAGTCAATCCAACTACGACCTTGTCCCAAAATGTTGTCACGTAGGCAAGGACACAAATAAGTGTAATTTCACGTTGCATTACATACGTTTTGGCAAAAAGACGTCGGATCTTGGAAAATTCATCACCACTCGAACTTTATAGCACCAGCATTTGTTAACCATCAAGTTCACAATACAAAACTTTTTATTCTCAGTGAATTTGCAGCAAACAGTTATCAGATCCGACCACTCCCTTGTCTGGAAAAGTAGTACATGTATCCATTGAGCATGTCATGTGCCATACGATTTACTTGACCAACATGAATAGTATTATACTCCGTCAATCATAAACCTTTCTAGACTCGATTAATAAAAGACGTAGGTAAGTTCGGATTAGGTTTTAATGCTTAACGTGTTCTATATAGTCTCCCACAGCATGAAGGTAGTACAAAGAACGCTCATACAACAATGTGAAACTGACAGAAGTGTCCTTTTTTAGTGTACAGATTGATTCTCGCGACACTTTAGTACCATCGTTGGTCTTGACGAGTCATTAGCCATCCGTTCTGCACATTGCCCTTTCGATAACAGCAAATGTGGTCATCCATGATAATGCTTTTCCAGTAAGGAAGTACAAACGTTTTTCATTTCAACGAATCTGCAGCAAGCGCAAAATTGTCTTTCTTTAGTTTGGGACTCAATTTATGCAGAACAGACTTGAGACACTTTTCTCTTCTTCAAAATATTCTGGAGAATGTCTTGAACACTTGATTTCCAGTTGTTTAATTTGTTACTCCATCACGATTTGTCCACTTTTAGAGACTGCAGAGAATCGACGCTTTTACATCTACATCTACATGGTACTCTGAAACTCACATTTAAGTGTCTGGCAGAGGATTCATCGAACGACCTTCACAATTCTCTATTATTCCAGCTCGTATAGCGCTCGGAAAAAACGTATGAGTTCTGATTTCCCTTCTTTTATCGTGGTGGTCGTTTATCACTACACAGGTAGGTCTCAAAAAATATTTTCGCATTCGAAGGAGAAATTTGGTGATTGGCGTTTCGTGAGAAGATACCGAAGCAACGAAAAGCGCCTTTGTTTTAATTATGTCCACCCGAAGTCCTGTATCATTTCAGTGACACTATATCCCGTATTTCGCGATAATACAAAACGTGCGGCCCTTCTTTGAACTGTTTCGATGTACGCCGTCAATCCTAACTGGTAAGGATTCCACACCGCGTAGCAGTATTTCAAAAGAAGACGGACAAGCGTAATGTAGACACTCTCCTTACTAGATCTGTCACATTTTCTAAGGGTCCTCCCAGTAAAACGCACTCTATGGTTAGCCTTCCCCACAACGTTTTCTGTGTGTTCCTTCCAATTTAAGTTGTTCGTAATTGTAATCCCCAGCTATCTAATTGATATTATGGCCTTAAGATTTGACTGATTTATTCTTATAGCACCCATGTTCATGACATCACACTTTTTCGTTATTTATGGGGCGGGGAGTGTCAATCGATCCTCAGCATAAACAAATGAGTATAGTGGGTGAAAATAGACATTTACAAGGCTGCGGAACGATCACTGGAAGCAATTATTTACATAAAATATCCAGCACTATGCATACGGATAGATTGAAATTGAACGACCATATGAAACAAATCGCAGGAAATGCACATGCCAGACTAAGATTCTTTGCAATAATTTTCACTAAATGAAGTCCGTCAACAAAGGAGGCAGCTTACGAAAACCTTCGTTCGACCATCATTTGAACGTTGCTCGTCAGTGTGAGATCAGTACTGGGTAGGTTTTATAGAGGAAGTACAGCAGATTCAAAGAAGACCAGCACGTTTCGTTACAGATTCATGTATTAAGCTCAACAGCGTCACAGAAATAATTATCCGCATGTTCTTCACCCAGTTGACACATCGCTTTCCATTGATACATTTATAGAATCGAGCAGTGGTGCATTGAGGACGATATTGTGTTGGCTTCTGCCTTTGCACTCGGTCAGGTCATCCATCGGCGTAGTCGGCCATGATTCAGTAATAGATCTGAGGCATTACTAACGCATTAGAAACCCATCTGAAAGTAACGCATTTCAGATAAAGAGGCTAGAAACTGTCGTGTTCTAATATGAGAGTAGACGTAATATGAAATCATCCAGTAAGCTTTGATGGGGATTCACTACCTGTAGATAGCGCAGTTTTACCCATCCTCCTGCAATCAGACTTCAAGATATGGTGCAGGCCGGTGCAGACTCACATCATGCAGGAGCAAGTAGGTGAGCTGGGACTTTTACGTCTTCACTGACATGGGACCATGTGACATTAAGCAGTGTCAGCTGTGAGTGGATCGCGCTAGTGCCATCTCTTATTTTACATCCAGTTATTTTTCGTGTTGCCACCTCGTTATATTCCTTTCACTTTCTGTTGTCACGGAGTTGCTGCTTTGTCTGCCCGTCAGCGGCAGCAGCAGTAGCGCCTATCGAAATACTCCTCACGTGTTATCTTTTCTGCACTGCTATTACTTCCCGGCTGTCGTCTGTTGTGGACTCAGTTGGATCGTGCCACGAGGGCAGTTCGGACCTGCCAGTCGTGGATTTGGAACGCGGCTCCAGTTCAGTCGGGTTGGAACAGCAGTGAGGCCTGGATGTCCTTGGCTTGCCCGACCATTCCCCCACGCATCACTGGAGCAGGGGACGGTCATCGTGGATCATCGGTCAGTCATCCTACTGGACGACGTGAATTGGCTCGCCGATCGCTTTTTGGTTGGCTGTGTGTGTGTATCGAATCCGTATTTGTCTTCATGATTGCCATTGATGAGTGTCGCTCAAGTCTTCAAACAAGTGTTTGACAACTGTGTGTGTACTTGGTGACATTTACATTGACAACTTGTCTTAAATGTTGTCGTTGTACTGGCAGTGAGTTGGTCGGCCGGGGCAGATCAGCAAGAAAGTCTCCACGTGGCGCAGTCAGCCGGTCCCACTGGCGGTCTCTATGTAGTGTCAGAGCATGTGGGGGCTATTCCGATTACTACGAGGTCCATAGCTCACACACCCTGGACATGAAAGATGAGTGGTGATATAATTACTAAAACCAAGTCTGTTCACGTTCTCCCCCTGGTTGGTGGTTCACTGTTGGCGGTATTCCTGGGAGCAACAGGGACTGTTTGAGTTGGAGCTGATTTATCCGCAGTGTGGTGGAATTAAGTATATTTGTCGGTTCGAAATTCAAGTGCACCAGCACAATTTTCTGCCTTGTGTCCGCTAGTGTTCTGGTTACCTGCCCTGGTCGCAGACGAACATTGGTCCTTTACTCACCTGTTGCCACTCTCTAACATTATGTGTAGTTTTTAACAGTTTAATGTATTTTTGGTTGTGGGCAGCTATGTATGTAACGTTTTGGCTTTGGAATTCTCGTATACTGGTAGGTGGTTAGCAAGTCTTCTTGTCGGTGGGCCCTGACAGTCTCTTGTTTGCGTTGCCCGCGGACCGAGTACAGTAGGGCCGACGTCTCTCAACTAAGCGAACGTTAAGATTTAAAGGACACACCGAATCCCCTGGAAACTTCTGAGCGCTATTGCCTATACTGCCTTTCTTGTTGGTGTTTGTGTATTTTTAATGGCTCATAGCCGATGTTTCGAATTTGTATGATTATAATTGTGTTTTTAAAACTAAGTTTTGTAAAAGAGGTAAGTCTTACATTGTCTGATGATAAAGCTCGGGCAGTCTGCGTGTTGAAAATTTATTGTACTGTTTTAAAGCATCGGTCTTCAGCCACTTTAAGTTTTAGTTATCTTACTTATCAAGTATTAACTTTCGGAAGATAAAGCTGTGCACTTTCTCCCTATTGAAAAATTATTGTAGTGAATTGTTTTTAAAAGCATCGGCCTTTCGTTTCTTTAAGTTTTAAGGCTACTACTCATCAAATATTACCCAATGGAATTCAAAGTTGTGGGCTTTCTGCCTGCTGAAAATTTATTGTAGTTGTTTTTAAAATCGTGGGCCCTCAGCTGCTTTAAGTTTTAAGGTTCTTACTTATCGAGTATTACATTCTTTCAAGATACAGCTGTGGGCCTTCTGCCTTTTGAAAATTCATCATAGTTTTATTGTTCTTAAAATAAGGAGCCTTCAGCTGCTTTCATATTTTGGATTATTACTTATCAAGTCTTACGTCAATTGGGCTTAAATACTTTTTAAGGTTAAAAGCTTTGGGTCCTAAGCCTTGGAAAATTGGTTGCAGTTTTCTTTTCCAGACAAAGACCTTCAGCCGTTTTGCACTAAGGTTTCTTATTGGTCATCACGCTAGTACCTTGTGCCTATTGATAGGTTATTTTAGTTTTGTTGTTTTATATTTTTCGTCCTGCAGCAGCATTTAAAGAACTTCATCTATCTGACTAGTCAAGTCTTACATCGCTTGGCTTTAGATACTATTCAAGCCTACAGCCTTCGGTCTCAAGAAAAATAATAATATTTATAGCAGTTGTATTTAATTCATTGTCCTTCAGCCGATTGAGAATTAAAGATTTTTCTATCCATAGTCAAGCTTAGAAGTTGCACTGTAGTATTGGGACGAGTAAATAAAGTGTTATGTTGGGAGTGTAACTGACTGCCGCTCATTCTGGTCTCCTTCCACAATTCCTATTATTTGTCCTGTCCTGCTGGTTTAAAGTAAAGTAATGTATATCGAGTTGGAGGGAACCAGTAGCTCCTTCCAGCTGTTTGTGCGCACACACACACGCATACGCACGCACGCACACACACACACACACACACACACACACACACACACACATTGCACTGTCACTCTGGCCTGGTGACGTTGTGATGTTGCAGGTTGTGATTGTGGTGGTGGTGCTGGTGATGGTGGTGGTGGTGCTGTTGTTGATGGTAGCGTGGTGGTGGTGGTGGTGGTGGTGGTTGTGGAAAAAATAGGGGCAGTGCCCCTTAGCTGTCTTAATAATTGAATATTCTGTTCCTACCTTAAAAGCTTAAACTTCTAACAAGACAGCGCCAATCTGGTGGCATATGTTCAACTGTACAATTGAGATGAGGGTAAAATGTAAAGCAATACGTCAGAGGGATAATGGATTTGTTTAAACTCAGAGCTACAATCATTTTAAACTTTGGCAACTACCATGTGAATAATGCAGGTTGTTCTTGTGTACTAAGGTCGAGAATCTTGAATTCCTTACCCAGCTCAAGTATTCTGGAAACCGTAACGACTATCTCATGTTACATCTGTAAATGTTAAATGCCTGTGCTTTGTACATTCTGATCAACCATGCAGAACTTGGACATCACAGCGGCTGTCCTAGTGTGTCCAGCTCACCATATTGGATCGCCATCTACGATTTTTGAATATCACACCTAGAGGACAATTTCTCGTTATTCATTTTTCTGTTTCCCGCCATTTTACACTTACTTCATGTAAGCTTTATACTGTTCATACATAGGGTAATAGGCCTACGTGGGGAGAATGGCCGGTAGTGTGAGGGGGGGGGGGGGGGTATAAAATCTGCAGGAGACATGGCATCATCGATGACATTGTAGATAAAGAGCGAAACCCAGCACGCTGTTCTTCGACTCTTGCACACCTTCAACTAACACTATTATTATTCATGTCAACTCGGGAATTACAATACGAGAGTTGCGGTACTTCCGGAGGTCTTCCAGAGCCAACAGGAAAAGACGAATTGTAAATATTTATGATCATTTCATAAGAAGAACGAGGGACGTTGAATAAGTAATACAATACATACTTTTCTCGGCCAGTTTTAGACGAAAAAATGAAATTTTTGTAGGACATTCTGGAATATTTCTGCTGGAGAGCCTATATCTAATGAAGTTTTGACAGCTGGATGCTCTTTACGTCGACTTCAAATGGCGTATGGCGTTCCAAGCAGAGATCGGTCACTGAGTTTCTTTCGGCGGAAAACTAGGGCATTGCACGCATTCATAGGCGCTTGTAGAATCTCTGCCTGTGAAGGAAATCACGGTAAGCCATTCGGCGAGGCGTCTTTCATCATCACATCATTCAACCCTATCCAATCTGGCCGCACACTGCTGTTACTACTGCAATGTTGGAACGTGTGGACAGTCTCATTTAAGGTGATCGATGAGTCACGAGGAAACAACTCGCTGCTCAGTTGGAGGTCTCTGTTGGTAGTGCTGATTCACTCATCCTCCAGTTGTGGTAACGAAAGGTTTGTGCCCGCTAGGTTCATCTCTGTCTAATGGGACACCATAAAGAGCAACGAAGGACCATCAGTACGGAACTGCTGGCGCGTTACGAGGCTGATCTTGACTATTTTTTGTCGAACATCGTCACAATCGACGAAACATGGGTTCATCATTTCGAATCGGTATAAAAGCTGCAATCCGTAGACAGGCGCTATACCATATCTCCTCTCGAGGAAACGTTCATAGCCGCATCCCGAGACTGTAAAGTCAGGCCGACAGTATCTGGGGCCCTGAAGGGGTTATTCTGATATCGTCCCTCATGGCGCAACGAACGACTCTGAAGTGTACTGTGCCTCCCTTGGAAGAGTGAAAGTGGCAAAAAAATGCGACCGAACCTCGGCCTATCCATGACAAATCGCGGCCTCACACAAGCCTGCGCACCCGAGAGGAACTCAAAAAATGTCACTGGACTCTTCCTCTTTATCCACCCAACAGAACCGATTTCGCACGTTCCGACTTCTGTTTGGAGCAATGAAGGATGTTCTCAGCGGGAAGGAGTACGTGGATGGACGGGAGTATTTCATGTAGCAAGACTTTAGCGCCGACGACGACCATTACACTGGTACCGTGCCGTCATACAGGCCCTTCTAGTAAGCTAGTTTTAGAAATTGAACGAAGACTATGTTGAAAATTTGGATTTTTAGCCTGAAGTGTGGGAAATAATATGATGTATTGGAATCCCCAATAAAAGTAACCTGGTTTCAGCAAAATGTGTTCCATCATTCTCTCCTCGCAAAGAAACGTTCATAGCCGGATGCCCATCATATCCATTTTGAGTTCGGTCGCAGTATACTCTTTCAGGGAATTATCCCGAATACGTCATTATACTAACTACATGACCATTCACATACAGAGGTTTCACATGTATTACTTTATCTCCTGTATGTCAGTGTCGATCGTTGCTATTCAGAGAGGACGTGTTGGATTACAGCAAGCTCATTTCCACGTTAAAAAGCTGAAACGGCATGGGACCAGTTTATTAGTGATGTAATGCTCATACCTTATGGTCTGCCCCAGTACTTTGATATGGTGCACATCAGAGGAGAATTTTCGAGCTGTTGCTGTGTACTTCCCACCGCATTTGTTTGTAATTACGGGAAGCGAAACTCAGTTCATTAAAACGTGTTAACATTCTCGCTCTTTTCCAAGCTGAAATTGTTTGAGCGCCAGATGTCGTATTGCACATGGTTCCGGATGATAATTTGGAAATAGGAGCTGTTTTAAGTGTAGCTGTGTAGATGTAATTATCCTCTTCATGCATTTCAGGTAACTAATTTATCAGACGTTTCCGAGAGCAGCGCAGAAAGTTAGTTTTCGAAGTCAGAACCGCTTTCGCTACCTACATTACAACTTTGTTACCTA
The DNA here is from genome assembly GCF_023897955.1 of Schistocerca gregaria. NCBI lineage: Eukaryota > Metazoa > Arthropoda > Insecta > Orthoptera > Acrididae > Schistocerca > Schistocerca gregaria. The sequence continues at coordinate 168,528,177 of NC_064925.1, read as the reverse complement.
ACTGTTCAATATGTGGGAGCTTAAAGAGGATACAATATATGAAGCTATAGCGTAAGCGAAGAAACATAAAAAATAATAATACCAAATTTACTTCTTCTATTGTGGAATGGTAATCATCACTGAAACAGGAACATTCCCTTTTCTTTCTAAAAAGAACTTAACCGGCTAGCATGACTACAGCAAAAGGACTACCTGCGCACATTGTTTCAAGTAATGGGGAACTTACAGAAAATGTATTCGTGTTTTGTATGTAATAAAACACTCTAATCGGATCTTTTTTGAGGAGTATAGTATATGTTAAATCCGCCTTCCCATCAACTGATCTGCTTCCATGTGTATTCGTAAGTGCTGCTGTAATTACAAATGTATAAGAGAACACTATATCTTAAAATTATTGGTGTGGTGGAAAAGAAAAGCTTTATATTTATACCGCTCGGAAACAGAACTGGATCCTTAATTTTCACATAGTCGCTCAGAGTTCCGAGTAGTTTCTTATCTCGCTACACATAATCATCGGTGATGCTGAAATAACATCTATGAAAGAATTTGTCCATGGTGTTAATAAGGTAACAACGTTTCAGCTTTGAAATGAGCGTATGACATCGTTGGCCGGGAGGCTCCACCCGGGGAAGTTCGGCCGCCAAGTGTCTTACATAAGTTGACACCATACTAGGCAACTTGCGCGCCGGTAATGAGGATGAAATCATGAGCAGGACAACACAACACCCAGTCCCATGCCAGGAATTGAACCCGGGAACGTTTGCATGGGAGGCGGGCACGTTACCACCCAGCTAAGTAGATGGACTGTTTCAGCTCTAATTGGATTACACACACCTGTCAGAAACGTTGTCGTTACTAAATAATAATGAAACTGAATGCTTATTTCTATCATCTTTTATGTTTATATCCTCTAAAGGAAATACAGAATAAACGCATTTTTTTAGTTATGTCGTATGAATTTCACATATAAACAGAAACACTGTGAGCGCGAGCCACACACGGATGTTCAGGGCAGTTCCCAACAAGTTCAGAAAGCAACCTACAGAGACCCAAACAAAATTCTGGTAATTCTAAGACTGCAAGAGCAGCTAATACGGCATGAGCTCATGAGAACAGTCAGAAACAACAAGCAAGAGAGACAGCGAAGCACTATAGCAAAATCACTGCAGCACATGATGACTTTGGAGAAACGGCAATTTAGTGTATGCCCAAATGTGGCTGGGCCGAGCATCAGTATTCTCAGAAAAAACTAGCTGGATCTCCAGAGGCCATTGTGCCTATTCGATCTCAAACTAGGCTATGGATGAGTATGATGGCGTAGATTCTTAATGTTGATTGGTTGTACTATATAACTGTGTGATAATCCTGAAGTGTCGTGTAGGGTCGTTTTCGGCCGTTTTCGAGCGTCTATGAAGGGAACTAGGGAGGTACTGGCCCAATGAAGTGATAAAAGTAATATCAGATAGTATTGTCCGTATCAATGTGTGATGTCTCCTCTTTCGGAATATCATGCGGAATCCACAGCTATGATATATATTACCTAAATTGAAAGGGGGTCGGGGGAGGAAGAAACGAAAGAGAAGGAATAAATGATAACAGCGGAATTGGGACTTCATGCAGGATCAGCAGCGACCAGTGAAAATGTTTGTCGAACTGAGATTTAAATCCCGGTATTTCTCGCTTATTAGATAGTTAACTACTGTGCCATGCGGACACAACTGTCCAGAACATCTCGGCACGCTTCCTTGCCATTCCCAGTTCCCTCTTAGCACCACCTGTGTACAGGCCCCCTCCAAGTCCCCCATGCTTGCTGCTTCAGATTACCACTCGAGGTTGAAAGTGAAAATAATGGATTTACTGCTCATAGAGACCGGCCAGTTACATATTTCAACGCAAGGTTTCTGTTTTCTCGGTCATTTTCAAGAGAACAGGTGCTACCTTTCGCTTAACTTATTCGCGTCTAGTAGCAATGAACCCATTGCGTTCGTTGAGGATTCACATTTACATTCGACCCCTGTGAGACTCTCAAACTAGAGATCATAGAGGACATGTGGAGGGACTGCCGTTCCGTGGCCCTCAGTGGGAAAGTGTGTCAAGCGGGAGGTGTCCTAAGAGTCTCTGTGCCGTTGCGATCAACAATGTGTCCTTATGGTGCAGTTGTTAATGAAACTGGCAGTAAGCAGAAGATCCTGGTTCAAATCCCAGTCTGGCACTCGTTTTCACCCGCCGCCACTTTCAATTTACTTTTTCATATGGCATTATTGGTTGGCAGGTAACAAGGTGTACATTAAGTTGGAAACGGTGTTCTTCATCCACTCCCCCCCCCCCCCCCACCCTCTACACACTGACACCTTTCTTTGTCGATATGTTAAAGTTGTGTCTTGTGTGTTTTTGTGGAGTGTAGGTGAGTCTAATCGAAAGCGTAGAGTGTGATGTTATGTTTGTGTCGTGTGCTGATGATCATGAGAGAAGGAAGAGGGTGAAACCCAGTGCGGGTACAAAACCTGTCCCTCTCAAAAAAGCTAAGGGGGCCGCTGAGCCTAAGAACCTCACGCAATGGACGGATAACCTTCAGCATTGTCATAGCCTACTCCTTCACTTTATGTAACACTGCGAAGTTCAACGTCATCCAGGCGACTTGCGCTGCGACTGTTGCTCAGACACTCTACGCCACCACCTCCACCCAACTGTCTCTCAAATCCGGAAGTGAAAGTTTCATTTACCTCTAGGATTCGAACCTGCTTACCTACAGCTCGAGCGCCAATGCACTCTAGAAGAACGTATAGGGTATCAGGCAACCAAAGTGAGAAATGGAAGCTGTCAGAGAACGTATTGACTTCACGAAAATCCAGTAGTTGATGGGAACGTTTCAACCTTTCAAGGCACCAAGCCCAGATGGAACTACTCCGACTCTTATGCAACAAGCAGGAGAGGAATTAATCAACTCATAGGCAGTCTGTTGGGAGTCAGTCTAGCACGAGGAAACATTCGCAGTGCTTGGAAGACAGTGAAGGTTGTTTTCAATGTGAAGCCAGGGTGAAACGATCATACAAAACCTATGGTTATGAGCCCAGTGAGTGGTTATCCTTTCATTTAAAGGCATTAAGAAAACTCGTAAATTTGCGTTTTAGGGAAATAAAGTTAACTAAGATTCCTCTACACGAAAACCAACATACAGAACAACCAGGAAAATAAGCAAAACAGCACTTCTGCAGATTGATGGGAAGGTATATAAGGCTTTACACAAAAAGGAAATCACTCTATTTTCTATGATTTTGAGGGGCTTTAAGCAATAGGACCTTCGAATCCGCGCTGAGAGCAACAGAAGAGCATGTTATTAAGATCATTATATGTATGTGCCTTAAGACCAAGCCGAGTAGTTGGAAGGTGTAAGCCACAATGATGGATCGTAGAATCGTGATGAGCTCTACCAGAGAATGTCCGTATGTACATCTCTGTACTCTGACCTTTAATAATTTATGCGGCTACAGTATGGTAACATAAATTAGAACAGAAAATGAGCGCTAAGGAACTTGGGAAAGTCTAGAGGTAGACCAGCCTGGTCATAGAGGTCAGAATTAACAGCACACTCACTGCTGGGATGGAGATCGTACTGGACATGGCCCCATAACAACTTTGGGTTACAATGGAGACAGCGGTAAGAGTACACAGTTTATAATAATAATAGGAATAACAGAAACGCCTAGAATGTCCGCAGTCAAGCAGTAATGTAATGAATCTAGTAAATACAGAAGTTGTCGTGTAAATGCTAGCTGGCTATACCATATCTTCCAGCTGATTCAAGAAACCTGTCATTGAAATAATTGTAAGTGTGGAGGAGTGCCAGATTGACACATAACACCGTTTAGGAAACATAAACTTATTTATCGACTTGTCTAAAACACACGAAGGTGCTGTGGCGAAGGTTTACGGCATACAGTCTAGACTACAGATTTTAATACCTCTAGTGGAGCTGATTATAATATTCCAGGCGGAGATCCCCGCTATCAGATTGCGTCCGCAGGAGAATCTGAATAGGTCACAAAGAATTGTAGCGTGTACATTCATCAGACACCAAGATACATCTGAAACCTCTGTCAGCCACTGCATCTCTGGCGGCTCTAGGTGAAACAAACAGGGTAAAATTTCTGTGAGTATTTGGTTACTCAGGTCTTAGTGGTAATGTACAAGTAGATAATGCGGCCGACGTAGTGACGACAGCTACATTTGTTGGACCAGCACCTGTCTTAATCATCACTAAGGCTATGGTGAAACCTAAACTATCTAGCTCTGATCGGGAATGGTACGCATATTATTTGACTGAGTGCCGTAAAAGAAAACATGGCAACCTAATGATTCTGAAACAATGTTTTAAGGGAAGTCCTGGAGTTTTGGACTTGAAGTGGAGGGAGATTAAACTCATTCTAGATACAATGGCTGGCCACGGGATCTCCAGGAAACACCAGCATAAGATGAATATAGAGAAAGAAGCTCCTAAGTGCAGATTATTTGGTATGTGAGAACAACTGCCCCACATTTAATCATCCTATGCAAGGAGAGAGACACAATATATTTGAGTCAATAATTACTGCCCTAAAAAGACCTACCAAGGGCCTCCTAGTACATTCCAGGGTGTTAGCTTGGTTTACTAGAATGAGAGGGAGAGAAACCACACAATAAACGTAGTTATGTTGCAGACGAATCGGCCTAAACCACTGATGCTTTTTCTCCCCGAATAAATCGTATCAAATCAGATCAAAATTATGAAATTTGATCTATTTCATTTTGATAATTTCATACATGTCGGATGATATAAAATGATGCCTGATGTATGTTCTAAGAATACAATGTATTGTAAATGTTAAAACCTTGTTCTGATGAGTTTGCAGGTTTTCACATGTATGTCGCGGCCACTGATCACATCTTCGGAACATAGAATAGCATGCAGGCGCTTAGAGCCCTGCAAAGACTGAGGTTCCATTTTTATCACCCTTGGTAGTTCCACTGGCCCACCAACGGGACACTGTCTCGTTTCCCGTGACATTATCAAGCAGCAGATGTCACTGCAGTGCACTTTATAATACCATTCCCTTTCTTAGGAAACGCTTGTGGCAAGGTGTCTATGCCAGTCTGGGGTTCAACACCCACTGCCTGCTGCAGAGACACCATCATCTACCAATGTCTGGAAGTAAAGAAAACTAACATCAAACTGTTTAGCTCCACCCACCCCCTAGCGAGAGCTCCTCGCCGATGTATTCCTATTGACAGCCGTTGTACTTGGTATTAGAATAACAGCTGTCGGAGACTGAAATGACCGACCAATAGAGAACAGCAGTGAAAGGCATTCAGTAGCTGTGGCAGTCAGTGCGATGACATTAGTAACTGCTCACATTAAGGTGTTTGCGCCAGTCTGGTTGTAGGTCTTCCTTCTTTTCAGTTTGGGTGTATTGTGCACATAATATCTAACTGTGCAAAAGTAACAACCCAGTAGACTATTCAGCAAGCACTGAAACAGGTAGCAGGGAAGCGTTTCCTACATTCTCATTCTACTCTCCTAGAGGTTTGATGTGACACTGGAGAAAATCGATCTTGAACCAAACGCTTCACATATTTAAAAATAGTTAAAATAACAGATAACAATAAATGATGTTCTTTGAAAGACATTGGTGGATAACATTCATGACTTTTAAAACGTTTATCTGTTTTGATATTACAGTTAAAACGTAATCACTCACGAAATTGTTTCAACTATGGTGTAATGTTGATGCTAATGGTGTACAAAAAGTATTATGGTCATGATGGAAGTTGAATGGAGGTGGAATGATGCCTATTATTACTGGGGCTTGTTGAACAGCAGGTAGTGATTAAAAGTGAATGAGGAATGGGACAGGTGTGGAAGTTGGTGTGAGGTGGAGTGTTGTCACTAGAGTGGATATAATTGTTGAGTTACGGGTACTTTTTGGAGTTCCAGAGGGAGAGTGTAGATGTAGTGGTAAGGCGCAAAGGTCCAAGGAAGTTTGGATAACGGTATAGTGGCACAAAAGGGTGGGTGATTAATGGATAGACTATTTGGTGCCACGAATCAGTTTTGCGGTTAATGTGTGTGCTCCTGGAAAGAAGAAGTTGTAACAAGTGGATGAACTGGTACTAGCCGCGAGTTAGGAAAGTTGTGGAGGGGATGAGAGTAAATGTCTTTCAGGTATTTAGAGGAATTTGAATATCGTAGGAGAGGTAGGGATGGAGGAAATGTCGGAATGCTGAGCCGGGCATTGCACTTTGCTGAAATAGTGAGAGGCACTACCCCAGACACATATTACAGTTTCACCACTCAATGACTTCAGGGTGCACATGTATTGTTGCTCAGATGACCAGCATATTCATTTCCTCCTTTGTGGCTGAATGAAATACGGAAGCTGACTAACATTAATGTAACACCACATTTAATGTTCATACGGTAAACCAACTGGAGAAGTGCAAACAGATCAGGAAGCAGAGAGATGATATGCACGAAGATATCGAGCGGACATTTGTGAACAATGGAAGTTAGGGTTGTTGCAGAGTTCTTTTTGAAGCAAACAGTCATCTAGCAAGTTGGGGAGACCACACTATGAAGCTTGAACTCTCGAACATAGAGTAAATCCTTGTCTTCTTCAAATACCTACAGTTCCACCCTTCCACATTTAGCCAGTTCTTTAGGGCCTGTGAAGTAAATTGTTGCTCTATATTGCATTCCCTCCATTATATCTCAACATTTCAAGATCCTAAGGACGTGTTGCTGAACATCCAGTTTATGTCTCTTGTGTAGTTCCTCGGGTGACACTATTTCAAAATGATTTACGTTACAGCCTGTGCGTGCCGTCATTCTTCCCTCATTTTCTGCGTGAATCAGGACTGAAACGCTGAATTTAAATGGAGAGTTGTTTTGAATTTTCTTACCTGACTCCTTTGTCAAAAGAATTTTTCCACACATTGTATTGTAGGCCCATTTTCAGGGCAATGTTTTACATTCGAATACTCCACAGTGTTGTTGTCCGAACAAGAACTGCATCGTATATTTAAAAAAACCTACAGTGACAATGAAATCATGTGTGAAGTAAGCTTACTAATTTTGTGATACATTTCGAAAATGTAAACAAGTTTTTCGCATTATCAGAACATGCCATATCTACAGATGACTCCACTGTACAACGTTTATTAACACAGGAATTATTATACGTGAGAGGTATTTCTACCACTCACTGAATATTACACACAGCAGCATTTCAAAATTTGATTTATTCTGATTATAAAAGGTAACAAGTATATTCTGATGATTTACTTAATACGCATACTGCGAGTGTTTCAAGGGGGCATTACGAGCAGATTTGTACTACAGAACACATATCTCGTCTGTTATGAGATTTGGGTCAGAAAGTAACGTGTGTGAAGGGTCTAAACCTATAACCAAGTATAAGAAGTGAATCACATAAGGATTTTTATTCGTTATGTCCAAACGCGATGGCTCTATCTTGACATTCAGTTTGATCTCCATGTTGGCCCATCTTATCGCACTGTTTCCATACAGTACAGTGGTACATGCACAATACTTTATCTCAACAAATTACTCCAATGATGGAGGGTCACACTGCAAAAGGCCGATCTGGACTAGTTGGTTTAATAACTAATCCCATGCCAAATGTCGCCAACAACAACGTCTTCCACGTCCTCAGGTATTAAACATTAAAATTTCGCAACAGATGACGCAGATAAGCACTTGTAAATGCACAATTTGCGCAAGTCTTGACCAAGTATTTGAAGAATAAGGCTCAGGGATTATCGAGCTATGGAAAAGATACGATGAGTCGAGAGGTACTCAATTTAATACCTCCTACGAGCATACCAGTAAAATAAATATACGGGACATTCACACATGATGGATAAACAAAATCTTTATTGAACAGGTTAAATAACCATGTGGCTTAACCATGAAATGATAATGGGAACACCACATGAAAATGGGAAAGGCACAGATAGAAGTTGCCAACCCTGAGGATGTGAGGTGACATTTGCGTACATCTGTGAAACAGAAACAATTGTATGGACTATGTTACCTGAAGAGAATGTTAGACATGCAAGAAAGTAACGGCATGCACCTGGCATTGCATGAGCAACCCTGAAGATATGAAAGAATATGATGCAAGCAAGGTGACGTCCGCTAAGTATTACATGATGGAAGTGATTGGCTCATTGGCACTAAACTGATTAAATCTTGCATCTCAGCAAAATGACCACCAGTATTACGAAGAAATACTCGTATCTACATGCTGTCTAGCGAAGCAGTGTTTACCATATTAAAAGTCAGAGTCTAGAGACACCATCCACGCCCCTCCGCTCCCGTAACAGTGAGTCAGAGCATTTGTGCCTGTCGTTGTCTGAGCAAAGTCGGAACACCTTCACGTATCAAGATCTAACACGAGAGTTTCATAGCAGCTGCATCCATGCAGATATGATGTCTGTGATAACGTACCACAAAACTTCACTTCTCTACCCTCCTGAGTGTTCAACGATAAAGTACCCCGATCTAAACATCCTCAGGCCAATTAACTGCGTAACTCTTAATCAACAAGTAAGACTAGCAGAGACACATTAAAACCCCAACTAATAACATTTTTGAAAGTTCACATGTAGATGTTTCCACATGAGGAGAGCGAGAGAGAGATATAGAGAGATCTGTTTAACAGTTGGAAAGGCGCTAGTTGGGCGTTGTGCACTTACGTTTAGAAAATAGATATTCCATGATTCATTCGCTTCACCAAGAGCTAAGTCCCATCCCAGCGCATTGTGGTCGACTTTACGGTGCCAGCGTGGACATCGTCTTTTTGGCCTGTGAAATCGGTTTTGCGCCTCTCACTCCTGCTGCTAAAACTGTAACTGAACAACTCTCTGCAAAGGAAAGTAGACGCCTGCAAATACATAAGCACCCCCGACTCCTCGCCTTGTCACGACGTGCTTAGGTGCAAACTATGCCCATACGTGTAACCGATCTGTTCATCAGTACACAAGACATGATCTTCTCTTGAAAGTACTACTGGACATCACTGTTCCAGCATTACTGTCTATGACTACCTCTCCTCTTATCTTCTGGAGCTCTCGACAGCCACGGTGCTGAAATCATATCTGGCCGCCCTTCACGCACGAACACAAAACAGGGTCTTGCTCATACCGTATACATGGATGGACTCCGACTGCTGAAGTGTGCTGACTAGAAAAGAACCAACTACAAGGGAAATCACACTGCATCAACGATTAGACAACGCTCGTGCTTTGCCTGTTACAGAAGTTGTATCTAAATAATAGTCGGGAAATGTTACTGGGAGGTAATAGCTACAAACCTTTTGCAGTTGTTTCTGTTACTTCCCTTGTTCCATTTCCAATGTTTTTGTCAAAATGGTGGAAATTGGCATCACACGAATCAGCTCAACGAGACCAATTGCTGACGAATTTAAATGGTTCTAATGGCTCTGAGCACTTTGAACTTAACACCTGAGGTCACCAGCCCATATAACTTAGAACTACTTAAACCTAATTAACCTAAGGACATCACACACATCCAAGCCGAAGGGAGGATTCAAGACTGAAACAGTAGCGGGCGCGCTGTTCCAGACTGAAGTGCCTAGAACCGCTCGGCCACAGCGGCCGGCTAACGAACTTAAATTTCACTGCCTATGTCAGACCTACACCATAAGTAGTTGCCCAAAGCGACCAGTATGACCTTGTGAGGAGATGCCCGATGAGCTCGTATTGAGTTCAAACTGTTACGACCATTTTCTAAGTAATGCTTGGCATAGATCCACAGACTGTTTAAATAAGAGACCTATTCTGTTGTCCTAGATAGTTAGCATTCAGTGGAGGCAGAAGTGTCGTACGGAGTGCCCCAGGGATGTGCGAGAGAACTGCTCTTCTTTTGCATACACATTAATTACGTGACAGAAAGTGTGAGTAACAGTTTCAGACTGTGGACGACAACGTCGTCCATGAAAAAGTGTCTTCTTTGAGTGCTAGAGGTACAGGATGACTAGGCAAGAATATCTATTTGGTGAGAGGAGTGGCAAATTTACCTAAATATTGGCATGTGGGAGAATAAACAAAGAAATCCACTATGGTTCGAATACAGTAAAAGTGCTGTGCTTCTTGGAACTGTCATGGCCGTTAAAAATCTAATCAAACCCTTGCAAAGCCACATGAAAGGAATGGGTTTCATAGTAAGGGAGGAGGATGATCGATTTTGCTGTATTGGGAAAATTCTAGGAAAGTTCACCTCTTCTTTAAAGCAGACTACTAGTGCAACCTATGCTTGAGTACCCGTCAAGTGCTAAGGGCCCGCAATGGGCTGAATTAGAGGAAGGCATAGTAATAAATTCAAAGACACATTGCTAGATTTATTGCCAGTACATTCCATCAGCATGTCAGTATTACAGAAATTCTCTGTGATCTTAAGTCGGAAGAAGTGGGAATCGCTAGACGGATCATCTCGCGTAAGGACAGCGAAGACAATTAAAGTCAGGGCTCACACAGCAGCATATGGTCGCTTTTTCCTCTATTTGTGAGTGGAGCAGGAATGGAATATTTAGATATGATACACTGTACCCTCCGCCATGCACCATATCGTGGCTTGCGGTGTCTATACTTCTCTTGATGTGGAGCTCACGAGCTGTGCCAGGGCACCAGTGGCATGACGACCAGCTTGTCTGCACTCTTGCCCCACCGCCGTAGAACACTGTCTGATTATGAGTAGGGGGAAGAGGGGACATGTAAGCGCCGCATTTAAATGACAGTGGCCTGCATATGCCTTGTTGTTTTGGTTCACATTTCTCAACAAGACAGATCAAATACCAAGCAGACTTTCAGTATCATTTATTTTTGCGTTCTACAGGTATAATCTGTCAGCGTATTTATTTATTTATTTATTTAACCTGATTAGATTAGAGCCATCAGGCCCTCTCTTACATCGGACCAGTGTTCCACACATGCAGCATTTCACATATCAGAGTTACATCATGACCATAGTTTAAATGAGAATATTAGCTTACTCTAGTGACAATATGAAAAAAGAGTTGTGACTAAGACCTAATAAAGTAAATGCGGCAGTATTTTTACAACAGGTGCTATACATACAGATTATGATAAAAGCAATAATAAGCAATAATAATAACAGTAAAAAAATCAAATAATAATGACAAACATGAGAAGGATTGGCAATAGTAATGAAGGTTTGTGCAGATGTGTGTAAAGTAGATGTTTACTAGTTTAGCGTGTTTTGGAGAATGGAGATTTAAGGAGGGGGAAAGAGGGAAGTAATGAGGTGAAGTGCATTAATGTACAGAGGAAGGCATTACTGTTGCTTAAGTGGATACGTCATTAACTGTTTTTTGAAGTTGGACATGCTTTTAAGTTCTCTATCATGGATAGACGCAGACGATAACAGATTTACACTGTCAGATTGCCAAACAATACTAAGTTATCTAGTTTTGTAATGGAAAAAAGTCCTTGAGACACGTATGTTGATCAAAATATAGGAGTACTTTTGGAAGCTCATTATGGAGACGTGTAAATTGTACCCAAGGAAAACAATGTAGACGTCCTGGACGGTTTTCTCTTAAAAAACACGTATTACATTGCAGATCAATCGGTTACAGTTGCACTTTCACAGGGCTGCTTTCAAATGTAATACCAAACGGTTTCTAAAATAGCTAGAAAATCGATGTAAGATTGGCAATGACATCAAAACATTTATGAAACTATCCTTATAATTCACACAAGGCAACAATAAATTCTTCAAACCTCGCGTTCACTTTAAGTCCAGTGTGGTTAGGGAAAGCGAAGGGTTAGCGTCGACATCAGGATTCTGTCGACCTGAATAAAGCTGTGCCGACGGAAAAATTATGCGTCGTGATACTAAAGAGGAGACACGCATATGCAATAAGCAGATTTCTGAGAAACTTCGCTCGCTGGAAGAGGGGTCAGAATGAGGGGACACATGTCTCGGCTTATCCGTAGATACTAGACCTTTAAGGAGAAAACAACAGTCAAAGATGTTTACATAATTTAGATGCCTGTTAGTGCACGCTTGTTTGAGCTGTCGACTAACATCGGGGCCTTTCGTTTTTGTGCTCCATGCTTAAAAACCGATTAGTGTTCATTTTTTTTCATTTATGTGACCATTTCCGTAGAAGGTCTCCTAACAAATGTTTCTAATCCAGTTAGAGGATACAAGGGCGTAAGAAACTGTTCCGCCACAACATTAGAACCAGCGATCTACTATCAATATAAACACGTCCAGGCGGTATCAGGGCACCTGGCGAGGAATGACTGCTAGTCAGACGACATGCACTGCGCATGTTGTATCAGTAAGCGTGCTGTCGTGTGCAGAATAGGGTAAGTGCGCGATGCATCTGAGTTTGACACATGGGAGATTGTGATGGCTCAGAGGCTCTGCACGGGTATTTCAGAGACTGCACTACTTGTCGGGTGTTCGAGGACTGCTGTGGTGAGTGTCTTCAACACGTGACGAAACCAAGTTTGTATCATGTCCAGATGTCGTGGGATCGGGCAGTCATGTGTCATTACAGATGTTGGACGACGTCTGCTGGGCAGACTGGTAAAAGGGGACAGGCGGAACTAACATCAGTCTCTAACGCTCTTAGGGTAAGAGTGTGTCTGGACACCCAGAGCAATGCATTTCACATTTCACTCCTTCATGATGATCATGCTGTGCGATAGCAATGGCTGTTTCAACAAAATAATACGCCCTGTTACATGTCCAGGTATGCGATCGAGCGGTTCAGGGAACATAGTGCCGAATTACGATTGGTGTGCTGACCCCCCAACTCTGTAGATCTGAACCAAATCCAGCTATCTGGGATGTTATTCAACGTAGGGTCAGGTCTCGTCCTTGGGTCCTTAGAATGAATGGGAATTCGGAGACGTATGTGTGTGCAGACCTGTCAGGTCTCATTGCATCCGTACCATGACGCGTCTCCCTTGTTGTCCGTGCCAGAGATGGACACATAGGCTGTTTGGTAAGTGGTAATAATGTTCTGGTTGGTCAGTGTATTAATTGTAAAATACATATGCATGATACTGTTAGGTGTTACAATCTGTCTAAATCCGCATATTCCTTTATTTCATTTCTTTACCAATATGTCCTTTTGTTCATTTGTACATTTTATTCTGGCGTTTATTCTTCAGGAAGATTTAGTGCATTCTATTGGATGATACAGATCGTAGAAACATTCGGAATACGGGAATTCCGAACACACTGAACATCACAATAGTCACGTTCTTTACATTTCTTGTATGAATGTATTCGGTAAAGAATCATTGTTAACACTATCAAAGAATTCACTCTTTGGCAATAACTTCGCCGCAAACCGCAGATACAACAGCACTTTACAGAAAACTGGCGCTGGCAATTGGGTATGACTCAAAGTAAACTACATGGTTTTTATCTAAAATAATTTCAAATAATTTTCTCATTCGTTTATTGTTTTCTTTTCTCTTAATTCGTTCACCAGACATACAATTAGCAGTCACCGAATGACAATGCTATTTCAGTAAACATTGGGAAATATTCTTGTAGTAATCTATTAAGTACATTGGCAGATAAATGAAAAATAAAAGTAATAACCAAATTTTGAATACAGTGGCAAAAGTGTGTAGCTACGTTGCTAGCCACTGCACCAGCACTTCGACTGAACAAATTTTTCCGCTAAAAGGCACATGGAGTATCGTCTATACTGGCTCCTCCCACGGGGCAGGTTTCTGGCAGGTCGGGTTAAGGCATTTTCCGTTTCCTCCTATTGAAAGTAATATCACACTGTACCGAGTGGTGCTGAGAAGGATCGAGGAAAGCCGATCATACCGCACTTTGGCCACCTGTGTTTCGCACAATTGGTACGCATGCAGTTTGACAAGCTAACGCCAGCTCTGATCTAGACACTGACGCAAGGTTAAACTATCAAAGGCCGCTTTACACCAGCTGGCTTTCAGTCAATTTAGGGACACGACAGTGCTGATGTCACACAATTACACTCTCGTAGCTCCACACCGCGATGTGAGCTCCAGCACCGTACATCAATTCTAGCGCTACAAGCGGTGCCCTAACACCGCAAGAGGCAGCATTGCCATTAAAAGAAAACAGACGCGCGCCACAAGGCCGGCTTTGAGCGCGGCGCCGCCGGAGCTTCGGCTTCGAGGAGTGGGAGGGCGCCACAGTGGCGAGTGGGCGGCAGTCGCTTTCAGGACCAGCTGCGCAGCTGTGTCGCGCGGGCAGCTAGCTAATCAGGCGACACCTTTGTGGCTGCGCCGCCGATAGGGCCGGCTGCAGCACGTCTGTTTACTGTCGCCCGTCCTTTCCTGTAGGTGGCGGTGGCTCGCACGTGCGGTGTGGCCCTGTCCATGGTAGCTGAGGACGAGGTGTTGACAAAGCACTATGTACTGAAGTGAGGGGGCAGCGTTTGTCGGTCCAAATTTGCAGGAGACATTGGAAAGGACAAGCAAAGCGCTTCCGGCAATAGAGCGTCCGTACCTGAACAGTAAATTATACCAGTGACTAGTTAGAAAAAATTCTATGTTACAGAATATCTCACTTGTTAAAATGACTGGGTTCGACACTTTTATACGCCTATCTTCAGGTAACGAGTACCTGGAAAGTTATGAAAGCGTTTGTTAGTAAGGGAATGATTAAAAATACTGTAGCATCATATAACGTGTTACTAATTTACTAATGGAAAATAACAATTCTATACTTTAAAAATAAACATGAGGAGCCGATACAAATAATATGAAATTGGCTACACTCTCTCTGTGTATCGTCAGAGCTTAGGAATGGAGTGAAGTATTGCAGTGACACTGAAGTTCCTGACCTATTGCTCGAATTCACAGGTATTACCACTAAATGACCCTATCGGTTTAGTTTCATTCTAGAAAAAAGTCTATAGAATCCATCCCATTGAGATCTGTGGTTTATCAAAATGCAATACGACTAACTGATGCTCCCGATGCCACTTACTAATAATGTGATTTCACCATGACTGATTAAGTGTTCTAACGGCATAGGTATGTCAAATTGTCTTGACTGTAGTTATTAATGTTATTTTCTCCATTTCACTAGAGCGTTTAGTGGGAGTGATAAATCTTCCATTTAATGCGCCCTGTAGTGTCTACATTGTTAATATCTGCTGTAATTAGGCCTTCTCTTCCTGTCTGTACAAATATCGACAAAATGCAGGGTAACACTGCTATCCAATGAATGCTAAGCTCGTATGACTAATGTGAGTAAGTCTGATAGTTAGTAGAAGTAGGCAATTACTAGAATTCACTTCTCGTCGTCCATATGGCTCTATAGTCGGAGTTAAAAAAGTGAAATGTCGGACTTACTTACGTTGTTTGTAAACGAAACAGTAATCTCTGCCTCCCCTTTCTACATTTCACAGATCATCCAAAGTTTTCTTGCTCTGTTAGCCTGGCACGTAGAGAAAAATCATTTATTATAATCTCTGTAAATTATTTGTGGCCAAGAGAAAATTAATTAATCCATGAACTAATGGGGCAAACACGTTTGTATAAGTGATATGTTAAACCCGTCATTACATACTTTTGAACATACTTCGTGTCAGTGACCTCGTATACGTTCACGACATATGACACTAATGCTGGACTATAACAGTAAGATTTATGATGACGCTCACGTTAACAATGTACTCTGGTAGTAAGAGTAATGAGAGACTATGGAGTAATGTGTGTATGTATGTGTGTGTGTATGTGTGTGTGTGTGTGTGAGCTTAAGTGATTGATAAAGAGGAGGAGTGGAAAGGAGTGTAGAGTTGGTACGAGCAAAGGGATGGGGCGAGCTAACTGGAATTTTCCGGGTTACTGATTTCGTTTCCAGCTTCAGTTCTTCACGCGGAAGCCAATTATCGGCCTTTCTAATTGATTTAACGGAGGTGTAGGGTGGTGCGAAATTACGCTACAGTAAACCCAGGTGAGAAATTTCCTCTCGCTCTTGGGAGCTGGTTCAGGTGGCAATCGTTTAATGAATGATTGACAGGGTAATCTGTGCTGCATATATTATGTAAAGTTTACTTGTTAGTTAACTGGAATAAAGTTCTAAAAGTATGGCGGGAGTAATGTCGTGATTTATAAAAACTATTCAGATGAAAATGTTAGTTTTGTTGAGGAAGTATTGCGCTTCCAGCGTGTCCACGTACACACGGTTAACGACCAGAATGTGTTTTCCACCCTGACAAAGGCACCAAAGTTCCTGCCTGAGGTCTGCACACAGGTCCACATCCAACATTGCAGAATTTCCGCTGAGCCGTAACTTAAACAACGGACTTGGGGTGGGCGTTAATCATTTCGCCACACCCTGTACCAAGTTGTATTCGTGAATACATAGCAAGAATAGAAGCGAATCCAGATAACGATGTTGCATTTCCGTAATCCAGTCACTACTGGTTTAAAACGGCAATGTTAGCGACTAGGAAATTAAATAGTAAATATTTTGCTTGTAATCACTCAAATTACTCTTAAACCACATTTTGGCCACAATTATCATAAGTAATTACTGTTTTTAGAGTATATAATATTTCGAAATACATATAGCTTGCAATTATTAAAGAACAGAAACTAAACACAACTAATATCACGCATGGGTACAAGGTTCCTGTCGATGTGTTTTCCGTGTTTACGAATTATATGTGGGTTTAGAGCTGTGGCTTCTACAAAACCCAATTATTTGTTGTTATTTTGTTTACCAATACATGTTTCGAGACCTATGTGTGGATTTCTATAAGTCGACTCTATTTGATACCTTTTATTGTTGACAAAATTTTATGTTTTCTGTCTAACTGTGCATTTACGTGCACATTACTTCATTATATACATTGTTCCATCACCCTTATACACTTAACTCTCATTTGCTTTCATACGATTGCTACACGTAAACGTGATATGGCAAAATAATTATGTCGCCATGTTCACACAGAAACGCTAGTTTCTTTTTCTTTAAAGTCGTATTGAAATAGGTGAGACTTAAGTACAAAAAGCTGTGGAAAGGAGTGTGTATAATTACAATCGTAAGACTGGACGAAAAACATGACACAAGTGAAACTATTAAGACATACAAACCAATCATCGTATAGAAATCCAAATTGACAGTTAATGTAGTTTCAGAAATAAATCGAGACTGATAGAAGATGCCAGATAGGCGTGAAAATATGTTTTGGTAAAATAAAAAAAAGAACTACATAGTGGTTTTCAAAAAGCGGAGTTTGGAACCCAAATTTAAATGCAGCCTCTGATGATTGAGTCCTCTGTAGTTGGGTGTCCTTTGGGTCTAGATCCTGACCGACCGCTGAATTCTCAAAGGAGGAGTTACGTGCATCGTACAGAGAAGGTTACGCCTTGTCAATATCTGCAGTTTAAGTTGCTGATAGATCTCCTTTACATTCTTTATGGCCGAGAGCATACTCTGGGTGATATGGAGTCTGTTTGTTTTTCGAGGTAACGTTGCACTTTCCATCACCAGCGGTATAAATTTCCTGTTAACGCCTGTTTTCTTCCTGAGAGTTCTGATCAACATTATCTTGCGGTGCTTCAATGGTTATCAGACTGAAGTTTTCATCGAAATGAAGATATTTTTTGTTGTAAAGTTTCTTGAAATTAAAATAAACTGCTGTAAATGAGACTTCCTCATAAGTGTCGTTATTCAAGAAATTAGACAAGTATTGTATTTGAGAGTTAATGAAGTCACGCTGGGCCTCAAGTTTCTGACATATCCTCGTCAGTAGTAACAAAGAAAGAAAATGAAAGAATTTGCTTATTTTCCGAATTTATTGATTAGTTTCCTGCTGGTTGCCATTTGCTCGAGCGTGCAGTAATCTCTGTCTCTTTTCATAATCAGTCAATTTGAAGGTAAAAGGGTGTATCCCACATGTTTGCACCTTGGGTTATAGCTGATAGTTTCAGAAGGCTTTTTCGGAAGGTTTGAGAATCGTGTAATTGAAGCGGACGTTGGCACCAGCCGGTTATTCACACAGTATGTTGTAGAAAACCACCTAAAAGCCTCATCCAGGTTTGCTGACAATGGTCCCGGTGTTTTATCCTCCGGGAGAATTCGATCCAGGTCCGACGCCCCTCCATGAATTCTAAAAGCGGCGTGCCAACGCGGCGCGTCGGTTTGTCCAGGCGGCTCTGTTCCACAAATTTGTAATGGCATGATGGGGTCGCACATATTTAAAATGACGTGTCATTATACAGTGTGTTCGAGATAAGAAGCAAATATTCCTGTGGGGGGCGTTATTGAAAAAAACTAGAAGACAAGTTCCTATAATTATACGACCAGAAATCAAAAACTGTTGTTAAATGGTCTAATCTGTGCTCTTCCGCCCATATCCCCTTTACATGGAAACAGACATTACAAGCAGTGCTTCGTTTGGGTTGCACTCACTCTGACATGTATTTCACCCGTTGCTCGCAGGGAATCACAAACTCAAATACTCTGACTCCATGCCTTGGACGCACACTCCCGTAACACTGGCACATTATAGATGTTAGGTTTACACCAATGCCTTTAAATATCCTTATAGTCAGAAATGAGAAAAATAATGAATATACAATGAAATAATAACATTCTACGAGTCGGTGGATGGAATGTCAGAAGCATGCACTTGGTAGGGAAACTAGAAAATCTGAAAAGGAAAATGGAAAGGCTCAATCTAGATACAATTGGGGTCAGTGAAGTGAAATGGAAAGAAAACCAGGATTTCTAGTCTGATGTGTATAGGGTAATATCAACAGTAGCAGAAAATGGCATAATGAGAGCAGGATTCGTTATGAATAGGAAGGTAGGGCAGAGAGTGTGTTACTGTGAACAGTTCAGTGATATTGTTATTCTTATCAGAATCGACAGGAAACTAACATGTACAACGACAGTTCAGGTATACATGTCGACGTCACAAGCTAATGATGAAGAGACAGAGAAAGTGTATGAGTATACTGAAAGGGTAATGCAGCACGTAAAGGGAGATGAAAATCTAATTACGGCCGCTGTGGACGAGCGGTTCTAGGCGCTTCGGTCCGTACCCACGTGGCTGCTACCGTCTCAGGCTCGAATCTTGTCTCGGGTATGGATGTGTGTGATGCCCTTAGGTTAGTTAGGTTTAAGTAGTTCTAAGTCTAGGGGACTGATTACCTCAGATGTTAAGTCCCATAGTGCTTAGAGCCATTTGAACCATTTTTTAATATCTAATAGTCCTGGGGGACTGGAAAGCAGTTGTAGAAGAACGAGTACAAGGAAAGGTTACAGAAGACTATGGTTTTGGGACATGAATGAGAGTCGAGAAAGGTTAATTGAGTTCTGTAATAAATTTCAACTAGTAATAGGGAATACTCTGTTCAGGAATCAGAACAGAAGGAGGTATAATTGGAAAAGGTCAGGTGATGCGGTAAGATATCGTTTATATTACATCATGGTCAGACTGAGATTCCAAAATCAAATGCTGGAGTTTAAGGAGTACTCAGGAGTAAATTTGGACTCAGATTACAATTTAGTGCTGTTGAAGACTAGGATTACGTTTAAGAGACCAAACAGGAAGAAGCAACACGCAAAAAAGTGGGATACAGAAGTACTAAGAAATGAGGAGATACGCTGGAAAACCCCTAAGGCTTTAAATACAGCAATAAGGAATAACTCAGTAGGCAGTATAGTTGAAGAGGAATGGACTTCTCTAAAAAGGGCGATAACAGAAATTAGGAAGGAAAAAATAGGTACAAAGAAGGTAACTGCGAAGAAACCATGGGTAGCAGAAGAAATAATTCAACTGATCGATGAAAGGAGGAAGTACAAAAATGTTTAGGGAGACTCAGGAATACAGAAACACACGTGGCTGAGGATTGAAATAAATAGGAAGTACAGGGAAGCTGAGATGAAATGGCTGTATGAAAAATGTGAAGAAATCGAAAAAGAAATGATTGTGTAACTCACCATACAGGAAAGTGAAAGCAACCTTCTGCGACATTAAAAGCAAGAGTAATAACATTAAGAGTGCAACGGTATTTCCACTGTGAAATGCATGCGAGAGAGCAGATAGGTGGAAAGAATAAACTGAAAACCTCCATGAGGGGGGAGATTCGTCTGATGTGATAGAAGATGAAACAGGAGTCCATTTAGAATAGATAGGAGACCCAGTATTAGAATCACAGTTTAAAAGAGCTTTAGAGGACTTAACATCAAATAAGGCACAAGGGATAGATAACATTCCATCAGAATTTCTAAAATGGTTGGGGGAAGTGGCAACAAAACCACACTATCTGACCCTCGGAAAAACGTACTAAACTCAATTCCGAATACGGAAAGAGCTGACAAGTGCGAGAATTGTCGCACAGTCAGCTTAACAGTTCATGCATCCAAGTTTCTGACAAGAATATTATACAGAAAAATGTAAAAGTAAATTGAAGATGCGCTAGATGAGCACCAGTTTCGCTTTAGGAAAGATAAAGGCACAAGATAGACAATTCTGGCGTTGCGGTTAATAATGGAAGCAAGACTAAAGAAAAATCAAGACACGTTCATAGGATTTGTCGACCTGGAAGATGCGTCTGACAATGTAAAATTGTGCAAGATGTTCGAAATTGTGAGAAAAATAGGGGTACACAATAGGGAGAGACGGGTCATACATAATATGTACAACTGCCTAGAGGGAATAACAAGAGTAGACAACCAAGAACTAAGTGATCTTATTAACAACGGTGTAAGAGAAAGACATAGTCTTTCGCCCCTACTGCTCACTCTGTACATCAAGGAAGCAATGATGGAAATAAAGGCTTAGGAGGGGAATTAAAATTCAAGGTGAAAGGATATCAGTGATACGACTCGCTGATGACATTGCTATCCTGAGTGAAAGTGAAGCAGAATTACATTATGTGCCGTAGGGGATGAACAGTCGAACAGTCTGAACAATCTGGATTGAAGTAAATCGAAGAAGACGAAGGGAATGACAAGTAGTAGAAATGACAACAGAGAGAAACTTAATATCAGGATCTATGGTGTCAAAGTAGATGAAGTTAAGGAATTCTGATACCTAGACAGTAAAATAAAGACTGACAGATGGAGCATGGAGGACATCGAAAGCTGACTAGCAATGACAAAAAGAGTGCATTCCTTGGCAAGAGAAGTCTTCTAATATGAAACATCGGTCTTAATTTCAGAAAGAGAGACTGTCGGAAAACCGTAACAGAAGAGAATCGAAGCATTTGAGATGTGTTGCTACAGACGAATGTTGTAAATTAGGTGGACTGATAAGGTAAGGGATGAGGAGGTTCTGTGTAGAATCGGAGAGAAAAGGAATATGTGAAAAACACTGATAAGGAGAAGGTCCCTTCTCCTTATCAGTGTTTTTCAAATATGATAGGAAATCTTTTAAGGCAAGAGGCAATTATTTTTCATGGAACTAGAGGGAGCTATAGAAGGTAAAAACTGAAAAGCGATTGGAGTATATCCAGAAAATAATAGAGAACGTAGGTTGCAAATGCCACTCTGAGATGAAGATGTTAGCACAGGAGAGGAATTCGTGGCGGGCCGCATGAAAATAGAGGACTGATGACACCCCCCCCCCCCCGCCAAAAAAAAGTCACGTCGGAAATTCAACGGTTTCAAGTCTAGTGAATGGTGAGACCACACTACCGACACTCCTCTATGAGACCACAGCAGATGAAACACTATGGAGGTCTTATCAGTTGGGCCGTAGAGAACGCTGTGGTTCCCCATCGTCCATAAGCCACACCCGCTCTCTCTATCAAATACTGCCGTTCCCCAACGTGGTTGGTAATTCGTCGTGCATAAATTGGAGATACGCAGCACATGTTAAGCTGTCTGGATGGTGTCTGGACCCATGAGTTTGTCACCGACAGCTCCCGCACATACTTTGACACTGAAGTATTATTGCCTTTAATCGAAGACAGCCCGATTATTTGCATCTCCCAACAGTTGCGTATTGCGGTAATATACTATGCAATCTCTAGGTGGCGAAAGTAATGCAATAGTGATATGCAGACATATCGCGTACACAAGGTGTAAAAGGGCTGTGCATTGGTAAAGCTGTCATTTGTATTCAGGTGTTTCACGTGAAAAGGTTTCCGACGTGATTATGACCATACGAAATGAACTAAAAGTTTTTGAACGCGGAATGGTAGTTCGCGCTAGACTCATTGGACATTCCATTTCGGAAATGGACGACGGCCCTCACTTAGTGGCCGTGCGGTTCTAGGTACTTCAAGAATCTGGTTCAAATGGCTCTGAGCACTATGGTACTTGACATCTATGGTCATCAGTCCACTAGAACTTAGAACTACTTAAACCTATCTAACCTAAGGACATCACACAACACCCAGTCGAGGCAGAGAAAATCCCTGACCCCGCCGGGAATCGAACCCGGGAACTCGGGCGCGGAAAGCGAGAACGCTACCGCACGACCACGAGCTGCTAACTCTAGGCCCTTCAGTCTGGAACCGCGTGACCGCTACGGTCGCAGGTTCGAATCCTGCCTCGGGCATGGATGTGTGTGATGTCCTTAGGTTAGTTAGGTTTAAGTAGTTCTAAGTTCTAAAGGACTGATGACCACAGATATTAAGTCCCATAGTGCTCAGAGCCATGTGAACCCTCACTTAGCGACCGAGAAACTACCAGCTACTCATCTCCTGGGCCAGTGACCATAACATTGGAACCCTAACCACTGGAAAACTGTGACTTAGTCAGATGAGCCCCAAATCCAATTAGTAAGAGGTTCAGGTAGGGTTTGAGTGTGGCACGGACTCCACGAAGAAACTGAACCAAGATGTCAACAAGGCGCGCTGAAACCTGTTGGTAGCTCCATTACCGTGTGAGTTATATTTGCATGGATCATTTACTCGAAATGTTTATAAAACTTCCTGGCAGATTAAAACTATGTGCCAGACTGGTACTCGAACTCGGGTCCTTTGTCTTTTTCGGGCAAGTGCTCTACTATCTAACCGCGAAAGGCAGAGGTCCCGAGTTCGAGTCTCTGACGGCGCACAGTTTTAATGTGTCAGGAAGTTTCATATTGAAGCACACTCCACTGCAGAGTGGAGAGCTCTTCCTGCTAATGTTTATGTTTGGCTACATGGAGGCGTCTGCAGCCGTTCATGGACTTCATGTTCCCAACAACGATGGAATTGTTATGATTAACAACGCCCAATGTCATCGCGCCACTGTTGTTTGAGATTTGTTTGAAGAACATTTCGGGCAATTCGAGTGAACGACTTGGCCACTGACATGAATCACATCGAATATTTATGGGACAAATCGAGATTTCAGTTCATGCACGGAATCCTGCATCGGCAACACTTTCTCCATTATGGACGGCTATAGAGCAGCATGGCTCATTACTTCTGTAAGCGATTCTAGGACTTGTTGACTACATGCCACATCGAGCTGCTGAACTACGCCGGTTGAGAGGAGGGCCAGCACGTTATTAGGAGATGTTCTACGGCTTTCGTCAACTTATTGTATATAAATATGAATGTTTCTGTGCTTATTCGTCTTCCTATACCATTCACCCGCTTGCAATAGAATTTTGGTGTGATGTTGTGTGCATGCTCGAGGAGGTTTCTGAGTGGAATGAATAATCGATCTCCCATATGGATGAGGGTGAAAAGGGGATGACTTAATACCATAACTCAATGACATGAAGTAGTATTTCGACCGAATTCTGGATATGCATCGCTCAATATTTGTGTACTTATTTGTCTAACACTACTGTAGTAATAGTACACCTCTGGCACCTGTATTGGGTTCGAACCCATAGTTTTCTGGGTCAGTTGATACAATGATGAAAAAATTCAATGGCTCTGAGCAATGTAGGACTTAACATCTGAGGTAATCAGTCACCTAGAGCTTAGAACTACGTAAACCTAACTAAGGACACCACACACATACATGCCCGATACAGGATTCGAACCTGCGACCGTAGCAGTCACGCGGTTCCGGACTGAAGCACCTGGAACTGCTCGGCCACCGAGGACGGCGCACAATTATGACAGTTTCGATAAATCTGCACCCAGAGAATTTGGGGTGTATGGGGAAGAAGTAAGGGGGTGGGATGCGGTGGCGAGACTGTGACATATTGACATAGCTCTGAAGCAAATGAAACCATTTCTAGCTAATTTGGCACATGTATCAAAGGAGAAACAATGGAAAACATATAAGTGAAACCATTTTTCAAATTCGTGTTTTAAAATCCACATGTACATAGTAATGCGACAACTGACTGGTTCTAAAAACCGATCTGCCCGTCTACTTGTTTCTTGTTCAATTGTGTTCCTTTCAGTCGAACGAAACAACCGAAACAATCGAATGAAAGTAGTCGCATCGTGCAGTTATGGAAAATGAATGTTATTCACTCAATCTAATGGTTTGTTGGATTTCGCTTTATATGAGACAACTAACTGACACAATTCTCCGGCTGTTTCGTCAGTTATATCAGAGTTTTAAGTCTCAGAGTTTTCAATCACATAACTGCACAAAGTTTACGGTCACACATGAGCCAGGTTATGGTTGTCAACTACTTTAGACACCAACATCGTACCTCATTTCAAGGAGAGAAAAACAAAAATAATATTTCTCAAATTGAAGTTTGTTCAAGAACAAGTATATGTTTAGTTGCACACAAATTGTTCGTCCCTTTGGGATTAAAAATCAATGTTCGGTTGCTTTTAAAAGTTCAATAACTGCTGCTACATTCGAAATTTATGTTGAAATAAATAAATAAATACTCTTTTAATTTTAAATTTTAATGCTTTATCTCTCTCTCTCTCTCTCTCTCTCTCTCTCTCTCTCTCTCTCTCTCTCTCTCTTTACCAGTCGGTTTGAACCTGTTAACGCTGATTCCCTTTCGATTAATGCTGAGGTGTCAATCAGAAAGCTTATGGGATACAATTTTTCAGCGAATTTGTGACTTTATCGCGTGAGTTTTAATAATATTCTGCCACACAACACAGGTTCTGATAAAGGAAGATAGCCTTCGAGTACGCTCCTTTCTTCTTCCATGAGAACTTACCGATTGACGGAAGTGATATCTCGCGTTATCCAACGTCCTTTGTTCCTAATCTAAGTGAATAATTTAGTAGACAATCTTAGCAGTTCTCTTAGAACTTTTGCAGATCATGCTGTCTTGTACTGCATTGTTAAGTCATGAAAAGTTCAAAATCAATTGCATAATGATTTCAAAAATGTATCTGTAAAGTACAGAAAGTGACTATAAAATACGAGAAATGTGAGGCCATTCACATTGGTACTAACAGGGACCCGTAAAAATTTCGGTTACGAGATTAATTACGCAAATATAAAGAACGTATAATCATCTAAATATCTAGGGATTACAATTACGAACAACTTAAATTAGTGCAAACACATAAATAACGTTGTGCTGAAGGAGAACCAAAGACTGTGTCTTATCGGCAGAATACTTAGATGCAACATATCCACTAAAGAGGTTGCCTACAATACGATTGTCCGTCCAGTTCCGGAATACAACTGTGCGGTATGGGACCTTCACCAGGTAGGATTGACGGAGGACATCGAGAGGGTGCAAAGAAAGGCAGCTCGTTTTGAACCATCGCGAAACAGGCGAAAGAATGTTACAGCAACGATACGCGAGGTGGTGAGTGATTTTTTCACGAGATTTGGATCTCAATTTTTCTCCTTTGAAAACGAAAATATTTGGTTTACTCCCACCCACACGGAAAGAAATGATGATCTGCGCGTTTTTCGAACGGTAGAGCAACACTGTGAAAGTTGTTCCATGAACCCTAGGCCAGACACTTAAATGTGACTTTCAGCGCAATCATGTAGATGCAGATCTAGGAATAGGAAAATGCTGTTTTGATGGCATCTCTCACCAAGACTAGGTGCTGCATCGTAAGAACTGTAGAGCTGTGTTTGCAGCGGGCGTCCTGTAGCAGCTTTAAATCTGCAGCTGAACTTCTCAGTCTAAAGGTTTCACAACGGCTGCTGTACTCTTTCCAAAACACCTAACGACTTGTCTACAGTTATGTCTTAAGGAACGTAATAATGTTTTAATGGATAGCTGAACAAGTCTGAAAGAACTAAATTAACTGTCACGTGAGCAACATGACAAACATTTTTTATTCTAGCTTCATCCACTATAATGAATGCCTTTGTTAGTAACAGGAGAAGGCACTTTGTTACACATTCATTATTCAGAAGCAATAAGGTTTCAAAACTTTAGGCAATGTTTTCGAAAATATACCGATCAGCAACTAGCAGAATGGCCAGAATATGAGACTGCAACTCGTACTGCCCACTAGGGTGCTAAGGTGATTCACTTGGGAAAGGTGTCATAAGCCATTGTATTCTCTCCTGAGGTAAGCTGGCGCTCAACTAATTGGCCCTTGACACACTTGGAACTTGGATGGAATTGACCGCTGAGCTGGCCGCACACGTATTCTATCGGGCACAAATCTCGGTATATCATTACCCACTGGTACCTTAACATTTCTCAGGCAGTTCATAGCGACAATTGCCACGTGTGGACGACCACTGTCTTGTTGAGAAATGGCACTACAATATTTTCGCAAGAGAGGTAAGATGTGAGGAAACAGAATGCCCGTGTCATACCTTTGTCTTGTCAGCGTTCCCTCGGTAAATGCCGGCCGTGGCCTGAGACGATGACTCCTCACAACATTGCACCAAACGTAACACTGCTATGTCTCTCTGAAACAATGGATGAATGGAATCTCTTCCCAGTGTACTGACATACTGGTCGAAGATTGTCATCAGACGTAGTGCGGATCCGTAATTAACTGGTGAACGCAATGCGACGCAATTCTTCGGCAATGTATGCCCCGCGGCCACGGCGCAATTGGAAACACATGATAGCTGTTTAACGGTAGCCTTCACACAGGGAGGCACGAGTAATTCGTCCGGCTGCAGCTAATCTCCACTCAGTGGTGCAGAATGAGTGAAAATGTTGCAGGGAGTTTCTTCTTATCGGACAGCATGCGCAGATGTGAAGGGCTTACGATGGACTTGGAGCACCCCCCTTGTGGTGGTGAGACGTGATCGACCGCAATTTGCACGACGACTATGCCTGCCCTCACGTTCCCACGGGTTCCAGATTTGGACACTTCCACATTCGATTGCCACATATATCTCGATACGGTATTTCTTGACCAGGTGGCTAAATGGAGACCCACAGAGACACTCCTTTGAAGTTGTGTCACTTGTTGATTCCGCTGTCTCATAGTTACATGGTATCTCCGGTGTCATTCAGAGCGGCCACTAGACATCTAACGATGTTTGCACCCCTTAGGTACCCTAGTAGCCTGCTAGTACTGGGAACAATACTAAACGCGAACAACACTAATGCACTCTAAGTGTTATACGTGTGCCAGAAAACTGTCCCTCCAGTTAGTAGCGTACCCCGCGGTGGTGTGTATGTGAACGATATTGCACTGACGTTCTTCCATGGCTTCTGCGTATTTCTCTTTTTTATCAGCCATTTCCATTTCGTATTTAAAGACATCGATCATCTGACAGTTGCCTGGATGACTTAGAATACCGCGCTTCTCTCACCTTAACTACCTTGATGCATTCCGTACTTTACTTTTAACACCTAGAAATATTAAAATTCTCTTTACACTAATAGTAGAAAAACCTGTACTAATCCTCTTTACTTTCATACAAACACGTATGCTATCCACGTCTGAAGAAAAATCAGTAAATCACACATTGTTACGTTATCATAAAAGTCTCCTGTTCTAAACCACTGACCAAGTTAATTACTGCGCATGGGTGTCTCAGCGAATGGGCTATTGTATACCTTTTACAGTCTTTTGAATGAATTTACAAAGTATCTCTCCATAAATGAAAAATAATATAAGAAAATTATTGCCGGCACACAGCACGGCCCGTCTACACATCTTACTCCATTCCAAATTAAATGTAGCAAAAACAAACATAAAAAGGTTACTTTCAGCCAAAGCATCAAGATATAGTTTGTATTTTTAAGTTAACCGCCAGATAAGACTTTTACCTCCATAGTAATAAAAATCGTGGCATACTTTGGTATTTTTCTCGGCACTTATGACATCAAGTTGCATTCTGTGCGTACCTATTACACCCATGAATGTGACAGTGTCGAAAGTGGAAGAGGTACACGACGCTGGGTCAAAGGTGGAAGCGGGAGATGTGGTACGAGTAACAGGTGGGACAGGTTGACTGTCTGTTGTACCTTCTGAGAAATTAACCATAGACGTAATGTCGATGTTGCATCTTTTCGAGTAGTCCATTCGACCAATGAGTGAACCATACGTAATTACTTCCCTTTTACATGTTGCTCAAACCGCAATATCTCTAAGTTACTAAGTAAAATTCCGAAGCTACTGAGCAAATCAGTATTTTAATGCAGACAGATAATTCACTATCAATTAAAAGCAATACCAACGGCAAAATGCTCCTATCGGAGCGCGGAATAGAATAACATATTAGTGTTCTGAATGTCTGATAGAAAAGTGGGGTACCAGTTACCTCATTCTACCTTTCTCGGTACACTTAAAAATTTTAGCATGTGAATATATTCGCGCTCTTTTTAACATGGAACTTAGAAATTACTTTCACAAGCTTCCTTAACTGTAACTGTGGCTCATACCCACTAGTCCATCTTTGTAAGTCGCTCTTGCCCATATACTCCCATTCACTTGTCCATTTCCCATTCTTACTTGGGCATTCACTTCCCTTCAACACTAACTCATTCGGTTCAGTTCGATGTCTTTAGCTCCTTGTACCTCTCAAATGGTCACTGTCTCACTTCTAACACCTACAGACTTCTTCGTTCTGTCCTACTTGTCGTGGCTTGTCTCACTTCTGCTGCCTCTCTCTTGCTCTCTCTTACGGCTACTATGTCATTAATTCATTCCCACTGCTGCTGTCTCTTCTCACTGACACTATTTCTATTGTACCTTTCCATTGTCATAACCTGTCTCCTATTATCACTGATCACATCTTCTACGACATTCTCATTCTGATTATTCCTGTCCCACTTCTCTCTTTCGTTCTTTTTCCTAGCACTGTCAACTAAGTTCCACTGCAACGTGTGCTCTTTCTTCCACATTACAGTTGTCTCCTTCCCTTCTTCAGTACCACAAACGATGTCGACTCCCAGTATTTTTTGCATTTCGGTCTCTATTTCACTGCTACTGTGTTTTGTATCTCAGTATAAAAAGTAGAAATATGTCTCCATGACAAAGGTTTTAGGAAAAATTTTAATGGTGCAAAGGAAGCGAGAATGACGCAGTCAGTCTTTTAAATCAGCAACTTATAGACATTTTGTGCTAGAGATTTAGCACCTCAGGCATTTTACAAGCTCAAAAATTCTGCATATGCTGCAGGACTACAACATGGGAGTTCCAAAACCTATCTGATGATAACAGTCACTTTACAGAATATTTTCTCGTTATACAACACTTTATAAACAACGTTTTCGCCTCACATCGGATGTTACGTAAAAATTTTACGTGTACAATTACAGTCACTTTGAACTTCTACTTCTCTGAAACGGGTAAAAATATTGTAAAAAAATAACTTTCTTAAAGTTGTTATCTTAGGAATATCCAGAAAAAATTTGAGTAATTTGCTATGCGTAGCGGTTTTGGAATCCGCTGCAAAACCATGTTTTTCGGGTCTTCTTAGGAACCGTTCATGAACTAAAACTCATGCGTCAAGGATCAGGTGAGTCCAGATGTCGCTCGCATCGGTCCACAGTGGTGCCAGCCTATCTGCACACTGTTTATAGTTTTGGCTAGATACAGCCGCCACCGTCTCAATATAAGTAGAGTTTTGTCTTACTAGTTAAAAATTATATTTACTGTTTCACATGTTGTCAGCTGCGAACAGGTTAGCGTGCGTGGGGGCAATTTGCACAAATATGTAGTCAATGACGTAATTTGCTGTACAAAAGATTTCTGTTACTTACAAATACACTCCTGGAAATTGAAATAAGAACACCGTGAATTGATTGTCCCAGGAAGGGGAAACTTTATTGACACATTCCTGGGGTCAGATACATCACATGATCACACTGACAGAACCACAGACACATAGACACAGGCAACAGAGCATGCACAATGTCGGCACTAGTACAGTGTATATCCACCTTTCGCAGCAATGCAGGCTGCTATTCTCCCATGGAGACGATCGTAGAGATGCTGGATGTAGTCCTGTGGAACGGCTTGCCATGCCATTTCCACCTGGCGCCTCAGTTGGACCAGCGTTCGTGCTGGACGTGCAGACCGCGTGAGACGACGCTTCATCCAGTCCCAAACATGGTCAATGGAGGACAGATCCGGAGATCTTGCTGGCCAGGGTAGTTGACTTACACCTTCTAGAGCACGTTGGGTGGCACGGGATACATGCGGACGTGCATTGTCCTGTTGGAACAGCAAGTTCCCTTGCCGGTCTAGGAATGGTAGAACGATGGGTTCGATGACGGTTTGGATGTACCGTGCACTATTCAGTGTCCCCTCGACGATCACCAGAGGTGTACGGCCAGTGTAGGAGATCGCTCCCCACACCATGATGCCGAGTGTTGGCCCTGTGTGCCTCGGTCGTATGCAGTCCTGATTGTGGCGCTCACCTGCACGGCGCCAAACACGCATACGATCATCATTGCCACCAAGGCAGAAGCGACCCTCATCGCTGAAGACGACACGTCTCCATTCGTCCCTCCATTCACGCCTGTCGCGACACCACTGGAGGCGGGCTGCACGATGTTGGGGCGTGAGCGGAAGACGGCCTAACGCTGTGCCAGACCGTAGCCCAGCTTCATGGAGACGGTTGCGAATGGTCCTCGCCAATACCCCAGGAGCAACAGTGTCCCTAATTTGCTGGGAAGTGGCGGTGCGGTCCCCTACGGCACTGCGTAGGATCCTACGGTCTTGGCGTGCATCCGTGCGACGCTGCGGTCCGGTCCCAGGTCGACGGGCACGTGCACCTTCCACCGACCACTGGCGACAACATCGATGTACTGTGGAGATCTCACGCCCCACGTGTTGAGCAATTCGGCGGTACGTCCATCCGGCCTCCCGCATGCCCACTATACGCCCTCTCTCAAAGTCCGTCAAATACACATACGGTTCACGTCCACGCTGTCGCGGCATGGTACCAGTGTTAAAGACTGCGATGGAGCTCAGTATGCCACGGCAAACTGGCTGACACTGACGGCGGCGGTGCAGAAATGCTGCGCAGCTAGCGCCATTCGACGGCCAACACCGCGGTTCCTGGTGTGGCCGCTGTGCCGTGCGTGTGATCATTGCTTGTACAGCCCTCTCGCAGTGTCCGGAGCAAGTATGGTGGGTCTGACACACCGGTGTCAATGTGTTCTTTATTCCATTTCCAGGAGTGTATGTTACTACATAAGTGTTGACGTCCTACAGTCTAGTGACTCTTAAATTTGTGGAGATAGTCACAGCTTTTCAGTTAAAAAAGAATGCATTGTTAATTTCTTCTTCGCGTGTCTCTAAACGGACTCTTGCGATCAACCAAATACTAACAAAGATTCATCATCAACTAATTAGTTACCCTTTAATTTCACTTGCAACTGCTAAATGAACAGCAGTATATTAATCCTTTTTAATTTATGAAAAGAAGGTATGTTCACTAATTAGCTAATGTATCTTTTATTACTCTTATTTATATTTTGCATAGCACCTGAGACAACTTCACATACTCCCATGGGTATGGAGTACCCTCAAAAGTACGCATATACCAAGTGTATTCTATTGCTTTAGTTCAACCAACAAAAGTATCCCCTGAATGGTTAACTCAGTCAACTAACACACTATAGGGTGATTTAAATTAACCTACACTGAACATATGGTTGACTCGACAGAAAGACTGAACGGCTTTTATTGAAACGAAAGAATGAACAAATGAACAGTTCAGTCACGGAACAAACCTTCGATGGACTGTCACTACTGTTTCCATTCGGTAGCACCCGCGGAGACGTGAATGAATAATAATGCAACCGATACTAAAGACTGCAGTCGACTGAATAGATTGTTTTCATTCGGTTGATCACACTGACTGGTTTTCCTCAAAAGAATGAATGAATACAGCAACCGAAAGGCAAAACACTTACGACTGAATCAAGTCTTTTAATTCCATGTTTGTAGTAGACTTATTTTACTCAAATGAAAGAATAATCAATTAAACCGTCATGAAACACCGAAGAAGCCGATTGTTTTGCAACAGCCGATTGTATCGATCGTTTTCATTCGATTGTTCCCGTCACTATGGTAAGCAGTCCTGGTGAGGGCGTAGAGAATATATAAAGGTTCTTATTGTTTTACATGCTGTGGTTAATTTTCGTGGTGACCATAACATTAACCGAAGCGTTAATGAATAACATTGCAACCGATACGTAAAACTATAATCGACTGAAATGATTGTTTTCATTCAGTTATCCCCATAGATTCGTTCCCCTCAAAAGAATTAATGAATAGTGCAGCCGATGTGTAAAACGGAAAACGAATGAACGAGTGTTTTCATTTGGTTGTTCAAGTAGACTGGCTTTACTCACAAGGAAGAATGAGTAAGTCAGCCGATGGTGATAACATGGATGAGTAATAATACAACTGTACGAAAAGCAAAAAACAACTGAATCATCTCTTCATATTTGGTTGTTCCAGTAGATGGGTTACACTCAGAGGAATGAATGGATAAATCAACCTATAAGTGAAACTGCAATCGAATGAGTCGATTTTTTGCAGCAACTGTCTGCATCAACTCGTTTCATTCGGTTGCTCCCATCATTAGCATAGCGTGTGCTTGTGTGTGTATTGATAAAATATAGAGGTTCTGAAACTTTTAGCTATTTGTGCTTTGTTCTTTTAGTCACGTCATATTAAATATATTACTGACAGCCCTCTGTTCATGAATGTCCCTCTTTCCTCGCGTCCACAATGACAGGATACGTGATGGCAGTAGGCTATACTAAACACCTGGGCAGCAGGCGATCGTGCACAAAACGCTCACAGCGGCTTCATATGACGGTCCGAGTGAGTACCCTGCATGATTGACGAAACCCATAGACGTCTGAACTGGGCCCTTGCCTCTTATGTATCTCCATTTCGAGCTGGAAGAAAAGGCAATGTGACGCCTCCCGTGTTCCAGTGCAGCTGAAGAAACGTCTGGTTTCTAGGCTCCTTTGACTATGTGTATTTATTTATCTTCCAATTGCAAACTTCCGTTGCTCCTTTCACATAATGCACACAGAAACTATCTCAAAAAATGAGTATAAAATCCTGATCTAGTTATAAGTTATATGGCTCGTAACTTTAACAACTGCTGCTGTATTTAAAATTTGTCTGTTATTTAGAAAATTTCACTCCACAATTAACTTGCACGTCTGTAATTCTACCAACTGTATATCGGAGATTTCTCGGTAGCACTTTCTAAATGCTTATTTTAGGAGATACCTATTGTCTTCAGTAACTTGCTACACAAAAAATTTAAAATATTTTTTTCTATTTATGCCCTTAGTGTGAAAGTACAAGAACTTACAAAACACAGAAGCACAACCCAATTGAAAAGATATATGTAGGCCATAACTTCAGAATTACTTGTAGCAATATCGTCAATTCTGTCTTTCGTTAAAGAGATAGTTGGTACAGTGCGATCAACAGATGATTCCCACGGGAGAGAAACTGTATAAAATCCCGCGAAGACCATCTCCATGTTGTAAAAGGCGTAAGCTTGTGGATACGTTAACAAACATTATTACAATGTGGTGATCGAATCCAGATATGCAATTGGACGCGAAGGAAATTAGTTTCAATAAGAACTCGATGTGTTCTGGCAGCTTACTTCACAAACGAGGAATAACTATATTTGGCTGATGGACAAATACGCGTATTATATGCGCATGACTAATACGCTAGCACCATATGCGTATCGGCTGCATCACACTTAACAGTTCCTGTGTTTAGGAAACACAGAAGATACAAGTTTTTTTTTTTGAAAATATTAAATCAAGCAGAAGTTTAAAGTAGAAAGAGAGGAGAAACATTTATTGCTATTATTCTTCTTATTAGTATAATTAGTCTCTCGATATCGTGGTACAGTAGATTATCTCCCAAGATAGAATAAACAGGAGTAAATACCTTACGAAATTTAGTATGTCTTATGACATTTAGTTAATGTTTCCTGGTTAAGTGTTTTATTTAGTGATTTGCCATTCATTTAACTGGAAATTTAAGCACGCGTAATACACAGAGAATGAAGGCCTAATTATTGGTTAGAAACAATTGTATTTTTTTAATTTTATTCTTTTTCAATTACCCGTTTTGCCTTATTTAGGCATCTCCAGGTTGATCTTAATTTGGTATTCCTTAAATGACCCTTTAGACAGTGTAGCCAAAGGGCATCGTCGAATACATCAGGATAAAATCGCCTAACTCAGTAAAAGTTACTGGCTCTGTTTACTCGCTCCTGCGGAGAGCGTTATGCAGATCTTGGAGTCACTCACGTCCGTCTAGAAAAGTTTGAACTGGGTTTAATTTTTACTGGGTTTAACGAAGGCGATGTTGGCCAGATGTATTCGACGATTCCCTTTGGCTACTCTGTCTAAATGATCGTTTTAAGAAATACCAAATTAGGATCAACCTGAAGATGCTTAAATAGAGCAAAACGCGTAGTTGAAAAAAATAATAAAAAAATAAAATTGCCACCAAGACTGTTTCTAAGCAATACCGTTAAGCACAAGTTTGCTGTATGCCCCATATGGATTGGAAGAATTTCTAATGACGGATTTAGTTTAGGAAGATAATTTATTTCATCTTGTAATGAATCCACTTATTTCCGATCAATGAGAAGATCTCAAGAGGAAATCTCGCTTTAATTACGTCCCTGTTACAACGTCCACGGGAACACATCAGATGGATGGCGGCATTGGCAACGCTACTGATTGCAAAATAGTAACGCCATAAAGGTTACGTCGACGAAGGTAATTGATGGCTCGATAAGGTTGTGCTTTGAGAGGACAATAAAAGAAGTAATGAATTAAAAAGCGGTAAAATGACAAATCACTTATCCAAATGTCTGGGGATTGAGCGCTAGTTTTTATATCCATCAGTTATCACTTCTTTTACCTCTGGCAATGTTTGTATATTATACGTCTTCGTACACAACGGAAAGGAAAGGTGCGCTATACAAGGTGGTCCATTGATCCTGACCGGGCCAAATATCTCACGAAGCAAGCGTCAAACGGAAAAACTACAAAGAACGAAACTTGT
The DNA here is from genome assembly GCF_023897955.1 of Schistocerca gregaria. Lineage (NCBI taxonomy): Eukaryota > Metazoa > Arthropoda > Insecta > Orthoptera > Acrididae > Schistocerca > Schistocerca gregaria. Next base: position 168,492,813 of record NC_064925.1, on the reverse strand, counting down.
CTAGATTGAAGGGGGAAACCAAATGGCGCTATGGTTGGCCCGCTAGATGGCGCTGCCATAGGTCAAACGGATATGAACTGCGTTTTTAAAATAACAACTCCCATTTTTATTACATATTCGTGTATTAAGTCAAGAAATATGAATGTTTTAGTTGGACCACTTTTTTCGCTTTGTGATAGATGGCGCTGTAATAGTCACAAACATATGGCTCACAATTTTAGACGAACAGATGGTAACAGGTAGGTTTTTTTTTAATTAAACTACAGAACGTAGGTACGTTTGAACATGTTATTTCGGTTGTTCCAATGTGGTGCATGTACCTTTGTGAACTTATCGTTTCTGAGAACGCATGCTGTTACCGCGTGATTACCTGTAAATACCACATTAACGCAGCCAATGCTCAAAATGATGTCCGCCAACCTCAATGCATTTGGCAATACGTGTAACGACATTCCTCTCAACAGCGAGTAGTTCGCCTTCCGTAATGTTCGCACATGCATTGACGAATGCGCTGACGAAGGTTGTCAGGCGTTGTCGATGGATCACGACAGCAAATATCCTTCAACTTACCCCACATAAAGAGAGCCGGGGACGTCAGATCCGGTGAACGTGCTGGCCAAGGTATGGTACTTCGACGACCAATTCAGCTCTCAGGAAATATATTCAATACCGTGTCAACCGCACGCGAGCTATGTGCCATTCTGTCATGCAGTGAAACATATTGTAGTAACATCGGTAGAACATTACGTAGGAAATCAGCATACATTGCACCACTTAGATTGCCATCGATAAAATGGGGGCCAATTATTCTTCCTCCTATAATGCCGCACCATACATAAACCCTCCAAGGTCGCAGATGTTCCATTTCTCGCAGCCATTGTGGATTTTTTGTTGCCCTACAGTGCATATTATGACTGTTTACGTTACCGCTATTGGTGAATGACGCTTCGTCTCTAAATAGAACTCGTGCAAAAAATCTGTCATCGTCGCGTAATTTCTAATGTGTTTAGTGGCAGAAATGTACACGACGTTCAAAGTCGTCGCCATGCAATTCCTGGTGCATAGAAATATGGTACGGGTGCAATCGATGTTGATGTAGCATTCTCAACACCGACATTACTGAGATTGCCGATTCTCACGCAATTTGTCTGTTATTGATGCGCGGATTAGCTACGACAGCAGCTAAAACATCTACTTGGGCATCATCATTTGTTGCAGGTCGTGGTTGACGTTTCACATGTGGCTGAAGACTCCCCGTTTCCTTAAATAACATAACTATCCGGCGAACGGTCCGGACACTTCGATGATGTCGTCCAGGATACCGAGCAGCATACACAGCACACGCCCGTTGGGAATATTGATCACAACAGCCATCCATCAATACGATATCGACCTTTTCCGCAACTGGTAAAAGGGTCCATTTCAACAAGGGTAATCTATCACGAAGCAAACACCGTCCGCACTGGCGGAATGTTACATGATACCACGTACTTACACGTTTGTGACTGTTACAGCACCATCTATCACAAAGCGAAGAAGTGGTCCAACTAAAACATTCATATTTCTTTACGTACTACACGTATATGTAATAAAAAATGGGGTTCCGCATTTAAAAAATGCAGTTGATATCCGTTTGACCTATGGCAGTGCCATCTAGCGGGCCAACCATAGCACCATCTTGTTTCCCCCTTCAAGCTAGACGAGTTTCGTTGTTTGTAGTTTTTTCGTTTTATACTTATTTCATGAGATATTTGGCCCTGTTACTATTTATGGACCACACTGTATAATGGTATGGCAACTGTCAGTAGCAGAAATGTTTATCGAACAATTTAACACACTAAACAGAAGATTTACACGTATTTCTCCAAATGTACTAAGACGTATTACAAATAATGGAGCAAGAAACAGTCTCCAGGGTTACTCTCTCAGGCGGTATTCCACAAGATTACCGCCCTTCGGTTGTGCCATTCCAGCACTAATCGAAGCGCTAGTTTTCCAGGTGCAAGCCAGCCAGCCAGCCAGCCAGCCAGAGGTACAGCGGAGCAGCAGCAGCAGCTGCAGCAGCGGTCCTGGCCGGCAGCAGCGGTACCGACCAGCATCAGTAGTTCAGCCTGTAGCAGCCAGCCACCCCTCCAGCAGCAGTGGTCCAGCCAGCCAGCCCGCCCTCCAGTGGCAGCAGCAGCAGAGGCCCCGGCCCCGTCCACGGCAGCTGCGGCATTCCTGCCAGTCGGCGTCAGCTTCAGCTTCCGCGCCAGCAGCGTGGGACTCTGGTCGTCGTCCGTCTGTCCCCACTTTTCTTCTTCTTCTTCTTCTTCTTCTTCTTCCCCCCTTTCCCTTTTGTCCTGTGTCCTTTTGTATATCCTTGTCGTCATGTCAGCCCCCACCACCACTACGACCACTACCACCCCACCACAGCCATAGTCTACACGTCCCCCTCTACCGTCACCACCACCATTACATGGTGTGACCAGTCACCCCCCCCCCCCCCTCTTTCCATCCCTCCTCTTCTCACTCTCCCTTCGCCTTCGCTCTTTGTCGCAACTTCGATGACGAGATCATTGGAAATGGAATACAACAATGGACGCGGGAATGCCTTCAAATACGTAGTTCCGCTGGCAACTGTCCACATTTTTGCTTAAGCCGATTGTGGTGAACACAGAAACAGAATTGTCTGAATGGAAACTGATCACTGCACCAGTTTTGAGCGGGACTGACCTTACCACAGGAGTTTTCTACTACATACATACACTATTTGAGCGAAGGTATCCTGACGCCCCATTGTCATGTGGAATTAACCACTAGATGTCACGTGAAGTAGACTCGACAATATAAAAGGAGGAGAGGAGCACTGTGTTGTGAGTAACAGCATAACGAGTGGGTTAGGAGAGTTTAGTGAGTTTGTACGTGGACTGCTCATTGTACCTCACCCGAATAACAAACCTGTCAGGGTCATTTCAGCCCTTATAAAGCTGTCCTAGTTAGCTGTTTTGATCGTGATGTGGAAACACGAAGGAACAGCCACAGCTATATCAAGACCAGATAAACCTGTTCCGCTAACGGACAGGAACCATATAGAGTTGTGGAGCATGCTTTGTAAAACTTTGCCTCAAACCTGCGGAATAACAAAATGTTAGCAACAGTTCAGCTAGTACAATGACTTTACGTAGTAAGGTAAAATGAATATCCACAATAGTCGATCAGTTCTAAGAGATACTTGAGGTGAAGTAAAGAGTGACGCCACTGTACTGTGGATGACAGGAAAATAGCTATGTGAAGTAATGAATCACCCTACACCCTGCGGGATTCCAATGGAGCTATTTGGACAGTGGCCGATTATCAGAAACTAATGTACTACAGCATACTGTAAACATCACACTAAATCCACGTCATTTCTCTTGGACTGAAAGACGAAATCATGCTAAAATTACACTATTTTTCTTTAAATGTGTGCTGGTATGCAAATAAAATGGTCGAAAACACCTTTCGTAGCGCTCTCTCCGCAATAACTACTCGCTCTATGATCATGTCAGAGAAGAAACGCAGTTCTCTGCTTTCGATTGTGCATGCTCCGAAGTGAGGTCATTCCTTCAAGCACTGTGGGGGCCATATTGCTCACAGCGCTAGGTCAAAATTTTTCTTCGAAATTTCGTATAACGTACTGCACAAGCATGAAGTATGAGGGGTTTATATGGACCAGTTAAAGCATTGCTTCTGTGGCAGCACGGAATAAGCAGGACACATCGATAATGTATTGGCCCAAATGTAATTCCGGTTGCTTCTAACATTATCTTTTTGCACTTCTTTTTATTCCTCGCAATGTGAAACTTGTAATTATAACATTCAAATATATTTGAAGAGCTCGGATACTAAAAGTAAAATTAATATATTCAGTTTAGTTATGATTACTATTGTTGTAAGTCAAAAGACTATAGCTGGTAGTAGAAAGAAAAGGAACCATATGAGCAAATATAGCATCAAATCATTTTTTTTGCAGCTAGTACCAAGAAGATAATGAATCCATTAATAAAATATATTTTCCACTTTTTCTGTATTGATTTTAGTTGTTCATGATTGCTTTGAGCTTTTTAGTGTCCGCCAAAGTAGCTGATGGAAAAAGAAGTGGACAGAGCGCCTAATTGTCATGCCAGGAGGTCCGGGTTCAGTTCCTGTCTGGGCTGAAGATTTTTCTCAGCTCATGGACTGGGTGTTCGTGTCGTCTTTATCATTATCATTTCATCCTTATCGACGAGCAAGTCGACGAAGTGGCGTCACCTCGAAAGACACATACCAGGCGATCATATCTTCCCGCCGGGCGGCCCTCGCCATACTTCATTCGATTTCAGTGTTGTAGTCATTAACAATGATTTTTTTGGTTCTGCAGTAGAAACCTAAGTGTTGCCTACTAAAATGTCAACATATTTAAATTCGTGGTTTCTGTTCGGTTTGGTTCACGAACGTTGTCTTCTTAGTTTTACTGCCCGACATTTCCGAAGATATAACAAGGAAGATAAATTTGAAGACGCTGACATTTCAGTATGCCTTCAAATGATTCCACTTTCAGAACCATAAAATCACTTAAGAGTGGCTTACAAGACTGAATCTTACAGTGAACAAATAAGGATAATACAACGAGAGTGGAAAATGCCCTTTTCATTTATTATGAAAGCGTTGTCTCTAGATGGTAAGCCAAAAAGGCGCTTTTATGGTAGATCTTAATAGAAGACACTGGGATTCTAGAGGCAGGTAGATCTTCTCCAAAAGTAAACCTTACAATAGGTGCACGTGGCGTGAGGCTTACCGATTTAGCTCAACCTATGTTGAATGGAATCATTATATTTTAAACATTTTGTGGCTATGTGCTCAGCAATCATGTATGCAAATACATAAAATGTAATGGTAAACCTAAAGGTTGCGCACAACTTTTTAAAAATGCTCATTAACCATTTTTAGATAGCTCTAAGACTATCTGCATCATGGTAAAAGTTTCATGAAATCAAATGAGAACTTTTAAATGTTACCAGTCTGACGAAGACAGATTTAGAGTTATTGAAACCTAGTTAACTTATTTTTCAAGAAAACGTATGTGCAACCGGTTGGCTGACTGTTCCATTTTGGACGAACAGAATCAGGTAAAGGCCCTTAAGCTTCAGTATTTCGTGTGATTGTACAATAGAAAAAGATGAAACATTCTCTAAAGATTTAACTGTAGACTATGTGGAATATTCGACCAACGAATATCAAACAGTACGGAATCCAAGTGGTTAAGAGCGCATATTTGCAGACTAGGGTTTCCCACTGGTTTCATTTTTTTTGTTTCAGTTCATTGCTCGAAGTGTTAATCGATTAAGTATAAAATGTTGATGTGTTTATACAGATCAGCTTATTTATGTATAATTAATACATTCAATAAATTTACGATTACTATCCATGTAAGGCATAAGGTGATAGGGCTACGCCACCACATTGAAGCACATTGGTTAAATTTTCGATGGGCTGCCACTGGTTTGCGTTCAAAAAAGCCTGGAGCATAGTACCTCATATGTGTGGCGCCAGCAGTGAAGTACGAACGAGGTGCAATATTTCAAGCGGTTAGGGGGCGCTTAATAAAACCCTAAATACAGAAGGACATGAACACGTTTTACGGTGTCCAATACTGCGTTTAGTAGAGGAACTACACCACGAAGATGACGTGCTACAGACGCGAAATTTAACCGACAGGAAGAAGATGCTGTGATATGCAAATGATTAGCTTTTCAGAGTAATCCCACAACGTTGGCTCCGGTGGCGACACCTACTACGTGCTGACATGAGGAAAGTTTCCAACCGATTTCTCATACACAAACAGCACTTGACCGGCGTTGCCTGGTGAAACGTTGTTGTGATGCCTCGTCTAAGGACGGGAAATGCCTATCATTACTTTTACGTCTGTGATAGAGGTCGGATTGAAGCCTATCACGATTGCGGTTTATCGTATAGCGACATTGCTGCTCGCGTTGGTCGAGATCTAATGAGTGTTAGCATAATATGGAATCGATGGGTTCAGGAGGGTAATACGGAACGCCGTGCTGGATCCCAACGGCCTCGTATCACTAGCAGTAGAGATGACAGGCATCTTATCCGCATGGCTGTAACGGATCGTGCATCCACGTCTCGATCCATGAGTCATCAGATGGGGACATTTGCAAGGCAACAATCATCTGCACGAACAGTTCGAAGACGTTTGCAGCAGCATGGACTATCAGCTCGGAGACCATGGCGGCGGTTATCCTTGACACTTCATCACAGACAGGAGCGCCTGCGCTTGTGTACTCAACGACGCACCTGGGTTCACGAATGGCAAAATTTATTTTTTTCGGATGAATCCAGGTTCAGTTTACAGCATCATCATGGTCGGATCCGTGTTCGGCGACTTCGCGGTGGAAGCGTGTATTCGTCATCGCCATACTGGTGTATCACCCGGCGTGATGGTATGGGGTGCCATTGGTTACACGTAGCGGTCACCTCTTATTCGCACTGACGGCACTTTGAACAGTGGACGTTACATTTCAGATGTATTACAACCCGTGGCTCTACCCTTCATTCGATCCCTGCAAACCCTATATTTCAGTAGGATAACGGACGACTGCATGTTGCAGGTCCTGCACGGGCCTTTCTTGATACAGAAAATGTTTGTCTGCTGTTCTGGCCAGCACATTCTGCAGATCTCCCTCCAACTGGAAACGTCTCGTCAGTGGTGGCCGAGCAACTGGCACGTCACAATACGCCAGTCACTACTCCTTACAAACTGTGGTACCGTGTTGAAGCTGCATGAGTAGCTGTACGTGTAGACGCCATCCAAGCTCTGTTTGACTCAATCAAACCTATCAAGGCCGTTATTACAGCCAGAGGTGGTTGTCCTGGGTACTGATTTCTAAGGATTTATGCACCCAATTTGAGTGAGAATGTAATCACATATGAGTTCTAGTGTAATATATTTGTCCACATAATACCCATTTATTATCTGCTTTTCTTATTGGTGTAGCAATTGTAATGGCCATTAGCGTATTTGGAGACGATCAGTATAAAAAGTGCACCCTTGCATAAAACACCATCAAAGAGCCAATGGTGTGTCGAGTATAATATTCTTGATATGGACTTGGCTGCACATAGTCCCGATCTCAGCCTAATGGAATACTCTGTGTTGAAATAGACGGTCCACTTCGCTGCAAATCACAGCGTCCAGTATCACTACCTTCTCTGTTTTGGGGGCTGAGGAAGAATGGGCTGCCCTTCGCCCAAAGACATTGGGCCCCTCACAGAACGTTTCCCCAGTAGACATCAAGCCGTCATAAATGCGAAGGGGGGACACACTCCATATTAATGTCTACTAACGAGTGACCTGATACTTCTGAGCAAACACCAGAAGATTGAATGGAACGTGCAATTAATATAGTTGTTTATGTGAAACGAACTTACGGGCCCACAACTAATTAAAAACTGGTTAACTAGACGGTTAAATAAACATCGAAATATGTAATCAAAAAACAGCGCAACGACAGAGAAGGACCGTGGCAAAAAGATATCGTATGCTATAGAGCATATCAGCCTGATCGCTGCGTGGTTGTGTCGCATTAAAAGAACTAAAGACCATCTATAATTAAACTATAATTGCTTTTATGTTATTCTCTGCCATTGGTGTCATCAATGTTGACCGTTTCATAATTTATTTCGTACTCAAATATCGCTATACACATTTCTCTGAAAAAAGACCGACCCCTAATTTCCTACAGAAGTGAAATTGCAGTAGATTGGAAGCACTCTGTACTAACATTTAATTCAAAGTTAGAATACATCCATTGGATTTTTGAGGCTTAGCTCAGACTCATGACCTAAAAAATGTATGCATTTAGTGCGTCAGTGATATTCAACCTCATTTAACAAATTACATTTCGCGAGGTCATAGCACAGAATTTATTTTCTCTTCATCTCTTCACTAGAGCTGTTAAATTAGCGTCTTGTCCAGCACTACGTGGAGTTGTCTGTTAACTTTTCAGTTCACTAAACTGTGAGATCCCTATGTTATTCTAACACATGCGGACCATCGGAATGCTTATTCGGTGCTGCAGCAGCCAAGCGTGAAGCCAAAGTTCTGAGATTAGGACCCACTTCCGTTTTGTTGCGATGGAGCTGCTGCCGCTGTGTACATGTTTCGAAAACAATGGAATATATTTACTGTCTTTATAATGAGATATCTTGTGCCGAGTTCCGAAGACCCATAATGTCTACTTCAGTGAACTTAACGTCGACGGTACGGCAAACCCTAATTTCTCTGGAAATATACATATCGTAGGCAGAAAAATCTCGGATAGCGGGAGGACTGGACGGTAATCTTTAAAGTAACCATCTAGGCATTTACCACAACTGATTTACGAAAAGTACGCCAAACCGCATCCTCAATAGTCGAACATACAATATAACGCTCTCCTCCCGAACTCGACTGCACCGTTTACCACCTGCCACAAACTCGATCATTGATAAATAGCTCGACTGAGAATAAGATCACAGAAGTCAACCGATATTATGCTAGCTAATTATTACCTACCATGGCAATGATGATATCTGTGTTACTACAAACGTTACACAGTTGTCTCTTACTGAGAGCACCTAGTGACTGTAATGAAAGATAATACGAATGCATAAGCCATTGAGCGTTGTGATAGTTTCATTCCATTACTTCAGAATATTCTCGTGTGTCATTTTACTTCAAAGTAAGTGAAGTTTCGGCCATGGTGCTATGTTCTGTTCCTGAGAGGTATTGGTAGTGTTTTGATTTTTTCGCCACGGACGCGGTAACACTATTTCCTCATGACTTGGCTGAGCACATTAAATGATTTTTTAAAATTCATCGTATGTGGCGCAAACAGCATACAGCACTTATACTACTATACAACTGTAGCTTGAGCTAAAAATGAACTACGAAATGTAGACCATAACTAGAGGGCTCTTGTGGTAGCTTTTTCGATATTGTGCATGGCGGACACAGTTAAAGTAGTCTGACAATGTATGTTCCATCACCACTCATCCTCTTAACCATTAGTGGTTGTCAATCGTATGAGGCCCTCTACAGAGGTGCAAGGAATCAACGAGAGATTCTATTGAAAAATTTCTACCTACTGTCCATTTTAACTGAATAGAAATCAGGGAGACATTTTGTATGACGGGAAACATGCTGTGTCCTGTGTAAAAAGCTGACAGAGAAAGAGACTGGTAGCGATTGTTAATCACCTGCAGTTCAAATGTACGACGACTCGAGGAAACCCTAATTTAAATGGCAGCACGGGATGACGAAGATCACTTTTTCAGTCTGCATACTATATGTGGGCTTGAAGGCCCCAGTAAACGTATTGAAGTAGCTATGAGACAACAAAGTGGCAGATTGTGGCACAGGATTCCTGTCGTCTAGAGTCAGAAGTCGTACGTGGAAGACTCAAGCGCCTGACGAACTGAGATTGAAAAGACCAGGTTTGCTCACCGTTTTACTGCCCCAATCACTAATCGGAGTTCTCTGGTTGCAAGCCGAGTAAACTGCATGAACCACATACTTCGAAGTTTCTGGGGCAAGCGTGGTTGTGATTTTCTACTCTTGCTCCATTGGGATCAGAGTTGTAGGGCCCGAACGCTAGGCATTAAACAAGTTGTTGTTTTGGTGGTCTATTTGCGGCAGGAACTCGATAAAATCCTAACAATGGGCGGCATGTTAAGAAATGCACTACGTTATTCGGATTATATGTTTAGAGGTAGTTGGTGTAATTGAGTTCTGTGACAATTTTCAGATGGTAATATTGAATTCACTGTTTAAGAGCCACAGGAGTAGAAAGCATACATGGAAAAGGCTTGGAGATACAGGAAAATTTCAGTTAGATTACATCATGATCAGGTAGAGATTCCTAAATCGTGTAGGATTGTAAGGCGTGTCCAGGGGTAGACAGAGACACAAATTACAATTTGGTAATGATGAGAAGTACGCTGGAGTTTCTGAGACTATCACACAAACAAAGAAGTGGGATGTGGAAGTTCAAAGGAATGAGGACATACGCTTGAAGTTCTCTGAGGCTACACATACTTCTGTAATGAACAGCTCAGTAGACAGTTGAGTTGAAGAGCGGAAATCCGAAAATTCGACGAAAGAAGGAAGTACAAACATATTCAAGGAAATTCAGAAATACAGAACTACAAGTGACTTAGAAATGAAAAACATACGAAATACAGGGAATATAAAGCGAAATGGTTACATGAAAAAAGTGAAGCAATCGGAAAAGAAATGTTTGTGGAAAGTACTTACTCAGCCTATAGAAAAGTCAAAACAGGCCTTAGCGAAATTAAAATCGAGGGTTGTAACATTGAAAGTGATATGTAAATTCCACTTTTAAATGCCGAGGACCGAGCGGATAAGTAGAAAGAGTTCCTTGAGGGTCTTTGTAAAGGGCTGGACTTGTCTAATGGCTTGATAGAAGAAGAAAGAGGAATCGATAGGGGAGAGATAAGGCATCCACTTTCAGAAACACCATTTAGAAGAGTTTTGGAAGACTTAAAATCAAATAAGGAAAAGGGATAGATAATAGTCCATCGGAATTTTCAAAATCATTGTGGTATGTAGCAACAAAAGGACTATTATTGTAGATGCACAGGTTTTATCAGACTGGACATATACCATCAGACGTTCGGAAAAACAAACTGTACACTGTTCCGAGGACAGCAACAGACATGTGCGAAAATTATATCACGATCAGCTTGACATCTCATTAATCGAAGTTGCTAACAATAATAATATACAGAAGAATAAAAAAATATTAGAATCACTTACAGGTGACGATCAGTTTGATATGAGGAAAGGTAAAGGCACCAGAATAGCTGTTATGACATTGTGCTTGATAATGGAAGCAAGACTGAAGACATATCTGTAGGATCTGTCAACCTGAAATGTAAAATGGAGCAAGATGTTTAAAATCATGAGAAAGATGTGGGAAAGGTGAAAGAAAATAAGGTTAATATAGAACAAGAAAAAGAACTAAGATCAGGCAGTAAGAGTGGAAGACCAAGAACGAAGTGCAAGGATTTAAAAGTGTGTAGGGCAGGAATGTAGTCCTTCGCCCCTCAGTGACAAGGAGAATGGACAGGGGGGTAAAACATCTCTTAAGACATCACGGAATATCTTCCATGGTACTAGAGGGAGCTGAAGAAGATGAAAAATCTAGAAAAAGATAGAGAACTAAAATACATCCAGCAAATAGGAGAGGACGTCGCTCGCAAGAGATATACTGAGATGAGGTTGGCACAGGAGAGGCACAGGGCGGCACTAAATCAGTCAGAAGAAGGATGATTCAATTGAAAAAAAAAAAGACTTCTCTTGATCAGGAATTCCCTTTTCGTCGCTGCTAGTCTTGAAACGGAACTTGTTGTACCGTTCCAATGTTTTATTAAATCGCTAGCAGACAGAAATTTTTACCAAGAGTTTCTTCTCGTGCAGGTAATACCTCAGCTGGTGTCCAAAAGGAGAGAATGGACTAAACAGTGTTATTTCTTGCATTTTTTTCTGTTGTGTACCACGTTTCCCATTTTCTTTTCCTTTGAGCGGCCTGGACGGTATAAATGAGAGTGTGTGAACTAGCAGAAAGGTTTAGACACAGATTGTAACACTGCATGAATGGTCGTTCTGGGCTAGGGTAGTACCAAGTTTAGCAGAGACCAAGTTTGCAGGTCAGGGCAAAGATGACACGTAGGTGCGCGTATTGGCTCTGTCAGGTTGGCGCGCCACCCCCCACCACGTTTGTAAGCGGAACGGTTAGGCGAATTCGGTTGGAAGAGCACTTGTTCCTGGGTCGTGATGCTGGACAGACATGGAGACGCAGCTCTCGTTTTGGTAATGTTAACATAGGTATTAGATTGTCTGAAATCTGCTCTGTAATGAAGTCCAGATGTTGAAATCAGGTGCGAAATTCCAACTGAACCCCATAAGGGAATTGATTTTCTTAATTTACTCGAATTTTAGTACACCTTGCGTTAGTGCCTTGTTCAGACAACGCACCATGTGACTTAAGCTCACGGTAACGTTATTGCTCTGTGCTTAACGGAAATTCACTCATTCAATGTATTTTAATCTGCTCTTCCATTTACAGTAATATTTTCGGGATTTTTGTTTATTTTCCATATGTTTTCTTTGTGAACTTGCTTTCGCGCCACTTGGTCGGTTGGAGCAAACGGCCGCATTGATAAATTGAAGTTTAGGTCTGAAAATATATTGTACACGATGAATAATCATATGATAATGAGCGATTGTATCGTGTGTGTCCATATTTCTCTGGGTTCCTGTTGGCTACTGAAACTTGGCCATGTGGGTTGAACAGCACTGAAGTGATGTTTCTTGTTCACCCCCATAACGATCTGATTTGTTGGCGATGTTGTACGTTAAGTAAAATACTCGTGCCACTAGGAAAAGTATCGGATTTTAATGCCCACTGATTTGATAAAGATTTGCGAAATACTCTTCCACCCTGACCTAGTTTTGCTTGTATTCTCCTAACGGAAGTTGTTCTGAGTAATCTGTAGCAACTGAATGTAATAACCGAGGGTTTAGGTATAATTGTGCGGTTGTATAAAATTACATTGAAGTCAGGTCTGCGCTCCTCTGTCCCATTCCATAATTACTTTGCGAAACTGAACCATGTTAACTAGAGACCGGTTTTGATGATGTACATTGGAAGAGAAACACGAATAGTTGTTGAAATACCATCGGTACTGAATAAGTATCAATTAATCTCTACCCTCGACTGATTTTTTACTCCTTCCATCATAAAGAACAGGTGGCAATCAGTACCACAGTCGAATTCTGGGTCATGAAAGCAAATAAAAGCTATTTACTGCCTATTGAGCCCTGTAAAGGAGCGTTCTGTCGTGGTTAAAATAAATGCGTTTTCGGTTTCGTTCAAATTTCAACCGGTTCGTTAAAACCTTCCGCTAGAATTTATTAATACCCAGCAATAACTCGCAGAGGCCAGTAATTTCGTGGACCACACGAATTTAAGAAACCATTTACTACAGACGGTAGCTTGCAGGAGCGGTAGCACATGTAAAAGCGACGGTAATCTTCCTACTTAGGTACTCTTTTACCATCACCAGTACTGGAAGGTTACGTTGCAGTCAGTTTTACTGTTTTATATGTCCTCCTTGCTCCGTTCGTCGTGGATTAATTTGTTGCGTAGGTAGGAATTCTTTAACATTGACTACTCCATTCTCCCTAGATTAAATATTAAATTTCTCTGTATTCTCATTTCTGTTACTAATCAGTACTTCCGTGTTTCTTCGATTTACTGTCAGTCCTTATTCTCTACTAATTAGACACTTAATTGCCGTAAACACATAGTGTAATGCTTCTTCACATTTACTGAGCGGATATTATCATTGATATCCTTTCACCATGAAAATTAATCCACACTCTCGAATCTTTCTTTTATTTCCCTCATCGCTTGCTCTATGGATAGACTGAACAGAAAGGTCGAAAGATTACATACTTGTCCTACACCCCGCTTTAATCTCAGAATTGGTTCTTGACCTTCCCTCCTTATTTTTCCACGTTCATTGTTGCACATATTGTTTACAGTCAGTCTTTCGCTAAACATCGTTCTACTTTTCTTATAGTGTCGAACATGTCCCTCATTTTACGCTGTTGAACTCTTTTTTCAGGTCAATAAATCCTATGAATGTGTCTTGATTTGGCTCCAGTGTTTCTTCCATAACCAACATCAACGTCAGAACTACATGTCTGGTGCCTTAACCTTTCCTAAATCCAAACTGTCATCTAACAGATTCTCAACTTCGTTTTCCATTCTTCTGTGTATTGTTCTTGGCCGCAAATTCAATTCATGAGCCGTTAACCTGATAGTGCGATAATTCTCGCACTTTTTTTATTATGGTTTTCTGGAGCAAAACTGCTACGGTTATTAGCGCCCGTTCTGTGGCTGGAGGAAGGATAAAAAAAATTGAAATCTCCAGCAATGGGAGCGAAACTCAAAAAGTTGGGAAACTAAAAAACAGAAGAAAATCCTAGAAAACCACTTTAGAAGGGGGGAGGGTTGTTTTCCCCATCAAGAGCTTCAAATGACCGACGTCATCTCAGTGACACTGATAAACTCGTGGACGCAATCGGCTGAGCGCGTGTCATCTGTTAAAATGGAAGATATATCAGGCGACAGCTGCAAACAGGCGCTTAGCGGAGTAAAATAGGAGCACTGAAGTAAAAGGTGTCTCACCGTCCACAGTTGAGAGCAGTGGGGACAAAGCGAGGCATGTTGGCGACTTAAAAGATGTCGATGGCTAAAAAGACAGAGCTTTATCCACAGTCAAGTTACAATTACCCCCTCCTGACGACGAGTTCGGGAGGAAGACGTCCAGGCACAGGGAAGAGCTTTCACGTCCCGCGATTTATTATTGGGAAGTGTAGATCAATGTGCGTGGCATAAAAGAGGAACACGACGACATAAAACACTCCGTAGATCGGCGAAGGGATCCATGCGAACAGAAGGCCAAGGAAGAGAGACTGCAGCCTTAGCCACCATATTAGCGCCTCGTTTCCACGGATACCAACGTGTCCTGGGATCCAGATGAATGTCACAGAGACGCCCCCCAGGTGGAGCAAGTGGAGGCAGTCCTGAATCCGGCCGACCAGAGGGTGGACAGGGTAAAGAGCTTGAAGACTGAGGAGAGAGCTGAGCGAATCTGAGCATATAATATACTGTATCCGCTAATGGCGACATCCCACAAAGATTTTAAAATTTCCGAATGCATTCTATATATCGTTTCCGTTGTATTTGATCTTAAGTCTTCCAAAGCTCTTTTAATTTCTGATTGAAATACTGGAACTCCTACCTTCTCCCTGTTGACTGCTGCGGCTTCTTCTGTGATCAGACGCATTTAGTGAGGCTAAGATTTAAAGCTGGTTCAAAGGATGGCATTTTCTCCACTGTATCCAAAATGTGTCAGTTAACTGAAGAAATGTAAACAACACGAAATTCAGCTACTGCGGAAAATATTTTAATCACATTTTGTGCAACAGAAGGTTGAGACGTTTCACAGGATCCATCTTTACCAGGCTGAATGCGTTCTCTGTTACCTCATTTCACTCAGTGTGAGTTTCGAAGTCATACGTGGAAGACAGTTATCTTTCAAAATAAGAATGTAATGTTTATCGAGTGTTTCTGTGTCTGAAAGGGAGAGTTGGTGAATTTCGCTACGTAGCTCCGATGAATGAGATTAAAACGGGAACTCGGATTCTGTCTCAGTTTACCGGTCTGAGGACTTTTCTGTCTCTGAGGCCTGGAAGCAAATAAGGGCTCTTCAATTACCCGCTAGGGCGCCTCCAATGCCTTCCAATCTCCACTCTGAAGTGCCTGTTTATTGCTTTCTGCACTCCTGAAGCTAAGAACTTAACGAATAGGCGCAATTTAAAATTCGTCACACTGAAATCTAATTATCCTGCGAGGTACAATTGTTTAAAGCCGGTCTTAACCCGATAATTCATTTTCTCGATCTACCGTGAGTGATGTGTCTCTGTGTAGTTGTCTATATGCAATCCAACGAACATTCCAAACTTCCGTACAATAGTATTTGAGATAAATTGTGTTTGGTTGAAATACTCTCGCATTGGGGTAATATTCTAGTTTCCAAACAAGTAACGCTAGAATGAGTAGATATGATATGTAAAATTCCTTAATATCATAGAATTCGAATGTTACTACCCTGTTTAATCGCAGTGAATTACTTGCAACAGGGGATTCACGCTGAAGACTAAAGGCTATTATGCAGTACACATGAATGTAACTCTCTTTGTTTTTAGTTAAATTGTTATTCCTCTGTCTTCCTGACGTAATTTAAGGGCAATGACTACGCACTTCGTTAATTACAGAAATTCTGAGATTCTGAAGCGCTTCCATCAAAGGTTATTTAACTGCTAACGAGGTAATTAGAGGAAACGTTAAGTTTTTGTTAATTTTGCGGTCTGTATTTCTAAGGATATGGCAGTTGTAGGAGATACGCACAAAATATATCAGAATTTAAAAGAAAATGCTGAAAGCCCGAAACACTGTAAATAAGAGTAAGTTATGAGTTCCGCATTTGTATTTAACTTAGCGTTCTGCATTAATGGTTTAAATCACTAAGTCGTAGCTGTTGTAGGGAACAGATTTACATTTTTTTTAAATTTTAATTTTACCGTGACTACTGAAGCATAGACCTCATAGATGCAATATATCTGGAGTACATCCAATTCCTAAACTTAACAATTATACACCCGAAAGGTGATCCTAATATTCGTATTTTGAGATCAAAAGCTAGTTCTCAGAAACCAATACGAGCACTTGAGGAGGTATGAAAACATCAATAAGCACTGACAGAGATGTATATGTTTGTAAATTTTTTATGTTTCGTAACGCACATCTATTTCCCAAACGCCATTGGTGGCCCTACCTTGAAGAAAATGACAGAATCATTACCATCTTGTTACTTTTCCCGGTCCGTTGAAATAGTATTTCGTATATCAGTTTTCCGAAAGATAAGGAAACGCCAGCGGTTGCTGCTTAATTCTGGACTATAAATGAATCCTTCGGCGTTATTTAGAGGTCGCCCTATTTTGTTTCAAATATCATCCCTTCAGATTTCTTGAGAAGGGATGCTGGTTAAAGTTGCTCGCCATGGTCACCTTCGTAAGTTGAATTTTAATCGTAAGTGTCCAACTGCCCGATATGGCACATCCATGTTCCGAAAGAACAGGGGATGCTTAAATCGGCAGGAAAACAAGCTGTACTTTTAAATACCGGTGAAAGAATTATTCATATTTAAAAAACAAGTTTATTTTATTTACGGCATCGTGAGATATTCGACACTGCACGAGATTAGGAAGAGTATCATTCCTTTCATCTTCTGGCACCAGAAGATGTTGAGAGTGGTGTTCATTGAAACGTCGCGCAATTTCAACGACTTCATTTGTCTAGAAACGGCGAGCTTCAAATTAACACGTAATAGTTTCTGATGTGTTCATAGTACAGGTATCACGACTGCAGCATTACTTATTGGAACAGCTCGACAAAAGGAATTGGTACGAGATACAACATGATTTTTTGCCAAGAAGCAGTAGGAATCTACAGATAAATTTTTCCCAATAGGCGTAATCCTTATTGACAAAAATTAAGCGCCATTAGTAGGGTCAATGAAGCCACAAGGAACTGAACAGAAACATAAATTACACCAGGGGCGAACCTAGTGAGGAGCAAGGGTTGACATGGCATTTTAAAAGTAAAAGATATGAATATAAATTATCTTCACGAACTGAACCAGCACCCTGAAACGTGCAAAAGCAAACGCATAAATTCATTACAGTAAGATTGAAATGAAAATTTTCAAAATCTTCGCAAAAGTACCCAGTAAACTTACTTTCTATTAAGGATGTATTTTTCCTTGCGTGAACTGCAATACGAAAAAGGACTATGATGTGAATATAGAAAGTATGCACTTCGCGTTGCCCTCCAGGCAACAAAATAACATACATACCACTATAGTTGATTACATTGTATTTAGTAGAAAGCCGTTATTAAGTACGTTTGTAGTTTCCTTTGAGTTTTATTTTGTAAGAAATTCTATTCTGTCATCACCGCAACGATTCTATGAGTTCCTGCGGCACCCCTTTGCACTCACAGCTTTGATACAGGCTTAGGAATCAGGATATAATATAAAGATACGCCATGTATACATATACGCACATGATTACTTGTTGAAACATAGCTGCAATGGTGACAAAACGAGAAAGTGCTTCATACTACTGCTTCTATCAAATACGTTTATAAATATAATTTTATTGGGAAGGAAGTATTGGAACATTAACACATCTCCTCTACCTCGTTTACAATTTTGAATCCTCTTGCTTCTGTCTAACCTGGCAGTAGTTGTACGATAACGACTACGATCTATAATAGGACAATCACTGCATGAAGACGGAAAACAAAACTTGCAAAAACAAAAATCTCACTTTTTGGAAAGAGTGAGACTTACGTCAAACTGGAGAGGACAGTGAGTGATTGTTTAGAGGATAATCTAATTCTACGGAACAATCACATTTATTTCTAATGAAACCACGGTTGTCGGCGGGCATCAGTAATGCTCACATCACAACACAGGCCATGGTTATGTTCATCACTGTGGAAAGGGCGTTGACACTCACATGAGTAATTCGCTTAGAAAATAATGTGGTTGTGACAGGTAATTAAAATAAGCTCAGAAGATAATAGAAACTAGGAGCAAACATTAACTTCTTCTTTTTCTTTTTACGACGAAACTTCACAGTCCCAGAAATCTTTTTTTTTTCGTGATATCGTAAGATGCGAATTATTACCACTGGGTATAACAACTTTCCAGGAAGAATCGTACGAAGGGCTTTCTTTACAGAATTTTTCTCTCGACACGCAAGAAGTTGGCAAACAGTTTTCCAGCATTCTGAGCTATAAATTGGAACAAGCTTATGTTTAAAAACTATCTTGGACAACTTTGAAGTCGCTAAATACATTTCTGTTGTTGAAGGATCTACACAATTTATGAAATTCCGAGGCATTTATTAATTTATAATTTTTTTTGGCACAATCTCTTTTTTATAATACAGTCATAACCGATTCCGTCATTCAAAGGCCATCATCGGCTGTACTATTGAGAGCAGAGAAGCTTAAATTGAGACCTGAAACAAGTGCAGTTATTTTCGCTAGGTTTATTGCATACTCAGTAAAGTACAATTAACATACATGTGGTTCATACCTGTGGGCAGTATTTGATTAACGAGTGCTCATGCGCTCTCATCTAAATATAAAATCAGATATCAGGGAATCATATGCAAACAACCTAGTGAATATTTTCCTTCCCTGATCTTTGCGCTAGATACGCGCTTTCTCTATAAGCCCAGTCGTGAAAACTGTTTAATATTACAACTGTTAGAATAAAGTCTTTGTCAGTTATTAGTCAAGTATGAAAGTAAACACAGGTCGCTGAAACAGTATAACCCATTTAGATCAAAATGGTTCAAATGGCTCTGGGCACTATGGGACTTAACATCAGTGGTAATCAGACCCCTAGAACTTACAACTACTTAAACCTAACTAAACTAAGGACTACACACATCTATGCCCGAGGCAGGATTCGAACCTGCGACCATAGCAGTCGCGCGGTTCCGGACTGAGCGCCTAGAACCCCTAGACCACTGCGGCCGGCAGATCAAAATGACTTCCTTATAATATAAGAGGCAAAGTAGCAATCCTTACGGTATGTTTTTCGCTGCCTAATGGTTCCGCTCTTCTGGCTGCTAGATTTTGCGTAAGCTTAGGGCGGACGACCAGAGCATTCTTGTTCCGGCTACAAGGTATTTACGAATACGTCACGTGGGTAGATTTTATCAAGCACAGAGGCGGTACGGCCAGCATAGTGCAGCACTAGTTCACAATTAAGCCCACGATGAGCTGCAGCCTGTATGTCGGAAGCAGAGTATCTCACCTAAGTAAATCGTCATAAATATTAACTGCAAACTCAGTTAGGTCACTGAGGAGTTTATCAGGTTCATTACGATTCGTGACGTAATCCTAAAATATGTAACCGTCTGCTTCTTAACAATTACGTAAAATTTGTAGTTGTTGGCCAGATGTACCAATGTTGTGTCGCTCCTTTTGCATATGTAAACATAATGTTGTTTTATTGCTGGTGTAGCTGAGATCTTTGAATCTCAAGTCGGAGCACCTGCCTGTCTGGCCGTCATAGCTTGTATCACAATCACGTCAGTATGTTTTGTAGACCCCAGAATTAGCATATTTATTACTCCTATGTGGCAAGCTATGACGTACCCGTACTTGCATGTTATATGCTGCACTGAACGTCATTTCATCTGCGTCTTCCCCGAATATGTACTCCAATCTACCTGATGTTATGCCCATGTATTTCTTGGTATTTCTCGTCTTCACTTTCTCCTTAATTTTCTGTTTATAGTATTCGCTACGCCCGGGTCATATTCGTTTGCACGGGCTACCTGTCTTAATACGTTTAATTCCTTTTTCAGCCCCGCTTAATACAGAGGAGGCCATATTCTCCTACGTGTCATACAGTAAAATTATGCATATTTGAGAAATAGAGGATGATTGGAATGGGCGTTCATAATCATGTCCGTAAATACTGGTTTTCTGTATATATTCTAAATGCTTGTCTGCCGTTTATTTTGTGTATTGCCAAATCTATAGATTAATCTGTTTTATATTACCATTTACAGATAGCTTTTGAAGCTGAAACCGGTTATGATAGTATCATAAAAAATTGAGTAAAAAGTAAAAAAAAAATTACTAACAATAAGTCAACTACCCCCTTCATAAACTAAATGTTTTTTTTCCACTGCTTAACGTACTTAAATAGCATAGTAGGCGTACAGTGATCCGTTTAACAGACATGAATTTCGTAATGTAGAAAATTTTTCGAAGGAGGGTAAGTTCATAGGGAAAGGTTAAGTTCAGTCAGGAGGGAAGAGTGACACTATTGCCTTCCTTTAGCTTTTAATGACCGAGTGTGTGAGGGTTTAGTAGTGAATTTTGTGTGAATCACAATATTCTTACCAATCTGTCAATAAATACGCTAGCTTGGATAGGATCGAGGAGTGAAAGGGAGAGAACGAATTAGAGAGAGAGAGAGAGAGAGAGAGAGAGAGAGAGAGAGAGAGAGAGAGAGAGCCGGACAGAAAATAGATATATGCGTGTGTTTGTGTGCGTGTGTCTGTGTGCGTGTGTGTGAGAGAGAAAGGTAGAGAGGGAGAGAGAGAGCCTAAAACATAAAATGGGAGGGAGTAAGGGAGAGCAAACAAAGCAAAACGACCACAAGAGAGAAAAGGGCAACTGTAACAATAAAACCTACAAGATGAGGAAAACAACCAAAGAGACTGAGTGACAGACAAGGAGTTTGACCGAGAGAATGAAACAACTAGGGATACAATAGATGCAGGAAAGATAAAAATGAAGTACAATTACATATATGTGCCAAGGGAATATAATTTTACATAGAATGTGACAGTGGAATCACGTTTTTAACACAATCATTTTCTATGGAATAGAATATCAATTTTATGCTAAAGTTCGAAGTCACTGAGTCAAGATGTTGATTTTCTACTAATTTCTCAGGTGGAAACGAGGAGCCTACCTTCAACTATTTTTTGTAGACGCTTGAGTCAATACACAAAACAATCCTGAAACTCAGCTCAGGCAGAAAATTATGAAAGAATGTAGTGATGACGTCAAGATTTGTCTCGTACCTATGCACCCTGCACACAGGTCGTATAGCTTTGAATGTAGCATGACACACGTCGCAGGGAAAGATTTTGTTTCACTAGGGTCTGTTCGGCAGACAACATCGATTACGTCAGCACTGCCTTAGGACAGGACACTTATCACAAGGAATCAATTGCCCTGCTGTGCCCTCACTATAACTCTCTGGTGGAAAACGAGGCTCCGTCAAGCCGCGCAATGTATGCGGATCCACTTTAATTCGCAGTGCTCTGCTGGCCGTTTCATTCATCTCCTTCGCTTCGTGACTGCAGTATTTTTCCCTCTGCAATAAAGGCGAATATTCCACCCCATATGTTGGTGAAGATTTATTAACTCTGAATATGAGCGCACAGCTCCTGTTTTATCGAGGATTATGCGCAGGAACAATTAGAGCGTCACCTGCCTGTGTGATTTCGCTTAAGCACGCTTTTTTCCCAGTCCGACATATTTCTCTGAATGTAATGGAGCTATAAATCAATTCACGCAGCCTAACGAAACGGGGATCTAACGATGGTGTTCATTAGAGACGCTCTTTCTGATATTAATAATTTATTCTTTTATTTTCCATTTTAAGCAGCTACTGCGGCTCTACTTGCTTAGTATGATAGTAACTGATTATGAAGCTTCAGTTTTGTGTGTGTGTGTGTGTGTGTGTGTGTGTGTGTGTGTGTGTGTGTGTGAGAGAGAGAGAGAGAGAGAGAGAGAGAGAGAGAGAGAGAGAGAGAGAGCTCATTATCGACTGTATCAGCGACCATGGAATTATCGAAGTCACTGTTGTTAAAAGTTTAAAGGCTAAAAGGCGTATCATCTCAACTCAGTTAATCAAATTTACAATCACTCTTTTATTATCATATTAATATTCAAAATGGTTCAAACAGTTCATAACACTATGGCATTTAACATCTGAGGTCATCAGTCTGCCAGGACTTACAACTACTTATACCTAACGAACGTAAGGACGTCACACACATTGATGCCTGAGGCAGGATTCGAACCTGCAACCGTAGCGGTCACGCGGGTCCAGACTGAAGCGCCTAGAACCTCTCCTCCGGCCGGCCATTAATTCTATTATCGAAACCATACAAAACGGATTATTGGTCTTATCTCTAAAATGCAAGGCAAGCCGGTTAGGTAAGTACCGCTTAGAAAAAAGAAATTACATAAAACCATTGTATTCAAACCAGATTTATTTTTAAAACGAAGAAAATATATTAAAATATTTTTCTATATAGTTGTCACAGTTGTTCAGACGTTTGTCATGACGGGAAACCAACTTTTCTACGCCCTATTCATAGAGAGATGCTGCCAATGAAAACAGTCACCACAGTAGATGTATCAGTCCTTGTGCGGTCGCTGTCAAAGCACCTTCCTACACAATCACGCTTTACGTTCAAGAATAAGTGGTAGGAGAAGGGAGATCGGAGCTGTACGCCGGGTGATCGAATCCTTCGAACCGAAGTGCTGAATTAGGTTTTGAGTGACACCAGCAGAATGGAGACGTGCGTTGTCATGAAGCAACACAAAGACTTCACTGAGCAGTCTATGCCTTTTGTAGTGAATTTCGCATCGAAATTTTCTCAGTGATTCGCAGTATCGACCGCAGCGAGGGCTATACCTCTTGGAAGGAACTCAACTAGCAGAAAACGACGGAAAAACAGTATTCAGCAGTGGCTCCCTTCACTGGCTGAATCTTACTGTGAAGAGGTCGTAGAAAAGCTCGT
The DNA here is from genome assembly GCF_023897955.1 of Schistocerca gregaria. Classification (NCBI taxonomy): domain Eukaryota; kingdom Metazoa; phylum Arthropoda; class Insecta; order Orthoptera; family Acrididae; genus Schistocerca; species Schistocerca gregaria. The sequence goes on along the minus strand of NC_064925.1, from coordinate 168,469,733 downwards.
TTTCTGCCATGATAAATATCGGAATGATGGTGGCAACTACGAACTAAAACAGTTTAAGAAAAGCTCTATCTTTTAAAAGTATATTTTGGTTTGAGAAACAGGTGCCCATTTGTTTTTTTTCTGCAAAACCGTACCTGTTTTTCGGACTTGCCTAGTAACTATAATAACAAAGAGGAAGCCAAATCCAGTTACGTATGAGAGACTTCTTTCAGAGAGCGACAGATGTAAAACCCACTAAATCAGACCCCTAGCGCTTTAGTATTGTTAGACACTGTAGAAAACATTCATTTCATCATTTGCTAAACTGAAGAAAAGATTTTTATGTGTAGTAGCCTCAATAGTCTTGCCTGGATGTAGAGCACTAGCGGTTACAATGTATAGTAAATTGCAGACCCTAGCCTAAGCATGAAGACACGTATCTTGCCCTATTTTTAATTAAGAGAATGAGAAATTTATCGTTCTTGGGTGATCGAGAGCAACTGTGTCTTAGCAAAGTAGCTGACACTTTGGCAGATATGTACGTGTGGCATCAATTGCAACTGGTTATATTAGGACACTATCATACAAGACAACCGATACTACGAGGTTTAATGTTCACATCAGTACGTATTTTGTGATTTTTATCTCTAAGTATCTTTCCTTGAAATCGTTTGCTCTGCTGGTAACCGTTGAATACGTGTAATATTGTGTTCTAAACTGCTCTCGACAATAAAAAATATCGCTTCCTGCACTATCTAGGGATTTAACAGCCACGTTGTGAAAATATGTGTATTTATCGACCGTTCAGATGGGTATAGAAACTACGATTTTCGACAAGTAGTCTTGCGCCCATCTTCATGCACAGGGTGACGTGATTCTGATCTTACACTTAGTGACTCCCTTTATCAGAGTCTTATGCCGGAAACAAGATAGCCCCTGAGGGCCGGCAACCCATGTTTCACCACAGAGGTCGAGGTTGTCTATGTCCAAAGCGTACCAAAAGCACCATGGAAAACACCGGCTATTTACACTCCTGGAAATTGAAATAAGAACACCGTGAATTCATTGTCCCAGGAAGGGGAAACTTTATTGACACATTCCTGGGGTCAGATACATCACATAATCACACTGACAGAACCACAGGCACATAGACACAGGCAACAGAGCATGCACAATGTCGGCACTAGTACAGTGTATATCCACCTTTCGCAGCAATGCAGGCTGCTATTCTCCCATGGAGACGATCGTAGAGATGCTGGATGTAGTCCTGTGGAACGGCTTGCCATGCCATTTCCACCTGGCGCCTCAGTTGGACCAGCGTTCGTGCTGGACGTGCAGACCGCGTGAGACGACGCTTCATCCAGTCCCAAACATGCTCAATGGGGGCAAATCCGGAGATCTTGCTGGCCAAGGTAGTTGACTTACACCTTCTAGAGCACGTTGGGTGGCACGGGATACATGCGGACGTGCATCGTCCTGTTGGGACAGCAAGTTCCCTTGCCGGTCTAGGAATGGTAGAACGATGGGTTCGATGACGGTTTGGATGTACCGTGCACTATTTAGTATCCCCTCGACGATCACCAGAGGTGTACGGCCAGTGTAGGAGACCGCTCCCCGCACCATGATGGCGGGTGTTGGCCCTGTGTGCAATGGTCGTATGCAGTCCTGATTGTGGCGCTCACCTGCACGGCGCCAAACACGCATACGACCATCATTGGCACCAAGGCAGAAGCGACTCTCATCGCTGAAGACGACACGTCTCCATTCGTCCCTCCATTCACGCCTGTTACGACACCACTGGAGGCGTGCTGCACGATGTTGGGGCGTGAGCGGAAGACGGCCTAACGGTGTGCGGGACCGTAGCCCAGCTTTATGGAGACGGTTGCGAATGGTCTTCGCCGATACCCCAGGAGCAACAGTGTCCCTGATTTGCTGGGAAGTGGCGGTGCGGTCCCCTACGGCACTGCGTAGGATCCTACGGTCTTGGCGTGCATCCCTGCGTCGCTTTGGTCCGGTCCCAGGTCTACGGGCACGTGCACTTTCCGCCGACCACTGGCGACAACATCGATGTACTGTGGAGACCTCACGCCCTACGTGTTGAGCAATTCGGCGGTACGTCCACCCGGCGTCCCGCATGCCTACTATACGCCCTCGCTCAAAGTCCGTCAACTGCACATACGGTTCACGTCCACGCTGTCGCGGCATGCTACAAGTGTTAAAGACTGCGATGGAGCTCCGTATGCCACGGCAAACTGGCTGACACTGACGGCGGCGGTGCACAAATGCTGCGCAGCTAGCGCCATTCGACGGCCAACACCGCGGTTCCCGGTGTGTCCGCTGTGCCGAGCGTGTGATCATTGCTTGTACAGCCCTCTCGCAGTGTCCGGAGCAAGTATGGTGGGTCTGACACACCGGTGTCAATGTGTTCTTTTTTCCATTTCCAGGAGTGTACATACAAGATAATGGAAACAGACATTCGGGGAAGTACTTCCTGCATGGGGAGCTCGAGCCACGGCCCGAAGCAAGTATCACTATGCCAAAATCAGAATGGCGGGAGACAGCTATTTAGGGGCTAGAACGAATAGGTCAATTCACGCCAGATGCCGACCTCGTGTACTGCGACCCTTGAAGATTACGTCTTCCTCTCTGAATTGGACTATTACTAGTGTGTGTGTGTGTGTGTGTGTGTGTGTGTGTGTGTGTGTGTGTTACCACGAAGCTTTGTAAAAAATTATAAGTTAACTATTGTTTTCCTCAGTTGGGTTACTTTTACTGGCATCGTTATTGTTAGCTTTCTTTTGTTGTTCAGTCATCATCCTTGTGAACTTACATCAATAAATTTTTTTTTTGTGAAATTTGCGAGTTGTCAGTCACAATACAGAGTGCCGCTGGAATAGACCGAAGCATGGAAGCACGTTGACAGAGCTTATTGTGTTCCATCTCAGACTGCTCTGTTCGATGGCAATTGCTATGAAGGGACGGAAGGCGTGACCATGGGATGTTCTCTATCGTCAGAGGTAACGTACTTAAATAAGGAGGAATTGGTGAAGTATAGTGCCCTTTTTCTCTCCCTAAACTCAATGGTGCCTGAGTGAAAGCTGTGTCTACACTGCGAATGGGGTCATGGGATGCGATATGGAGAGAGACGTCAGCTTACTGCTTACCCGGTAGTTGTCGGATTTCTTGACGCAGGAATCTCTACTAATCGGTCGAGTAAGTCCTCAGTTGACTGTATGAGGCAGAGAGCACTTCGTACCAATCTTCCCACGAAGAAAAAAATTACTTTCAGTTCTGGAAATCGAACCCAGGTCCTCTACATTGCACACAGCTAGGAAGACGAACTGTGGATTACTTGGAGGGAAGTTTTTAGGAGCTGGTCGTTCTAAAGCGATTTTCATCTTCCTCTGAAACATTGATAGATTTTGAAACATTCCTCGTCGCCGTAATTTCGGACCTTCCGTAACGTCTGGCGATAAGCCAGTCGTTGTCGAACTCATACTCTGCGAGTTCTTAGCGTCGTTCGGTGTGCGAGGTAAATTACGCAACGTGTGGCTCAGTAGATTTCTGATACATTTGTGGGCCAACTTCGATCTGCTATGTGAACTTCTATACACACACAGGCTCATTCTGGGACGTGACAGGTGTTTAAAATAATTACTTCTGATATGCCGCCAATCAATGCCTTGTTGTAAAAGACTCCCATACCTGACCTCTAGACAGGGAGATCAACATCCCTTAAACTGTTTTATTGTACCTCGTGGATACAAAAAACAAGATAACTATACAAAAATAAAAGGGAAAGAAACACACGCAACTGCACCAAAAAATCCGAAACTACTTTATTGATCACTGGGGATCACTCCGCCATCCAGGGCCCACAACTAACGTCCTGCCCCAATCAGGGCTGTCGGCTAACTACGATTTCGCGAGGTACTGAAACAGATTAACGAAATTATTTTAGCAGCAGATCCATTCCTGCTTATTATTACAGGATGGAGAGAGGCTCCCTCATCCGAAAGATAGAAATGAGAGTTAGCATAATATGGATCTTTATTAGCCGACTATCGGAGCCCAAAAGTAACGCACATGTGACCGTGAAATATAAGAGATTTCTTTATACCAGTATACAGTTGCCGTGGGTACGGAACTAGACAGAGCCCTCCTGAATGCCCAAGTGAGACTAAAATGTGGCGGCACTGTGTACATGCAACCAGCTGTCATTACATAGAGCTTGAAGCTGTCTTACGCGCAGTGATCAGTAGAGCGAGAGCTATCTCCGAAGAAGGGATCATACCTCCAGAGTTCTAACACTTACGTACTGCGTTCAAGAGAAGTGCCAGTATTGACTAGCAAATACCATCCACTTTGTGGCAGCGGCACGAGTACTGAAACAGAACCAGGTGGAGATTACTTAGGTATCCGTACAACTCGTATGCATACAGATCGCACAAAAACTTCGGAAATTTCCTAGGAAGGCTTATTATCTAGTGTGAGTTTTCCTTGTCGTTGAAGATCTGTACTAGGATCAGTGAGTAGAGTTGTGTAAGCTGGCAGTCCACAGCACCTCCGTATCTGTGTATGAAGCTGTATATCGGGAAGACAGTACATAATATATATTTTGAGAAGAAAACGTATTCAGTGAAGAATATCGATGACTTTATCGTGAGGAATCCTTAGAATACCATCAGGGCATACCATATTTCGGAAGAATTTGAAAGCAAATGCTATTAACGTTTTAAGGTTAGGGATAAGTCTTGGCCATTTCACGGACAATGCAACAGTTATATTATTATGTGTGGTTTAATGAACTGCTTAGACTGAACGTTACTGTGAATTAAGTAATAACATGTATATCGTACAGTCTGGGGACATAATTTTGTCAGAAAACGGGCATAACTAACTTCCTGTGTAAATGTTCTTCGTGTCAGGACAATACAGAAAGTGATTGACATTAGCTTTGTTTCTTCAATACGTGCAAATGCTCGATTAATAGATCAAGTTTACATTCGTGGAGTTGAAAAATTATGAATTAACCGTATGGATGTTTTGATACCAGTCAAATGCAGTTCGGTGTGCAATTTCCTTAACCTCTCACGTTAAACTGGCTTTCACTGGAACTAAGCCTGCTCATTCTTGGTGGCTCATCGCACCACCACAAGATGTCAGCTGAAAAAATAGCCAAGAGCACTCCGCCAGCCTACAGAAATACCATCTGAGCCCTATTACAGCCCTCTGCGGATGATTAGCTGATGAGAACGTAGGTGTCATTATTTCAACGGTGTACCAACACACTTTCGTACCACCACCGCGGGTGTATTTCAAATTTAAAATTCTCCTTGCTGAATGAATAAGAGCGGGATATCTGTTTGAAATTGCGGCTACCAACCAATTACTATTGCCCAGTAGTATTATTGGAGTAACTGTGTCTGTGTCATCGCCAAGTAAAACTGCTTGAAGAAACCTGGAAGCAAATATGGAGAGACCTGCTGCTGTATAGTACTGAAGGAAATACACAACGAGACGAACAGAAATGTCACTTTTATTGAAAGACAATTACAAAAGGCAGAACATGGTTCTGAATAGAGTGTGTTGTCACCGTCTCCTGGACTGTCGCTGGAGCTTCAAAAAATGTTCAAATGGCTCTGAGCACGATGGGACTTAACATCTACGGTCATCAGTCCCCTAGAACTTAGAAATACTAAAACCTATCTAACCTAAGGACATCACACAACAACCAGTCATCACGAGGCAGAGAAAATCCCTGGCCCCGCCGGGAATCGAACCAGGGAACCCACGTGCGGGAAGAGAGAACGCTACCGCACGACCACGAGCTGCGGACTGTGGCTGGAGCATGTGGAATTTCAGCAATACGTCTCCTCAACGCATCCCACACTGGCTCTGTAGTATTTAAGTCAGGGGACGGGTATGCCAGTCCATTCGATGAACATCCTTTCGTTCCAAGAGCTACTCCACCTTCGCTACTCGATGCGATCGCTCATTGTCGTCCATAAAAGTGAAGTCAGGGCCGAGTGTACTTCTGAAAAGTCGCACATGGAGAGGAGTTCAGAGTAATAACGTTGTCCGTTGGATGTACTGTGTTCAGAGATTTGGACGTCAGTACACCCATGCACCGTAGTTCCTTTCCACACCGTAACACTTGGACAATGAACAGGAACGTAAAAAGTTATCGATGATGCTGAGCCACATTCAGGCTATACCTATTGAAACGATGAACCGCCTTTTAACTTTATATTACTGTACATATCTTCTGTACTATTTAGATTTCAGGTTTTATGCCACTGCCGACTAGGCCTACAATGCTAAAAGTTCTTAGAAATTTTATCATTTAACTCGACAATGGTATAAAAGCCGAAATCTCGGTATTGTATATGATAAATATAGTAATACACAGACAAATGGCGGTTTATTGTTTCAAAAAAGAAAATAATCATTTTTGAGAATATAGGACGTCCCCTCGTTTAACGAAGGTCCGGAACACGTAAACCTCAGAGGAAAAGAGATAAACATGACCGTTTTGGTCGTCTTACGTCATCACTATGTTCTTTAGAGACTTCTTGAGCACATCTGCATAGCAGTCAGCCATCGTGAAATCAGTGGGCTATCATTAACTGTTATTAATTTTCCGGTTCTGATGCACAGAGTACTGATCCTGTATTACAAAATTTCATCCCATTCATTACGTATTTTGATAGCCTGAAGTGGCCTGTAGTAGTTATTTTTGTTTTGGTACGGTTCCCTCTTTCACAAGACTTTGTTCATTCACTGTGAATATTAATTATTTAAGGTCTGTGATTCTAGCTATTTTGGCATTATATGGCAGGATTCTAGTACTATTCCCGAAATCAGACGTAGCCTGCTCCCTGTCATGAATTTTACTACAATCTTGCGTACATGCTAAGGACTTATGTTCCTAATTTGTATAGTGACATCATTTCTTTCAAATCATTTTTTGTGATCCTGTTGTTAATAAACTGCTTATTCTGACAGCTGTATAACAACACAACCTCCAGACACTTCCACTCTTCAGCCTTGTTGCTGATAAATCTGACGTAACTACTGATGAAAATTTCGTGGACTGACAAGTTTATGAGGGGGCCCTCTGAAGAATCGACAAAGAAAGGAACTCGTTTTGTTAAGAATCAAGGAGTAACTCCCATGGTACCTGAGAGCCTAAAAAACCGTAGAGTATTACAAAGATTATAATATATGCAAAAAATTAGGACGAACTGTGAAAGTTGTAATGTAAAGCGAATAAGTTAGCACAGAAGAGGAACTCGTGGCAGGACAAATCGAAACAGTATAAAGACCCGTGACTTAAAAAAATTATGACGCACTTCCGACATGATACGATCTTCCTGACACATCGACACCACCTCGTAGGTACCAGTAAGTATGTCTTGCAACCACAAGGGCTACTGGCCGACTCTTGGACTACGCGACCTCGAAGAAACCCGAAACAGCAGCTTTACACCCACGCCGCTCAGCCATTCAGACTCTGGGTCAAGACGCAAAAATTTTCAACCGAAATTTCCCTCACACGTTAAGAAATCGTTTCTTCCAGCGGAAGGTTAACACCAGTGGCTCTGCCGTTGTACTTCGACACCAAAAACCGGTTTGAAAGATTATGGATAGATCAGCGCATAGGCTCCACTTTGATCAAAACTCGATTCCCATGGAAACTGGCTCTGGCGCTGACAAGAGCCAAAATTCGATGATTTGAATGTTGCAACAAATTGGACCCTGCACTTAATTACACTGCTTAACAGTTGCAAAGGAACAGAGACATCATTAGACATGAATAACCATATGCAGTGATGGACTACATAAAATACAGTACATACGTAACAGAGGAGGAGCGGTATGTTTACAACGAAAATGGTACTGATTTATATACATGTGTGTGGAAATCTTATGGAAGGTCATCAGTCCCAAAGCTTACACACTATTTAACGTACATTATCTTAAGGAAAAATACACACACCCATGCCCGAGGGAGGACTCGAACCTCCACCTGGACCAGCCTCACGGTACTGAGTTTCCCACATGGGAAAGTAGAGTAAAAGACATAAATAACTATAGTGTTTGACATAGGTTACACGTCCAACATGATGTTTGATATCTCATTCTCAGTTATCAATATTGCCTAGTCGGACATTAATATAGGTTTTGCACCTTCAGCCATTCATTCTGGCTACCAAACTGGTGAGGAGTCCTTGGGGCATATTTTTCCGATACTCTTTAAAGGCGGTTTTCAGTAAAAAAAAATATGTTCAAATGGCTCTGAGCACTATGGGACTTAATTTCTGAGATCATTAGTCCCCTAGAACTTAGAACTAGTTAAACCTAACTAACAACCTAAGGACATCACACACATCCATGCCCGAGGCAGGATTCGAACCTGCGACCGTAGCGGACACGCGATTCCAGACTGTATCTCCTAGAACGGCTCAGCCTCCCCGTCTGGCTGTTTTCAGTTCTTACACTGCTCGGTGACAATTTGTTCACTGAGAAACAGGTCTGCCGACGCCATCTTATTCATGTTCTTATTGGTTTAGATCCGGGGAGTACAAAGGCTATCCCATTAATTCAATATTTTCACTTTGTAGCGTGCCCGACGCCTAAGATTTTCTGTCTAGGTGGGTGCTGCTATCCATAAAGAGAAAGTCGGACGCTACCGCACTCCTTGAAAAGGAAGAAATAATCCTGAACATTCTCCCTGCAGTACAGCTGTGCTATAATGGTACCTCTTGCAAAGATATGCAGCGGTGTTCGGCCATTTTCCGTAATACCTGTCCACGCCATAAAGTCCAGGTCATACCGATGACGTTCAGAAACGGATGGCAACAACCGCTTGCCACAGTGAAGTGGGATCCATAGGAGATGATCACTCTGGACCACTGTTTCTGGCACCAGACAACATGCTCCCTAAACCAAATATTTCTCTACGATAGCTTGGTAGAACTGCAATGCATTTACCAGGCTTCCATGCGTACAATACAGCCGGATATCGTCACGGCGAAATGTTTCTGGCAGACACAGGTGTACTGGTAGCTGTTGCAGGCTCGACAGCGATGTACCTACAAGGGAAATGTCTGTTCTTTTCGCTACTAGAGATACGTATCGATTTTGCCAGCGGCATTATTTTGCATAGCGTTCCCACCACCAGCGGCCGTTTTTTAATCGCAAAATGCCTCTTATTGACACTCTCAATATTGTGGCCACAATGTGACACTTCGACTGGCTTCAGGCCGTCACGAGTTTTATCCACGATCATAAGCTCTCAAATGATATCTTGCAGGCATGTTTTCATATCACACTGGGTGTCGCACTAGTCGGTTCCACAACCTTCATCGAAAACCGTACTGCTTGAACTGTCGAATGCATACTGGGTGTTCGTGCACACGCTTCGCTGAAGTTACCACGTCCCACCTTCTACATTTCCTCTCATCTATATCTATCTATACACACACTCCACAATCCACCATACGGTGCGTGGCGGTGGGTACTTCGTACCATAACTAGCATCTTCTCTCCCTGCTCCACTCCCAAAGAGAATGAGGGAAAATGACTGCCTATATGCCTCTGTACGGGCCCTAATATCTTTTATCTCATCTGTGTGGTCTTTCCGGGAAATATAAGTTGGCGGCAGTAAAATTGTACTACAGTCAGCCTCAAATTCTGGTTCTCTAAATTTCCTCAGTAGAGATTCACGAAAAGAACGCCTCCTTCCCTCTAGAGACTCCCACCCGAGTTCCTGAGGCATTTCCGTAACACTCGCGTGATGATCAAACATACCAGTAACAAATCTAGCAGCCCGCCTCTGAATTGCTTCTATGTCCTCCCTCAAACCGACCTGATAGGGATCCCAAGAACTCGATCAGTACTCAAGAATAAGTAGTATTAGTGTTTTATAAGCGGTCTCCTTTACAGATGAACCACATCTTCCCAAAATTCTCCCAATGAACCGGAGACGAGTATCCGCCTTCCCCACAACTGCCCTTACATGCTGGTCCCACTTCATATCGCTCTGCAATGTTACGCCCAAATATTAAATCGACGTGACTGTGTCAAGCCCTACACTACTAATGGAGTATTCAAACATTACGGGATTCATTTTCCTATTCATCTGCATTAATTTACGTTTGTCTATATTTAGAGTTCAAAAAAATTGCTCTGAGCACTATGGGACTCAACTGCTGTGGTTATCAGTCCCCTAGAACTTAGAACTACTTAAACCTAACTAACCTAAGGACATCACACACATCCATGCCCGAGGCAGGATTCGAACCTGCGACCGTAGCAGTCGCACGGTATTTAGAGTTAGCTGCCATTCTTTACAGCAATCACAATTCCTGTCCAAGTAATCTTGTATCCTCTTACAGTCACTCAACGAAGACACCTTCCCGTACGCCACAGCATCATCAGCAAACAGCCGCACATTGTTATCCACCTTATCCAAAAGATCATTTATGGAGATAGAAAACAACAGCGGACCTACCACATTTCCCTGGGGCAGTCCAGATGATACCCTTACCTCCTTTTACTATCAATGGTTGGCTGTTCCGTAGTAATTGGCAGTTGTCCTTCATCAAGTGTCAGTTCCTCGTTAGCAACCGAAAAGTAGTGCCCTTTCCGTGGAGTAATGGATTTGTACGGTGTGTCGCGTAGTACATTACCCAGTGCTATCATCAAGGTTCATACAGTCGCAACAATATAAGTACTAAGTACGACGTAGTACATCATTAAGCTAGGATTAATAAGGATGAGAGAAGCTCTTCATCCCGGGAGGCAACGCGATGAAGTGCTTTGTCGTGAAAAAAAAGGAAAAAAGTCACAAAAGAAACAAGAGTACTGTGTGGAGGCGGAATTGCCCTCTGTTCAATTACTCGCAAGTGTGCTGGGGCCACTTCAAAGAAGGCGGGTGGGCGCCAGAGCGGAGGAACCGGCCTCCACCAGCTCCGCCCCCACTACCGCCCCCGCACTGTCGCCTTTCTCCTCGGTGCCACTGGGACCAAAGAAACGCCGTGGCCGTAGGCGCCGCAGAATGCGCGCACAAAGGACGAACCTTGCGTTTTATGGTGACTTACGTAAACTGGCACCAGCGCGGAGCTGTCGCTTGCGGAAACGGAGTACGTTTACCGTTTAACGAAGCGACGTGCACGCAAACCTGACTCCCCAGAAAAGGAGAACGACAGGTGTGAGACGCAACACGTTTGGTGGGATCGCGTGGTGAAGGAAGTTGAGGTGGCGTGAATTAATTGGAGTGACAGTGAGCATGTGTCTCTGGTCTCATCTGCGTCCTTGTAGCGACGGTGATGCCTGAATTAACGCCCAGTACTACCGAAAGACTAAGAATTATCCGGCCCCATCCTCGTTACAAATTTTATTCAACACTGACTACTGTGAACACAGACGACTTTACCTTTGGTTGTCATCATGTCTTCTCCACTAATGAAATTCTAAGCAGACAACTCCATTTCTTCAACTCTCTTTATTACTTTGATGTCGCTTTCCACGAATACCTCTCCTGTAACAACCTCTATATCATAGAGCACTATTTCTTGAGTTACCGAACGTTTCGTCGTAATTACCTTCAAAGTACCTGTATTCTCCTTTATAACTTCTGTAACTGCTATTTTTACGTAATTCCGCTCCACTTCTACCGCCTACTCAAGCATTCATAATAGCTTCCGTGAACTTCACAACTATTTGATATTTCCTTAGAACTTCAGTATCTCACTTCTTTCCGCATGAGTACTTATGGACACGTCTTTTAAGCTTCAGCGTAATCTGCTTCATTACAAAATTCTGATCCAGGTCTGTGTCTGCTCCGATTTCTGCATCTCAGTCTGACAGTGCTGTTCTGCACCTCGAATCTTCTCCTCTCACCATGCTTTTGCCAATTATGCTCCATTTTTAACAGTCTATTCATTAAATTTTTTGCAGAGTTCAATAACACTTTCTATCTTCCATTTCTGTTTCGAACGTCATATTCTTCCGTAAATAGATCTTGTGTTCCTTCCCCATGAACATTGAGCTACCGTCTACTTTTACTTACGGAATTTCCCGTTCAATATCCTCATATACATCCTCCATCCCTTCATCCGATGGTTGTGGCTTTATCTTGTATACCTGAAATTTTATTGTTGGCGATGGTGTGCTGTCGATTCTGAACGGAAGACCTCTATCACTGAATATATCGCAGTATGTCACTCTCTTCCCAATCTTCCTATTCATACAGAAACTTACTCCATTTACATTGTCTTATGCTGCTCTTGATATGACCTTATATTCTTCAGACCAGATATCTTTTTTCTTCTATCCACTTCAATTCACTGACCTCGACTAAATGTGGGTTGAGCTTCTGCATTTCCTTTTTAGATTATCTAGCTTCCTTACCATATTCAAACTTCTGATATTCCACGTTCCAACACGTAGCAAGTCACCCTGTCGTTGCTTATTATTATTTGTCCCACGGTTACCTACCCTCTCGCAGTTCCCTCTTGAAGATTCAAACGGGGACTAATTCGGAACCTATAGCCAAAGGACAGATCATCATTATACATTTCCGCTTACACACTACATGTCTTGTTGGATCACTATTTGCATATTCATACCGTTCATCTTTGTGGATTATTTCGCCTTTTAGGCCACTTTCCCATCCTAAGGGCAAGAGATTAATCTAAAAGTCTGTCTGCTCTACCACCCTGTTTGCTATATGCGCTGACTCATTGTGGGTAATGCAATATATCAGAACTCGTTTGTCGTCTTTACTGATAATTTTACTGAAACTTTATTTAGTCGCTGGACGTTTTCATTACTAATCCAAGACCCCACCCCTCCTCAGACCACGAGCACAATTTTTACAGCTGAATTCATTCCACGAAAATATACTGTATATGGTCATTGTTGCCGGCTGCGGTGGCCGAACGGTTCTACGCGCTTCAGTCAGGAACCACGTGGCTGCTGCTGTCGCAGCTTCAAACCCTGCCTCGGGCATGGATGTGTGTGATGTCCTTAGATTAGTTAGGTTTAATTAGTAAAATCTAGGGCACTGATGACCTCAGATGTTAAGTCCCACAGAGCTTAGAGCCATTTGAACCATTTGGACATTGTTGGCAAAGATAAGTGCCGATTCTAGGCGTCTTAGACGGGTCCTTAGAGCTTTCGGTTAAACGTAAACACACCATCCTTCACAAACTATGGCTTCCTCACAAATGTTTGTGTAAGGGAAACATGTGTATGATGGAAACTTTTCCAAAGCACCTTGAAATCCTATATTGAGAATAAAGGGAAAATGAATATATTTAGTACCAGTTTACCACAATTCTGCTCAAATATGTGGGAAAAGTTTTAGAAATTGTCAATGCTTTCAAGGGAAGACTTGTGTAACACTTTGGCCATATAATTCACAATAATAAATGCAAACTGTTGCAAAAAGTCCTTACTGGGAAGATTATAGTGGACGGATTTCAGGACATAGAAAATTATCCTTCATAAAGGACTAAAGTTAATGGTTTGGATTGAGCACAGAATCGCTCTAGGCAAAAGCCATGGATAAACAACAAATTATGTTACTGATCGCTCTTGTTAATGGAGGATGAGCCATTTAAATAAAGAAAAGATATGCGAACGGGAGTGCCGGCGCAAAACGTACCCTGTTATGTCCTGTAAAACGGTATGTAGAGTGCATATTGATATTGAAAATATTGAACCTTGCCTTTTGAATGTAATATGTTTTTCAGTTCTACAGGGCAAGCGTAATTAATGATCTTTCAAAGGCACGTTACGCCCACAGTTCTCACCCAGTATTTAAATATTTCAACACATAACGATGTTACACGAACGTGTGACCTCCGATGCTATATGTTTTATTCTCTGATGTTTCGTCAATACTGCGAGGTGGGCAATATTTTATGCTCGCTTTGGCGTAGTTATATTTGTGGTGAGGTACTGTTTATATTTCATATAGCCTGACTGAAAAGCTAGTTTATATTACTTCTATAAACTGTGTCATATTACTTAGAAATGTTTTATTTCCGAAATATGTTATGTTTTATGTAATTAAACATACTCTAATATACTACATATTGCATTAATTTTATGCTGCACTATAGTAAATTTTATTGTATTATCTCTTGTAGAAGTTAGTATGATAAATAAACATTTTCCAACTACATTCGAAGTTTTAAAAATTAAAAAAAATAATACGCCTCTTATTTGAATGAAAGCCTCATGGTGATGTTCTTAGATGCAACTTATTGTTTTGTGACAGAAGGAACTTGGACAAAAGTTTGCTTTTATGATATTACTAGATGGTCGCTTGTGTGTTGCTGCAAGCTATCTACATTACGATTCAGAAAAAAACAGCATCATCATGCAATAGCCAAGTTAGGTTATATGCATTTTAGGGGTCCAGCAGCGATGACTCTGTCAGTGGTATCATATGTAAATCATCAGGATTTTCAGCAACTCCCTACTAAATTTGTAGGGACTCACCTAAGGAGCAGTATAAATGCGTTTCACATCAGAAATTAATCAACATCTACATCCACATTCTCCAAATCACTGTGAAGTGCACGGCAGATGGTACAATCATTGTACCAGTTATTAAGATTTCTTCCCATTGGATCAACGTATGAGGCTCGACAAAAATGATCATTTAAGTACATTCGTGTGAGCTATACTTAACGTAATTTCGTCACCACGAGCGGTAAAATAAAGTCCTGTGCCTAGAGCCTCCAGACGGATGGACCGTTCGCCTGGTGCAGGTCTTTCGAGTTGACGCCACTTCGGCGACCTGCGCGTTGATGGGGATGAAATAATGATGATTAGCACAACACAACACGCAGTCCCTGAGGGGAGAAATCTCCGACCCAGCCGGGAATCGAACCCGGGCTCTTAGGATTGACAGTCTGACAAGCTGAGCACTCAGGTTCCGGTAGCGGGCATTGGAGCGATGTGTAGGGTGTTATAGTGTATACCTAGTGTTGTCGTTTAAAGTCAGTTCTCGAAACGCTGTAAGTAGACTTTGTTGATCTATGTTGCGACTGTTTAACAGTCTGCCAGTTAAGATTTTTCAGCGTCTGTGACACTCCCGTGGGTCAAACGACCCTGTGCTCATTACTGCTGCCCTTTCTCTGTTTACGTACAATAGTCCCCGTTACTCCTATCTGATCTGGCCCTTCAAACTTCAGCGATATTGTAGGATAGGCAGCACGAGCGATTTGTAAGCAGTCCCCTTTGTAGACTGATTTCATTCCTCTAGTATTCTATCAATAAACAGAAGCCTGTTACCTGCTTTACTCACGACTGAACCTGTGTGATACTTCCATTACATCCGGATATTTGTGTGAGTTGACCGATACCAACTGTGACTCATGAACATTGCAGAGAATACTACGTTTCTGTCGCCTTGTAAATTGTACAATTTTATATTTCTGAATTTAAAGCAAGTTGCCAATCTTTGCACCATTATATAACCTTATCAAAATTCCTCTGTATATTTAAGCATCTTCCTTAAGACTGTGCTTCGTTATATACAACTGTGTCATATGCGACAATCTGAGGTTACTATTAAAATTGCTTGCTAGATCATTAATTATACAACATGAACAACATGAACAACAAGAGTCTCAAGACAACTCCATGGGGTACACCCGCAGTTAATATGCATCTGTCGACGACTTTCTATCCAAGATTATTTGCTGCGTCCTCCCTTTCAGAAGGCCCTCACTCCAAACTCAGCTCCATACACCGTCACATAGTATTTTTGATAATGAGTGTAGATGTGATTCTGAGGGAAAGGCTTTTCGGAGGTCCATAAATACGGCATCTACTTGACTGTCTTGATACAAAGCTCTCAATACGTCATAAGTGAAAAGTGAGAGCTTTATTTGATATGAGCAATGTTTTCGGAACACACACTGGTTGGCATGGTATAGGTTATTTTATTAGAGGAGCCTCATTGTGTAAGAGCTCAGACATATTCCAAGATTCTACAAAACATATACGCCGTGCTAAATTCGACGGTAGATTTCAGTTTATTTCTGCTACCGTTCTTGAAGAAGGGTGTGACCTGCACCCTCTTCCATTAACTGGGCTGGGTGTTCTGTTCGAGGGGTTCATCAGCCGAAATTTCAGTACAGAATCTGACAGAGGTTCCATCGGGATCTGGAGCTTCATCCTATTTTAACTATTTGAGCTCTTTCTCAACATCAGTGGCACTGATACATAATTCACTCTTCTTTTCACCTTTATAAGGATTAAACTGGGACAATTCTTCTGGGTTTTACTTTGTAAAGGTTGTTATGCACTTCAGTTCCTAATCAGTACCCGTGTAACTGGACACCAACTTTGATACCTTTAATAGACTGTAATAATTAAAGATGCAGATAGTAGGTGCTACTCTGTGATGAAGAGGTGAACCGCATCTTTCCAGGCGAGAAGAATTTCCTTGGATTTTGTGAAAGTTTATTCACAAATATTCTGCTCTGGCCGAACGCTTCAGCTATTGCTCTTTTGACAGACAAAAGTATTTTATTCAGCCTCTCTGTATCTGCAGCCCTATGTCTTGTTTTACGTCTTAATCCAGTAGTCTCTGCTTCTTCAGACATTTCGTTACAGAGACTGTATACCATGGATGATCACTCTTCTACTGGGTGCATACGTATCCAGTGCATGATCTACTACTTTTTAAACTCTTTCTTGCTCATGTCCGGTGCCGAAGGAAATTATGCTTTGTCTCCTGTCTGCTCTGTCCTGGCCGCTCCATAAGTAAGATTGACGGTTTCGATGCTTTCAACCATTAGTCAAATTATTTGCCGGGATCTCTTGTTACTGTTATTTAAGTCCTTCTGATTTCACACTAATAAAAGATCTCTCACACCATAAATGCTGGTTCCGAGAACCATCCATAACGCTTATAATTGTTGTATCTGTAATCTGTGTGTCTCAGTGAGGTATAAAATTATCTTGTCCACAGTCTTGTGAATCTCGCATTAACGTTAAGCAAGGAGGCGAAACACACAAAACCTTTACCTCGTACGGAAGGATTTTGAATGGGCGTGCCAGCGTCGGTATCCTCCAGTGAATGCCTATGATTCATCTGTGTTCCCTGTTGCTGAATCGTCTCATAGAGACGTATTACAACTTCATATTGACCTCTGTCACTCTTCCAAAGTGCTGAAATAAGTTGTATTGCTTTCAAGTTCAGTGTAACAGATAGTGGACCTCTGGCTAGTTCAAAATTGGTGAGCGTCTTTTAGCCAACATCTTTCATACTTACGACACAATAACACATTAACTTAAGACGTGAAAGATGACTACGATATTCGCTTGTTACGTTCCTTGTCTTTGATACTCAGTTAATGTGGCTAATGCTCAACGCACTTTTTTGTGGTGCTCAGATACCTAAATAACGAAGCTGATCGCACGGTTTCAGTGACCAGTAATTTTCGTGTTGATTTATTGCTTACTTCACCATTTTGCCAGATTAACGCCCTGTTGAGTATTCATGGAACTGGATATATTTCGTTCCACGATATAATATAAAAATTTCTTCATATGGCGTTTAGTTCTTACCGTTCGTCATGGTAGCTGCGTTCGTTTCACCTAATCTGATGAACTCGCCAAGATCTAATTTCCTGTTGTGTGTTCCTATATTTCGATAAATGTTTTAGGGTTCTGTATCGTTATAGACATTCTTTAACGATATCGCTGGTAACTTAGCCAGCACAAATGGTAAGCATTACAATTCATTTTAATTCAGAATTCTGCCTCAAGAAACTTTGAGGTCTAACACTGTAATACTTAGAATTGTGATGTGGCATGGCCCCAGTGTAGGAGTTTATTCTGGCATCATCTACAATTAACTGCTAGATTAGTTTTAGAATCTGTCAGGTGTACATGAAACGTGGAAGATTGTGCTTCATGTCCAGGCGACGAAACCCATCGCTTACGAAGGAAGAGAGTTTCTTTATTTAGGGTTAAAAAATTACGTGTCGCGTTTTGTGAACCAGCGATATCGAATGACTTCGTATTTAGAGATGGAGTACAGTCTCAAGTCAGAAGACTATGGAAAGGATCAGTAATGAGCTTGTTCATAGCACCGTCGTATCATTTTAGCGAAAACTGAAGTCTGAACTGCAGGACTTGTATTTGGAGCTTTTCATCGACGAAGGGACAAATGTATTAATAATTACAATATCTCGCCCAGTAAGAGCCGCTGGTAATGGAGACAGGTTACATGTTACCGTACCTTCACGTTTACAGACTCGAAATTATATTATGTACGTTCCAATATTTTATTAATTTATTTATTTCGGTAACTGTGTCAGAATGTCATTTAACCCTTTCGGCATGCCACTTGAAAGTTACTTCTTTAATTTGTTTTCACATCTGTGGCTCACATCGATTTACGTCAATCGTACAGGTCTCTGCCTGATGTTACGGTTGTTCCTCGGATTCCAGTTGTCGGCGCCATAACGCTCTGCAAAGAAAATTCTCTGCGAGACTTGTCGCAACAGAAAGGCCAGACATTTTGTAATTTTTCATTATACTCTTTAAATGAACGACGATATTAATGTTTTCTTGTAGAAAGAGTTATAATAACTACAAAGCGTTATTTTAATTTCTTTTGCAATTATGATGCTTACTGTGGAGGAAAATCAACAATCACTGTCCTGCATGTTAGTATTTTGTTCAGATTTTATCATTCATCCACTCTGTTGTGCGAGAATCAATTCGTAGCTAAGAAATATTTGTTCTTACAAATGTTAGTTAAAATGAACTTTCACGTTAAAAATATTTACTGTAATAGGAATATCTTTTCTTTCTTCTTTTCAGATCCCAGCGAGTGGACACATTTTATTAGAAACCAAACAGTTAGGGTTTTGAACGATACGTCAGACACAGCGATTGGTCTGAACACCAAATTGCAACTTTTGATTGTCAATTCCCACTGCCGGAGAGTGGCCAAAAAGAAACATATCCAGAAGAAAGCAGTGATGAAGAAAGTTGTATCGAAAGCAGTAACCAACAGGAAATGTTTCTTGATTTACCAATATCATCGTGTATGAAGCAGTCTCTTGGGTATTGATCAGAACATTATATAACACCAAAAGAGTTTCATGAAGCGAATCCTTAGCCTCCTGCATCGAAGATAAAGCAGAGGCGATGATTATAGAGATAGAAGAATGTTGTTCAGTAATTTTTTTGTGCTTTCAATGTAGACATAAATGCGGAGTTAGTTTACTCGTCATTTTTTTTTAATATTTTACCTTACATCGCATAATGGGAATATGATGTTTAATTTCAGGTCACTGTGGCACTGGTAGGCACTTTACTGTACTGGTCTCAGAAATTATCTGGAGACTTGTTTCCTTCTCCATTGCAATTAAACCTAAGTAATCAATAGAAAAGAGCTAGTTTGTATTTGTTTCACAGTTCAGTTAACATAAAAAGGGCGAGTCATTACTTACGAAACATGTTAAGCTTAAGCCTTACCATGGTTTCAGTTTAATAACTGGAATGTCAGTGTGTTAGAAGTAATGACAAGACACTTTTAGTAGAAGGGAATGATAAAAATTGAGTTGTAATGGCATCTACGTGCACTGGAAGGTAAGGTGGAGCAGTGGTCCAAAAGGGTGAAAAATATATTTAGCTACAATGTCCCTATGCTATACGCATATTTCGCAAGTTAATAGTTGAGGTGGAAACCTGTGATCAACAAATATTGTTTGAAATAAAGAAATGGATTTTGAAGTTAATTCTCCATTTCATCGTCTTAGCTACAGTGAAATGCTGGATGCAATACAGAATAAACGCAAAATGAAATAGTATGCAATGAAATGAGAATAAGGACTTGATGAAATTTCGAGTGTATATGACAATTTTCATAGGGAAACACTTGCTGTGACCGAACTTCAGGATGAAGCAGAGGCTCATGCACGTAACAAATAAAAATATTGGAAACTTCCTCCTTGAAATCCTTGCGATGACAAGACATTAAATGGTTATCATCATTTTACAATCGTTAATGATCTAACTTCTACACCTATGTGTAGATTAACTTCTTGTAAAACGAGAACCAAAACCTGTTGTGGAAAGCGCACTGTACACGTATGTCATCTGAAGCACAAATGTAACGTTAAGTAGCTCCAAAAACTGCAGCAGTTAGTCTTAGCCTGTTAATGACTTTTCAGTGACTGGTTAATAGGGGCTTTAATTAAATAGTTATATTCTAGTTTACACATGAATGAGTAAAAATTTTTCACATAAATTTACACACACACACACACACACACACACACACACACATGTAAGAAACCAGTATGTTGCTTTTTAGACCAATGATTTCGCAATGATTGTTAACACATGACTTCAGCTAAAGATTTTTGCTCCCACTCTAATATACACATAAATAAATAATAAAATCTGCGTTTCTATATGGACAAGATAGATGCACAATTCAACTATCAATGACATCATTATGTACTTGAAAAACAAACACTACGTATCGAACAAACTGACTCTAACCGACACGATCGAGTGGGTACTTCTCCTTGCAAAATAA
Organism: Schistocerca gregaria; assembly: GCF_023897955.1. NCBI lineage: Eukaryota > Metazoa > Arthropoda > Insecta > Orthoptera > Acrididae > Schistocerca > Schistocerca gregaria. The sequence continues at coordinate 168,449,158 of NC_064925.1, read as the reverse complement.
ATGAAGCAAATTTTGTTTTGTATTTTTGCTGATGTTGCTGCAGATTGCAAATCAAATTAAAACTAGAAGTTCATGAAATTAAAACTAAAATATAAAAATCCAAGGCTTAAAATGTTACGGAGACAGACACGCTCTTAGCTTCAAAATTCTGGTTTACCTCTATCCGTTTTTAAATCGTACTTTCGGTGATAACACTGATTGACCTACTAAGAAACAATGTACACTGGGTTGGTTTATTCTTTTCAATACAGGTATATTGAAAAATAATTATCATCTAAATTCTATCTGCTTACGAGGAAATCACAGTCAAGATAGCATAGAAACCCTTGTTCTTATTTGGGGGCTGTCTGCACCTGGTAGGTGAGTGGTCAGCACGATGGAATATCATACCTAAAGTACCGGGTTCGATTCCCAGGTGGGTCGGAGATTTTCTCCGCTCAGGAACTGGGTGTTGTGTTGTCATCATCGTTTCATCCCCACTGACACGCAAGTCGCCGAAGTGGCGTCAACTCGAAAGACTTGCACCAGGGTAACGGTCTACCCGACGGGAGGCCCTAGCCACATGGCATTTCCATTTCCATTTGAGGAGTGTTGTGATTACCGCACCAGATATGTACTCTCATTAAAGAATTTTAATTTTAATTATTTAGGTTGAATACACTGCCGATGTCGGCTTCTAGAAGAATTGGTTTCGTCGCTGTTAACCTTCCTCTAGCCACCTTTTGGTGGCCACTTGGTAACAGCTGCACAGTTTTTCTGGGGAAGTGTACTGTATCACTGCGGACCTAAACGGATCCTTATTTATTTTGCGAAGGTTCTACTTATGGCGCTACTGAACTTCTCTGTCCGTTCTCCCTGGTAGCTGCGCGATAAGCGCCGCGGGTTTCTAACGTATGGGACCACAAAACTTCTATGTACTCATATTTACTATAAAAAACTTTCTTGGTAACAAATTATTTATTCCGGTGACCGATGTAGACCACAACTGTGATCATATTCAGACCAATAAGCTAGAACCTCCCTCTGGTGATAAATCACTAGTGATAGTGGAATAAATACTTTGTGATCAAGATTGTTCTTGATAGTAAATATTAGTAATACCATTGATCACTGTTTGCTCCAACAATCTATACAAAAGTAATTTTGTTTACCCGATTACACGGCAGTTAAGTTATATTTTCTAGACAGCATTGGGAATGCACAAACTTCACTCGCATAGCGGCTGAGAGAGAAGCGAAAGTTAGCTGCCAGCGGGAACGGGCAGAGCGGCCAAGTTGGATTCACGTGTGACAGAAAATCCATAACCGTGAATAAAACACATTACCTGGAACTGAAGAAACGAGCGCGCTCTTGTTCCAGTTCATGTCTTATTCCAGACTGGTTATTTCCTCTGTTAACCATATTCATGTATTCATGGAACAATTACGAAGTTCTTTGGGGAACAAATGAATGCAGTAAGTGAAGCAAAACAGGATTTGTCCAACTGTCTGGAACAACAAACTATTATTTGAGATCAATATCTAACGCAACGCCATAATCTAATCCAGAAACTTGCCGAAGAATTAACGTTTCCACGCAACCTGACGTATTAGTTTCATTAGTGAGTACGTAGGGAAAGTAATTACAGGTAATAACCCTGTAGCGTGTAACAAATTCATTTCCGAGGTAGTAAGACTAACTCTTTGATGGTAGGGTAAATTATAGTGAATAGGAATTTTTACCGAGGATACAGGGATGACTTAATTGAGTCGTTGTTTTCTGGGCGCAAGGCTTGATCGACATTACTCTGACCAAACGTTATATTTTCAGCGGATGTACGAGAACACCGGAATGGCTGAGAATGAACACCGACAATAATAATCACGGAACGGTTTCTTATGTTCCCAGAACTTTAAAAATTTAAATTTTTCTAGGAAAGGTATAGAAAATAACATAAAAATGCAAAAATATATTGTTTTAAATTACAAAATACTTATACTAAAAAATCACAAAACAGTCATGCTGACTCAGTGATGGATTGGAACAAGTTGCTGTTGCACTGATTCACGAAAATTTTCTACATGTTTTACATCACAGAATGACATCGGTCATCTCAAAGCAATGCGCGAAACCGTTAGATTAGGTTGGAGATTAGATTAGATTAGTACTTGTTCCATAGATGATGAATACGACACATTGTAATGATGTGAAACGTGTCTGGTTAATAAAATGTGTCTATACAAGATATTACATTAGACACTCAATATTTTATTTTATATTATTTTATTTATTTATTTATTTATTTATTTTTGGAGATTGGGGGAATTACCCACTTACTATATCCAAAAATCCATCTAATGAGTTGAAGGAGTAGCCATTAAGAAATTCTTTTAATTTCCTTTTAAATGCTATGTGGCTATCTGTCAGACTTTTAATGCTATTAGGTAAGTGACCAAAGACTTTGGTGGCAGCGTCCTTTACCCCCTTCTGAGCCAAAGTTAGATTTAACCTTGAGTAGTAAGGATGATACTTTCTCCTAGTGTTGTAGCCATGTACACTGCTATTACTTTTGAATTCGATCGGATTGTTAATAAAAAATTTCATAAGTGAATATATATTGTGCGGCTACAGTGAAGATTTCTAGCTCTTTAAAGAAGTGTATGCAGGATGATTTTGGATGAGCTCCAGCAATTATTCTGATTACACTCTTTTGTTCAATGAACCCTCTTTTACTCAGATGAGTTATCCCAGAATGTGATGCCATACGAAAGCAGAGAACCAAAATAGGCGCGGTAAGCTAATTTACTCAGATGTATATCGCCAATATTTGCAATAACCCTAATAGCAAAAGTAGCTGAACTCAAACGTTTAAGCAGATCCTCAATGTGTTTTTTCCAGTTCAACCCCTCATTAATGCATACACCTAGAAATTTGAATTTTCTACCTTAGCTACCGATTTCTGATCGAAGTCTATATTTATTAATGGGGTCATTCCATTTACTGTGTGGAATTGTATATACCGTGTTTTGTCAAAGTTTAATGAGAGCCCATTTGCAGAGAAACATTTAATGATTTTCTGAAAAAACATCGTTTATAATTTCACCAGTTAATTCTTGTCTGTCGGGTGTGATAGCTATACTTGTATCATCGGCAAAAAGTACCAGCTTTGCATCTTCGCGAATATAGAATTGCAAGTCATTAATATATATTAAGAACAGCGGAGGACCCAAGACCGAACCTAACGGCACCCCACCGTGACAAGAAATTTCCAACGTCATACGACATGTCATAAAACACATTACTCGTGTGATGATAGTCTTGCATATGTCAACAAAGGAATGTCACTGGCATACATACTCCCATCTTCGCCATCGTCTACATCCCCTTCTACAGCCTTGACAATTCTACACCTAGTATGAAATTCTCCATTTTGTTCGTACAGATTTAAATTTATGTTTAATATCTTCCACTTCTAGATCTTCGAAATAAGTAATATTTTCGCCACGCATTCAATTAACTCTTTCAGTTAACAAGCTAGTTAACATTCAAATATTTTGATAGAGTGAAACAGAAAACGCAGATTGGCAAATATGTAAGACACTCCAATTTTAGAGTACAGTCATTAAGAAAGTTATGAAAAATATTAATTTGAGAAGCGTCATCCACATTTAGTCCCCCAAAGAGTAGCTTTGCCTGTAGATTGAATTGCGAAATCTGCATTTTTGGATGGGTACAGATCAGTTCTTGTGGCCCTTCCACAAACAACGTTTTGACATTTGAGATCAGTTGTTCCACATTAGGAAACAATGGACGTTTCTGCTGCTCACATCCCCTGTGTAATCCATGAGCTGTACAAGCTACTTGTATCGTGTGTAGATAGTTTACAGAAAAGCCTTCGGCTTCCTTCTTCATGTAGGGAGGAACATCCGTAACTAAGAATAGAGCACTATCAAATTTCGGCCATAATAGCTGCAGAAATTTATTAAGCAAACGAGCCATTGTCATATCATTCGATGCTGGTATTTCTTTACATGCTAACAGAAAACACCGCTTGGGAACTATTTCATTATTTTCTAGCACACTTTGGTACCGCTAGAGGTTGGGGATTCGTCAGTGATTACACAACTGATTTTCGTTTTCAGGTTTTCCTCCATCTGTCTTAGCATTTCGTCGTAACAGGCAGGCACATACAACTCCTTTAATGTTGATTCTTGGGGCGTTCCTATATTTGTGGAACGTCGTGAGAAAATTTCCGAGCTCTGAACTTTTCAATTCATGTAAAAGAATATCACACGAAAGAAAATTGTTGCCACGCGCAAGTCGCTGAAGTGGCGTCAAATCGAAAGACTTGCACCCGGCGAGAAGTCTACCCGACGGGAGGCCCTAGTCACACGACATTTACATTCTTTCACCTGAAAAATTCTACGTGACTTGTAGTCACTGGTTTCCCACATTATCTATACTACAGAGTTCTTCCATGGTTTGTAAGATGCCACTAAATTCAAGAACACATTGTTGCAAACGACAGTTAACACTGGACTACATTTTCGATATTATATCTCCGGTCACTTCACTTAGCGTACCGTATTTTGTAATGTGTCTACTTTAAACAGGACGAGCCAAATGACTGAATACAGCCGTGTACACTGCGTCAGCCGTCCACATAATAAATAAAAGATTTTCGTATGAGATAGCGAGGAGATGCTTGCAACGAATGTCACTCATTATGTAACACGTCTACGTTCATTCAAATTGCGTTTGCGTAGTATCACAATGCACCAGGTTTTATTTTTTTGTGATTTAAAAATGACAGCAAAGAGAAGTGAAAAAACGTGTTTTTAGCAAACTATTCAAATTATTTTATTACGTAAAACATTTCAAAAATATGCTCTTTTATGCGAAATACAGCTTCGTACACGGCTGAAGTGTACTGATTAGGGACTTTCTGTCTTAGTAACAGTTTTCTACCTATAAGCGAATGAATTATTTATTTGTACAAAATTCCGTTCCGTAGTAATATTTAAAAAAACGTATTAACAGGACAAAAGTCAAGAAAAACAGTTAATTTCACATTATCAGGGCATTCTGAGTGAACAGCCACGCCCCTAAATGGGTTGCCTGGGGCGTGGCTTTTCAGAAATCCCGAGAGCCTTGAATCGGTCTTCAACAGTGTAGAAATGTGTCAGTTGGCGTTGACAAGCCGCGGTGTGTGTTTGGGATGCTGTCCTGTTCACCATCTTTTCGATGAGGAGTATGTGACTAATGGCTGACAACCGTCGAAGGTTGAGTGATGTGTTTTACTTTTGGCGTGACGAAAGGCTCAGTGCTGAGGCCCACTGGTGAGAGCTACTCTGCCAGTGAGTTCACTGTTCAGGTAGTGCTGTTACCAAGAGTCCGTTCTCTGACTGGTGCTTGTAATGGGACTGAATTACAAAAGTGGCTCGCAAAGAATCTGATTTCAACCAGTGGACGGTGCTTATGGCAATGATTCGTTGGAAAAGCATCATCAGGTTAGAGTCGGAAGACGAACTTCAGAAAGGAAAATGTAGACGAAGGCCCGTGAGAATATTCACCAGACTAGAATGAAATGTAGCAGAGCCTGCAGAAGGATTAGAGTAACAAGAAGTAGACTGAAGACACCAAGGTAACGGACAAGCACCAATGGCATGTGCAAGCCAAGTCCTGACTAAGACGTCATGAGGTGAAGTTACTATACGAAGTCTGTCGAAAGAATACTAACGTAGTACACACATTACTGGATGTCTCCAACGAAAACTTCCAAAGAATTTAAGAACCGTATCTCATCACTGGTCAGAAATTAAGGTGTTTCCACTCTCCAGGTAGCCAGCATTTGTCCCAGATCTTGCTATTCGAGAACGGTTAAGTTTAGTCGTCCCATCCTATTATTTACTGACAATATAGCATTGCCAGCCTAAAGACGATTTCTACTGAGCAGTTCTCCTCCTCTCGATCCTGCACTCACGGGAGCCAAATTCCCGTTGTTACGGACGGACCTCTATTTACAAGCGTCCAGCAAGTATTCACTCTGAACGCTGTGCAGTTATTTGAACCCCAGATAAACGGAATTGTTACCAGAAAAGTAAGGGATATACTGAATTTAGGACATAATGGAAAACTTCTGGTAAAGAGAATAGTGCTTATGAAGGTATGAATAAGACTGGCCCACTTTTAAGGCGACAGAAGATACTAAAACAGCAGGTTATGTAGTAGATAAATTGCCATCAGATGGAAGAGGGACGCAGATCTAAGTGTAATGATACTCTTATTTAGAGAATTTCTCCATTTTATGTAACATATACATGGTTGTTGTATACATGTCATCATGTCATTCTTAGGTTTTATTAGCTTTTTAACAATTACAAAAGTAAGGAACAAAATCGTCAGGTGTTAAAGTAATATGTGGAATACCACAGGAAAGTGTGATAAGACAGTTGCTGTTTACAATGTATATAAATGATCTAGTAGGATGCGTCGGATGCTCTTTAAGGCGATTCGCTAATAATGTAGTTGTCTCTACCAAAGTGGCAACCCCAGAAGGTAGTAAGAATTTGCAGAACGACCTGCAGAGAATTGCTGATTGATGCAGGCTTTGGCACTTGACCCTGAACGTAAATAACTGTAGCAGATTGCGCATCCACTTCTGTACACCTACACTGTTGATAATAACAGCAGGAGACAGCGTCTGCTGTATAACATCCAGGCGTAACTATCTAGAGCGACCTTAAGCGGCATGACCATATAAAACATAGTGGGAAAAGCAGATATCGGACTCAGATTCATCGGAAGAATCTTATGAAAATGTCAATCATCCACGAAAGAGGTGGCATATAAGGCGCCTGTTCGCCCAATTATTGAGTATTATTCATCTATCTGGGACCGTTATCAGGTAGGATTGGTAGAGGAAACGGAGAAGATACAACGAAAGGCGGCGCGTTTCCTCACGGTATCGTTCAGCTAGCGAGAGGCCGTTACGGAGATGCTATACAAACTCCGCTGGCACACGTTACAAGAGAGGCGTTGGGCATCACGGAGAGATGTACCATTGAAACTTCCGGACATTACTTTTCAGGAGGAAACGGACAGCATATTACTACCCCCCCCCCTCCCCACTTAGGTCTCGCTTATTGGCCACGAGGACAAAATTCGAGAAATTATACCAATAGAGAGGCTTACCGACAGTCATTCTTACCACACACTATTTGCAATGGGAACAGGCTTGGAGGGATCAGGTAGTGGTACCGAAAGTACTCTCGGCCATACACCATTGGTTTGCTTATGAGTATGATGTAGATGTTGTGGACTGTTCTGCGAGTCTCAACCGTAAGGAAAGGGAGTATAGAATTAAAGAAAAGGTACTAAGTAAACATAAAAACATTCACCCTATTCAGATGTCTGCTGTGATGCTTATTACCTAATCCTGAATTACGTAAGCACGAACTCCTCAGTTTTCACTAATTACTTAATGGTACGAAGTGGAGGAAAAAATAAAGAAAAGGCGATGCCGGAAAGCTGTAAGAAGTCTATGAAACTTGCGTGAAAACAGAAACGATGACACAACTGAAGAATGTGACGACTGACTGGGAAGCTCACACAAAATAATCAGACAGGTGGACAAATTTAAATGCCCGAGAATGTGAATACAGAAAGATAGACACTGAAAATAACATCGTAAAAACGGATTATGCTCGCGAAATCGTTGTATGTCTCAGAATGTTTAACCAACGTGAAACAGAAACTTCTCAAAAAGGTACCAATTTTACGAAACACCATAACTACGTTAGACTGGAATTTTTAAATTTGACTCAGTGCCGCCTACAACTAATCTCTGCAATGTTCCAAACACATGCCCCACATCCACGTCACCTTCGGGAACTGTTCATACAGCAAGCTGTCGAAGCATGCGAAATGGGGCCTCAGCTCTGAACATCGTGTGAGGTGGAGGATACTTCAATTTTGACACTTTGGCGTCCAATATCACTCTTATTCTGCTCAACGCCATTTTGAACGTGTCACATGATGGGAAGGTCTTTACACCCCGTCTTTCGGATATATCACCCCTTCTTTTGATGTGGTCAGAATCTAGACACATTGCGTTGTAATCATGTGGTTTTCTTATGGATGGTAGACACGAAAAGCACTCAGGAAGTGCCATAAAATGCGTCAATGAAACCATCATATTGCTTCTGAGGTGTGAACATCTTTCTGCATTTGTAGACACATTGCTGTTTGAAGCGTTGCCCAACTTGAGAATAACTTCGTATTGCGCCATTCTTTTGCACCTTAACAGAAGAACGTCGTCAGCGCCTCTGCACCTAACTTCAAACTTACGAGTCGCAATGGGACATAATTATGGTGTATCGAAAAAGTGATACTTTTTATCGCTGTCAGCGTATCTAGAGATTGTGTCCTGTGAAGCAACAAAAGGCGTAAGGCAGACTAATGGGGACTGCATTATCAGACCAATTTATCGAATCTACTGTCACGTAGACCGTAAATAAGCGTATGCATCTTTGTGTACTGTTATCGATGCAATGGGAACAACCAGTAAAAGTCTTGCTTCCGGTTTCTTCCTGCTAATAGCCAAACACAGATGTACGTACACATGTGCGGGGTAGAGGAGAGGGCTGCAGGTTTGACTGCTACAACACCCTGTATGCAGTTGCACTACAATTAGTAGAACTATACCCCCTAAGAGAAAACATCGTCATCAACATTCCACGAAAAAGAGCAGTCTCTCAGCTGGTGTATAAAATGTCACACGGTTGATATGCTGAAGTTGGCACGGATGCCCAGGGCTTAGACAGTAATCAGGCGAACACAATGGAGCACTTGTGATACGTAAATAATATAACGGGGTAATTAGTCACCTCTAATGTCCGTTGTGACGTGCAGTAATGCGTCACGCCATACAGGACACATTAGTCAACTGCTGCAATGCTGCACATTCCGTGGTTAACAGATAGAGCTGTACTGACGGTAATAAAGATAGCAGAAGTGAAGTAAGTTCTACGTAATACAATCGTTCCATATATTTATAAACGTCATTTTCACACTAAATTGTTACATTGGTTTATTTATAAGACACACGATATCAGTTTTGAGATTTACCTATTCTCATATGGCACTTGGTAGTAGCTTCGTGATTCACGTGTAAAAATGTTAAGAATCAAGATATTTTACAAAAGAGTTGAAGAGTCTAGGCCTAACCACATAAAATGTCATACACAGGGACTCGTACAAACGGTTATAGACGCAGACAAGGATTTCGGGTAAATGAGGAACGTCAGAAGCCTAAATTGCAACAGTGGATTTTATAAATAGATAACTTGGGAGACAGAAGGGTCGGTGGTATATTTTACATTTATGTGACCGAACACAATCGAAGAATTATTTTTTTTCTTTTTAGTTCCGAAGTAGAGGAGCGGCTTCCTCTGCTTTTTTTCATACGTCTCAAGGAGTGTGCTATTACATTCTTGGTCAGATAAATTTTTAATTGTCTGTGGAAGTGTGGCTGAAAATTATCTGAAGAATTCCACGTAAGTTATATTGTGTAACACGTCAAACAGGTATATGTGAATCAGCGTAGAACTACAGTTATGCAGGCAAACACGCCTGAACTTATCGAATGAGTTAACCTAGAGGAAGGTGCCAGTGATCATAAGGTTGTGACAGCGTCGATGATGACGAGTCCTACAAAGAATGGTATGCAATGTAGGAAGACATATTTGTTCAGTAAGAGTGACGGAATACAAATTTCAGGATATCTCAGCAGTCAGCATCAAATATTCTGTGACTAGGACGAATATGAGGAGAACAAATGAAAAAAAAATCAAATGCATCATTCAATATGCCTTAGACAAGTGTGTACCGAGTAAGATTTTAAGGGGTGGGAAAGATCCACGGTAGTTTAATAGTCGCTTTAGAAAAGCGCTACATAAACAAAAGGCACTTCATCTGAGATTCAAGGTAAGTAAAACCCAAGCTGACAAACAAAAGCTGAACGTAGCGAAAATGATCAAAAGGAGAGCAGTGAGAAAAGCGTTCAACGATTTTGAAAATATGACCTTCGTCCTTAGTAAAGACCCTAAGAGATTTTGGTCGCATGTAAAATTAGTAAGTGGATCTAAATCATCTGTTTATTCTCTCAGAAACCACACCAGCATCGAAACGGAAGGTAACAGACAGAAGGCATAAATACTGAATTCGGTCTTCTGAAGTTGTTTCACAACGGAATTTCGTAACACTGTCCCTCCTTTCAATCGTCTTACGAACATCGAAACGGCAGATATTGAGATAAGCGATCACGGATCTGAAAAGCAGCTACAATCGCTTAGTTGTGAAAAGGCGTCAGGACCAGATGAGGTACATACAAGATTCTATAAGGATTACGCGAAAGAATTTGCTCCCCTTCTAGCTGTAATTTATCGTAGATCGCTGGAGCAGCGAAGAATACCTAAGGATTGGAAGAAGGCGACGGTGAATCCCGCTTTTGACAAGGGCCGTAAGATAGATCCTCACAATTATAGACCTATATCGTTAACATCGATCCGTTGTAGAATTATGAAAAATGTTTTATGCTCAAGAATAACGACGTTTTGGAAGATCTACGTCTCCTCTATAAAAATTAACATGAATTTCGACAACAGAGATCCTGCGAAACTCAGCTTGCTCTGTTCTTTCGTAAGATCCACAGCGCATTGGACAACGGCGCTCCGACTGATGCCGTGTTCCTTGATTTCAATAGGCATTTGACACTCTCGCGTTATGCCGTTGAATGAAAAAAAAAACCTCTAGCTTACGAAGTATCGGAGTAGGCTTGCGATTGGATTTAAGACGTTTTTGCAGACAGAACTCAACACGTCGCTCTTAACGGAACTAAGGGAACTGTGATAGGACCGCTGCTGTTTACGATATATAAAAATGTTCTTGGAGAAACCGTCGGACGCTTTTAAGACTATTAGCTCTGAGAACTATGAGACTTAACTTCTGAGGCCATCAGTCTCCTACAACTTAGAACCACTTAAACCTAACTAACCTAAAGACATCACACACATCCATGTCCGAGGCAGGATTTGAACCTGCGACGGTCGCGGTCGCGCAGTTCCAGACTGTAGCGCCTAGAACCGCTCGGCCTTTAACGATATTTACAGATGATGCAGTTATCTATGCGAAAGTAGCAACGACAGAAGGTAGTGAGAATTAAGAAAACGATGTGCAGAGATTGGTGTAGGAACTGGCAGTTGACCCTGAACGTAAATAAATGTAATATTTGCCGCATACATAGGAAAAGTAATCGGCTACTGCACAGCTACACTGACAAACTGCTGGAAACAGCGTCTGCTCTAAAATATCTAGGCGTAACTATCTAGAGCGACCTTAAGTGGAATGACCACACAAAACAGATAGTGAGAAAAGCAGATACCAGACTCTGATTCATCAGAAGAATCTTAAGGAAATGTAACTCATCCACGAAAGAAGTGGCTTATAAGGCACTTGTTTGCCCAATTGTTGAGTGTTGTTCATCTATCTGGGATCCCTATCAGGTAGGACTGACAGAGAAGATCGAGCGAACAGCGCACGTTTCGTTACGGGATGGTTTAGCTGGTGAGAGAGCGTTACCAAGATGTTACACAAACTCCCACTGGCAGACGCAACAAGAGATGCTTCTGCATGACGGAGAGATGTACCGTTGAAATTTCGGGACGTCACTAACAGGAGGAGTCGGACAACATATTACCTCCCCACCCCTCCCCCATATACATCTTGCGCATTGACTACGAGCAGAAAATTGGAGAAATTAGAGCCAATACAGAGGCTTACCAACAATAGTTCTTCCCACGCGCTATTCAGAAGTGAAAGAGCGTTGGAGGGATCAGATAATGGTACCGAAGGTACCGTCCACCACACATCATTAGGTGGCTTGCGGAGTGTCATGTAGATGTAGATGAATGACGTGATTGATCACAAGGCGTGTGTGACGAGTTTCGCAATTATTTCCAACTTCAGAAATCGAAAATGGAAGTATAACAAACGAACTGATATATAAAAACACATTACAGTAAGTTTTTAGATAGTAATAACTAAACATCATTGACGAAAGTGTAATCACAATCCATTCCTACCGATCCTAGTACAAAGGTAACACAAGAACAAGAGCGTTACCAATTGTGCACAACATGAGACGACAGACTACAAACCGACTTCCCATAAAACCGGGATAGGAAGACAAATTTGCCATTAGGTTGAAGCAGGTACTCACTGTTATACATATACTACGACAATAAATTACATAAATGAACAAAATTAAAAGTGGTACTTAAGGGCCAATGGCTATAATACACGTGGAAATAATACAATGTAATGGCCTATTTCTGTAAAATAAGCAAGGAAAAATTGAAATACGATACAGTTAGATCACATGTTAGAAACACGCAACGGTATGCGTTCAAAGACAAATCTACGTTGTTGACCACTATTTGTGAAAATGGTATAATTTATTGTCAACTGATATCAAGCCATATGTGGTTGCAGTAAAAATGTACGGTGTGTATATGTAATTTACGTTGTTTATCGTGGAGACATTGTGAATATTATCATGTTAATATGTTAATACATTGTATCTCCCTACTGGCGCTATCACAGGAAAATCGGATGGACAATTATTCACCAATTATGTTCGGTTGACAATTAGCCATCCAGCAGTCACAGTAACACAACGCCACTGTGTCCCTGCAGTCAGGGATATCTTTTCCATCCATTATATATTGTTTTTTTGAACAAATAAACTCATAATTTTATAACTATGGCAGCTCTGGGGCATTATTTTACAGAAACTTTCATGAGATTGCCATACATGACGATTACTTAGTTGTTAGGTTCGACAATGGATATTATGCCATCAATGCGCCACCTGGCTGTGTGAACTGATTTGGTCTTCGTTTTCACGCTAGAGCATATGAGAATACTTGTAGACGCACCGGGTACGCCTTATGCAGGTGCTGGGTTAAAAACTCCGTCCGTTCATCAATATTAATTTTCGAAGATTTCTGGCCATCACTCAAGGCGAATGGCGGTTGATTCATGCGAAAGGAACGGAGCCAGTTACCTTATCAAGTTTATTCTTCACAGATAATAATCTCGTTGTTGACGACAAATTCATACCAAACATTCGTTCTCTCATTCTTGTCTGGCACATCCTTTAGGCCCCATTCCCCTCGGCGGTGATCGTTCAACATGATGTAATCTCTGTGATAACATTCATGTCCTTGCATATGTACTTTATTTTAAAAGAATAACTCTAAAACAAGCTAACACCAACTTAGGGTTAAACAGAGGGCATGTCATTTAAAGTAGGACTGAGTTGCCCTCTTTTTAACGAGCGAGTTCATTCAGTAATTCAGTAGAAAACAGACAAATGGTGTTTATTTATTTATTAATTTATATCCCAAAGCTAGATTAAGACTTAGGTATTTAACTTTCCAATACTTATATTAACAGAATATAATAATAAATATTATTATTATATTAAGATCGCAGGCAAAAGATGTTGGGCTCTTAGAGCTAAAACAGATGGACGAACATAACACAATAAATATTTCTAGTACACGTAAGCCCGGAAACCAATAGTTTTCCCATTACCGTCACATTTCCTATTTATCCGACTTACTGGTCGAGTGTACCTTCATTTCCTGCAATACACGGTAGACAGCTATTTGGATGATGTTACTTATAATGAGCATACAGTACATTTATGATGGTGCTCCGGGTAAATTTCATGCGGTTTTTCGGGATAACATAGCACGAACCTTCGACAACTGTTGTATCGGTCGTGATTCGCCAATTCCACGGATTGCCAGTTTCCCATAGTTGAATCATCTGTGTCTCTATGCGTGACTTTATCTAAGGCAATCGAGAACAGATTAGGGATGCTTATTAATTGATTCAGAATATCCCTGGGATTCTTGAACGTGTACGGGTATCGATAATGATACGTGCAGAAGACGGCCTTCACACAAACGGTGGCCATAAGTAACACTTGCTGCAATCTTTTTATGTCAAAACTGCAGTTTGCATCGTCTGGGACTCTTTTACTCTCTTTTAAGGTGCACTGAGCTGTAACACCTCTGGCGAAACCATTATTTTCCGGAACTGAGTGAATTAGGATTATTTGACTGTTTCATTTAAGAAACTTCCTCGCACATTAAAACTGTGTGACGGAACGACATGGAACCACGTTCGAGTCCCGACCCTACATACACCTTTAATGTGAATGGAATTTTCATATCTGCTTTATTCATTGTCCTCTACCAGCCATTTTGTTTGTAGTTATAGTGGAGCGTGTTGGAAACAAACGCCTGTGATTTTTTTTAATGTGAAACCTCTGATTTTTCTAAGTCAACAAACCTTGTTAAGAACCTGAATTTTTATTTTTCATGTCTTTGCATTTATATCTCATCTGCTTGGTGACCAACATGTTTCTCCCATGGAGAGGCCGGTTTGTTTATACAGCCTCTGATTGCACCGTACCCTCATTGTGAATCTGAAATTATCAAACTTATTCTTTAGGTTTTGGAAACAAATGAATTATGGATGGGGCCAATTTGGGACTGTGTTGAAGATGATGACAGTAAACTCAAGGCACTGGATTATTGCAGATGTCGCAGCACTCGTGTGTGGTCTGTCATTGTCTTACTGAAAGAGAGGATGCTTCATGTGTGTACAAATTCTTCGGATTCGAAACTCTACTACAGCACGCTGTTTCGCCCACATCGATATACACAGAGGCGACAAAGGTCGTGGGATACCTCCTAGTATCGTGTCGGACCTCTTTCTGTACGGTGTAGTGAAGCGACGTGGCGTGGCCAGGACTCAGCGACTCTTTGTAGCCAAATTGGACCATGATGCCTCTCTAGCCATCTATAGCTGCTGAAGTTTTGCCGGTGCAGGGTTTTGCGCACGAACTGACTTCTCGGTTATGTCCGTTAAATGTTCGAAAGCATTGGTGTCGGACGATTATTCGCTCGAATTGTTCAGAAATTTCTTCAAACCAATCGAGAAAAGTTGTGGTCCGGCGATATGTCACATTATCGTCCATATAAAAATTGCAAACCTGTTTACGAACATGAAGTCCATGAATGGCTGCAAATAGTCTCCAAGTAGTCAATAATAGGTTTAGTTGGACCAGAGGAGGCAATCCATTCCAAGTAATCACAGCCCACGCCATTACGAGCCACCACCAGCTTTCATAGTTCGTTGTTGACAACTTGGGTCTATGGTTTCATGAGATCTGCACCACACTGGAACCGAACAATCAGCTCATATCAACTGAAATTCTACATATACATCTACATCCACATGGATACCCTGCAATTCACGTTTAAGTGCCTGGCATAGGGTTCATCGAACAACCTAATTCTCTATTTTTCCAGTCTTATATAGCGTGCGGAAAGAATGAACACCTATATCTTTCTGTACGAGCTCTGATATCCCTTATTCTATCGTGGTGATCGTTCCTCCCTATTTAGGTCGGTGCCAACAAAATATTTTCGCACTCGGAGGAGAAAGTTGGTGATTGGAATTTCGTGAGAAGATTCCGTCGCTACGAGAAACACCTTTCTTTTAACGGTTTCCAGCCGAAATCCTGCCTCATTTCTGTACACTCTCTCCCATATTTTGCGATAATGCAAAACGTGCTGCTTTTCTTTGAACTTTTTTCGATTTACTCCGTCAGTCCTATCTCGTAAGGATCCTACATCGCGCAGCAGTATTCTAAAAGAGGAAGGACAAGCGTAGTGTAGGTAGTCTCCTTAGCAGATCTCTTGCATTTTCACAGTGTCCTGCCAATAAAACGCAGTCTTTGGTTAGCCTTCCCCACAACATTTTCTATGTGTTCCTTCCTACTTAAGTTGTTTGTAATTGTAATATATATGTATTTAGTTGAGTTTACGGCTTTTAGATTAAGCTGATTCATCGTGTAACCGAAGTTTAACGAGCTCCTATTAGCACTCATATGGATGAACTCACACTTTCCGTTATTCAGGGTCAACTGCTACTTTTCCCACCATTCAGATATTTTTTTTCTAAATCGTTTTGCAGTTTGTTTTGTTCTTCTGATGACCTTATTAGTCAATAAACGACAGTGTCATCTACAAACAACCGGAGACGGCTCCTCAGAATGTCTCCAAAATTATTTATACAGATAAGGAAAAGCAGAGGACCTATAACACTACCTTGGGGAACACCAGAGATCACTTCTGTTTTACTCGATGACTTTCCGTCAGTAACTACGAACTGTGACCTTCCTGACAGTAAATCACAAATCCAGTCACATAACTGAGACGACAGTCCATAAGCACGCAACTTCAATACAAGGCTCTTGTGCGGTACAATTTCAAAAGCCTTCCGGAAATCCAGAAATACGGAATCGATCTGAAATCCCTTGTCATTATCACTAAACACTTCATGTGAATCTGTTTCACAGGAACGATGTTTTCTAAACCCATGTTGACTGTGTGTCAATAGTCAGTCTTCTTCGGGGTAATTCATGATGTTCCAACACAATATATCTTTTACAATCCTGCTACATATCGACGGTAACGATATGGGTCTGTAATTTAGTGGATTACTCCTACTACCCTTTTTGAATATTGGTATGACCTGTGCAACTTTCCAGTGTTTGGATACGGATCTTTCGTCGAGAAACGGTTGTATATGATTGTTAAGTATGGAGCTAATGCATCAGCATACTCCGAAAGGAACCTAACTGGTACACAGTGTGGACCAGAAGACTTGCTTTTGTTAAGTGATTTAAGTTGCTTCGCTGCTCCGAGAATATTTACTTCTACATTACTCATGTTGGCAGCTGTTCTTGATTCGAATTCTGGAATACTTACTTCGTCTTCTTTGTAACTCATCTCGCCAGGCTATAGTTCTCCAGTTGTGTAGAGTCTAAACGATATGATCACGTACCCAAGAGAGGCTCTGTCTTATTGTTAGCAAAGGCACTTGCAACGGTTGTCTGCTGTCATAGCCCATTAACTCCACATTTTGCTGCACTCTCCGAACTGCTACGTACGTCGTCCGTCCCGCATTGATTTCCGTGGTTATCTCATGAAGCATTGTTTGTCTGTCAGCACTGAGTATGCAAACGTTGCTGGTCTCGGTTGTTAATTGAAGGGCGTCGGCCACTGCGTTGTTGGTGGTGAGAGGTAATGCCTGAAATTTGGTATTCTCGACACACTCTTGACACGATGGATTTCGGAATATTGTATTCCCTAACGATTTTGGAAATGGAAAATCCCATGCGTCTAGCTACAACAACCGTTACGCGTTCAAAGGTAGTTAATTTCTGTCGTGCGGCCGCCGGCCGCGGTGGTCTAGCGGTTCTAGGCGCTCAGTCCGGAACCGCGCGGCTGCTACGGTCGCTGGTTTGAATCCTGCCTCGGGCACGGATGTGTGTGATGTCTTTAGGTTAGTTAGGTTAAAGTAGTACTAAGTTCTAGGGGACTGATGACCACAGATGTTAAGTTCCATAGTGATCAGAGCCATTTGAACCATTTTTTTTCTGAGTGGAAATGACAGCTCCATCGACGGTCTGCCCATCGGTAACGTGTGTACAAGATACTACAGCCACCTGTACATATGCGTATCGCTATCCCATGACTTGTCACGTCAGTGTAGTTTCGTTACACACCGTCACGATAAAAATAACAATTCGTACCCCTTTTGCGGCAGACGGCTGTAAATACGTCTGCCCAACTGGGCCCTAACGAAAGAAACTGAAGGAGATTTTCTATTCAGTAACGGACCGTCAGAACTTATGACATGAAAGCAAAAACCGAGAAATCCGCGAATAACGTAAGTGCAGATTCTGAAACTAAGCTGAGGAAACAATGGTCCACGTTTTGACAATTTGGAAAAGGATCTCTCACACTGCTTACAAGCAGAGGGAGTTTCCTGTGGTACAAATGATCTGGTGGGACGTGTGCAGAAGTTATCAAACGCTGGTGGCAAAGAATTGGTCGGACCACAAAGGAGAATATGTTGTCTAAACCATAAACACGAATTACTATGTGACTTCAGACAGATCGAATACCGTACGTGACAAAATACAACAGATTTCACAATTGTAAATAATGGAAAATGTGGATCATACACATTCCCACAGCGGTTCTTAATAGAATCGAAGAGACGTAACTGGAAAAGCACAACTGACAAGAGAACTTAAAATCGAAGTGGAAAGACTTTGGCTTAAATAAAAGGAAGTGGCCCTATCATCTGACGGCAGATTGAGAGTGATTCGCCATATCGTATTGAGCACATGAAAAATGTTGGCATAGATATAACACTGTACGTAAAATAAATGTTCCATATAGTTTTACTGTCAATACTGACATTATAGGAAACAAAGCTGTCAGGTACTATCATAAGATAACAAATCAATAGAAGATTAACATACTTTGAGTTGATAAACAGGAACTGAAAAGAAAAACAGAACCTTACAATCGATTTCACTGCAAACCCCGTAGTTTCTTCTCAATATCTTACCGCATAACACATACTTTATGATTTGGAGTCCTCGTAATTGGAGGCACTTTTGGATGGGATTAGGCGTACTCCTTACCAAATTGCCCAGATAATTTTGTTGGATATTGTCCTACGCCTCGACAGTGACTTCTACTGTGCTTATAAGGTTTCTGGTGAAACAGGACGATTGTAAACCGTTCCTTTCAGCCTAGCATTCTTAATGCAAATGATATCTAGAGAATGTGGTATTGATAGCTACGATGCCAGGGCGTAGGTACAAGTTCTTAGATTGGCACTACGACACCGACACCGAAGACAGCGTCCTCTAGCCGACGCTGTGCACTTCTACCAGCGCCGCTACAGATTCTCCACATTTGCTCGCTAGCTGACAACAAAGATTTTGCCTGTGTTACTTTGGTGAGCTTTGATACATCCGGCTTCGCACCTACGTGCTCCTCAGTGTAAAGTTATGTATTCACATTATGTATTCAACTAATATTGTTGTGATATAGTAAAACCACTTCTAGAGCAGTTCCGAGAGACTTTTACCTCACCTACTCCTACTTGCTTCCTACATTCGGCTTACCCTTCATTTTAGAGGAGCAGACACCCTCGCCGCACCGAGCGGGGTGGCGCAGTGGTTAGCACACTGGACTCGCATTCGGTAGGCCGACGATTCAATCCCGTCTCCAGCCATCCTGATTTAGGTTTTCCGTGACTTCCCTAAATCGTTTCAGGCAAATGCTGGGATGGTTCCTTTGAAAGGGCACGGCCGATTTCCTTCCCAGTCCTTCCCTAAACCGAGCTGGCGCTCCGTCTTTAATGACCTCGTTGTCGACGGGACGTTAAACACTAACCACCACCACCACACACTCGCCGCCTACCAGGCTGGATACAAAAGAGAACATTGGGGCTATCCAACTGGGTCTACGCTCCACTAGGATTGTGTTCGCGAGATTTAAACGATGGGACGAGCATTATCTTTCATCAGTGCGAATCTCGCTGCAGTATGTTCACCAAATACATTCACAAGGCGTGTAAGGCTGTCATCCGGGATACCTTGCACCAGTCATCTTCCGTGTGTTGGCACAAGTGGCGTCCTGTGGGCATATGTAAATACACCCCACGTCTTGACTTAACAGGCGTGACAAGGATGGCGGTGTAAGATACAGTTACGGTACATACGATGTCCTTGTTGCCTCCAGACATGAATGTATTTCCACCGTGGGTATAGTTACCGGTGTCTTCAGGAAATAGGTTTATTTCCCGCTGTTGCATATACACTCCCGGAAATGGAAAAAAGAACACATTGACACCGGTGTGTCAGACCCACCATACTTGCTCCGGACACTGCGAGAGGGCTGTACAAGCAATGATCACACGCACGGCACAGCGGACACACCAGGAACCGCGGTGTTGGCCGTCGAATGGCGCTAGCTGCGCAGCATTTGTGCACCGCCGCCGTCAGTGTCAGCCAGTTTGCCGTGGCATACGGAGCTCCATCGCACTCTTTAACACTGGTAGCATACCGCGACAGCGTGGACGTGAACCGTATTTGCAGTTGATGGACTTTGAGCGAGGGCGTATAGTGGGCATGCGGGAGGCCGGGTGGACGTACCGCCGAATTGCTCAACACGTGGGGCGCGAGGTCTCCACAGTACAACGATGTTGTCGCCAGTGGTCGGCGGAAGGTGCACGTGCCCGTCGACCTGGGACCGGACCGCAGCGACGCACGGATGAACGCCAAGACCGTAGGATCCTACGCAGTGCCGTAGGGGACCGCACCGCCACTTCCCAGCAAATTAGGGACACTGTTGCTCCTGGGGTATCGGCGAGGACCATTCGCAACCGTCTCCATGAAGCTGGGCTACGGTCCCGCACACCGTTAGGCCGTCTTCCGCTCACGCCCCAACATCGTGCAGCCCGCCTCCAGTGGTGTCACGACAGGCGTGAATGGAGGGACGAATGGAGACGTGTCGTCGTCAGCGAGGCACACAGGGCCAACACCTGGCATCATGGTGTGGGGAGCGATCTCCTACACTGGCCGTACACCTCTGGTGATCGTCGAGGGGACACTGAATAGTGCACGGTACATCCAAACCGTCATCGAACCCATCGTTCTACCATTCCTAGACCGGCAAGGGAACTTGCTGTTCCAACAGGACAATGCACGTCCGCATGTATCCCGTGCCATCCAACGTGCTCTAGAAGGTGTAAGTCAACTACCCCGGCCAGCAAGATCTCCGGATCTGTCTCCCATTGACCATGTTTGGGACTGGATGAAGCGTCGTCTCACGCGGTCTGCACGTCCAGCACGAACGCTGGACCAACTGAGGCGCCAGGTGGAAATGGCATGGCAAGCCGTTCCACAGGACTACATCCAGCATCTCTACGATAGTCTCCATGGGAGAATAGCAGCCTGCATTGCTGCGAAAGGTGGATATAAACTGCACTAGTGCCGACATTGTGCATGCTCTGTTGCCTGTGTCTATGTGCCTGTGGTTCTGTCAGTGTGATCATTTGATGTATCTGACCCCAGGTATGTGTCAATAAAGTCTCCCCTTCCTGGGACAATGAATTCACGGTGTTCTTATTTCAATTTCCAGGAGTGTACCATAAAGAGTAGCTTTGTGCCCATGCGACACGAGCTCCTCTCCTAGCCCCAATAAGAGAAGGACACTAGAGAGGCCTTCACGCACGTCATCTCTATTTCCTATCGTTTCTCTTGACACGCAAACTCCTGTATATCTTTGGAAATGCCGCCGTAGACTTTTCGGTTCTGCACACCCGTTGTTTTTCTTCCGCTGCTTCGTCTGTGACGATCCTAATCTGATCCTAAATCTAGAAACTTGTACCATATTCTAGAGACGTCACTTTGTCTCAAAGCGACACTCGCGGACCTCCACTTGTCTCGTTCCCCGCTCCATTTGAATGACTCGAAACAGCCTTTGATCTCTCATTGTTGTTCTTCGAAACATCTTGAAGCAATACTTTGCTCATAATGACGCACAGCACCGTTACTGCAATTTTTATCGGTGACATGATTACGGTAGACTATATATACAGCCTACTCACCGCGGAAACATGGGACTTTTACGCTAGAATTACAATACAGATTTGGAAATGCCGCCGTAGACTTTTCGGTTCTGCACACCCGTTGTTTTTCTTCCGCTGCTTCGTCTGTGACGATCCTAAACTGATCCTAAATCTAGAAACTTGTACCATATTGTAGAGACGTCACATTGTCTCAAAGCGACACTCGCGGACCTCCACTTGTCTCGTTGCCCGCTCCATTTGAATGACTCGAAACAGCCTTTGATCTCTCATTGTTGTTCTTCGAAACATCTTGAAGCAATACTTTGCTCATAATAACGCTATCCTAACGCTATCCTAACGCATTTCAGGACGAAAACGTTCAATACTAAGGTTTCGGTAACACACACAGACTACTGTGTCAGTTCAACCCTACAAAGAAATACTTAATGGTATCAGTACAAATTATCGATTGACACTTCACGCAGTTCTGGACGTTTCGAAAATATACTAATTGTGGTAAAACACGAAATCCGGTGCAGTAATATTAATTGCTGTGTTTATTGTGGTAATAATAGCAGAAATATAATGAATTCATGGTATTACAGAAAATGAGTCTAGTTAACAATGTGGAAAGTACATTTTTTTGCACTACTCGCCATTAAAACTGCTACACACGAATAATACGTGCTGCAGACGCAAAATCTAACCGACAGGAGGTAGATGCTGTGGTATGCAAATTATCAGCTTTTCAGAGCATTCACACAAGGTAGGCGCCGGTGGCGACACCTACAACGTGCTGACAAGAGGAAAGTTTCCGACCGACTTCTCATACACAAACATCAGTTGACCGGCTTTGACTGGTGAAACGTTCTTGTGATGCCTCGTGTAAGGAGAAGAAATGCGTATCATCACGTTTCTGACTTTGACAAAGGTCGGATGTAGCCTATTGCTATTGCTGTTTATCGTATTGCTGCTCTCGTTGGACGAGATCCAATGACTGTTAGCAGAATATGGAATAGGTGGGTTCAAGAGGGTAATAAGGAACGCAGTGCTGGATCTCAACGGCCTCGTATCACTAACAGTGGAGATGACAGGCAACGTATCCACATGGCTGTAACGGATCGTGAAGCCACGTCTCGATCCCTGAGTCAACTGATGGGGCCGTTTGGAAGACAACAACCATCTGCACGCACAGTTCGACGACATTTGCAGCAGCACGGACTATCAGCTCGGAGACTGTGGCTGCGGTTACCCTTGACTCTGCATCACAGACAGGAGCGTCTGGAATGGTGTACTCAGCGACGATCCTGGGTGCATGAATGGCAAAACATAATTTTTTCGGTTCTGTTTACAGCATCATGATGGTCGCATCCGTGTTGGCGACATCGCAGTGAACGCACATTGAAAGCGTGTATTCGTCATCGGCTTACTGGCGTATCACCTGGCGTGATGGTGTGGGGTGCCATTGGTTACACGTCTCGGTCAACTCTTGTTCGTATTGACGGCACTTTGAACAGTGGACGTTACATTTCAGATGTGTTACGACCCGTGACTCTACCCTTTATTCGATCCCTGCGAAACCCTACATTTCAGCAGGATAATGCATCACTGCGTGTTGGAGGTCTTGTATGGGTAGGTGGCGCAGTCTTTAGCACACCGGACTCGCATTTTGGAGGCCGACGGTTCAATCTCCTTACCGGCCATCCTGACTTACGTTTTCCGAGATTTTCCTAAATGACTCCAGTGAAATGCAGGAATGGTTCCTTTGAAAGGGCACGGCCGATTTCCTTCCTCGTCCTTCCCACAACCGACGAGACCGATGACCTCGCTGTTTCGTCTCTTCCCCCAACCCAACCCAATTGTATGGGTCTTTCTGGATACAGAAAATGTTCGACTGCTGCCCTGGCTAGCACATTTTCCTGATCTGTCACCGATTGAAAACGTCTGATCAATGGTGCCCGAGCAACTGGCTCGTTACAATACGCCAGTCACTACTCTTGATGAACTGTGGTATCGTGTTGAAGATGCATGGGCAGCTGTACCTGTACACGCCATCAAAGCTCTGTTTGACTCAATGCCCAGGCGTGTCAAGGCCGTTATTACGGCCAGAGGTGGTTGTTCTGGGTACTGATTTCCCAGTATCTATGCACCCAATTTGGGGTGAAAATCAATCACATGTCAGTTCTGGTATAACATATTTGTCCATTGAATAACCGTTTATCATCTGCATTTATTCTTGGTGTAGCAATTGCAATGGCCAGTAGTGTATTTTTTTTTTTCGAATCCGGTTGATAACATCTGAGAGGCCGAAAAGGTGAATTAGGCCTTTACTGTTGTCTTGTGGTGTATAAAGTTGTCGGGAGGCATGTCTGCGGTTTTAGTCTTGGGTGCCTGACCGAATGCAGTCTTATGAAATGCCCAACATTTTCAGTGAGTGAACACATGGACACCAGCTGTGTGTTCTCAGAAGTACAGTAGTGTTCGCACAAACATCAGTTTTCAGATCATTAGTCTACCTGTGATGTTTAACAGATTGCTACCAGAGTGTCCTATTACTAACAGTTAGATTGCAGCAGTGCGGGTTTCCAAATGGCCCATGCGGCCGGCAGCAGGTACGAAGCGCAGTGCAGTGGCCGCTATCGGCGCTGGCATCACCCCTGCCACCGGCCACCGGACAAGCCGTTACGGCTGCGATGTGGCGCGCGGCCAGCGTAACTCAGCTCGGGCGACCACAGCCCACTTAGGCGCTGCGGTCTGCGGTGCTCGTGCAGGTGCGGAGGTGCGGACTTCTGTGTCCGCGTCAATGTTTGATGGCGCCGCCGTGGCCGCGCAAAGTCCGGCGCTGCTGGACGTCAATAGGCGACAGCGAGCCCCATTAACATGGCTCCACTCACAAAGCGCAGGTATACTGACTTCCGACTGCCAGATTCGCCAAATGTGAGTGCAGCTGTTGAGGGGAGGAACCGTAAAGGCATGGTGCACGTCTGACATCTCGTGCCCTTATGCAACACACCGATTACAGAACAAGAATAGTCCCCCCTATCGTGATAACATCAACTGACAAAACGGATTGGACAACCAGGTACTAACGGTGATACAGAAAATTCGTAACTCTCTGTAACGTAACCGATCAAAGCCTTTGCTTTACCGAAGTATGCGATATACTCCAAAGTCAACCAGTTTAACGAGTATTTATGAGTGGTGTCCGTACTGTAAGACCTTCGGTACACACACCATCAGATTATTTGACTTGTCGCTCTAACGAAGTAGGCGAGTGTCACAATATATCTTGTGGTCTTATCGTGGCGTGTTTATCTTCTGCCATTATGTCAGAAGATAGAAATGCCACTTGCACGCTTAGAGTAGCAAACTGACGGGAACCAACTTTAAACAGAACTTGATTAATTTTCACACTCGTTTATTAAAATAATAAAAATGATAGACATTAAGTAACTTATTTCTGGATGCTGTTTACAATTGACAATCTGAAGTTCCTTTGGTCTTGGTACGTTGATCTGATTCTCACATATCTCTGATACTTGACAAAGTGTCTATATATTTCTCTTCATGGCTATGTACAGGAGTATGGTAATCTTATTAGGCGCAGACTGAAACTTGACTACGGACTAATGCACACTAATGGAGACTGACTAATCGAAGGTCTCTAAACTCCTTATAATAACTCGTGCATTCATGTATCACTACACGTGTGTGATCCGCGAGGAGAAAAGGTTCTACGTTAGCAGCAATCTCATTGGCTGATTTACATATTAATACGCGGATCGGAGGAAGCAGAATTTGGTTCGTCTCTAAGGTGACGCCATCTCGTAGTGCGGAGACGGACGAGCGCTGCGCCTGTGCTGTTGTGCTTGGCGCGCGCTCTAATGGGAAAGTTGTGTACGCGCTGACTACGCGGTACTATGTACACAACATTATGATTAGAAAAAGTTATTGCGTATGTTAACAATGATTGCATAACACGTCTCCATAAACAGTCAACCCATTAAATTATACTGAAAAACTGACTTACACAAAAGTTAATATCACTTGATTACGGATGCAGCAAACGTCATCACGTAAAAACACCAACTTCATCTTAAATAATTAATATGAAATACGAAAAACGGTGGACAACTTACGTATTTTGGATCTCGTTAAATAAAAATCACTTAGTGAAACCTATTTGTTCACTAGGACCGTTTTCACTCAGTATTCACGTAAACAGTCCTATTTTAGACGAAGACCATTATAATTCTTAATAATTCATGTTATTTACTTATTTCTGCAAATTAGAGAAGTCAATTGACAAACTTCTAAAAAACGACCATTTTGTAACAAAGAATTATTCTGTCAAGTGAGGAAATCTGTCTGTCATTTTAATAACCTGTTAAATTACGTCACTCGATATAAATTAAATAACTTTTCTGCACGAATTACGATAACAGATGTACATGTGACTTATAAACTATATCTCTTTTTAGTAGTTCTTTGATAAGGCTATAAATACAAGCAGCAAGAAGGGTCGGGAGCGGAGTCTGAATGTCACTTTGGTAAAGAGTTGTGTGTTACTGTTCGAGGTCGACAAACATTGCAAAGAACATGTAAACGAAGTACTACTGTGTGTTGTGTCATTGTCTTTGGTGGACAGTGGAATTAAGATGGCCACCAGAGTAATAAATATTTGAAGTTTAAATATTTGTTGGTTTCGCTCACTATTTGTCATCAAAAGCACATCAAAAACACGGGACCTCATCTTTTTACCCCTAGTCAACCAGATTTAGGGCCAGCATTACCATCGAGACACAGCAGCGATCCATCAAGTTTCAGCGATTACCACAATACATTTTAATGGCGCCAACCTAACATCGAGTGCTAACAAGCTCCGTAAATGGGAGTGAAATAGTGCGATTATAGCAATATCTACCACTAGGCGGCCATTATAACTTCAGTAATGAAAATTGAAACCAATAACAGTTGTGTAATTTAGGCGACATTTATTCAAAGGGTGCTATCAGTTTTGACGCAAAAAATCGCCATCTTCAGGCCCCTGTACATGGAAAAACAACCTGAAACGCCAAAGAAACTAGTAGAGCCATGCGTATTCAAACACAGAGATACGTATACAGGCAGAGTACGGTGCTGCAGTCGGCAACGCCTATATAAGACCACAAGAATCTGGCGCATTTGTTAAATCGGCTACTGCTGCTACAATGGCAGGTTAACAATGTTTGAGTTTGAACGAGGTGTTATCGTTGGCTCACGACCTACGGGACACACCATCTCCGAGGTAGCGATGAAGTGGGGATTCTCCCGTATGCCTATTTCACGAGCGAACCGTATCAGGAGCCCGTGAAACATCAAATCTGCGCTAATTACATTTCAGTATTCCTTCTCTTTTCGTACCATTAAGATAACATACCGTGGAAGGGTGCAAAAATTTCAGACTTTCTGTGTGTGAAAGGCGAGTGTGCTATAAAACCATACAAGTTAAGACACGTAAGTCACGAATGTTGAAAACTAGGAATATATGCAAGGACTGTTTTGTGTACAAATGACGCAGAATCGTGGAACGAGTTCGTGATCATTGTCCCTATTGTATTCAATGTTCAGTACTGACCGTTTCTTAAATCCTACGTCTAAGGAATCTCATCGGTGAGTGGTCTTTGTTTCTATCTTCCTCATTACAGTATTACTCATCTATAAAGCCGAAGACTCTGAAAATTTGTGCAGACAACTAGGGTTATTAGTTAAAGCACTCATGAGAAGAACAGGTAGATAACTACCGTATTGTGATGTTGAGAATAATATTTTTAGGGGGGGCCAAAAAACAGGTCAGTGTTTAATTGAGGAACCATTTTCTTCGGCAGCACTGACTGTACAGCTTAGAAACACAGTCAGTATACAAACAGCGGTAAGGGAAATTCGTTATGACTTCAAATTCCTCATCCGATGGCAATCCGTGAGAAGTATCCAATATTGCACTACGATAAATATATTTAAAAATTCATATCAATAATCACACACATCGTCATCATACATGGAATTTTCTGAAAATACTGGGGAAGGGTGGTAGAGAACGTCATTCAAATTATATGTGCCAATTTCGGTGAATTTAACTTCGGTAATGTAGGAGAAAAGTGCACTTGAATGTATAAAATTCATATTTCCAGTAAATTAGCAATGACGGTTTACGAACTTATTTGCTGTCACTATACAGTTTAGAGCATCTAAGCTATATATTCTTGTTGATCAGCAGATTCTTTATCTTCCATACTGTTTTTTTCAGTGTTTTATTTATTTTAGCCTCCTTCATAACAGATTCTGCAGCTCTCTTCGCTTTGGTTACCTGAAGCCCAGTAGCATAGTTTCAACCGTATTCCTTCCATTATAGATACCTAGTTTCTTCGAATATGAGTCCTAGAAATTGCACCACCACTCGAACATTTTACGACGTAAATTTCATCTTTCTTCAACACTACTATCCCGACAAATAGCCTACAGTATCGGGTAGTCGCTCTATTACGCAGCTGTCGAAGCATTCGTTGGGGTTCTATTAGAAGAAGATTTGTACTTTCCAATTTACATTATTTAGGCTTAATTGCCCCCAATGCAGCAAGGAATGCTGGTGAGGTTGTTGTGTGCTTGTACACTAAATTTCTGTCGGTGACTGCTGAGTATTACTCGTTGTTGCCTTGAACTGGTTGCATCGAAACCTTCATTTTTGGCTAAACTGTTTTATTCTCGACATTTCTAATATAGGAAACAAATACGCTGGAAATGAAAAACACAGCAGTAACTACAAAGCACACATGTTCCAAATTCCTAGAGCAAGAAAGAAATACACGATAAGACCTTTGGTTGCAACTAAGCCTCAGCCTCTTAAACACGCCTGCCTTTAAGTTCCGGTAATCAGTGCTTTCTAGAATACGCCTGTATTTATGGTCCACACTTAAAATCTGAAGAATGTAAGGAAAAGACGAATATATCTCGTTTTCTGTTGCACTTTAAAATGACGGAGGAGCGTGGCCTCTGTGCAACGTTACTATCCAACTAAATTTACGAAAGAACGATAAATGTAAATGTCGATAAAGTATACATTTTTGTAAACTGTGTGAAATGCTCTTTTCTATAGAGGAAAAATGTTTTTCTTTCAAATAGTTGGTCATTTTTATAACCTTGCCCGCAATGCGTTTTGGGTTAGCAATTATGAGGAACAAACGAGAGAACGTAGATACACTGCATCTGATGATCGCTTATGCCGAAATGCGTAATACTTTTAATATGAAAAGTACATAAAGAAGAAACATTTCTACCATGTCACCAACTTCAGCGTTCATATCCCGCTGTTTACAGGTGTATCTGTTTAGTTCCACTGGTTAGACATTCGTACTTTTGATCGTTATTTAACGATACACTTTTTCGCAGAGAGAGAGAGAACTATTGTGATACTACATCCGATGTCAACCTTTCGTTCAGATATCACTGGAACATGAAAACAGTACATCGGAGGAACTGTCGCGAAATTTGTCTTTGAACCGAATGAGTGTATTGGTATATTAGTGATTCCATTACTTAGTTTCTCCATTTTAGAGTAATTTTAATGTGTTATTAAATGGTGTCCTCGTCTGAAGGCAATCTTATGTTGTCTGTAATCTATTTGTATCGTTCGTGTTTTACGTCGTTTGTTAGTTTTAATCTCGCGGACTCCTCTCATTTGTATCTATATCTGATTGGAAACGATCAAGCAAACGCAAAAACGATCCCTTACATGGAAGGAAAATACGCATTTTGTGAATGTCTAGAGAGTGTTCTGTAATACCCGGTTTCTACCCAGTTATGCTATCTTCACGTCTGAAACAAGAATATTGAAAGATGGTTGCTATTATTGGCGTCAGCTGGTGCACATCTTTCCATTTGTGCAGAATAGCAACTTTTAAACTGATATTCGGTCAGTAATTACTTCCGAAAATACATGTAGTTTCGAAATAGGCGCTCGTTTCTAGAACATCATCATGGAGCAAGTGATAAGAAGACAGATAAATCACTATTAAGTTAGGAGACTTTATCAGTGACATTAGAGTAATGTTGAACATGTTGAAATCAGTGAGAAGAAAAGAAAAGGAATTAAAAGCACCTCATTCATATCCGGTTTGGAACATTTCATTACATCGCTTTGACATATCAATACGCGTAAACTCTAGGAAGGGACTGATATATCATATAGTACGCAAAGCATACACACCTCCCAGTAAGCATAGCGGACGTATGTGGTACAGAATACAAATGATAGAATTCGAAAAATTACGCATTAGTATGAAATAAATATGAAAACTACTTCATGAACAAAGACGTACTTACGCGTAATATATTCAGAGCAGTCCGTAGTAAAAACGGCAAGACATGCGCCTAGTGCTTAGCTGGGTAGGGTAATATAACCCTCAGCTCGGCGTTACAACTTAATACATTCAGCTTCATGTGCGAACAAAATAAACGAGGTATACCGCAGCCAGGAAATACG
The DNA here is from genome assembly GCF_023897955.1 of Schistocerca gregaria. Taxonomy (NCBI): domain Eukaryota; kingdom Metazoa; phylum Arthropoda; class Insecta; order Orthoptera; family Acrididae; genus Schistocerca; species Schistocerca gregaria. Next base: position 168,419,079 of record NC_064925.1, on the reverse strand, counting down.
AGACTACAGCGAACTTTTTCACACAGGACTCATAATGTATGTTTGTTCTCATGGCCGCTTTTAACACGTTTCGCGTTAATATCATTAATCTCGACGAAAAAGGTTTTGCAGCTGAAAAAATTTGTCTCTACATTATTATCCTCTCTGAGGTTTCCTGATGGTGAGCTGGGAACATTGGTCGGATATACGTTAACCGACCAACGTTCATTATGCAATTCAGGGAGCATTGGAGTACCACCGAAGAGACATCAAAATTCAAAACACTCTATTGAAGCCAACATAGTGGTCTCATTCTGCACAGAAAGGCATCACAGTTGATGTTCTTGAAGAAGTTGGGGCCTGAGCTCATCATAAAAGAAAGGAGCTGATTGCATGATAAACGAAAAGTGGATTCAGCAGGAGTTGGTTTTTTTCTGTATTCGACGACCACTGGGAACGAGCTATGAACCCCTGAAGGTAAACAAAAGCCACGCTGCACTCGCTATGGTTTTCGTTCACGGTCGTCAGTGACACCTTATACTTGCTGTTAAGTTTCTTTCAAATTATAAAACTACCTGAACTGTATTATATGACACTTTGTGTTCCGAAATTAACGTACTGCCATTGATGGGGCCTTATACCGTTCGATAGGAAACAGATACTGTTTTCTTGGTAGTCTCACAGCCACAATCGCTATGTACAAAGCCACAGACGGTGCAGTATGGCTCAGATAAAACGCCTACCTGACTCTCTACTATGGAGGGACGTAGAAAGAATAGAAGCAGGACGGTCGCAAACTGATGTGGCCCGATGGCATAATGTGAATTGTTTTACTGTTTGTCGGATGTGCGACAGTATACAGAGATCGAAATTGTACCTCGAAGACCAGGGCAGGGGCCACCACGTATGGCGCCAGAAATAGGGGACCGTTTTTCGACTGTAGGGGCACGACGGTACTGCCATAGTACTGCGCGGCGACTGGCATCTGATCTCACAGCACCTACTGGACGTGTTTTAACGAGGTAAACGGTGTACAGAAGGCTTTGAAAGTTGCATTTATTGTCGGAGGCCTACTGTATGTGTACCTCTGACGTATCTTCACAAAAGTGAACGTCGAATCACCACCTGGGCGATTGAACAGTGAGCCAATATTATTTTCACAGATGAGACCTGCTCTTTCTCGCCGGATTCTCATCTGGAGGGAACGTGGAACACAATTTCGGGACCCAAAGGTCTTGGAAAGAGACCGGTATCGAGAAGGATCCCCAATGGTGCAGGCAGGCATTATGTTGACGACACGAACAGCTTGTCATTAAGTTGTACGGATGAAACGACGAGGTTTATCTGCTGTCAAGTGTCGTCAAGAGATCTGGGAACCTCATGTGCTGTTGTTGCGAGGTGCTGTGGACCCAGGCTTCGTACTGATGGCCGATAATGCTCGACCTCCCACAGCACGGGTGGCTGATGTTATATTGGAAACGAAAGAGTGAATCCCATAGAGCACGCCTGGGATGCACGGGGAGATGGGTTGCAACACGTCAACTTCCAGCGACTACTCTCCAAGACTTGCGAGCAGCTCTGCTGGAAGAATGGGTTTTATTGCCTCAACATGTGATTGATGACATCAGTTACAGTTTGTTCCGTTGTTTTCGGGCCTGTATTGCTTCCAGATGTGGTCACACCCTATATTGAGCACATTAACGAATTGCCGGAATGTGTGTGCAGATCCTTCAAACATGCAGACTCATGCTCATAAATAAAGATAATTGAAAAATGTGGTGGCACACAACGTGGCACTACACAAAACTAGCGCTAATAGCGTAGGCACATAGGAAACACTCACGACACAGATCTGTAAGTCCACAGTATTGGTGATAAGTTGAAAAACCGTCTCTAAACACACGTGCTACAAAACGCCTCTGTTTCCTGAACGTGTACCCCTACATCAATATGGGATATCATCGCCATGCACACATACACAGGCCGCACAAAGTGTTGGTATACTCTGGATCAGGTGGTCGAGCAGCTGCTGTGGTATAGCCTCCCACTGTTGCACGAGTGCCTGTCGGAGCTTTTGAAGTGTCGTAGGGGGTCTGAAGACGTGCAGCGATACGTCGACCGAGAGCGTCCCAGACGCGCTCGATGGGGTTTAGGTCTGGAGGACAGGCTGGCCACTCCATTCGCCAGATAGTTTCTGTTTCGAGGTACTCCTCCATGATGGCAGCTCGATGGGGCCGTGCGTTATCATCCATCAGGAGGAAGGTGGAACCCACTCCATCCCTGAAAAGGCGGACCGCAAAATGACGTCCCAGTACACCTGACCTGCTACAGTTCCTCTGTCAAACACATGCAGGGGTACACATGCACCAATCATAATCCAACTCCACACCTTTAAACCGAGACCTCCATACAGGTCCCTTTGAAGGAAATTAATGTGTTGGTATGTGGTTCCCGGTTCACGCCAGATGAACACACGGCAAGAATCACTGATTAGACTATACCTGGACTTGTCCGTCAACATAACCTGGACCACTGTTCCAATGACCATGTACTGCGTTCTTGACAACAAGCTTTATGGGGCCACCTCCTGACCAGGGGTCAATGGAATGTACCTTGCAGGTCTCCGTGCGAGTAAACCATGTCTGTTCAGTCGTCCGTTTGCCTGTGTGTCTAGAGTCAATTGTTCCAGTGACTGTAGTAAGGTCTCTAGCAAGGCTACCTGCAGTACTCCACCGTCTGCAGGCACTGATGGTGAGATATCGGTCTTCTTGCGCTGTTGTACACTGTGGACTTCCCGTACTACAGCTCCTGGACACGTTTCCTGTCTGATGGAATCGTCGTTCCCATAATTTTGAGATCACACTTTATGGCTCAGGGAGGGCCCGTGCTGCGACCTGCTGTGTTTGACCAGCCTCCAGTCGCCCTAGTATTCTACCCCTCATAACGTCATCAATACGTGCTATCTGAGCCACTTTCAATACACAGACACCATTAGCACGTCTGAAAACATCTGCACACTTACTCGCTGCACCGTACTCTGACATGCAACAACACACCTGTGCGTATGTGGACTGCTGCCAGCGCCGCTGTGCGACGACCACAGGTCAAATGAACCGCATGGTTATACCCCGAGGTGATTTAAACCCACAAACCGCATACCAGAACGTTGTTTCACAATGTATGAGCATTATCCTTAATTCATGTGCATGAGTGTATTAGATGGTTTTCTATGCTACAGCTCCTGTACTGAACTTTTATGGAACTGAAGTAAATATTACATGTACGTTTAATAAGAGTTGATATGTTAAAAGATTTGCTTTTTGTCTTAGGCATTTCGACAAATTTCACTAACGCTGCCTGTTGGCAAAGATTGTTCACATTAGAGCATGTTGCACTGCCTGGGCCAGTTTGGGCACTGATGTAATGGAATGACTGTATGCGTTAAGGTATTGAAAACTGATGGCAATGGTACCTTCCTCTACTGCTTGTGGATAATGTATATTTCTCTATACGTCCTACATTGTACACCTATGCCACAGATCGTGTGATTCGACAACCACAAAATGCGTCAAGAGAATTTAAAAATGAAGAAAGAATTTCTGTCGACCAAGAACAGTGTATGAACATTAAATATTCACAAGCTGCTGAGAAGTGTCTCTTTGGATACAAGACGGTAGAGTAGTGTACACAGAAGAGGCAGGGCTTGAAAATTGTAGCAAAATGCAGGAAGACTTGCATAAGGTTGACGCTTAACCAACTTCTCCACTTAGTCACTAATGTTCCCAACACAATTCCCCGTCGTGGTGCCATTTTCAATAGGCCCTGTTTGTAGAAGACTGTTCGCGTGGAGTAGAGCCATGTGCGGACTGCTGATTCCACTTTTCGCATCTATCACAAAACCTTGGCCGGCCTGCAGATTTCTCTAATGGAGTGGATGTTTGTAAGTCCTATGGTGCAAGGTGGATGGTGGATGCTGAAGCACCTTCCAGCCAAATATGACGATGCTCTTACGAGCAGAAAATGCTTCTGAGCACTATGCGACTTAACTTCTGAGGTCATCAGTCGCCTAGAACTTAGAACTAATTAAACCTATATAACCTAAGGACAGCACACACATCCATGCCCGAGGCAGGATTCGAACCTGCGACCGTAGCCGTCGCTCGGCTCCAGACTGTAGCGCCCAGAACCGTACGGCCACTCAGGTCGGCGTTACGAGCAGAAGCAGCAACCTGTAGGCGATCACTGTCGTGAAGAACCGCCAGAATTAATTTGGTTGCGTTTATCATGGAAGGACACGACGCAGCTTAACAACAAAAATTTAATGTAGGCTGCAGCATTTAATGTGGTCCTGCGTTCAGCGAAATCCACCAATAACACACCATGCCTACCCCACTACACTGTCATAAGCACTTTCCTAGTGGACTGAGTTACTTTGAATTTCCATTCCATAAACACTTCCTTGGCTTCTGGCGTCTCGTGGTAGGCGACGTCTAAACACAGCCGACGATTCCTTGCAGAAAGTCGTGTGTGTCTTTCTGCGGTGTAACGCTCTATGTGATCTAAGATTGTCATTGTTCCCTGGTTCTTGTAGTAGCCTGCTCATGCCACTGTACCACTGTTCTAGATCCGAGACACAGACAGTTATGCTACTGGAAGATGACAGCATCGCTGTGAAAGACATCAAGCATGAAAGGTTCTCAGCAGTCAGCATGTCTCGAGTATTGCCACAGGTCCTATGCAAACGCTGAAGAATGCCCCCGAAAGCATAGTACAGGTCCCATCAGACTGGGTTTGTGCCGCACTGCACGTTCCGAGCCGCCGTTCACCTCTATGACGGCGTTTGTGGAGACGATCAAAAACTTAGTGTAGCGAAAATGTGATCCTCCAAAAAAGCCTACGTTCCTTTCATCGACGGTCGATCCTTGTGGTCCCATGCCCACTGCAATTGTAACTGACGTTGTTTGATCCAAATATGAACACATAGGGGCTGTCTGCTGTAGAGCTCCATGTTCAACAATGTACGATGAACGGTGTGCTTCGAGTGAATTGTGTCTGCACCAGACTTGTGCTCTTTCGGCAGCGATGCCACAGACCACCATGTATCCGGCTTCACAAAGCAGGAAACGCTCCGACCCCACTACTGTGAAGGGCTGTGGACGTCCAACGATTTGACTCCTAGTAGTCCACCATGTATCCGCTTCACAAAGCCGGAAACGCTCCGAACACCAAGCACTGAGAAGGGCCGTGGACGCCCAACGATTTGGCTACTAGTAGTAGTTTCACTGTCCTACCTCTCTACACAGATGCTCACGACAGTAGCACTAGAACATTCGACCAGCTTCGCTATTTTCGAGTTACTAGTTCACAGACTCTGCTTAATAACAACCTCCCCTTTGCCAAAGTATTTTGCCTCAATGGATTTCCCCATTAGCAGCCTATATCTTTGCTATAGTGATCCCCAGGCTTCACTTAAGTAAGCTGATGTCTCGACCACGAAATTTGGCTCACGTAAATCCTACGGAAGCCATCTGGATCGCTATCGGCCACCATCACCATGTACGCAAATCAGCGGCCCGTTATTTTCGCGTGTTACATGACTTCTGCGTAGACATCTAATGCCAAATATCTCCACGAATCTACAAACAGTCGGATCCCTGATACACAGAATGAGTGATGTATTTCGTTCCAAAGACGAAAAAAATAAGCTATTAAGCAGGTGGTCATAATTGTTTGGATTCTCAATGAATATATTTGTGTGTGTCTGTGTGTGTGTGTAGGATAAACGGAAACACCTTATGGTCTAGATCAGGCGTAGTGAAAATCCTCCACAGGTAAACAATGTAAAATGGTTTTATTTGAATATTGAAAAAATAAACATAAAGACGTCGCTGTAGACAGTGTCTAAAGTTTGGCCGCCTGTGGGACGTGAGTAAATGGCCAGACTGCCGGTTTCTGGCTTCCAGGAGATACACAGCACCACCGACGACCTTGCTGAAAGGTTCTCTGAGTTTGATTTCTTGTACTTCTGTGTAACTACTCTACTGAAAGGATTTGATCAACAGTGGAAATGTTGGCAGTGTTTGGAGGCAAACGTGGGCCATTCACATGTATTACTTGCTGTTGACAACAGCAATGCTCATTTCACTTTTCGACTTGTGTTAAATGTTGCTCATTTCTGTCTTGTTTTTTTTTCCTCTCCCAGCGTCGTTAGTTGTAGGTTAACAGTGATACACGGAAGTGGGGATACATTTGCATGTGGAAGAGTTCGCCGATAAGTACTTCGTGCGTGTCTCCACTGAATGCATCGGAACATCGTAAGAATGGCAAAACGACAATATGTTCCACTGCTCTTGCAGCGACGGCAACCATCGCTGCGCAACACAGCGTTTTGTGTTGTATGTTCTAGCGACTGGGTAGAAGAAGTGTCTTCACTGCTATGAATATATTTTCGCAGAAACAGTTGCAACTGCGGTAACAAATTGAATATATCGTGATAACAATATAAACGCAACCTATCGCGACCTTTGTCACAGTCAATAAATTTTCCTTGGCTTGTGACGACATTGTCATTATACAAAATTACCGACATTTAGGTCATTGTTTTAAATGACCGAATCGTCGGTAGTTTTACATACAGATAATGCCGTCACAAACCCAGAAAACTTTTATTAACAATGATAAAAACGTAACTGTGAAGCGAGCCACTGGAGAGTATATTCTACCCATAGCAAAATACTTAGGCGGTATCCCTGGACAATCTCGGAAATGTTGTCGTTGCATTTATAATTAATAGTATATATAGGGCGAATAACAATAAAATTTGCACCGCAGATATCGCGGAAACTGAAAGTGCAACTGATGTGCGGTTTTCTCAGAATGACTAGGAAGTCAGGGTCTCGTACTGATAGCCAAACAATACATTGTTATAATACTTAGTAAGGTACTTTTTCTTTGTAAACATACAGTTTTTAAATGTAAAAAAATCCTGTTGAAATTAACAAAATGAAAGTAGGATACATTCGAATGTAACTGGTGTTTATTACAGGATTCTAGTGCGAGTCCATTACGAGGTATCGTATTTTGTAATAGTTTGCGCACAAACATTAAGCCTGCGTAATTGATAGGTACGCTGTTGTTTTCTGTTTGCTTATGGTGTGCATGTATGTTCTTTGAATGCTTTTCGACTTGCTAGTTGGTTAGTGTATGTCAGTCCAAGCAGTAGGTCGTGAGTGGTCGATGGCATTTACCAACGCAAAAAAAAGCGATATGCTCCCGGTGTATGGATAGCGGAGGATCACATGCAGTTCTCGTTCTTCTACCGTATATCCCAATAGATGTCAACCACCTCGGCAATTATTTATCAACCTCTTCCACCAGCTACTTGAAAATGCTAGTGTAACATCTAGACAAAATAACACAAGGAAACAAGTGACGACAGAAGAAGGGGGAAGCAATGTTCTTCGTGCTGTTGCAGATGATAAGCATGTTAGCTCCCATGCAATCGCACAAAGAAGTGGCATGAGTCAAACAAACGATTCACGCGTTCTCCGTCGACATAGGTTCCGTAGCTCTCACATCTCTCTCAATCAAGAGCTGCATGGAAACGATTGTGGGACTCGTGTTAACTTCTGTACATGGATGTATCATACATGTGTTTAAGCGATGAACCCACATTAACAGTCATGGAGCGTCAACGTGTGGTGTGCCCATAGTGAACCACCAGCGACGCAGGCCCCATTTTTCGTAGACCGACTACTGAACGCACCTAAGTAACACAGCCTCCTAATAGATATCTTGTAAGTTCCTCTGCAGTGTAGGAGGAACCTGTGGTACAAACATCATGGCTGTGCACCCCATAGTGCACGAACTACTGCAACATGTCTTCATGAATTGTTTCCAAACCGTTGGATTGGATCCAGGGGTCCTGTTCCATGGCAGACCCATTCCCCAAGTTTGACCCCTATTCTGTGAGGAAAGCTGAAAGACGCTGCAGACACCTCCGCTGAAATGCTAGCACAAGTGTAGCTGTCATTCCATACTAGACTGGGAGCTTGTAATGGTGCGTGTATTGTCATTTCCAACACAACCCGTGATGGTCAGTTGTACCTTTACTGATGAAAATCTTTGCAACTAGTGTATGGTCTGCTATGTGCTACCACACGTACTATACAAGTGTCCGTGTGGAAAGTTTTGAAAACTCATTATCTCGTAAACGACTCGCACTATAATCCTGCAGCAAACACCACTGACATTCTGATTTACTCTACTTGTAGTTTGTAAGAAAATGAAACGCCTATAAACGTATTTATGATATTATTTACTGTGTAGCTATCAGTTTCGGGTCTTCAGTGTCCCATCTTCAGGCCTTGGATGATGGTAAAGGGTTATCAGGAGCCATATACACACTGCATCAGTGGCCAACGTAACTGGTTTACGCAGATTATCTGTAACTGTGATATCACCATTCTAACCATCAACTGCCAACTGAGTGATAACCCATTCAGCGTTAAGTAAGGCCTAAAGGCGGTCCACTCAAGCTCCGAATATATATATATATATATATATATATATATATATATATATATATATATATATATATAAAGTAATAAGGACGGCTGTAGGCGTTTTACGTTTTTTCAATAGGGAATGGACGTAGTCTCCAAGACCCCCAATCTCTAGTTTGTTAATGTAAGTAAGCATTGTACCATTTAAAAAAGTGTGTGGTTGCACGAAAAATACGCTTTATACGTATTACTACAATCTATTGATTCGCAAACAATACGAGCCCCTAGCTACCAAGCCATTGTGTGGAATACGCACATCAATAACACTTTCCACTTCCGCAATATTTAGATGATTCACCCTGAGTAATATATTCTTATGTTTGCGTGTGCTTGGAATCTCGATGGTTCCAGCTTCACTACAGAGACGTTTAGCACAGAAGAATATATACTTAAATGCTGCCCACTGGGTTCCCCTTCTGTCAGGTCGAATGTAAAAACGAAGCCACCCGGTACTATTTCCGACGTCGTTCGGCGACATTTTGTGAGTACTTTGTTTGAGTTATCCATACTCATCAACAGCTCGCTATTGACCAGTAAAGCTATTAATATTGATTTGGATTGTGGGCCAGATTACCTTTGTATGTTAGAAAAACGAAGGAAATATCTGCGAAGAAGATAGGAAATTGTCTGCTCTTAATTCGAGTGCACCCTGGATTTGACAAGTCTTTCAAGTAATATCGAGAAATATACACAAAAAAATTCACAAAAAAGCCCTATAGTCGATGTAATCGACCTGAGAGATTCAGAAATTGTTTGTATCATTAAGATAATTTTCATTTATTGCTCAGTCTCAGGCGCACATTTTCAAATTTGGTTACATTGTGAAGCATCTTCAGATTTTGGCAGTTGCGTCAACAACCCGTCCTTTCTCCGCATAGCTATATATCAGACCCACCTGAAGATCTGAAGATGATCGAGAGTGATCGAAACATGTAATCTAATTAAAAAATCAGTAACTGAGACGTAAAAGTAACTGAGAATTATCTGAACAGTGAAATGCTTCTGACCCTCAGGCACACGCAAATTGATGAGATTGTCATCGCTGCGGGAATATCTCAGTAGAGCATGCTTTCAGCACTTTTCCACACCATTCAAAAAACCTATACAAGAGGTGAAATGCTATCAGTAAACTTATGCTGCAAATTGCTGTTAACGTACAACTATTGACACCCCTGGAAAAGCAATGCAAGAGAGAACAAAGGAATACTGCATTGAGGCTTCAGTATGAACAATAAATTGGTCATTACTGTTGTTAACAGCCATGTACTGCTAGTAAACGGGACAATTTTGCTTCCAAATACGACCCAGCACACGCTGTCGACATTTACACTATGGCGGCTATTTTCAGTACAATACACGTACACAGATAAATGGAACTAAGAAATTAAAGTAAATGCAATTGCTCTGTAACGAGCTACCGGAAACTAAGAGTCCGTTACGCCAAGAGAAATTTAAACTCCCCTGTAAAACCTCCTAAAATATATGGTTCATCCTTTGCAGTCTCTACTAACCATCTTAACTTGTTAACTACCGGTCATATTTCTATTCGAATCGCTGTTGATTATTTATAGCAGTTGTATCATTATGTCTGTCGTTCTTTACAATCTCAAAATCTTCTTCAACCAACAATACGTTTTGTGCTATAAAGTGTATAAGAAGCCACCGTAAAAAGTTATTCTTCTAATTGGGATGAAAGATGTTTGACTTCAGACTCATTTTCCCTTCAACTGTTTCTGAGCATAATGAATATTAAGTCGTATTTATCGGGATGGCTAAAAGTACAAGAGCTGTTACTTCTTTATTCTAATGTTTGTTGCGATGGGGAAGCTTTCAGTCATAAAGCTGGAACACGACTGTGTGGTAGATGCGAAACTAGCACTGACCTTTCTGTTACAGACATTTGCCTACTTGTTCAGAAACGTATGAGAGTATTACTAACATACTTGGTTTAAATTAGCTGCTATTACTGAGCTTTGAAACACGTCTTTAGATATAATTTCATAATGACCTATTAGTCTGGAAATGAATCCTTGAACTGCAGCGTATTTCGCGGAACGTTGCGCTCACTGCTGCTGCTTGTACGTAGATTACTGTACCACTTCTCCACCTGTTCCATTCTGTCATTCACGCTACTATGGAGACGACAACAAAAGCATTATTCTTCTACGGCAGCTTAACAGTTATGCTTTAAGATCCACAAACTGTCTTCTTACACCTCGCTCATCTACCAGTTATTGCGTAAGACGTGTCGCCTGTCCTGTGTTTGTGTTTGCATCAGAAGTTGTGGTGTGTAACTATTCCATATTCATGTAACTCTAGTTCTTGTCGCGTTTTAGCGTTTACTACGTGAAATAGCTTGTAGCGACCGCCCCTTTTGGTCACAAATTCCATTTTACGTTTGCCAATAGATCGCTTCAGGGAAGTAGCACTGGAGCAAAAGAGGTTCTTGTAAGACTTTGTTATTATTTCAAATTTTACTGCTCATCTCTTACTCATACTTCCGTCGTATCCAGTATTACATGTAAAACATTTTTACTCTATATACACATTTCATATGTGAAATAGGTAATGAGTAGAGTTGCGTTCTATCGATGCTGCTACCATTGGTGGAGAAAGGAAAGAAACATAAATGAAATTGTCAGAGATAAACTGTGAAACGAAGCCTTCTGTTTGCTTTTTGTTTGTTTGTTCTGCACATAATTAGAAGCGCGCATTTTTCAGTGATAGTCGATTGTGTATTCTATACCTTTTGATAAACTAAATTATATTTACAATCAATAAAAATTAGTTGATCGCTTAACTTCTTCATTTTCATATAACCTAAATAGTTACCGTTGATTCAAGTACAGTATATATGCACAAAAAAAATCTACTCAGTCGAAAGTTCTTCTTCGTGATCAAAGGCAAGAAATTCCTGTTTTTATTGATAAGTGTGAAATTCGTTCATGAATAGCGGAGACATGTTTTATATGAGCTCTACATAATATTGAAGTAATTTTGCAGATGTTTTAGTTTTTTATTTTTTTTTAATTTTACCTTTCTTTTAAGGGAACAATGTGTTCTATCGCTACATAATAGATCTACACGGTTTTTATTTCTACTACACTATCACTCTGTTTCAAGTTGCGAATCAACAACTTTCTAATAAGGGCTGGATAAAACATTGCCAATATAAATTTTCCTATTAATACTGATTATTTTTAAGTAACAGGATTGAGATGTAGAATAAAAATGTTTCGTAGGTTATGCGGACCGTTTTATATATATCCTCACTCACTATTTAGACGGTTCATTGAATCACGTTTCTATCAAAATCGGGTAAGACACTGATCGCACACGCAAACAAAGCATTCAAAATAAGGTAAGGCACGATTGCTAAGCAACATATCTAACGCACAGTAAACGCGATTAGGATCTCAAATTAACAAAAGCTACTACCAAATTTATTATATTCTACGCTTAGTGAAGATTGTCTCGGGTAGTTTACAACTCTCAGAATTGAGTGGCCTACTGTCTTTTTTTGAATCATTATTCTTGTGGCTGCTTTGATGTGGCCCGCCACTAACTTCTCTGGTTCGCCAACATCTTCACTACAGAATAGCACTCTCAGTCTAAATCCCCAATTATTTGCTGGATATATTTCTGTCTTTCCTGCAGTTTATAACCTGTACAACTCCCTCTAGTACCACGGAAGGTATTGCATGATGTCTTAACATATGACCTACCATGCTGTCCCTTCTTCTTGTCAGTGTTTTCCACGTATTCGTTTCCTCACCGGTTCTGCCAAGAACCTCCATATTCATTATCAATCCACCTAATTTACAATATTACTCTGTAACATAGCATCGTCTATTCTCTTCTGTGTTCCGGTTTCCCAGCAGTCCATGTACAATGCTGGCTCCAAACGTACGTTCTCGGAAGTTTTATCGTCAAATTAAGGCCTGTGATTGATACTAGCAGACTTCTCCTGCTTGGGAATGAACTTTTTGCGGTGCTGGTTTGCTTTTAATATCTTCCTTCTCAGTCCATCATCAACCATTTTGTTACCTAGGTAGTAGAGTCCCTTAAATTCGTGATCACCAATCCTGATGTTAGGTTTCTTGCTGTTCTTATTTCTGCAACTTCTCATTATTTTCGTCTTTCTTCAATTTATTCTCAATCTATATTCCGTAGTCATTAAATGGTTCAATCCATTCAGCGGATCATGTAATCCTTCCTCACTCTCTCTCAGGATTGCGACGTGATCAGCGTATCTTAACGTTGATACATTTCCATCTTGAGTTTTTATTCCACTCTTGAAACTTCCTTTTATTTGCGTCATTTTCAAAGAGTGAAGCCTAGGGCGAAATATTTCATCACTGTCTTCTACACTTTTCAGTCCGTGCACTTCTTAGTCTTCCACTCATGTTATTCCCTCCTGATTATTGAGCCTTAACATTTTCTGTCTTCTCTGCCACGCACACCCCCGTTTCGACAAGTGGAACTTTATCCTTTCTCTTTTTCTCATCGTCATCTCTGCCATGGTAATCCCCTCTCGGAGATACGAAGGAGAGACTATTCCGGAATTTTGTGCCTATGGAGAGATCACCATGACACTTTTTCAAACTACAGTCCACGTGTCCTGTGGATACACTGTTTCTTAATTGAAATGGTTGAGTTGCCTTATGTATCCTCTTGTGGTTCATCATTTCTGATTCCCCGCCTTTAGGGGTACTTTCCCACCCCAACGGCAACAGAGTTCCCTGAAAATATGTCCTCTCTTCCACCCTCTTAGACAAGGTCGTTGACTGAAATAGGTTGATGGGACTTCTGAAATTTTCCCGGCGTATTTGTTCTTCTATTAATTTCCGGATATGCAGCCGGATCCCGTCGACACTCTGCCACGATATTTCGGCCCAGAGACGTCCGGCCATCATCAGGTGAGTACACAGCTACTGAAGCGCCCAGGTGCAGTCGCGGTATTTATGCCGAATCTCGAGCATGCGAAATGTACTGGCATCCCACAGTGCATATGTCAGGTGTTGACATGCGCGGCATAGCCGAGTTGTACGTGCTGCCCTCGGTGGTGAAAATAAAAAATCATCTTGTCATTGAGTATCGAATGACGCTGTCGATTCCGCTGTGATTGTATAATTTTAATAACAGGATTCCAATTTTTATCCACCTGAAAACTGTTGTCACGATTTGTAAGATTATCGGCAAGACGTATTTCCACTGATTCCTTGGTAAGGGTAACGCCACAGTTCTTCTGACAAGGGAAGCCTACAGCGAGAAGATATATTGTCAACTAAATGATTCTACGTACAGCAGAATTGAAAAGGACCCAACACGCCTAATATCAAGGAAAACTGCTACCCTTTTGAACGACTGTTCTCTACCTGAACAAGTTAGCAAGAGATTGAGACCACACAATGCAGTACCACCAAGGCTCTACAGCCTTCCTAACATACACAGGGATGGTGCCCCACTACGATTAATAGTGAGTAATATTGGTGCTGCGACCTATTCTACAGCAAAATATCTGGCCTCACTACTAAAGCCGTATGTGGGTATGTGTTGCCCCCACGTACGTAGTTCCGAGGATTTTGTCAGTCGCTTGAAGGAAGTTAAGCTTAGCAGCTCGGATTTATTAGTCATCTTTGATGTGGTCTCACTTTTTACCAAAGTGCCTTTAATGGAATCGTTACATCTTATTGGTAACTTATTCAGTGCAGAAATGACGGCCTTGGTTGAACATATACTCTCCTCAACGTACTTCTTATTCAATGACGAATTCTTTGAACAAACAGACGGCGTCGCCATGGGGAGCCCTTTGTCCCCTGTGGTAGCTAATCTCTTTATGGAGGACTTTGAGGAGAAAGTAGTTGAGTCTGCTGTTTTAAAGCCTACGGTCTTCTGGTGGTACGTAGATGATACTTTTGTTGTATGCCCTCATGGCAGACAGGAACTGGAGAAATTCCTTCATGATTTAAACTCATTACATGAGAACATCAAATTCACAATGGAGATTGAAAAAGATGGCACTTTACCATTTCTAGACGTGCTATTACGCCGTAAAAATTATGGATCATTAGGACATTCTGTGTACAGGAAACCGACTCACACAGATCTGTATCTCGAGGCGTCAAGATGCCATCACCCAGCACAATTAGCCGGTGTTCTCAGTACCTTAATACATCGAGCGCATGTAATATCGAATGATGAAAACCTCCACGCAGAATTAGAACACTTGGAGAAGGTTTTTAAAGAGAATGGTTACACTTCACGCCAAATAAGACAGCCCATGCGCAACTGTCATAACAAGAAGCAGCGCAGTGAGGAAGCTGATGACGACTTTAAATCAATTGCGTTTCTTCCATACGCCGGGAATGTGTCGTCGAAAATAGGCCAATTACTGAAGAAGAATAAAATCAAGGTTATCTTCCGTCCACCAGAAAAGAACCGGGACTTGGTTGGATCCGTTAAAGACGATTTACAACTGTGAATGTGGCTCTGCATACATAGGCCAGACGACAAGAACTGTCCATGAACGATGTACAGAACATGAGAGATACACCCATCTGCGCCAACCGTCAAAATCGGCAGTAGCAGAGCACTGTATTTAATTGGGACATCAATGGAATACAATGGAACAAAAATTTTAGCTCCGGTTTCCGGATTTTGGGATTCCGTAATCAAGGAATCAGTGGAAATACGTCTTGCCGATAATCTTATAAATCGTGACAACGGTTTTCAGCTGGATAAAAATTGGAATCCTGTTATTAAAATTATACAATCACAGCGGAATCGACAGCGTCATTCGATACTCAATGACTAGATGATCTTTTATTTTCACCACCGAGGGCAGCACGTACAACTCTTCTTTGCCGCGCATGTCAACACCTGACACATGCGCTGTAGGATTCCAGTACATTTCGCATGCTCGAGATTCGGCATAAATACCGCGACTGCACCTGGGCTCTTCAGTAGTTGTGTACTCACCTAATGATGGCCGGACGTCTCTGGGCCGAAATATCGTGGCAGAGTGTCGACGGGATCTGGCTGCATAGCCGGAAAGTATTAGATGAAATAGGTTGACTTCTTATGCCAGGACTCTTCGACTGCCATTACTGGAGATATTTATTCAGCATCAAAGCAGTAGAATGATTCGAACCGTGGACCGAGGACAATTTGACTAGGAATCCAAGACGCTGCCCCTAGACCACTTGAGCATTTGGTAATTCTTACAGACTTTAATTGCTACTGAACGTGACAGCCAAATTTACAGAAAATTCAACTGCGTATCGTTGAAACAAATGATACAATTGAAGGGACATCCACAAGTTGAATAATATTTCTCTCACTACGAGGCACTGAAATGAACTTAAGCAGTAAATAGGCATCGTAATACGTATTATCTGTAATATTCCTGTTTCACGAAGATTTAATGTACTAAGTGTACCACTGAGCTTCGAATCTCCTTTTCAGTCACAGTTGCAGAATAACCTAACAGCTTGAAAAGTAATCCGAATTCTGCAAAATGAGACAGTCTTCGTTTCAGCATCTAGTCATTCTCCGACCTTTCCAAGGAAACGTTTGTTAATATGAGACTGTTAATGTACTATAAGGCGACACGGACAGATATATCTAGACTAATTCTCTTTTCCAACAATTGAGATAGCGACCGTTCGATGTATGTCCCGCATGGATAATGTGTAATACATTTAGTGCTTGATAGCTTCCTTCAAACGTGTAGAAAACATACAATATTATGATGTGGGGTTCAGCTGTGTGGTTTTATAACTGTTTTATCACGGAAGTGAACCTAGTGTGAAAACTGACGTATGTCGCTACATACTCTAGTTCAAATGGCTCAGAACACTATGGGACTTAACATCTGTGGTCATAAGTCCCCTAGAACTTAGAACTAATTAAGCCTAACTAACCTAAGGACATCATACACATCCATGCCCGAGGCAGGATTCGAACCTGCGACCGTACCAGTCGCGCGGCTCCGGATTGAGCGCCTAGAACCGCCTGACCACCGCGGCCGGCCATACTCTAGTTACCACTAATACTATCTAGTTATCACTATGCTGGTTTAGCAGCAATCCGATGAGCAAATCATCAGTAACAATATAGTACGCTTACAGTTCAAAATATATAGTCCATACATTTTTAAAGCAAACCTGGGTACTTTGGTTCTCAATAGCTATAACTCGGCGTCAACTGTAGACTCACTGGCTGAAAGTGGTATTTAACATTATTTTCTTTGAATAAGTGTCAAGACTGCTGTCACTGAGATGCGTGCTGATCCAGGTGTTGGATCACCAGTAAGATCGTATATGGTATAAAATACATTCATTGGCGCAGAATATGGTACATCATATGACTGCTATTTTTAAATTCTCAACAGATGTCTACTATGAAAAAACGATATATCTAAACGCTTAATTAAACCTCACGTTTCGTAACTTTGAGAACTGAGTTGCTTCCATTTAAATATATCTTCATAGCAGTGTAAGAAGTACCAGTACTTTAAAACATATAACGAAGTTCCACTTAAACTACTTCAGAGTCAGTAGGATGAGTTCCACCATTATGATTAGGTAAAGTTTTCGATTAATTACTTCCTCTGAGCCGGTTGTGTAGTTATTGAATTACTTACGTATCCCAAAAACTACAGTTTTAAAGCTACTAGCACAGAAATTACATGTTGCATTAGGAAGGCCAAATGGCAGCATAAGCTATAAAAAGTTACAGTGCTTTCCATGCACTCTAATAACGTAGTAGTTTGACAATATATTGTTGTATTGAAGCGGATATGGCAACAACACGCGATAACATAACCGTTCTGGTACGTATAGATACGGAAAATTTCATCTGTCACTGAAATAGTACTACAGTAGCGATATGTCGGTCTGTGTACATGAGAGCATGTCACGAAACGAGCAAATTCCCCATTCCGCCTGACAGATTCGGCAGTTGTGTTCAGTGCCACTTCGTACCGAAACGATACGCGCCATTCACAATATGAAACACTAGGTTATCGTTTTCCTGTACTTTATTTTATATGAAGCCCACAGTATCGGAACAATTTGAAAAAAAGCGCTCGCACATTGACATGGATGAAATTCCCGTGATATTTAACTTTCCCGCTTGATGGAGAGGAAAATTTAGGCGTAGTTAGTTTTCATGTGAAATTATGGAGAATGCTACTGTTTGATAATGTGTAACTATGAGAAAATAAATATCATGATTAAAATGATTCCTTGAGTCATAGAAATTTGCACCTTTGAATTGAATCTTTTCCATTATTATGGTATGTTATTACTCCCACATCCTTTGTTTGACTGAGAAATTATTTCTGCACCTATTCTTTAGAGATATTTGGGCCAATTTATTTCATATTATAATCCTTTTCATTTTATAATTCACTTTACTTGCTCACATAACGCTGAGGGTCATATAGTGATTCTACGTAATGTGGTTAAATACTTCTCATTGTTTTTGTGTGTGAGGTTATCTTCCCATTAACTTCTACAAATTCTGTCCATCGATTAACATCGAGTAACTTGAAGCAAGGAAAGAAACATATTTGCAGTTATGAATTCCAAGGAAGAATACAGTGACCACAAGCAAACTTCTGTTACTAGGGCGTTGTACGAAAAGTGCCAAACGAACGGTAGCATCCACCTTTTACTGGACGTAACCAGTTATACGTGTATTCGTTAATTCCCTTATCATTTGGGCGAAGATGTTAGCATGTACAAACTAATTACAGGGCAAAAAAGGTTTTCTGAGAAGCAGAATACCACCATTCCAATATACATTGTAATTGTCACTGCGCTATTTAGGTGATGTAGGTTTGGTTTATAAGTCATGAGAACAGATGGTGACGATGCTGCACGTGACAACATCTTTCTTTTTTTTTGAGTCATCAGTCTTCTAACTGCTTTGACACGGTCAGCTCTGAATTCCTCTTTTGTTCCTCCGTCTTCGAGTAGTACTTGAAACCAACTCCTCAGTATTTAGTGGACGGATTCCAATCTGAGCCTATCTCTATAGTTTGTGCCCTCTGCAGTCCCCTCTAGTATCACGGAAGTCATTTCGTGATGTCTTATAATTCTGTCCTTCTCCTTGTCAGTGTTTTCCCCATATTCCTTTACGATTCTGTGCAGAACCTGCTCATTTCTTACCAAATCAGTCCATCTAATTTTCAACGTTAGTCTGTAGCACCACATCTCAAATGCTTCGATTCTCTTCTGTTCCGGCTTTCTCAGAACCCATGTTTCGCCACCATACAATGATGTGCTCCAAACGTGCATTCTCAGAAATTTCTTCCTCAAATTGAGGCATTTGTTTGATTTTAGTAGACTTCCGTTGGCGGTGAATGTCTTCTTCACCAGCGGTAGTTTGCTTTTGATAACGTCCTTGCTCCGACCGTCATTGGTTATTTTGCAGCCTTGATAGTAGAATTCCTTAAATACAATTAATACGTGACCATAAATCCTGATGTTAAGTTTCTCGCTGTCTCATTTCTGCTACATCTTATTAGTTTGGTCTTTCTTTTATTCACTCTCAATCCACATTCTATGCTAATCAGACGGTTCATTCCATTCAGCAATTTATCTAATTCTTCTTCACTTTCATTCAGGATACTAATGTCGTCAGGGAATCGTATCATTGATGTCCTTTCACCTACAATTTTAATGCCACTCGTGAACCTTTCTGCTATTTCCATTATTCCTTCTTCGATGAAGAGATTGAAAAGGAGAGACTAACACTTCGTACTTGGTCGTCGACTCCTATTATTCACTCTTGGCTCTTGTACATATTGTATAAAACCCGTCTCTCCCTATAGCTCCCCCCTTCCCCGAAATTTTTCTCAGAATTTCAAACATCTTGCACCATTTTACACTGCTTTCTTCAGGTCGACAAATCCTACATACATGCCTCGATTTTTCTTTAGACTTGCTTCCATTATCAACCGCAACATGAGAATGGGATGTCAGCTGGCTTTATCTTTCCTTCTTTTCCATTTTTCTGTATATTACTTTTGACAGCAACTAGGATACATGAGCTATTGAAACGATTGTGCAATAATTCTCGCATTTTGCAGCTCTTGCAGTTCTCGGAATTGTGTGGAAAAGTTTTCCGAAAGTCAGATGGCAAGGCACCAGACTCATCATTCAACACACCAATGTGAACAGTCGTTCGTCGCCGCTTCCCGCCATGATTTTAAAAACTGTGATGGAATGTTATCTATCCCTTTTGCCTTATTTGTTCTTAAGTCTTACAACGCTCTTTTAAGTTCTAATTCTAGTACTGGATCACCTATCACTTATAAATTGGGAAACCAAAATCTAGATGAAACGAAGGACTCCATGTTCAAACAAGTTGTGAAAGAAGTGCACCATCCAAATTGAGCTGACTTAAATATTTTTAGCTCTTATGGGAAGTAGTTTGAATAGCGTATATGTTTCCTGTACACGGCACAATCAATTATCGTAGAGCATGAAGGTGGTCTACCAACAAATTTCAGTTCTGCCGCTTGATGCTTCACAATAGCAGTAAAAATACTAAACTGACTCATTACTGTCGTGAGATGGCATGTTTAAAAAAATTAAGGGTGAATATGAATTTGCTACGGTCGCAGTTTCGAATCCTGCCTCGGGCATGCGTTTATGTGATGTCCTTAGGTTAGTTAGGTGACTGAGGACCTCAGATGTTAAGTCCCATAGTGATTAGAGCCATTTGAATATGAATTATATGTGTTTTACCATTCCTAGTCTCGAGAAAGGTAATTTTTCCCTGAGTCTCTGATCACTTGTAGTGTCTTGCATAGCACTGCTTTCGTAAAATGCTGGTGCGATCTTCATCCTCCACCTCACAATAGACGACACACAAAGAGTTAGAAGACGAAAAGTGCAGAACCAAGTTTACGAGATGCACAGATGTTGTGTACCCGGCTTCCATTATTTAGATTAATTCATGACAGTGGCCACAGAAAGGAAATACGGACACGTGTTTGCTCTCCATAACTCCCCCTAGTACCAAGGAAGTCATTCCCTTATGTCTAAACAGATGTCCTATCATCCTGTCCCTTCTCCTTATCAGTGTTTTCCACATATTCTTTTCCTCTCCGATTCTGTGCAGAACCTCCTCATTCCTTACCTTATCAGTCCACATAATTTTCAACATTCGTCTGTAGGACCACGTCTCAATTGTTTCGATTCTCTTCTCTTCCGATTTTCCCACAGTCCATGTTTTACTTCCATACATGTTGTACCCCAGACGTACAGTCTCAGAAATTTCTTCCTCATATTAAGGCCGAAATTTGATATTAGTAGACTTCTCTTGGACAAGAATGCCCTTTTTGCCATTCTCAGTCTGCTTTTTATGTCCTCCTTCTTCAGACAGTCATTGGTTATTTTACATCCCAGGTTGCAGAATTCAATCTACTTCGTGACCATCAATCCCGATGTTAAGTTTCAAGCTGTTCTCAAATCGACTACTTCTCATTACCTTCGTCTTTCTTCGATTTACTCTCAATGCATGTTGTGTACTTATTACACTGCTCATTTCGTTCAGCAAATCATGTAATCATTCTTCACCTTCAATCATGATTGAATGTTAATTCTACTTCTGGACTTTTCTTTTATTTCCATCATTGCTTCCTCGATGTATAGATTGAACAGTAGGGGCAAAAAGCTATAAACTTGTCTTGCACCCTTTTTAATACGAGCACTTCGTTCTTGGTCGTCCACTCTTATACTTCCGTCTTGGCTGTTGTAAGTATTGTGTAAGACCCGCCCCTCCCTATATTTTACCCCGACTTTTCTCAAAATTTCGAACATATAGCAAAATTTTACATTACCTAATGCTTTTTCAAGGTCGACAAGTCCTATGAACGTGTCTTCATTCTTCTTTAGTCTTGCTTCCATTATCAACCGTAATCACAGAATTGCCTCTATAGTGCCTTTACCAGTCCTGAAGCCAAAATGATTGTCATATAGCGCATTTTCAATTTTCTTTTCCATTCTCCTATGTATTATTCTAGTAAGCATCTTGGATGCATGACCTGTTAAGCTAATTTTACGGTGATTCTGGCACCTTGCAGCTCCTGCCGTCTTCGAAGTTGTGTGAATGATACTTTTCCGAAAATCAGATGGTATGTCGCCAGACTCATACAGTATTCACACCAACGTGAATAGTCGTTTTGCTGCTACTTCCCTAATGATTTTAGAAATTCTGATGCAATGTTGTCCGTCCGTTCTGCCTTAATTGACCGTAAGTCCTACAAAGCACATTTAAATTTTGATTCAAATTCTGGATCACCTATCTCTTCTAAATCGACTCCTGTTTCTTCTTCTACCACATCAGACAAATCTTCCCCCTCATATTAACTTTCAACGTATTCTTTCATCTATCAGTTCTCTCCTCTGCATATAACAGTGGAATTCCCGTTGCACTATTAATGTCATCACCCTTGCTTTTAATGTCACCGAAGGCAGTTTTGGCTTTCTTGTATGCTGTGCCTGTCCTTCCGATAATCATTCCTTTTTTGATGTCTTCACATATTTCCTGCAGCAATGGCTGCTTCCGTGCACTTCCTATTTATTTAATTCCTAAGTGACTTGTATCTCTCTATTCCTTAGTTTCCCGGAACATTTTAAACTTGCTCCTTTCATCGTCCAATTGTAGTATTTCTTATATTACCCACGATTTCTTCGCATTCACCTTTTTTGTACCTATGAGTTCCTTCCCAACTCCTGTGATGGCCCTTTTTAGAGATTTACATTCCTCTTCAACTGTACTACATACTGAAATTTCCTTATTGCTGTATGTATAGCCTGTATGCATAACTTCAACCGTATCTCGTCATTCCTTAGTACTTCTGTATCCCACTTCTTTGCGTATTGATTCTCCCTGACTGATGTCTTAACTTTAGCCTACTCTTCATCATTACTATATTGTAGTTTGAGTATATGTCTGCTCCTGGGTACGCCTTACAATCCATTATCTCATTTCGGAATCTCTGTCTGACCATGACGTAATCTAACTGAACTCTTCCCATATCAACCGACCATTTCTAAGTATACCTCCTCCTCTTAGAGTCTTGCTGAAAATATTCGTATTACTAGCTGAAAATTGTTGCAGACCGCAATTAGCATTTCTCCTTTCTAATTCATTGCCACAACCCCATGTTCTCCTGTAACCTTTTCTTCCACTCCTTCCCCTACAACTGCATTCCAGTCTCCAATGACTATTAGATTTTCATATCCGTTTACATACTGTATTACCCTTTCAATATCCTCATACACTTTCCCTATCTCTTCACCTTCAGCTTGCGACGTTAGCATGTATACCTGAGCTATGGTTGTCGGTGTTGGTTTGCTGTATATTCCGATAAGAACAACCCTATCACTGAACTGTTCACAGTAACACACTCTCTGCCCTGCCTTCCTATTCATAACGAATCCTACTCCCGTAATACCATTTTCTGCTGCTGTTAATATTATTCTACACTCATCTGACCAAAAATCCTTGTCTTCTTTCCACTTCACTGTCACCTACTACACTTAGACTGAGCCTTTGCATTTCCATTTTCAGATTTTCTAGTTTCCCTACTACGTTCAAGCTTCTGACATTCCACGTCCCGAGTCTTATGACGTTATCCTTCCTTTGATTACTATATCAGCGACCTGAATAGTCATTAGCATTGTGAGAGAGCAGAATGGGTCACTCCGCGGAACTCAAGGACTTTCAACATGGTCAGTTGCTTGGGTGTCTCTTTCGTCATTCGTCTGTACGCGAGATTTCCACACTCCTATCATCCCTAGGTCCACTGTTTTCAATGAGATAGTAAAGCGGAAACGTGAAGGGACACGTACAGCACAGAGGCGTACAAGCCGACATCGACTGTTGACTCACAGAGACCGCCGACATTTGAAGACGGTCGTAATGTGTAATAGGCAGATATCTATCCAGATCATCACACAGTAATTCCACTGCATCAGGATCCATTGCCAGTGCTACGACAGTAAGGCGAAAGGTGAGAAAACTTGGATTTCGTGGTCGAGCGGCTGCTCATAAGCGACACATAACGCCGGTTTATGCCGAACGACGCCTGGCTTGCTGTAAGGAGCGTAAACATTGGACGATTGAACAGTTTAAGAACATGGTGTGGAGTGACAAATCATGGTACACGATGTGGCGATCCGACAGAAGGGTGTGGGTATGACAAATGCCCGGTGAACGTCATCTGCTAGCGAGTGTGGTGCCAACTGTAAAATCCGTATGTGGTGGTGTTATAGTGTGAATGTGTTTTTGATGGACGAAGCATGCACACCTTGTTGTTTTGCGTGGCACTATCACAGCAGAGCTTTACAATTACGTTTTAAGCAACTTCTTGCTCCCCACTGTTGAAGAGGAATTCGGGGATGGTGATTGCATCTTCCTACATGATCGAACACCTGTTCGTAATGCACGGCCGGTCGCGGAGTGTTTACACGACATTAACGTCCCTGTAAAGTACTGGCCTGCACTGTCCTCACCTGAATCCTACCCCTTTGGGATGTTTCGGAACGCCCACTTCGTGCCATTCCTCAGTGCAGCACTCCCCAAGAAACCTTCCAGCACCTATTTGAACGTATGCCTGCGAGAGTGGAAGCTGTCATCAAGGATAAGTGTGGGCCAACACCATTTTGAATTCCAGAATTACCGACGGAGGGCGCCACGAATTTGTAAGTCATTTTCAGCCAGGTGCCCGGATACTTTTGCTCGCGTAGTGTGTTTATGCTACTGGTACTGTTTATAGAAACGAATGAGAAGGGACAAATCATCGCGAAAGGAAACAGTCATAAACGCTCAGTGGCAGGGGGGTGCAATAAGCCTTTGTGCATCACGGAGACGATTCTTAAAATTCCTAGAGCGGACCTTCCAAGGTGAAGAATGAGTGTAGAATTTCCTACAACATACCTCTTGGATGATCACCACGATAGGAAAGCCTGAGATATTAGAGTTCATGGTGAAGTTTACGATTTCGCTCGTCTGAAACATAATTCGTAAATGGCGATTGACAAGGGGGGGGGGGGAAGTAAGTATTTCAAACAAAGAAAAACGAAGACTGAAGAATTGTATATGAATGAACTATTTGTAGGTCGTGAGTACAACTGTAAAACTGAAGAATGTAACTTAACACATTAACTTTAAGACCAATTTCCACTCAGTTTTACGTAATAAATACATGATATTCAAAACCGCATCACAGAGATCTATAGGTGACGGTGCTGGTCAAAACTAGAAGAAAAGTTCCGATATTACATATGTCTGTTGAGATATGGCCTGAAGTTCCGGAATTCTGAGCCAATTTTTTTCGTATAGATGAGGCGGGATTCACAGGAGATGACACAGTAAATCAGCGTAGTACGCACATGTGGACAGAAGCAAACTTCCAACAGTCGAAGCGATCAGTATAAATGTATGGACAGGGAGTGTCGATGGCAGATTCATTGATCAAACAATTTAACAGGTATTTAAAATACGTATTATCTATAGTTCCGTATGAGTTGCAGATTTTTAATAAGATTACGTGTTTCATTCACTCTGGGTCATCGAAGCAGTTGCGTCAAAAACCCTTCTTGTCAGTAGCACACTGGACTCGCGTTCGGTAGGACGACGGTTCAATCCTGTCTCAGGCCATCCTGATTTAAGTTTTTAGTGATTTCCCTAAATCGTTTCAGGCAAATGCCGGGATGGTTCCTTTGAAAGCACACGGCCGATTTCCTTCCCAATCCTTTCCTAACCCGAGCTTGCACTCCGTCTCTAATGACCTCGTTGTCGACGGGACGTTAAACACTATCCACCACCACCACCACCTTCTTGTCTGTAGGAAGCACATATCAAAGTCAACTGTAGTATCTGACTTTTAACAAGTTCTGTGTATTGCCGACTTCTGTGCGATGAATTATCAGCGGTCTATATGAACCTTACTCTTGTGGAACGACCACCACTGTGGTTTATATACGACGGGACACCGCATCATTTTCTTCCATGCTACCGTAACTCAGCGCAACTTTCTATTGGTCATGGAGTGATCAAGGACCGCTCAGGCGGAGTAGCTCGTGGAACGAGAGGATATTTGCGAACCGACTGGCCTCACCATTTTCCCGTTGTAAATCCCTTCGGACAGGCGTGGGATGCGTTAGTGAGACGTGTTACACCTGTTCCCATCATAAACGACCGCCCGGCAGTTGTCAGCCGCCCTGCTGGACGACTGGAACTCCGTGCCACCAGAAAGCCGCAACAGCGTTGTGGCCAATGTGGGAGCACGTTTCAGAGCAAGAACTGCTGTCCGTGCTGCTCTCACCCACTAGTAAGAACCACGTTCAGCATTTTTAATATCCAGGCGACCGTAGTGAACAGCCTTGATTTCAGTGTGACCTTTGTTTTAGAAAAAAAGTATCACTTGTGTTCGTCTCATTGCCTATTTCTTTCAGTGACCTGTGCTATAATGTAGCAGTTTTTTCTATGTGTGGTCCTAGTTTCGCCGAGCTTTGTTACTGGCGGAAGTCACTTTCGTCCTTAAGTTTTCCTCATGTACGTATGAGAGAACTTAACAAACACTGAAAGCGTCTCTGTGAATCAATTTTCGTGGAAGCAAAATGCTAGGTGAAGAAATGAAAACAGTTTACCGGAAATAGGAACATTAGTGTTTGAATTCATATCGACAGATCTGTCATTAGAGACGGATAGAAACAGATGAGGCACTTTATTTAGTAGAGTAAAAGGAAATCTGGGAATGTAAAACAAAAAACCAAAAACGAGAAGAAAATAATGATATGTATTGCTTTTATTAAAATAATTTTTAGTTTTCAAAACAAATTGTCATATGTATGCAAATAAATAATTCTTTACTAATGGCCTTGTTTTGAGGCAGTGAATCATCATTTTTAACCCTCGAAATACCTAGAACGGAGGGTGTTTAGTTAGTTCACACTTTATGAAAATATTGTAATGAAGCACATTAATTTATATGTCAAAATTTTGGAAAAAAATTTATTGGTTTTAGTGATTTCTTCTCTTTCTTCCCACAGGTGTTTTAAATTTTTCACTTAAACTTAACCTAGAAATTTAAGCGTGTAGCAGTAGATGGGACTTTCCCCAGTGAATGTCACATTCAGCATTTTCCGGTTCAGAAGCTTATTTACACACTAGCATCTGTTTAAAAAAATATGTAGTTACAAAAATTTAACTGTAATTAACGAAATTAGAATTTACAAAAAAACTATGGAAGTCATAAAGTACTCTTTCCGTGGTAGTACACACTACTGAAATGGCGTTGACTGTGTTCAAAATTTGCTGAAATATATTTTCATATTTTGAACTGCAGGAATGTAGAAACCTAATTATTGGAAGTGGATCGAAAATACCGAAATGGGAGAAGTTTCAAATTGGAGAGGAATATGTAATTATGACACCAAAGACATTAAACGTGATTTGTGTAAGATACTAGACAGGCGAATGGATGGTACAGGATAATAAGAGTTAAGAAAAGAGCCAGACAACGACGTACTATGTGAGGGTAAATAAGAGTTGAGTATATTCACGAGCAACACCAATGCGTAAAGTTGAGGGTGGTATGCAGGGAGAAGTACAAGTAGATCTTCACGCAACAGTCAGTATCAAATGGATCATGACAGCTGTTATGTTGAAATGTCACTCACGCTGATGATGAATTTGTTAACGATGTGTTCAGAGGTTAATGTAGATAACTTATAATTAACACTGTTGGAATGGAAACTGCTTCATGGATAAACAACTTTTGCAAAACCTGCAAATTAGCTTAAAGAAGACTGCTTAGAAATGTAGTTTTGATTTCTCTACGACTGTCCTTAATGACGTAATCGTCGATTGGTTTGTTGTACTTAGAGATAATTATGTGAACACAAAGTAAGTAAATTTCCTGTATCGCGAGTGGCCTGTGGAGCGCTCCTATTAGCTGCGAGACAGAGTGTGGTTACGGATCCCGATCTGATCAGCTGCGGCGCCTCTGATTAACAGCCATTAGTCTGGCGTAGCCGCAGCCAGAGGGGTGGAGATGGCCGGGGTGTGGGCGGTAGTGGTGTCAGAACGGCTTCCGGCGACCCTGCGCTCTGTCTCCAACCGTTCAGAATTACGTTCCCGAGTCAGAGCGGAAACAAACAAACAACTAACGGAAGACATGAAACTACAGTGACAAGTTTTATAGCATTTAGGTCCCGTAAAGAGTAAACAAGTCCACATCACAACTACACTCGAAGTTCCATGTGTCACCGGAGGGACTTGCTAGTGGGAATAAAGGCTGGGTCAAAGCAAAATGAAAATTACGTAAGTTTCTCAACGTTGGTGATTAAGTGTTGCTGTTGTAACCTATACAAAGTTGCAACTTTAACATGTTGGAGACCACGCACTTACAAGGGAACCTCCCCATTGCACCCCCCCTCAGATTTAGTTATAAGTTGTCACAGTGGATACGACTTAAAAAACTGAACACAGATCAATCGAGAAAACAGGAGAAAGTGGTGTGGAGCTATGAAAAAATAAGCAAAATATACAAACTGAGTAATCCATGCGCAAGATAGGCAACATCAAGGACAGTGTCGGCTTAGGAGCTCCGTGGTCCCGTGGTTAACGTGAGCAGCTGCGGAGCAAGAGGTCCTTGGTTTAAATCTTGTCTCGAATGAGAAGTTAAATTTTTTTATTTTCAGACATTTATCATCTGTCCGTCCGTCCGTCCGATGTGAGGTAACTGCGTCGTAGTATGGAGACGCTACACCTAAACAAACATCGAAACACACGACGTCAGTCGACTACAGCGCACGCAAGAGAGAGTATTCCTGCTAACGAGGCTCCCTGACTGGCAGTTGACTGTTCGCTACTTTGGACGAGAGTGGAATAAATAAGTGAGATGTATTCCGTTTGTCAATTATCAAAGTTCAGGCACTCACACATAATGTACTTCCGCTCTCCAAAATTCCTGGACATGTTCACATTTGCTTGGACATATGCAGGATTTGGCGGTCTGCACACGGAAAAACTTGAAAATGTTAAAAATATATGTTTTGACAGAGCAGAGGTAAAACTGTGCGACTGTGAAATTGTTGCATTCATTTGTTGCAGTTTATGTGACAAACTTTTTGGGAGTTATTATCACATCCACATGAAAACCTAAATCGGGAAAGGTAGAAGTATCTTTTTTACCCATTCGCCAAGTGTACAAGTTAGGGGGGCGGACAAAATATTCCTGTCATGTGACGCACATGCCGTCACCAGTGTCGTATAGAATATATCAGACGTGTTTTCCTGAGGAGGAATCGGTTGACCTATGACCTTGCGATCAAATATTTTCGGTTCCCATTGGAGAGGCATGTCCTTTCGTCTACTAATCGCACAGTTTTGTGGTGCGGTTGCAGAACGCAGACGCTAAACTTATTACAGCGAACAGAGACGTCAATGAACGAGCGGCCGGGTCATAGCTTTGCGAAAATAAAGGAAGTAAAATTTTTCACTCGAGGGAAGGCTTGAAGCAAAGTTCTCTGGTTCTGCAGATGCTCGCGCTAACCACGGGACCACGGCGCTCCTGAGCTAACATTATCCTTGATGTTGC
Source organism: Schistocerca gregaria (assembly GCF_023897955.1). Taxonomy (NCBI): domain Eukaryota; kingdom Metazoa; phylum Arthropoda; class Insecta; order Orthoptera; family Acrididae; genus Schistocerca; species Schistocerca gregaria. Next base: position 168,389,904 of record NC_064925.1, on the reverse strand, counting down.
CTATCTTGGACATGGACTACTCAGTTTGTATATTTTGCTTATTTTTTTCATTGTTCCATACAACTTCTTTCTGTTTTCTCGATTGATCTGTGTCCAGTTTTTAAGGCCTATTCACTGTGCCAACTTATAGCTAAATCTGTTGGGGGGGGGGGGGGGGTGCGATGGGGATGTTACCTTGTTAGAAGAATATCGGACCTAGGAAACTGGCCTTTTTTACAGTTATTTAAAGCGTTACACGCGCATATCTATTTGATAGATCTTAAAGAACAATATAAACTAAAAACAAAGCTAGCTTTGGGATTTATTTTTCATATTTCCTCTTGTTCTGTGAAAGATTTCTGTGCACACGCATTGCAGAACTCTTACTGGACTCGGTAAGGTTGTCTGCCGCGAGTAATGAGTGTAGTGGGCAAGGGCGCTACGAATGTAGTTTGTGAACATTAAGTTGGGAATGTGGGTCTCAGGGGGAGCGAGCAAGGGATAAGTCCCTGCAGTCGCTCTTTGCTCTGTGCCCTCGATGGCTCAGATGGATAGAGCGTCTGCAACCTAAGCATGAGATCCCGGATTTGAGTACTGGTCAGGGCGCACATTTTCAACTGGCCCCGTTGGAGAATATGAACGCCTGTCGACAGCTCAGGGTCTTGTTCTAATTTTCATTTCATTCTAAGAGAGGTGCATAATCACTGATGTCAGAAAGAACGGATACAATCTTCTTATATCTTGTATTTCGGTCGCCTCACTCAGTCATCCACTTACGCATCTGGCAGCTTACTTGCAGAGTAGGCCCCACTAACGAACATGCGACACCTTTCTAATGTATCCGTAGGGAAAGGAGCAACTGTGCACTAAGGAAGAGCACCTTTTGCTCTTGGCGAGTGTTCAGCAGAGGCAATGGTATCGCCAGGAGTGCTCCAGGCAAGTGTAATAGGACCGCTACTATTTACTGTACGCAGAAATGATGCCGGAGAGACGGTGAACTGCAATCGGTGGTTGTTGGCTTACGATGCTGTGGTGTACGGGAAGGTGTCGTTGTTGAGTCACCATAGGAGAATAAAACCTTTGTATTTGGTGTGATGAATGGCACCCAGCCTTAAGTGTAGATAATGTAAGTTAAAGCCGTTGAGTAGGAAATAGAAACCCGTAACGTTGGAATATAGCATTACTAGTGTCCTGCTTGACACAGTCACGTCGTTTTCATTTCTGGGCGGAACGTTCCAAAGGAATATCCCACGGTACGAGGATGTGATGATTGTGGAAGGGAAGTAGAATTAGCGGCTTCGGTTTATTGGGAGAAATTGGGCAAAGTGTTGTTGGTCTGAAAAGGAGATCGTATACGTGATGATAGTGCGACCTATCCTTCAGAACTCCTCAAGTCTCTGCAAGCCCTACCAGGTATAATTAAAGGAAGACATCGAAGAAGTTCAGAGGCAGTTGTTACTTGAAGGTTCGAACAACACATAAGTGCTACTGAGTTTTTTCGGCAACTCCAATAGGAATTATAGGAATATTTCCGCATAACTGATTCGCTTCGAAGGGCTACGAATCCAGAACGTTTTGTACGGTTGCACGATATCGTCCGACCTCCGGAGGGAGTATAAAATTAGGGTACATAGACCACATGGACAGCGACTGCAGATAGGTGGCGCTAGTGGGAAAGTGAATCATCTGGGAAATGTGTCGAGATAATGTGTGCGTATGCAATAATCAATGTGCCCGGATGGCGCATTGGTGAACGCAAACGCCTAGTCAGCAAGAGATCAAGCGTTCAAGTCCCAATTGGGCATACGTTTTCACTCGTGTGGCAACTGTTATCATCAGTTCGTCCCCTTTCCTTTCCTGTCTCCCCTCCTCCTCCAGAGTACATCAAATGGGAATCCGTGGAAGAAATACAACTTTCTGTTCGAGGAACACTATTGGCAAAATTCAGGCAACCGCCTTTGAAGCTGACTGCAGAACGATTCTTCTGTTGCCAAAATGAAGAAGACATGAGAAATTTGGGACCATGCAGAGGCATGTAGACAGTCGTGTTCCGATCACTCTGTTCGTGAGTGGAACAGGAAATTACTAGTAGTTGTACAAGGTACTCTCCGGCAGTCACCGTACTCTGGCGTGCGGAGTATGTACACTTCCAGGAAGAAGTTAGTAGCCTCGAAAAGACGACGCCAATTTTGATCCGGTGATAGCGTATGCCACTTGAGGGATTATAGGTGTACGGATTTTGGTTTCATTGTCCTCCATCAACAGATAGCATAGTGGCATAGCTACCATGGCGCCATCTCGGTCTGCCCTTTAATAGGGAAAGCTCACAGTCAGAATAATCGTTGTGATGCAAAAAGCTGAAGCAAGCAGGCAACCATGCCACAGAGACTCGTACTTCCTAGGGCCAAGAAAGCGAGTTTGTTAGGTGTCTGAACATGGCCTTCCGAGTGGCGGAAAGGCACCTTCAACGAATTGCCACAACAAGTTGGAAGTGCTGTGTCAGCTGTGCTGTGGTGCTGGTGAATATTCTCAAGCCTGTAGACGAGGTTCTGGTCGTCCACGTATCACAGACGGCCGCCAGGATTGTCGTATTGTAACGGTAGCACTGGCGCATCGTACAGCTAACACAGGTAATTGGACATGTGAACCAGGAAATGTAAATAAGTCCGTGGTTATAAGATGTGGGGCTACGGATACATACATCTGTAGGTCGTGTTCCACTCACCCCTCAACATGGCTCGACTGGTGCCGTGGTCTTCAACGATGAAAATAGGTTCTGCTTGCATTAAAATGTCGGTCGTTTGCGCGGAAGACGTATACCTAGTTAGCGTTGTCTCGTGGAGTGCATACGACCGAAACATACTGGCCCAACCACAAGCATTATGGACCGGGGTGCGATATGCAAAAACTGTTGTTTACTTGTGGTGTTTCTGGAGGGAACGGTAACCAGCGATCGATGCTTGTAGAATGTTGTTAAACCAGTCGTTCTGCGTTCTTGAAACAGGAAAGGGTTGCATTGTTCCAAAAGGATAATGTTCGCCCACTCACCGCTCTTGAAAATGAATATGTTCCGCAAGACATACGCCCTAACTTCTCTGGCCACAACGATCTACGGACTTCTCTCCACGCCCTCCGCGCTTCAGTCTGAAACCACGTGACCGCTATGGTCACAGGTTCGAATCCTACCTCGGGCATGGATGTGTGTCTGGTCCTTTGGTTAGTTAGGCTTAAGTAGTTCTAAGTTCTAGGGGACCGATGACTTCAGATGTTAAGTCCCATAGTGCTCAGAGCCATTTGAAAGATTTGAGCTTCTCTCCAAGCGAGTACGTGATTCAACCACTCCGACAGAACAGCTTGAACAGTTGGACCAGGAGTGGCGTAACGAATCCCAGGAGAGTATTCCACATCCGCACGATCGACTGGATGCCAGAGTCAGCACTTGCATTGGCATCCATGGATGCTAGACTACGTGTTTCAGCATGGTTTGACGCATGGCACATTAGAACAGCTCGTGCTGTTCACCTATAGATGTAATTATTTCATGTACTCCGTGGATACTGTTGCAACACAAAATTTTGATTGAACTGGAAACCTCTAGAAGATTGTAATAATTTTGTGTCCGGCACTGTTATATGTAGATGTAGGTGGCAGAACCCGTTCAGCCATAAGACTTTTAATCATAAACAGTTTTGAATGCAAAAGCGTTTATTTCGTCTTGAACATATTTGACTATTGCATCGTTGTTCCTCAGAGTCAAGGTTTTGTACTGATAATTTGTACTAAAAATTCGATAGGAATTCTACGATCGTTTCAGTCTCAGTGTAGCTTATAATAATTTCTCGCTGATTGTTGGGTAGAACGACTGTACTACACTACTAGATATTAAAATTGCTACACCAAGAAGAAATGCAGATGATGAACGGGTATTAATTGGACAAATATATTATACTAGAACTGACATGTGATTATATTTTCACGCAATTTGGGTGCATAGGTCCTGAGAAATCGGTACCCAGAACAACCACATCTGGCTGTAATAACGGCCTTGATACGCCTGGGCATTGAGTCAAACAGAGCTTGGATGGCGCGTAAAGGTACAGCTGATCATGCAGCTGTAACACGATAGCACAGTTCATCAAGAGTAGTGGCTGGCGTATTGTGACGAGCCAGATGCTCGGCCATCATTGACCTGCCGTTTCCAATTGGTGAGAGATTTGGAGAATGAGCAGTATAACATTTTCTGTGTCCAGAAAGGCCCGTACAGGACCTACAACAAGCGGTCGTGCAATATTCTGTTGAAATGTAGGGTTTCACAGGTTTAGAATGAAGGTTAGAGCCATGGGTCGCAACACATCTCAAAAGTAACGTCCACTGTTAAAAGTGCCAAAGACCATCACGATGCTGTAAACAGCATCCGAAAAAATTACGTTTTGCAATTCGTGCACCCAGGTTTGTCGTCGAGCACACCATCGCAGGCCCTCCTGTCCGTGATGCAGCGTCAAGGGTAACCGCAGCCCCTGTCTCCGAGCTGATAGTCCATGCTACTGCAAACGTCATCGAACTGTTCGTGCAGATGGTTGTCTTCTTGCACGTCCCCATCTGTTGACTAGGGGATCGAGGCGTGGCTGCACGATCTGTTACAGCCATGCAGATAAGATGCCTGTCATCTCGACTGCTAGTGTTGCGAGATCGTCGGGATCCAGCACGGCGTTCCGTATTACCCTCCTGAACCCACCGCATCCATATTCTCCTAACAGTCATTGGATCTCGACCAACGCGAGCAGCAATGCCGTGATACGTTAAATCGCAGTCGCGATACGCTAGTCCGACCTTATTCAAAGTCGGGAACGTGATGGCACGAATGTCTCCTCCTTACACGAGGCATCACAACAACGTTTCACCAGGCAACGCCGGTCAACTGCTGCTTTTGTATGAAAAATTGGTTGGATACTTTCCTCATGTCGACACTTAGTAAGTGTCACCACCAGCGTCAACCTTGTATGAATGCTCTGAAAAGCCAGTCATTTGCATATCACAGCATCTTCATCCTGTCGGTTGAATTTCACGTCTGAAGCACGTTATGTTCGTGGTGTATCAATTTTAATGGCCAGTAGTGTAATTCAGTAACGAATCGTCAACTGAGATAGCCAATAACGTCGTATTTGAAACGAAGACCAGTCCACACAGAGCGATTTCACTCGCGTATTTGTCCAATTGCAAGATGCTGCCTATCGCAGCATTCTCTTCGCTAGAACTGCTGCGAACAGTGGCGGTACGCGAGGGAAGTTTGGAGGTGGAGGGTGGCAGGCCTGGTGATTTACCGCTGCGATAGCCTTGTGCGCTGGCTCTCACATCAGAAATGCAGATAGGGCTCCAAACGCGGACGTTCTCTGCGGCCAGATGACGCAGCGTCTTGATTGCTGTGGGGTCCGCGATCAGCCTCAGACACAACAAGGGGTCAGGCGTAATTACAGGGCCCTCAAGTGTACGCTGCATCTCGTTTGCAAAGGGAGCTACGCCTACAAGGCTGTATTATTTACATAAGGTGTGTAAGATGGCTATTTTTGATGATGGTCTTGAATGTGTTAATATTTGTAAAGGAAAATGATGTATCTGAAAAACTGTTGTCAGGGAAGCAGTTCTTAGTATCTGTGTCTGCGATAGGAGCACTGTGGAGCCGTAGAATTTTTGAAAACCAGTAGTGGATAGCCGAGGTGTGTAGTGGGCGGATGTTTTCTTTGAATGTACGGTGTAATGCATGGATACATTTTGTGAACCAAGTGAGTTGTAGATTTATTACGCAGAGGAATGATGACTCAGAACAATGGTTGCATGGGATACGAACATGAAAAGGGATATGAAATGAAGAACAAGGTAAAAAGTTTATTAAAATTTTTGTAGACTTGTATTGCTGATAGCCGGCGGTGGTGACCGAGCAGTTCTAGGCGCTTCAGTTCGGAACCGCGCGACTGCTACGGTCTCAGGTTTTAATCGTGCTTCTGGCTTGGATGTGTGTAATGTCCTTAGGTTAGTTAGGTTTAAGTTGTTCTAATTTCTAAGGGACGGATTACCTCAGATGTCCCATAGTGCTCAGAGCCATTTGAACCATTTTTTGTATTGCTGATACATTTCACTATCGCCACAGTCGATTTTTTGTTAATTATTTCATTGATTGAGATTCTGAGTACATTTACTGTGCCATGAAATCTATTAGATTAAATGAATTTCCATATTAAATTTTTTGTCCTTCTTAACTTCCTTCCCGACTTAAATTCAAGGTAGACTCGTGTGCTTCTCTGGCATTCTGTGTCAGTATTATGAATGCAATTCCTGGGCTAACTGTAGTTAATTTTTAGCAGTAGATTTTTAGCTGTTGGAGAGGCGTGCTGTGTTGCTGTTTCTGCCAGTACATCATTTTGCAGCTAAGATTCATAATACGTGATTGTTTCGTTTGCTCTGCGCGATGTAGCTCCTATCACTTTTTTTATAATCAGGCCCACATGTTACTTTAGAAATTTCCGTGTGTTTCAGGTTACATTATTATATAAGTGACATTACAGTTTTTTTTATACAGACACTTTTTTTCCAACAGTTCACGCTGACTAAGTTTAGTGAGCGCGATATTTGTTTATTTCTCTGCTTGTGAATGAGATCGGTTTTCACACATACAGGTTTTTTTTTTATTTTCATGTAAATGACGTGGCTTTGAGCTCAGTAGCACATTTAGGTGGTCAATTCACATTCCCAGGTATGTATTTACGTTAACACACACACATGTGGAGGCTATTAACTTACAGGGGCGATCAGAAAGTTCCCGTTTGAGGAATTTGCTGCATCGTATACGCAACGCAGAACGGTTCCGATACGAGTATGTAAACACTGACATGTAGGCTAGCGATACAATGTGGCCTTTGAACAGATAAGTTTTGATCTCCACTCGTAGAAAGATTAAAACACAGACCACTCCATTCTATTTCAGTTTAGGCATCTTTTTTAGGCATAAAAAGTCTGCAGCACATCTGGTGAGTCTTTTGCCATTTTCGTGTGTGTTGAGCCGTGCTCTGTATAATAACTTTTCGTTATGTTGCGTCCCCACTGCCGTGTGCCCGTTTTGTAATGGCTGTGTCGTGGGCTTTAGTACAGCTAGACACTCGATGACTTCTTTTTAAGTTGTAGCAAGCTGTGTAAGTAAGAATAGGTCTTCTTAATAATATTACAGCTGCAACGAAAAAACAAACCTTGTTTTGCATTTACTGAAAATTATTAAGAGCAGTTACTTTAGGAACCAACTACAAGTAAGAAAGGCTATGACATGATACCTGACCCCTTAGCAGCAAATAGTCATGCACAAGTAGAGAGCAATATGACGAATATGGGGATTAGCGACCACACGGTCGTTGTAGCGAGACCAAATACCTTAACAACTCGTTTGTTTGTGTGGACATCTTCCGCAGAACGCATATAAATACTTGTTTTGCAAATCAGACTGCCTTTTCCTGCTGCTTAACATCCAAATACACCAAAAATATGAGCTAAATATATCTGTTTAAAAAGTAGGTAATAACGTGACGGCTTCTTAAGAGACAGTCTCCTCTCCTTCCGGACAATGAAATTGTAGAGGAAATATGAGTTAAACTCAAAGAAATATTACCCACGGCATTTTGAGAGGTTCCTAACACATAAATTAATAAATGACGGCAGTGATCTGCCATGGTGTACGAAGCCAGTCAGATCACTGTAGCCGTTGGAACGATAAACGCACACCAAATTTAAAACAAGACACAATGTCCTAGATTTGTGATGCTTTATAGAATCTCAAAGTGTGGAGTGGGCTTCAACGCGATATGCTTTCAACAGTTTACACAACGAAACGAGGTCTCGAACCTGGCACATATTCCAAAGAGGTTTTGATGACATGTAAACCATATCAGTGGCAAAACAAACTGACGACATTCATTGCATGATAGCAATGTTAATGTTACCGTTGACAGTGCCAGCCACTGAACATAGTTTCTGAAGCGCTTCCACCGAAAAAGACGAATTAAATATTACAGAAGTAGAATCAAGAACAGCAACAAAAATAAAATTCTTAGAAGCCTATATCCTCACTGTAACAAAGCAACATAAGTCACTTCGTAAAGGCGTCTTGTTGTCCAGATTGCATTCCATTGTATTCTAATTATGTTACTTCCAAAGTTTACTGAATAACTGAAACCATAATTCTATATTTAACAATCACCAAATACCACTTGGTCGACGAATCATCCGTACATAAAGACTGCAGTAATTTGCTGCATTGCAGGCCAATATTGCTTACGTCATGTTACAGTAGTATTTTGGAACATATATTTCAACATTATGAATTACCTCGAAGGAAACGATCTACTGACGCATAGCACGGATTACGTAAACGTCATTGTAACTGAGGCACAAATAGCTCTTTATGCTCACGAATAACTGATTGCTATCGACAAGGGATCACAAACTTTGCGGATGTGGGCCTATCAAGATTTGCAGAACGCTTCGTACATCGTTCCTACAAGCTCCTTAAAATCAAACTGTGTTCCTATGGATTACCGTCTTATTTATGCGACTAGTTACGTGATATCCTGAAGGAAAGTCATCATGTAAAACAGAAGTGATACCTGGCGTTCATCAAGGGATTGCTGTAGGAAACAATCCGAGCAGACCTCTTAAATTGATTTCAGATTCCACTGTCATTTAGCATCTAATAAAGTCATCAGAAGCTCAAAACCAATTACAAATTGATTTAGACAAGATATCTGTATGGTATTAGATTAGGAAATGAGACACTTAAGGTAGTAAAGGAGTTTTGCTTTTGGGGAGCAAAATAACTGATGATGGTCGAAGTAGAGAGGATATAAAATGTGGGCTGGCAATGGCAAGGAAGGCGTTTCTGAACAAGAGAAATTTGTTAACATCGAGTATAGATTAAGGTGTCAGGAGGTCTATTCTGAAGGTATTCGTATGGAGTGTAGCCATGTATTAACGTGAAACGTGGACAATAGTAGTTTACACAAAAATAGAACACAACCTTTCGAAACGTGGTGCTACAGAAGGATCCTGAAGATTAGATGGGTAGATCACATAGCTAATGAGGAGGTATTGAATAGAATTGTCGAGAATAGAAATTTGTGTCACAACGTGACTAGATGAAGGGATCCATTAGTAGGACATATTCTGAGGCATAAAGGGATCATCAATTTAGTATTGGAGGGCAGCGCGGAAGGTAAAAATCGTAGAGGGAGACCAGAGATGAATAGACTAAACAGATTCAGAAGGATGTAGGTTGCAGTAGGTACTGGGACATGAAGAAGCTTGCACAGGATAGAGTAGCATGGAGAGCTGCATAAAACAAGTCTCTGGACTGAAGACCACAACAACAACATCTGTATGGTGCGGAAACTGGCGTCCGACCCTAAATGATTTAAAGTGTGAGGGCATTTATATCGCTAATATAAGAATTCCCTTAAATTTCGGTTGCACAATTAAAATACAAATAGAAAGGCTATCCTTTCAGTTAGATACCTAGGGATTACGATTACTAACAACATAAAATGGAATGATTTCACTGAAAATATTGTGGGGAAAGCGAGTTAAGGAATGCGTTTTATTGGCGGAAGACTTAGAAGATGCTACGATCGACTAAGAGGACGGCCTACACTACGCTTGTCCGTCGTGATACGGAATATTCCTGCACGGTATAGGATACTTACCAGATAGAATGGACGGTCTACAACGAAAAAGATCAAAGAAGGGCTATTACCGCGGAAAAGGGGAGAAAGTGTCACGGATATAATACGGGAGTTGGGGTGGCAATCATTAAAACAAAGGTGTCTCCCGCTACGGCGAAATCTTTTCTCGAAATTTAATTCAGATAATTTCCCTACGATTGCAAAACTATTTTGCTGACGTCCACGTACACAGTGAGAAGTGATCATCATAATGAAAGAGAGAAATCAGAGCCCATGTTTGTTTTTTCCAAGCGCTTTCGGGAAGAGAAACTGTAGAAAAAGAGTCTGACGGAATTTCGATAATTGTGGACTAGTCATGAAGGTGTAGACGTAGATATTCATTGTGGCAACTATATGCCTGTTACTGTAATTACCCGGTCAGCCAAAACGTTATGAAACAATTTGCTCATTAGAGTTGATGATATTTTGTGATTATTTTAATGAGACTACATTGTTCAGGAAATTTCCTAACATTTGGGATGAAATTTTCGCTCTTACAACAAGATTAATATTGTTGTTGTTGTTGTGGTCTTCAGTCCTGAGACTGGTTTGATGCAGCTCTCCATGCTACTCTATCCTGTGCAAGCTTCTTCATCTCCCAGTACCTACTGCAACCTACATCCTTCTGAATCTGCTTAGTGTATTCATCTCTCGGTCTCCCTCTACGATTTTTACCCTCCACACTGCCCTCCAATGCTAAATTTGTGATCCCTTGATGCCTCAAAACATGTCCTACCAACCGATCCCTTCTTCTAGTCAAGTTGTGCCATAAACTTCTCTTCTCCCCAATCCTATTCAATACCTCCTCATTAGTTACGTGATCTATCCACCTTATCTTCAGTATTCTTCTGTAGCACCACATTTCGAAAGCTTCTATTCTCTTCTTGTCCAAACTAGTTATCGTCCATGTTTCACTTCCATACATGGCTACACTCCAAACAAATATTTTCAGAAATGACTTCCTGACACTTAAATCTATATTCGATGTTAACAAATTTCTCTTCTTCAGAAACGCTTTCCTTGCCATTGCCAGTCTACATTTTATATCCTCTCTACTTCGACCATCATCAGTTATTTTACTTCCTAAATAGCAAAACTCCTTTACTACTTTAAGTGTCTCATTTCCTAATCTAATTCCCTCAGCATCACCCGATTTAATTCGACTACATTCCATTATCCTCGTTTTGCTTTTGTTGATGTTCATCTTATATCCTCCTTTCAAGACACTGTCCATTCCGTTCAACTGCTCTTCCAAGTCCTTTGCCGTCTCTGACAGAATTACAATGTCATCGGCGAACCTCAAAGTTTTTACTTCGTCTCCATGAATTTTAATACCTACTCCAAATTTTTCTTTTGTTTCCTTTACTGCTTGCTCAATATACAGATTGAATAACATCGGGGAGAGGCTACAACCCTGTCTCACTCCTTTCCCAACCACTGCTTCCCTTTCATGCCCCTCGACTCTTATGACTGCCATCTGGTTTCTGTACAAATTGTAAATAGCCTTTCGCTCCCTGTATTTTACCCCTGCCACCTTTAGAATTTGAAAAAGAGTATTCCAGTCAACATTGTCAAAAGCTTTCTCTAAGTCTACAAATGCTAGAAACGTAGGTTTGCCTTTTCTTAATCTTTCTTCTAAGATAAGTCGTAAGGTCAGTATTGCCTCACGTGTTCCAACATTTCGACGGAATCCAAACTGATCCTCCCCGAGGTCCGCATCTATCAGTTTTTCCATTCGTCTGTAAAGAATTCGCGTTAGTATTTTGCAGCTGTGACTTATTAAACTGATAGTTCGGTAATTTTCACATCTGTCAGCACCTGCTTTCTTTGGGATTGGAATTATTATATTCTTCTTGAAGTCTGAGGGTATTTGGCCTGTCTCATACATCTTGCTCACCAGCTGGTAGAGTTTTGTCATGACTGGCTCTCCCAAGGCCGTCAGTAGTTCTAATGGAATGTTGTCTACTCCGGGGGCCTTGTTCCGACTCAGGTCTTTCAGTGCTCTGTCAAACTCTTCACGCAATATCGTATCACCCATTTCGTCTTCATCTACATCCTCTTCCATTTCCATAATATTGTCCTCAAGTACATCACCCTTGTATAAACCTTCTATATACTCCTTCCACCTTTCTGCCTTCCCTTCTTTGCTTAGAACTGGGTTGCCATCTGAGCTCTTGATATTCATACACGTGGTTCTCTTCTCTCCAAAGGTCTCTCTAATTTTCCTGTAGGCAGTATCTATCTTACCCCTAGTGAGATAAGCCTCTACATCCTTACATTTATCCTCTAGCCATCCCTGTTTAGCCATTTTGCACTTCCTCTCGATCTCATTTTTGAGACGTTTGTATTCCTTTTTGCCTGCTTCATTTACTGCATTTTTATATTTTCTCCTTTCATCAATCAATTAAATTCAATATTAATTCAATATTAATATCAATATTAATATTACGTATCCTATTTGAAACACCATAAACTGTTATGAGGATGTCTCTCTACTACGAGTCTCACTACAGGTAATCTAGTCGACTGCAATTTTAAAATTGCATTCCTGATGACAGCAACCTCCTGAAATCTAGGTTATATCCATGAAATTTATCACTATAGTTTGGATATCAGGAGGTTACTGTAATGAGTGAATGCTGCTGCGGTGTTCGTATGTACCAGATGACGGTCAGCACAGATTGAAATTAGTCCTTAAAATAAAGAGATATCTATGGAATTAAGTTGACATTTTTCCATTCAGGCAGTAATGAATAAGACTGCTTCTTAACTACACAACTTGTTTCCGACATGGAAGCTGTTTCGCAGTCTACACCAACACGGAAACTACTCCACGACATTACTATCAGGTAACGGATACGTAACTGTAAGAATCATACGTAACGAGCCACAGTTGCCCACAGTAAGGTGTCATGCCAATGAAAGTCCAGGACATCCGTAAGAACACTCGTAAACGATACCTTAAGCTGAAACGTGCTGTGGAACTAAGAAGAGGTCTTCTTGTATAACACAGCCTAAATAGAAACAGGTTGCCTTCATTTAAAAGAATTATGGTTGTTAATGCTACTATGAAAAAGAAGAGATACGTAAATAATTAATTAGGGTAACATTCATAAGATTTCAGAAAATAAACTTACGCTGTTTCATGCGTTAGGGTCACCTAACTACTGCAGAGCAACAGGAGGTACACATGGAAATACTTGCATCTCTACGAATGTAATTTATTGGAGGAGTAGATATAAGTGTAACAGGAATGTTGTGACGTTTTCTGGGATACACCAGTGACCTGATATTTTAAAATGTTTAAAATGTAATGAAATTCATAATACGTAGTGGTTAAACTGAATAGGGCTGTTGAAACAATATTGTTTTCTCGCTCCCATGCGAGATAAGTTTCCATTTAATTGAGAAATGTCCCTTGGCATAATTCAAAAGCCTGATAATTAAAATGAAGGTCAGCTTTGGTTTTAATATTGATGGTTTATTGATAGCAAAATGGATTTTCAATCACATAGCGATCATCTACAGTGCTGTGGTGCACAAATTAAACTCACAGACACTGGTATCAATCATATGTAACCGAAACTGATAAACGATCAAATTAACAATAATTATTGTGATCGAAAAATGCTGGCAGATGAAAACTATGTGCCGGACCGAGACTCGAAGTCGGGAACTTTGTCTTTCGCGGGCAAGTGCTCTACCAACTGAGCAACCGGTGCACGAATCACGCCCCGTCCTCACAGCTTTAATTCCGCCAGTACCTCGTCTCCTACCTTCCAAACTTCACAGACGCTCTCCTGCTAAACTTGCAGAACTAGCACTACTGGAAGAAAGGATATAGCGGAGACATGGCTTACCCACAGCCTGGCGGATGTTTCTAGAATGAAATTTTCACTCTACAGCGGAGTGTGCGCTGATATGAAAGTTCCTGGCAGACGACAATTCTGTGCCGGACCGAGACTCGAACTCGGGACCATTGCCATTCGCGGGCAAAGTGCTCTACCAACTGAGAAACCGGTGCACGAATCACGCCCCGTCCTCACAGCACATCCCCTAGGCTGTGGCTAAGCCATGTCTCCGCTACATCCTTTGTCCCAGGTGTGCGAGTTCTGTAAGTTTATCAGGAGAGCTTCTGTGAAGTATGGAAGATAGGAGACGAGGTACTGGCGGAATTAAGGCTTTGAGGACCGGGCGTGAGTCGTGCATGGGTAGCTCAGTTGGATGAGCACTTGCCCGCGAAAGGCAAAGGTCCCGATTTCGAGTCTCCGTCCGTCACACAGTTTTAATCTACCAGGAAGTTTCATATCATCGCACACTCCGCTGTAGAGTGAAAATTTCATTCTAATTACTGTGATCGTTTCTCAGTTCTGGTTACTGATATGTTGATACCATTGCCTTTGAGCTTAATTTGTACACGACAGCACTGAAGATGATCACTATGTGATTGGAAATAGATTTTTCTATCAATAAACCATCAATATTACGGCCAAAGCTGATCTTCATTTTAATTTAACATAAATGGTCGTTGTGCACATAGCTCTTCACCGAGTCGCCGATCAGCCGGATAATTGTTTCACACAGCACTGTGTCTTGTACTGTATTGTGAATGTTCCTAGTGAATTACAGTTTTATCGGTTCTGCTCTCTAAATCGAACTCTGGCCTTTCGCTGCCATATGCGGAAAGCATGATCTATGTAACACAAGGGAGTCCATTTGTAGTTTATGTGGTACAGAACGTATCAACGTGCCTCAATTACAACTTTCTCTCACAGTTATTAGAAAACTTTTTCGATACAAATGCGCTTGTTGAACATGTATTGATTGAACCAACATCTCTCTTTCTCTCATTCTCTCTCTCATTTACCTAATAGTTTATTAGATTCCAAGTGTCCGTCACACCATAAACTTAAATCACGTCAATTTATCCCGTACTACACTAGATCCTGCAGACACTCTTGTGCCTTCGATCTTCGCCAGCTTTGTCTCTTCCAGTGAATCGAGAGTCCATAAGATGTGTCCAAAATAGGTCAATTTTTGTTTCAATATGAGATTTTCCAAGCAGCAGTCTCGTTTTAATTGCTTTAACAGTGACTTATTGGTTTTGTTTTGTCTGTGAAACACTGAGGACCTTCCTCCAAGACCACAATTCAGAGGAGTCTATTCCCCTCCGTTTGGTCTTTCTTTTGGTCCAGTTCTCACATATGTGCGTCACTACTGGAAAGATCATGGCCCTCACTATACGGATGTTACTTTAGTGACAATCTGCCTCTACTCTTTACAATATTGTCTCGTACCTGCATTGGGTTTCTGTACAAATTGTAAGTACATTTTCGTTCCTGTATTTAACCCCTGGTAACTTCAGAATTTCAAAGAGAGTTTTCCTGGCCACATTGTCAAAAGATTTACTAAGTCTGCAAATGCTATGAACGTAGTTTTCCCTTTCCTTAACCATCCTCCAAAAGTAGTCGTAGTGGCAGCATCACTTTACGTTTTCCTACATTTCTACAGAATCCATCCCCGGTCTTCCCTGAGGTTGGCTTCTATAATTTCTTCCATTCTTCCATAAGGAGTTTGTGTTAGTATATTGCGACCATGACTTAATAAACTGACAGTTCAATAATTTTTATACCTGTCAACACCTCATTCTTTTAGACATGCTATTATTATATTCTTCTTCAAATCCAGTGGTATTTCGCTTATGTCATATATCATTCACACTACATGGAATAATTCTGTCATGGTTGGCACTACCAAGGCTATGAGTAATTCTGACGGGATGTGGTCTGTTCCCGTGGTATGGTTTAGACTTAGGTCTTTCAGTGCTGTGGCAAATTGTTCTCTTAGTGTCATGACTCCCATCTCATCCGCACCTACGTCCTGTTTCCTTTCAATAATATTTTATTTATCTCTCTTGTATAGACCCTGTACATACTCCTTCCATCTTCGTGTTTTCAGTTCTTTGCTTAGGACTGTTTCCCAATCTGACTACTTTAAACTCACAAATTACTTAAATAAGCGCTGTTAAGAATTTCTAGTAGGCTTGATCATTTTACCTATTTGATCGTCTGTTGTCTTCACTGTTTCGTCTCTTTACATAGCCGAATCCTTTGGTGTAAAGGATTTACAAGCATGTAAAAGTAAAAGAATTAAAAAAAAAATATTGCCCCTGGCAAGCAACGAAAGGCCAAATTGGTACTGGCGCAGTGAACGCTACGAGGAGTCGTATGTTCGGCGAAGGCAAGCAGCTAATGTGAGAGAGCGCCGTACTCCTTGACGCAAATATTGGAATACATATCGTAGCGGCCATGCTTCGTGTACGCTACGCGAAACGCGCACGCTGCACGCTGTTGACGTATCGGTCGGAAGCTCCGCTAGGCTGCGTTTGTAAGTTTGAAAGTACAGTAAATAAGGACAAAGTGAAACATATAGTGACAGTTAACGTCAATACAAATATAAAAAGCTTTGAAATATGTTACAGAATAAAAAGAGACGAAAAGGAGAATAAAAAAGAAATAACATATGAAACACATGGCACCACCCGTTGGCGTCAAAACTAAAGACCATAAGTCGGTAAGATATACTCATACACTAACGGTCCCTTACGAAACAGACATAAAATATATGAAAATTATCCATAATACAAATATGAAATAAAGGACGTAGGTAAAAGAAATGCATAAATAAATAAAATATATAAATAAAGTAACGACGGTGCTCAGATATTTTCATCGTTGAATCATAAGACATGTCGTTCTTGGTAAACAGTTGGTCACTAAGATTTACACCTTAAGGTACATGAGAGTGTTCCACGATCTCTGATTCCTCCAGCAAAGGTAATGTTCTGCTGTTGTGTGCGCCACACAACATTTGGAGCGATTCTAGTGTAGGCTCAGAGTGTTTGATGAAGCAAGCTAGGACAACTTTAATTCCCCTCTTGTTTTGTTATCTGCTTCCTTAAATTCGTTTTGTTACTTTTAACTAATTATCATGAACATACGTGAATATAATCGGCATTTCCATAAAAGAGAAAGATTGCCCCTCAGTTTTAAACTAAATAACATCAGATCTAATTTTTTGCTTAGTTTTATGTATGTAATTGATTTTCTAATTTTCTTTGACTATTCCTAGTTAGTATGTTTCTTTATAGGGAGATATCAGTAATTATTTTGTAACTTAAATTCTATTGTAAGCATATAATCAAACATAATAATTGTAAGCATTTGGAAGACGAAATGCTAGTAATCTTAAAGTATGTATTTGGCTCCCTTTAGAAGCATGTTAACAAAACTGGCCTATAATTAATTCCAATGTAATAGGCAGTTTTGTCAAAAGTATTGTTTGCGTAACTACATATGTTAATTTCACGGTTTAAACAAATAATTCTGCTTAACCCTTGTAGTGGAAATGAAATGGGAATTAATGTTTCGCGTCATCGGCCGGAGGCCCCTTGCGGGGCAGGTCCGGCCGCCTTGGTGAAGGTCTTATTACATTCGACGCCACACTGGGCAACCTAGGCGCCGGATGGGGATGAAATCATGATGAAGACAGGACCCAGTCCCTGAGCGGAGAAAGTCTCCGACGCAGCCGGGAATCGAACCCGGCCCCGTAGGACGGCAATCCGTCCCGCTGGCCACTCAGCTGACGGGGTGGACACACTTGTGGTAGCAGAAACCGTTAATTGCAATTTCTTTAAATTTATCTTCAAAAAATGTGTAGTTTCAGTACCGATTATGGTAATGGTATATTAGGGGCCGAATTTTGGTCATGAGACACTCAGTTCACAGCCGATATTCAGAAGAATAAACTGTGCTGGTTTGAACAACAACAATGCTTCAGCTTAACTGTGGAATAGGTCTTAAACAATTAGGCCGTGTGTAAAAACCAATGACACTGACTGGTCCATACGTACCTGATTATTCTTCAAGAACTGTGGACTTTGTGATTATGTTTTTACTGTTCATACATTTTCAACAGTAAATTATTGTAGCAGTATGTTGAGTTTCACCAGCAAACTATTAATGAGGCTTATAGCAAGTTAAACAATAGTGCACTGGCCATATAACTGAGTATTATTAGGGGGATGTGAACAGTGAAATTTAAATACTATCAATCACAAATGTGCACCTGTCGGCTACATAATATGCAGCAGTCAGTTTCGGAATCCACAACACATTTTCTCAGCCAGTGTAGCAACGCAGTACGTCGACACGGTGGACAACAAACATGAAAAGAAGAAAAAAAAGCAGGTGGGACCGCTAGCTTTTAAGTGCCCAGAGGACAGGAATTATTTATAATTACACTACTTTAGTGAGCATATGCTCCTGAAATCACTTTCTGAACTTATCGGCCATAAAAGTAGACAGCCCAATTTACGATACAGAACACCGAGCACATGTTCCGATGTTTATAAATTAACATTGCACCAGTTGCCGTAGCAGTTGCCTTCTGGTAATGAACATGGTCAGTTGTAATCGGCTCAGTATAATTATGTTTATTTTTGTAATTAATACTTCACATTAGATCCGGAGTTTTGTACTGACCATCTTGGTAGAGGGAACTGTACGTGCAGTTTGAAGTGATATGTAACACTGATGCATAATATGTTGTAAAAATTCAAAAGCATAAGACGCGATGATGACAGAACAGCTCTGTCGAAGCCAGTCATCCAATAAAATGCCTTCCTACGGATTTGGCTTGTGAAGTTTTCTTCAGTTGCCACACATTGCAGATCGCCTCCAACTGATAATTTCAGGAGTATAGCAATGAATCTCCATGCAAAAGTACATCATTGCACGTAATAAACATCGAGATGCCTGAAAAAATAGCTTTGCAAACTTTAAACCTAATTTCAAGTTTTTCTGAACATTATCTCGTTTTTGTGCTTAACGCCAGATACTTTACCTGTTAAATTATTTGTTATATAATGAAACATCTAAATCTGTTTCATGTGTCGCAGTACCACTCTTTAAAGGAGAGCGGTTTACCAGTAACGTACTATTATCCACTGAGCATCCCTAGTTGTATTATCAAGGCACTAGTTTTATTATGCAAATTACAAGTAACGATGTGCTTGCAGAGTTTGGAAGTGATAATAGTTAATTTTTTAACTGGATATCTCGTTGTTTCACTCTTCTCCTTTAAACAAAAGCAATCATACCCTGCTGAAAGAGTAGGGCCACATATGAACTGATTTTTAAAGCCGCTGCAAGGACAAATGAAACTACACAGCTACACGTAGAACATGAACAATGCAGTTCTGTGCTTTGAAAAAGGAAAAAAGATATAATTTGGAAGGTGAGAAAGTAGCAGACTTTCACTAACAGCTGGAATTAGATTCCAGAAGATGTGGACATATATAATAACGCCCTCCACGTTGCTGAACCACTAATTAAAATCGCTTAATGTCCACACAAGTAGCCGTCATGTAAGCGTGCCAAGAAGGAGCTTTGTTTATTTGACGAATGTTGACAGCAATGTCGTGACATTAAATTAGCGAGCATTCCTTTACAGTAAGCAATTATGTAGTGGGTGGATTTCACGTTTGAGAGAGGGCGCGCATGTGTTTGTGTGTTTGTGTGTGCGTGTGTGTGTGTGTGTGTGTGTGTGTTTGTGTGTGCATATGTGTGTGTGTGTGTGTGTGTGTGTGTGTTTGTGTCTGCGCGCTGCTGAGTGAGTGAGGTTGGAGTTAGAATTGCGTTTCAGACATCCAATTTTGCAACGTTTCTGGTTGTATGTGATCTATAATTTCTGCTGCACATCGAGTTTACACCGCCCATAGAGGTACTGACCACTGATCTCAACGTATTAGTTGTGCGGGTTATTAAATGTTAATATTACCGCCACCATATAGTCATTTATCAAACAGGGATCGCAATTCCAAACTAACAAGTAAACTTCGATGCTCTATGCGATCCACTGTCCTATTATTGTCACCATAAAATAACGTTATTAACAGTATGTAACATTTATTCGCGCTTAACATTTTCTGTAGTTGGCCGTGAAATACATTCGGGACGAAAGATCTGTGTAAATGAAGGTAGGTTTCATTGGAACATAAGGTCGGTTTAGATAATCAATCAAGGAACATTCACGAGGCCGTGCTGCAAAACATTTTTCTCTCTGACGATTCGTTTAGTAAAAGAAATGTTTTCACCATTCTACACTTCGTTCTTCATGTTTACACGTTTGCACTTCCTGTGTCGCAACAGGCCTCCGACTTGAAGCTTGGAGCATGGTGGTGTGTAATGTAACTACGTCGATACTTGAGAAACGATGTGCTGTAGTAGAGTTTCGAATCAAAACGAGTTCGTCTACACATGGTACGCCCTCTGTTTCTGCAAGACGTTGCACGACCACAAACTGGCGCCGCGATGTCTGCAACTACTGGACGCCTGGATTTCACTATCATCGATCATCCTCTATACAGTCCCGACATCGTCCTATGTGGTTATCATCTGTTTCCAAAACATGAAACTGTGTTAACAGAGGTGATGTTGTTGATCCGTCAAGAAAGTCAAAGATTCTATGGTGACAGTATCAACAAACCGGTCTCTCATTAGGAGAAGCGTGTTCGTCGCCTGGTTGACTATGTTGAGAAATCAATACGTATACTTGAAGAACAAACATGCAGATGTTAGTAATGTTTCTTTATGTAAAAAGCATTAAAAGGTTTCGCAACAGAAATTCGTAGGCATCAATTTTGAGGATGAGCTAATATTTAAATACACTTCGACCTTAGCCTTTGGTGCAAGTCGAGAGAGGCATGCCATCCGCGATCAGTGCATGAAGCAACATAGTGGTTCATCGAAGGTATACCACTGTATCTTGATGACATATCCAAGTCGACTCCTGCTCGGTTACGCTATCAACCGCTACCTCGCTCAGTAAGAAGTGTGCTAAATTTTCTAGCATTTCGTGTCCAATGTGACCTCTAATTTGTTGTCCGAGACATTTTTACTTGCTTTGACTTTTCTTACAGTTCTAACTTTAGGACGCTTTGCTTTGCACAGTCAGGTACTTTGAACAGCATACCTCTTTCACATTTTGCTGGGTACAATGCGGCATGCAGTTTTCAGTGATAGTCCTTATCCAGTAGGTTGCGAGCCTGTTTTTACTAAAGAGAGTAAATAGTGTGATAGGAATATAACCGACACTAGGTAACATTTTTATCTTCTTAATTTCTCTACCTCCAGCCTTATAAATTCACTGGACAAAATGCTAATCACCAGCTTAATATAGCACATTGGTCTCTTTAGTGGTTTGTAGATTATACAGAAGCGGTATCAGCTACACAAGTTTCGACCGCGAAGTTAAATGTGGCTATAGAGTGGTGTATATTTGCCAATCGAATGCACTTAATCACAGTATAAGATAGGGCGACGTGAGAGGTTCAAATTGTTCAAATGGCTCTGAGCACTATGGGACACCTTAGGTCATCAGTCCCATATAACTTAGAACTACTTAAACCTAACGACCCTAAGGACATCACACATATCCATGCCCGAGGCAGGATTCGAACCTGCGACCGTGGCAGTCCCGCGGTTCCGGACTGCAGTGCCTAGAACCGCACGATCACCGCGGCCGGCTAACGTGAGAAGGCAGAAAGTAGCTATCGATGCACCTGTGGCTATAATGTGAAGAGAGTTGGTTGAGCTGTTGATGTATCAAGCTAGACTTTACAACATGTCTGCAAAGTGCGTTATATCACTCACAGGTATGTAGCACAGTGTACAAACAAAGGTTGTAAATATATCCTAACTGTAGGGACCAAAGTTAGTTAGTTTCATGTTCCGCAGATCATCTTGCATCATAAATCGTAATTATGGGGAATGAGTCATTCTGCATTCACTTTGGAAATTAATTTGTAAATATGATTACATGCCGAACATTTCTGTGTGTTTGATTTAGAAAAAAATGCATACAGATGTACGTTAGTAAGTAGCATCTTTTACGCATTACAATAATAGATATTCTTTTATGGGATAGAAGAAGTGACCCATGAGAAACTCTCTCAGTTTGTTTTCAAATTTCAAATTTTTGTTTGCTGTCTGTAATTTTTTTACTGTGCACTTATTTTTCTGCTTAAAACAACTTTATATGGAGTAATGAATGTCATTCTTCCTTCCGGTGTTGTAAATATGTACGTCATTGTTCCTTGTGAACTGTAGCGGATTATTTACAGCAAACATCCTGAGGGATGAAACATACTTTGAAGCAGTAGTCAGAATGCCCAACTCCTGAAGCAGATGTCTACGAGATTATCGCGAGTGTGCTACTTGTTCTGAAGGATGAGTTAATTCATAGCATTGCCCCAATGGCATTACGGAATGAAAGTATGCAAAATATGTCATCTTACTCATTTCTCTCCTCAGTCTTTGTAGTGCTTCTCAGTGAAAATGTGACTGTACTAAATGGTTTTAGGAAATCAAAAACGTTTTCCATTTCAAATTATCTTCGACATGAACACCTAAGTATTTTGAAGTTTCCACCATATTCATTATTTCCTCACCACGTGTTACACTAATCATTGGTATAGTGCCTCTAGAGGGACAGCACTGAATATGTTCACATTTTTTAAATTGATTGTGAAACCACTTGCGGTAAAGTTGCCAATAATACCCGTAAAAATTTGTTTATAATTTCTTCTGCTTCTCTGTGTCTACTTTCACTGATCATAATCATCCGCAGAAAGAGCTAGTTCCGCTTGTTGCACATTAGGCGGAAGGTAGTTGACATGTATGAGGAGTAACAGTGAACTTAAGTTGGAGTCTTAGGCAGTCCTACTTGTGACAAGTTCCTAGTTCAATTTGTGCCCCCTGGCCTACATTGGTTGAATTATTAAGAAAAACAGTCTGCATTCCTCTGATCAGGTGTGACATTATCCATTGATTGGCTATACCACCTGTCCCATAAAACTTCAAATTATTGAGAAGGATACTGTGATTCAAGCTTTCAAAAGCTTTAGATAGGGTCAGAAGTATACCAACAAGCTCTGTGTTATTATTTAATGCTTATAGGATTAGAAGAGGGAACATTTAAGTGGCATTCTCATTAGAGAAACTCATCTGAAATCCCAACAGAGATTTGCTGAAGATATTATTATTCCTAAGGTGAGATACTATTCTACAATACATATCCTTCCCAAAAATTTTGAAACATGGTCGGTGGAAAATGACATCTTCCTTATTACTTTTCTTAAAGAAGGGTTTAACATCGGCATTTTTCAGTCTCTCAGGGAAAATGCCTTTAAGGAAGTGATGCATTACATATTTATGATAAGACTGGGATTATTACACGTGAATAAATCTACAGTACTCCTTTGGGTACACCATCAAAATCACATGAGATTTTATTTTTGAGAAAATATTTAATTTTCGTAATTTTACAGGGGGAAGATAGTAATACATTCATATGATTTAATTTGCCAAGTGTTGGTTTTTCAACACACATCTGAGATTCTTCTCTACAGTACTCCTGGAGAAGAACCACAGCAATTTGAGAAAAAGTGACATTTATATAATTCATTCATATGAATGTATGACTAACTGCTCCTTCTGAAATTAGGGAACTGATCTCTTTGTTCATATGTTTTTAACTGTACTTGAGAAGTGATTACTAAATATACATAAATTAAAAAAGTTTTCCATCATCTCGGTTCCCAGAACTCCTGAAGATAGACGCTGACTGTGCATATTGTGTCACAGACACAGACAAATTGATTGTTCAGAGATGTCAGTAAACTCGCCCAACCATGCATGGGCAGAGCCTATTACACGGAGGGGATCCGAGAGCCGGTGAGTTCCAGTCATTCCACCAGAAACGAGACACACGGCTCGTGTTGTCTGTAATTCAACCATGTCTAGACGGTCAGTACCACGGTTCGATCGTGTCCGCATTGTTACTTTGAGCAAAGAAGGGCTCTTACCACGGTAAGCGTACAGACGTCTCGAAGTGAACCAAAGCGATGTTGGAGAAGATACAGAGAGACTGGAACTGTCGATGACATGCCTCGCTCAGGCCGCCCAAGGGCTATTACTGCAGTGGATGATCACTACCTACTGATTATGGCTGTTAAGAACCCTGATAGTAACGCACCATGTTGAAAAATACTTTTCATGCAGCCACAGGACGTCGTGTTACGATTCAAACTGTGTGCAATAGGCTGCAGGATGGGCAATTTCACTCCCGGCGCCCATGGCGAGGTCCAGCTTTGCGATTAAGACACCATGCAGCGCTGTACAGATGGGACCAACATCATGCCGAATGTACCTCTTAGGATTGGAATCACATTCTCTTCACTAAGGAGTGTAGCATATGCTTTCAACCAGGTAATCGTCGGAGACGTGTTTAGAGGCAAGCCGGTCAGTCTGAACGCCTTAGACATACAGTCCAGCGAGGGTAGCAAGGTGGAGTTTCCCTGATGGTTTGGGCAGGCAGTATGTGCGGCCGACGTAATCCGCTGGTGGTCATGGAAGGCGCCGTATCGGCTGTACAACACGTGAATGACATGCTCAGACCCATAGTGCTACCATATCGGTAGCATATTGGTAAGGCATTCGTCTTCATGGATGACAATATGCTCCCCCATCGTATGTACATCTTGTAAATGACTTCCTTCAGGATAACGACAACACTCTATCGAACGTGCCTAGGCTTTTTATGGACAACGTGACTCACCAACCACTCTGAGGGATCTACGCCGAATTTCCGTTGAGCAGTGGGTCAGTCTTGTCCAAAAGTGTCTTGATGAAGTTTTGTATAGTATAGTATGCCACGACGAATACAGGCATGCATCAATGCAAGACGACATAGTACTGAGTGTTAAAGGTACCGGTGTGTACATAAATCTGGACCACCACCTCTGAATGTCCCGCTGTTTGGTAGTTCAACATGTAATGTGTGGTTTTCGTGAGCAATAAAAAGGGCGGAAATGATGTTGACGTTAATTTCTATTCCAATTTTCTGTACGTGTTACGGATCTCTCGGAACCGAGGTGATGCAAAACTTCGTTTTGATGTGTGTATTTGCTGTCTGTCAGTCATCAGTTAAAACCGTTCCATTCCATTCAACAGTAATGTTATACCGTTCTGCGACTGCTTGTCCAGACTCTCTGTTCACCACATAAGTCTCTCGTTGGAATTATTGATTTCGATCGTTACGTTTATGTTGCATCATTTTTAACGACCTTTTTTAGTGCGTTTTAACAGTTTTTGTAGTGTGCCTTTGCTGCAGAAGTTTTATTTCTTCTTGCAAACAGATACATTTCCCGATTCGTTTCACAAGATTCTTTGTCCCTGTAGCCTTCCATAGTGTTTACTTGCTTGTATAATGAGGTGCCTGACTAGCTGATGTGGAGATATTTGCAAATAATGGTATGAATTTATCATTGTATAGATTAAACTTTATGTAAGCATTTGATTCATTTTGTATTTTATCCCAAGTTGTCTCTTGTAAACTATTCTTAAAAACATTAACCCCATAGTGATTGATTATTCCAATTGATTTCTACTGAGGGTTATCCATACTGTAGGTCACTGTGTTATTTATTCTAAATAATTTTGTATTATGGTCAGAGAGAGTGTTTGCTATTGGTTACAGAAAACATTATCAGTTAGGTACATACTGTCTTTATCCACTTGTGTCGGAATATTGATTACTAAGGTCGAATTTTATCATTCAATTGAGGTTTCCGGATCATTTTTTCTTATTAAAATGCTTTAGAAAATCTACACGGAAGTCATTACATTCTATTAACTGTTTGCTACTGTGTGACAGATATTACAGTAAGAAATCCAGGTTCCTCATAAACTGTTCAAATCTCCCAGTGGGCATCTACACAAAGTTCAAATAAAAATTGATTTATTTTTCAGTATTAATTCACAAGCACACACATCTATGTATTGATAACTACCAAGTACATTAGGCTTAATGTTTTAGAAGTTCTGTTCTGTCTTATTACATGTAACAATTCCTCCTCTTCCCATATTATTTCTGCATGATTAAGTTGCTGGAGTTTAATCTTTAACATGTAACTTATCTAACCCTATGGTTACACGGTGCTCAGACCGGAAGAAGTGGTCTATCTTTTCAAAGCTCTCTACATTTTTCAAATAAATAATAAACTCTTCCACCTTATTTCTCACTTATATTTTGGTAAAATAAGCTGACCTTACTTTTATGAGCATTCTTAAGGAATTTCTTGGGCTTTTCTGTTATTTTGACTTCCTTCAACATAGTCTACCTGAATCCTGATCCTAACTCATAAAATAAGAGCCTCTCTGAAACCTGTAACCATAAGGATCTTGCTTTATATGATGATGGCCCCTATAAATTATCTATAAGAAGCTCACCCAAACTATTCTTTCCTCTGCTATTCAGGTGTACGCCTTGTCTAGTATATCTACATTTCTCGATTTTAGCAATAGGCACTGCACTCATGGACAATTTCATTTCAAACAGCAGCAACCTGCTCAACTCAGTGTTCAGACGGCTAACAGTAGTCTTAAAACACGGCCACTCATTGTCGTGCAGGACCTCAACAACACTCACATTTGTGTGCGTTGCTGCTGCTCCTATTTCGTCTAGGTCACTTCTAATGCTGTAATTACCGTCAGTAGCCTGGCTGTAGCCTGTTCCACCTACTGCAGTAACTTGATCCTCTTTGCCAAACTCTTTGCCAGATTTCCCTGTGTCCTCTGTTACCTGGCTTCACAATACTTGCGGCCTGGGACACAGTTCCTGCATCTTCCTGTCCCAACTGGCCTGCACTCCTCCCACGTCTTCTGTCTGGCAGCAACACTCTTTTGTTAGTACTCTCTTTGGTACCGACCCAAACTGATTTTGAATACCTTTGCTAGGAATCTGCTGCGTCTTACTCTAACCAACAGCTGGACAAGGCTTTTCCCTTAACTCAGCTAACAACACAAATTCATTCGATACTGTTAGCTCAAGTGAAGATGAAAGTGAAGACCGCTGCCCCTTTTGGCCATTGCTTGTTACACTTGCCCAGTTTCCAGTTGTTCCTTTCAGTCCATCCAGTTCTAATATCGCGTGATCTAATACTGCAGGAAGCGCACAGACCTGTGCCCACTGCCCAGTGACGCTGTTTTGTTTTTGCTGAGGCTTCAGTTCCCCTGGAGAGGCTCGTTGGATGCCTCATTCAGTTCCCCGCTACAGCCACCCCACTGAAATTCAACCGCACACTCTGCTCCCCCTTTGCCTACCCTACAGCAGCATTCACGCTTAACATGCATTTCAACACAGATTACAAGCTTAAAACAGATTTAAATCACTTAACACTGTACACTACACGAAATTTCGTTATTTATGAGCCGCAAAAATTAGGTCTACGAGTTATCGCACAATAGTTCTGCTTAAAAAAAGAACTTTTCACTCACTTAACTGTACTAGGTTTTAATTAACTTAATGACGGCAGTGCGTAACTTTTAATGTAACATTAATGTACACAAACTGGATGTAAACAGACATCTGGTGCGAATGTTTCTTAAAAAGCAACTTCAGATTTACATTACATTCCGGAAATATGTTAAGAGTGGACAAGCCCTGCTTAAATAGTTCGAAAAGAAAACGGACCGTTTAAAAGTGATTATCTAAGTTTAATGTGACATAATGTCTATTACCGGACATTACGATCATTTAGCGTCTTGTGGACAAGTACGTAAAGGAAAGAGATATCTTCATTACTAAGCTTAAAACACACAAATACACGTATTTAATGAGTAATATGTACTAAAGTAACTGTTATTACAAACTAAGTAATTCATCTGTACGAAAGCACAAAAACTCTGACGTCTCGCTTTGTACAGAGCCGGCAACTGTCAAGACGAGTGTTACGAATCATCAGTGGCTATCGGATTCATAAATTGTGCGCCAGAAATACATGCTGTCAGTGAAATACGCTTAGCTCAAAAAGTTTCCTAGCGAACATGGTGCATGAAACTTATCGCGGTGGACACTTGTATTTGGAAACATCGAAAACTACCACTACTGATAATTGCAAATAAAACTGCAGGGAATTCAATGTGGCAAACAACACAGATATTTGACAGTAGCCGACTGTAGAAGTCTAGCTTGGTTTGCTGAGTCACAGTTTCGTCATTTTTAAACGATTCGGTGTGTTAGGCTCAACGATGACCAAATGAAGCGTTATCCGCTGTTTGTGGAGAGTATACTTCAGGCAGGAAGTTGTTCTGCGTCGTTATGAAGGTGGTTTTCTTTCAGTAATAGGACTTCGAAAGTCAAGTTACCATTAACCAGAAAGTTTATTTCAAACATACCCTGTGACGCAGTGTTCTTCTTTCTGCATCATATTGATGAGTATACTGAGGACTCTCATTTCTCCCCAGACGGCAGTAGCCGGCTGACAGGACAGGAGTCACACTTTTCAGATTCGACGATCAACACCTGAACCACTAGTTAGTGAGATATGAGTGTAGGGAAATAGAAGGATAGCCTTAGAGACCGACTGAAGACGTCGTAGCAGTTAGAATGCTGCACACTATTCAAAGTGGGCGAAGCCGTCAGATGTGAGAGTAGCTTCAGGCGTATCCCATTTAAGTATTGCAGGACCATTCCTGTTAACGTAAGGTGTAAAAAAAAATAATTTGGTGGAATAGTGATTGATGTTTCTACTGCATACAAGGAAGTCATTACGCCTAAAATTTGTTCCGAAATGTAGGAAGACTCGCAGAATATTGATAGTCAGTACAGGGTTTATCAGTGCAACGGATCAACAGAATCTGAGAGAAGAATTTGTATTTTCGGTTGACTAGACAATACAGCTATAGTCTCGTATCACAGTTAGAAACTTGGAACTTTTATTGCATGACAGGACATGGAGACGTACTTTGGCT
Organism: Schistocerca gregaria; assembly: GCF_023897955.1. Classification (NCBI taxonomy): domain Eukaryota; kingdom Metazoa; phylum Arthropoda; class Insecta; order Orthoptera; family Acrididae; genus Schistocerca; species Schistocerca gregaria. Next base: position 168,361,295 of record NC_064925.1, on the reverse strand, counting down.
GAAGTTTGAAACAACAGCTGACAATATATTGGATAGATATATTCACGGCAGAACAGTTCGTGATGTGAGGGACAGTCCATCTTATACATTCAGTGTAACGAAGGTCCCAAAAAAAAAAAAAACGCATTTAGCTGTCAAGAAAGCAATGCTTCAAGCCTTCGTTGATACCAAAGCAGTATTTTGTTAAACGATCTTTCACATGGTTACATGTAAACGCTGTTAGAGTCCAGTCCCTTTCCGATGATATAGGAACTGTAATTGAGAGTATCCAAGCTAAAGCGGAAATTCTTAACTCCGTTTTCAAATGGTCCTTTACACAGGAAAGCGCAGGAGAACTGCCCCAATTTCATCCTCGTATCATTGAAAAGTTAGTGAAATGTGTCAGTGGTTAAGAGAAATAGCTGAAACTGAACTGAACTGTAGGGGGCTGATTGAACCCGTTGCAGATCCTATTCTATAAACAGAGGTCACATCCGTTTATACGAAAGGTGGTAGGAGTGATACACAAACCTCCTGCCCACCAACCTTAACACAGATTTGTTGTACAATGTTAATAACACTCTAAGCTCAAAAAAATGGTTCAAATGGCTCTGAGCACTATGGGACTTAACATCTATGGTCATCAGTCTCCTAGAACTTAGAACTACTTAAACCGAACTAACCTAAGGACATTACACAACACCCAGTCATCGGGAATCGAACCCGGGAACCCAGGCGCTGGAAGCGAGAAAGCTACCGCACGACCACGAGCTGCCGACTCTCTAAGCTCAGTCGCAATGAAATATCTCGAACAGATTTACCTCCATAAGAACCAGCATGGATTCAGGAAACACCAATGATGTGAAACCCAACTTGCACTTTCCTCGCGTGACATACTAAAAAGTTTGCATCTAGGCACTCAGGTAGATACACTGTTTCTTGATTTCCATGAACCATTTGACTCAGTATCATATTTACGCTATGAGTTAAAGTATGATCGTATGAGATATTAAGCGAAATTTGTTACTGGTTTAAGGGTATTTTGCTAGCGAGGACGCACTAAGTTATCTTGGATGGATACACATCGACAGATGTAGAAGTAACTTCAGGTGAGTTCAGGTGAAATGTGTTGGAGTCCTGGTGTTTATGTTGTATATTAATGGCGTTGTAGACAATATTAATAGTAACATATATTGTTTATGGATGGTCTAGATATTTGTAATGAAGTGGCCGAGTTAAAGTATTCTAATTTCTTAAGTTGAGTTACAATAGATCGAAATGCATATAGATGAGTGATTGTATTGTGTATCTATTATAGTATATCATCGAATGGTCTAATTAAGTCAGCCGGCCGAAGTGGCCGAGCGGTTCTAGGCGCTTCAGTCTGGAACCATGCGACCGCTACGGCCGAAAGTTCGAATCCTGCCTCGGACATGGATGTGTGTGATGTCCTTAGGATAGTTAGGTTTAAGTAGTTTTAGGTTCTAGGGGCTGATGACCTAAGATGTTAAGTCCCACAGTGCTCAGAGCCATTTGAACGATTTTTAATTAAGTCAAGATCAAATTAAGTACTGTAAACAATTCAACTATCACAGAGTGATCCCAAATGAGAGGACAAATCGACCACTTAGTTTGAAACGCAAAAATAAGCGATATAGAGCCGTTTTACCAAATAATTGTATTTTACTGTACAAGATAACTGGAATTCAATTATTTACACTTCTCACAAACAGGAATCAAACTGTGTTGCTCGACTCCGGTAGAGAGCTCTTGGGAGTGCAACTGGCACTAAATCCGCTGCTCTTCTGGCCTTGGATCTGAAAATCGTTCTCCACAGTACATGCATTCTCTGTCTTCATCATTGTCATCAAAAGAACTCTTCTAGGGTTGGGTTTCTTGCTCTTCGCCATTTTATGTTTACTGCCTTTCTTCTCTCCGTTTATTCTTCTTTTTGCTTTCTTTTTCTCCTCCTCCTTAATTTGCCGCTGTCACTGTTACAAGGACTTGGTGTTGAGTATGGCCGCGAAGCCCTTCTTTCGCCCGCTACCTTAACGTTTTACCCCCACACAAAGTGGCCAGAAGCCTCCTCCAAGACGGCCTTTTTGCGCGCAAGGACACTATTATAAAAAATCTCTGTAGCCTCTCCTAGCATGACAGACATTTCAGTAACTAAATCAGGATGATGGAGTCACGATATGATACTTTCAATATATTGAAGACATATAAGAAACATTTGCTCTCCACAATAAATACAGAATGTGACTACTACCTTACGTCGGGGCAAGTAGCATCCTCGGAAATTATTATACCTCCGAGGAACGGAACGCAAAAACGTTAGTTTGCATGGGGTGACTGTGCGCTCCGGGAGAATAAGTTAAGCCATTTGCCGCGCCTTGCTAGCATCTTATATAGCCCTCTAAAAACGCAATGGACACTTTTCCGCCATAGCCACTTTGGAGGGCACTCCATTGCTGTCTGAAAGAAGCTTCGTACCTGTATATATTAAAATACGTATGATTTCAAAGTGGTGAAAAGATTGGCTACCTGCTCCAGAAGTTCATGTATGCGTAATTGTGAACTTTACAAAACGAACAAACGCAATATGCTACAATACCAGTGATACGATGCTGTTACCTGTCGTCCTATTCAAACACAAGGATATACCACTTCGTAAGGTTGTAAAACGAAATAAGCACATATGTCGAGTCATGGACAAAGCAAGTAGTAGACTTCGTTTTGTCAGTAGAATATTGAGGAAATACAACCAACCTGCAACGGAGAACTTGAAGATCGTTGAAAGCAGATGTAAGCTATCCCGAGATATCCTGCGTAAGAAGTTTCAACAACCGCATTAAATGATGACCCTATGAATATACTACAACTCCCTTTGTATGGTTCACTTATGGATCGTAAAGAAAGTTTATTTTAATTGCAGCATACACGACGGAATTTAAACAATTTTTCTTCCAGCGCTCCATACGTGCATCCAAGGCCCTAATAACTGGTACTGTGTGACGTATCATCTGCCACGCAGTTAACAGTTATTTGCTGACTATAGCTGTAGATGCAGAACAGAAAAACTACTCATTCATACAATAGATGGAACGAATAATTACATTTCTAATTCATGCCTGGCTATACAAAAATAACTGGAAACATTAGCAACAACTGTGCTGTAAGTTGGCATAAAACGAGCTGCCCTTCTTCGCGTTTTCCATACCCTACGTAAATCCTGTCTGGTAATGGTTCCACATGGCACACAACTACTCTAGCAGAGGAAGCACGGCCAAAATGTGGGCAGTCCTTGTAGTGGATCGGTTGCTTATTCCAAGTGTTCTGCGAATCAAATGCGGTCTTCGGTTCTCCTTCACAACAACGTCATCTATTTCAACATTCAAATGTAAGCTTATCTTATGGGTAATCCAAATGGCAAATTTTAGATTTGTGCGATTTCTCTTGTAACCGACATTTAAGGGGTTACTTTTTGAACTCACTTGGATGACCCCTTTATTTTTCGACAAACATCCATCAGCGAAGTGACTAAAATATGTTATTCATATTTTCTGAAATGGATGAGGGGATTTGCTAATCAGTCGATGCTGGATGGTCAGTTAAGGAAAACGAAACCATTTTATCCTGCACATTCATTGCTCGTTTATGGTTAATTGCTACATAGACCTTTCATCACACCTATAAAAATCTTGCTAACATGTACGTTAAAACTTTATCGGAGCAATTCCTGCCTCCTCGATAGGTACTTTCATCGAATTACGCAGGTATCTTACGGAAATTACCTTGTAATTTACGCTGCACATTTACGACTGATATTAAATACTAAATTCACGATACTCCTCCTTAAAAAGTGGAACAAGAACTTTAATTACGCTGCGTACGCTGCGCAATTTTTCTCGTGATGCTCTTATGAATGCGAGGAATTTGCCTGTACGTTCGAAGTTAAGGGCGTCGACCGCGGGTAGAGTCTGCAATTACGTGTAGCGATTAATCTCCTGTGGTTCTCATTTTCATAACACGGTTCTGGAGCACAGCGTCAGCGTATCTTGAGTGGAAAGCGTTAAACGTTAATGCGTTCTACGCCTCATTTACGTGATAACCTGCTTCGCTGAATAACCTGCCGGGAGTGTGTACCTGAAACAGGAAACATGATCATACAATCGACGTGCTATGCTGATGGGTTGAAGATAAATTGGGATTGACCTCGTGCTTACAAAGAGTCGTACGTGAATGTGGAATGGAAACTGCAAAAAAGTTGTCAGTACGCAGTGTCAGATCCAAGTATGTAACAAAATGTCCACCTGGTGCATTAAAATACAGGACAATATCTCGATTTTCACTAACTTAACGAAGATCATTGGATAGTGATATGCTCATACGCAGATGGCGATAGTATGGCGTAGACGGGATACATAAGGTAGTGCATTGGCAGAGCAGCCGTGTGCACTTAAGTGAGTCATGTGAAAAGGTTTCCGATGAAATTTTGGCTGAGCGACGTAAATTAACAGCGGATTGATAGTGGGAGCTAGGTGCATGAGACATTCCATTTAGCAAATCGCTAAGTTCAATATTCCTCAATCCACAGTGTCAATAGTGAGCCGAGAAAACCGAATTGGAGGCATTACCTCTAACAATTGACTGCGCAGTGCCCGACGGCTTTCACTTAAGGAACGGCGTTTGCATAGAGTTGTCAGTGGTAACAGGCAATCAACAGTGCTTAAAATAACAGCGTAGATCAATGAGGGACGTAGGAAGAACACATCAGTCAGGAAGCGCGGCGATATATGGCGTGAAAGGGTTATGGCAGCAGGCAACGGATGACAGTGCCTTTGCTAACAGCACGACATCGCCTGCAGCAGTTCTACTGTGCTCGAGACCTTGTCGGCTGGAGCCTAGACGACTGGAAAACTAGGACCTGGTGGCCCTGGCTCTGAGCACCATGGGACTCAACTGCTGTGGTCATTAGTCCCCTAGAACTTAGAACTACTTAAACCTAACTAACCTAAGGACATCACAAACATCCTTGCCGGAGGCAGGATTCGAACCTGCGACCGTAGCAGTCACAAGGTTCAGGACTGTACCGCGAGACCACCGCTGCCTAGGACCTGGTCAGATGAGCCCCGATTACAGTTTCTAAGAGATAATGGTAGGGCTCTACTTTGGCGCAGACTCCAAGAAGCCTCGAACCCAAGTCGTCAACAAGTCGCTGAGCAGTCTGTTGGTGCCTCCATAATGGTGTGGGCCGTGTTTACTGTGTTTCCAAACATAGATGCAATTTTTATGGGGGCAATGCACCATGTCTCGACCGTTCAATATAATGGTCTGGCCACCCAGATAGACCGACATGAATGACATTTATGGGACATAATCGAGAGGTCAGAGAAAACCCAGCACCGGCTATAGACACCCGACTCCTCTATATTCCAAAGACTTGTTGAGTCCAAGCCACACACAGTTGCTCCAGTACTCCTGGCAGAAATATGTCCGACACGATCTAAGTTGGTACCACCTCAGTGTAAGACCATTGCATGGACTGTGATTGGTAGGGTTACACCATGAACACCTTGAACGAACACTACGAAACTTGTACTTCAGTATTTCAATGCTTGTGGAATGACTGAATTTTTATCTTTATGTCAGATTTTCACAGTACAGAAAAGTGGCATTCCTATCGATGAAGAATAATGTGAATACGTAGTGGCTACTGGGTGTGTGTAAAGTTACCTGAGATCCCAGAAATGCATGCGTGTGGAACTGATGGCATCTGAGAAAGATTCAGTCATTGTTATGGGTGACAGATCTCACAGACATTTGGTTGTACCTGGATAGGAACAAGTGTTTATGAAAAGGGTGCGGGAAAACGTGTATTAAGAATAGTAGTCACGCGTCCTTCCAGAACACTTAAAGGTCACTGAACTGTTCGACTGTCACTGACAAAATATCGCGGACAGGTAATTGAAAACTGAGTTGAGATCTCGAATTATCATGCTTCGTATGGTACTGAAACGGACACTGAGTTCAGCACGTTGTAGAGCCATAGTAAATTAGGACTCTGAGAAGCTTTCTGTGGTGCCAACTAAGCAGCCTAGCGTCTGTTTGTGGCTGTAAAATGAACGCCAGCGTATCCAAACTATTGAAGTTGGTGTGAAGAACGTATAAGACTGATGATACACCCCAGATATTCAGAAAAACGTCATCCACACAATATCAAAGATTGCAAGAGCCGAGAAGTGAGAGAAGTATCGAACAATCAGCTCAGCAGCGGCATCCAAGCTGCTAACAAAAATGAAACTGCGGTTGTGTTACATGACGCTTGGTTTGGTTTTAGGAAAGGAAAAAGAGAGACAGTTCTGATGTTACGGTTGATAATGGACGGAAAACTGAAGGAAAAGCAAGACACATTCATAGTATTTGTTGACTTGAAACAAGTATTCGACAGTGTCAAATGGTGCAAGTTGTTCGAATTCTGAGAGATAAATGGACATGCAAGAGGGTTATATACAATACGTACAGGAACACAGAAAGAACAATAAGACTGTAAGACCAAGAACGAAGAGCACGGAATAAAGACGGTGCAAGACAGTCATGTAGTCTTTCGCCCCAACGAAGAAGTAATGATGTAGATAGAATAAAGTTTTTAGACGGATTAAAATTCAAGGTGAAAGGATATCGATGATGAAGTTCGCTGGCAACATTGCTATCCTGAGTGAAAGTGAAGAAAAATTGCTGGATCTGTTGAAAGGAACGAAGAGTCTAATGCGTACATAATATGGATTGGGAATAAATCGAACAAAGACAGAATTAATGAAAAGTATCTGGAATGTGAGCAGCCTGAAACCTAAGGTCAGAAGTGAGGAACACGAAGTATGGGAAGTTGAGGAATTATGCCACGTAGGCGGTAAAATAACCCATGCTGGATGGAGCAAGGAAGACGTAAAAAGATGACTAGCATTGACAAAAGAGACATTCCTGGGCAACAAAAGTCTGCTAGTATAGAACATAGGCCTTAAACTGAGGCAGAAATTTTTCAGAATATACGGTTGTAAGACAGCAGTGTAAGAGTGGTGAAACACTGTGGGAAAACCAGAACAGAAGAGGATCCAAGCATTTAAGATGTGATACAAAATAATGTAGAAAATTAGGTGAAATGAGTACGTTCTCCGCAGAATCGACAATGAAAGGAATTTATGGAAACCACTGACATGAAGGAGGGACGGGATGGTAGGTCTCCTGTTAAGACATCACTTCCATGGAACTAGAGAAAGTCGTAGGGGGTAAAAACTATAGAGGAAGGCAGAAATTGGTATACATCCAGCAATTAATTAAGGATGTAAGTAAACTGAGATGAAAAGATGAGGCAGGAGAATCGTTGGATTCATGGGGCCCGCCACGAACTCCTTGCCAACTGCCACATTCTTTCTAGCACTCTTCTTCCCTCTTGCGTCATCAACGATCTTACATACGTATTTCGAGACAAACTATGTAATTCAGCTCTTTCGCCATATCTTCAGATATAACTTCCAGCAATGGCGCATATCGTAACATGTATAGTACCACACTATAGCTTCGTTACAGTCCGTTTTTTATTTTGTAATTTGTCTCGTCGACGCATCGAAGGACTTCTTGCAGTACAGTGCTAAAGGACAGTAATTCTCCCATTGTGCCTAGATCTGAAACCAGGAGTAAAAACACGCTCAATATGACGTACAGCAACTGCATTGGGTTAAACACTGCAGACAAACATGAGTGCAATGTTCAAGAAGGGTTTCGTAGCTTAATCTTCATCATAATTAACAACAATAAAAACATCGACAACAACAGTACCAGTAAGAAATTATATTAATTCCGTTTATATCTTGAACAACATTTGTGAGATGCTCATGTTACCTTTTATTGTAGACAACGACTATATTGAATCATTGTCTATCAAATTCTGCTGATTACTCTTACGTTCCTGTTTCCCCTTTTGTGGTTAATTACCAAGATATGTACCTACATCAACTGGATTTCACTTATCTCTCTTTGTAACTGCTTTGTCTGTATTCGTTTCTTTTACCTTCTACGTTTAGACGAACGCTACAGTTTTCTTCTTTTAGGGCAAAACGAACGTGTTACACATGTTCACATAAATATTAAAGACTGGTGCAAGTTCAGTAGCAATTTGATTCCTTGATACTTCTACTGGCGCTTCCAAACGCGGAGAATTACTCTCTGGTACTTTTCATTAGCGTATATACTCGTTTACTTGACGCATAGGCCTTCCATCCTTTCGATCTAATTGTTAGTGCAGCTACACGGCTATAATTAAACACATTCAGACACACACACACACATAGCAAGCAGTGAAGCCTAGATGGCAGAAAACTGACTGGAAATAGCCGCAAAACATTTTTACTTGCTTTTACTGTAGCTAAAACCATTTCAGAAACTAATCAGTAAATCCTTTATGGGAACGTTACCTTTTATAGGTGGTCGATAGTTTTGCGTACACTGTAACGTGCAGGAATTCCTCACAAAAATTTTATCGAGTAAATTAATTTTGAAGTCAGAGTTTCCATTTTAAAGGAGCAGAAACATTGTTTTCTGTTTTCTTGGTTGTAGTTCCACTTCTACATGTTCACACACTCTACTCAATACTAAGGTGGAAAATTTTACAGCGGAATATCCCACTCCTGTTACAAACTGTAGATGGTCACACATATTTCTCTTGAATATTAATTGTGAAATTGATTTCCAGGTTAAATTATGTCAAACGCAAATGCCAAAATAATAAGCAAATGCTACAGAAGAATGACAAATAGTCTGATACTGATAGAGAAACTTCTTGTCCAAAAATCATAAACAGTTGTTATCTCACAAACAAAATTGTATCATGCACCTATATTTCTCATACTTTCAGCAGTGACATTGTAACTACATCCACGTTTTATTTATCTATCGCTTTTGTCATATAAGAGCAGAACGCGCTGCATTCTTCCTACTTCCTCTTATTTTCTCGTGCGAACTGAAATTCATCCATCTTATTTCAGCACCGATCCGCGCTATTTGTAACTAATAACAAATACGTAGATCCGCTGCTCTGTTTGACTACTGATATAACCGTTGTTACCTGATGCAGAAAATTAGTCCCATCCTAAGACTAAACGTTTTTATTCTCCAGTTACCTAATAGACACTCTTCTATGAATTCCAACGTTTACCCTTGCGTGGACAATAGAATAGAGAGTTGTTGCAACCCTGTTACTAAATATGCATTCAATTCGAATCGGAACTTGTAACGTTGTCCGTAAAATCGGTCAACGCCAACAGATTCTCGTTGATTACGTAAATAAATCTTATCTGTATGAACGGCTTCAGCTCATACATGTATGAATTATCTTGATTGCCACTGACACTAGAAGAATGGAGCAAGGAAATATTTTTAACGTTGTTTGAAATTTATTTTCACTCTGAATGAATCCAGTGTCGTTTAATTATAAATAACTCGGAGTATTAGAGGAAAAACTTTTTCTGATTAACGCAGGGTTCCCCAAACTGTGTTCCATGGAACACTGGTGTTCTGTGGGAATAGAAAAAGTACTCCGTAAATAAAACTATTAACAACATATCTTTTTTTCGACGTTTTGGCACACTCATTCGATTTCTCTAAATTTTACTATGCTTACGGTGTTAAGTTATTATTTAGAATTGCAGTAGTCACTGAATAAAACAAGTATTTTTCATTTTGGAAGAAAGGAAACAACGTTCAAAATAAATAAGGTGTTGCATCAAAGTAACAGGATTCTCAGTGTGTTCAGTCAGAGGAAGTGTTTCGGTGCCCCTGGATTAACGTAATGTAAATACAAGATCTGAAATTTAATCATACCAAAATACAGAGAATAATAATTATCCCTGGCGATGATTCATTAAAGAGGGCCTGCTGAATATTAATGCCTCCTAATTTTTATGTGAACACTCCTACAGGTTTTAAATAAAACAAATGTTATTAACAATCTACATTGTTATTCTGTATGTCCACAAATTTATTTCTCAATATAATTACCCTGGCAACGAACACATTTCTCCAACGTGAGATCAGTTTATCGGCACCGTCATCCTTCGAATGTTTGACTTTGCTGACGGAGCCACAACCTACTCTATGCTTGCCCGATTGATTACCATCACAGTGAAGTCCTCGAAGATGTGCTTTGAGTTCTGGAAAGAGATGAAAAACGGAAGGGGAAAAGTCGAGACGTGGAAAATGATCGACGAAAGTGAACCCCTCTAGCACTAGAGGACTCCGAATTGATATGTGTAGCCAGGTACTGTGTATCGAAAATATTTTTGTGCCCGAGAAATGATGTCACGTCGTCGAGGCTAGAGTTCGAAGAGTACTTCAACACATGGAACGCCACGTCCTTCAGCATGACAATTCCAGACCAAACACGTGCGATGCGACAGCTCCAACCATCCGACGCTTTGAGTTCACTGACATCGATTGTGCTCTCTTTTGCGGAGAAATATTTTCGTCACCAGGGATTCAATGTTGGGAAATAAATATACAGAGACATCAGGACTTAGAATGCTAATAACGTTTGTTTTATTTTAAAATATTTAAGAGCTCTGACATAAGAAATTCGGAGGCAGTACTTTTCAGCACACCGGCATACAAACGTTTTTATGTAGTTTTGTTCTTATATTGTCCATTTACATTAATGTGATCACCATCTATGTTCACGGCAATAAGCACACCACACAGCAAGTGGCAACATTAGCAGAGAAGCGCACATTATCCGGGTCGCGTATAAGCATCACGCGAGGTTTTCAATATTCTCGCGCTCTATTCGCGCAAACAGTAATTGTGAAAAAATTAATAGCACTTTTTTGTAGGACATCTAGTGTAATTTAATTTAGAATTACGACGCATTTTCGCTGGATGGTGTGGATTTCTAGTTATTCAAGAAAAACTTCAAAAAGTGATATTGAATGTGTTCTATCTACACTCCTGGAAATTGAAATAAGAACATCGTGAATTCATTGTCCCAGGAAGGGGAAACTTTATTGACACATTCCTGGGGTCAGTAACATCACATGATCACAATGACAGAACCACAGGCACATAGACACAGGCAACAGAGCATGCACAATGTCGGCACTAGTACAGTGTATATCCACCTTTCGCAGCAATGCAGGCTGCTATTCTCCCATGAGACGATCGTAGAGATGCTGGATGTAGTCCTGCGGAACGGCTTGGCATGCCATTTCCACCTGGCGCCTCAGTTGGACCAGCGTTCGTGCTGGACGTGCAGACCGCGTGAGACGACGCTTCATCCAGTCCCAAACATGCTCAATGGGGGACAGATCCGGAGATCTTGCCGGCCAGGGTAGTTGACTTACACCTTCTAGAGCACGTTGGGTGGCACGGGACACATGCGGACGTGCATTGTCCTGTTGGAACAGCAAGTTCCCTTTCCGGTCTAGGAATGGTAGAACGATGGGTTCGGTGACGGTTTGGATGTACCGTGCACTATTCAGTGTCCCCTCGACGATCACCAGAGGTGTACGGCCAGTGTAGGAGATCGCTGCCCACACCATGATTCCGGGTGTTGGCCCTGTGTGCCTCGGTCGTATGCAGTCCTGATTGTGGCGCTCACCTGCACGGCGCCAAACACGCATACGACGATCATTGGCACCAAGACATAAGTGACTCTCATCGCTGAAGACGACACGTCTCTATTCGTTCCTCCATTCACGCCTGTCGCGACACCACTGGAGGCGGGCTGCACGATGTTGGGGCGTGAGCGGAAGACGGCCTAACGGTGTGCGGGACCGTAGCCCAGCTTCATGGAGACGGTTGCGAATGGTCCTCGCCGATACCCCAGAAGCTACAGTGTCCCTAATTTGCTGGGAAGTGGCGGTGCTGTCCCCTACGGCACTGCGTAGGATCCTACGGTCTTGGCGTGCATCCGTGCGTCGCTGCGGTCCGGTCCCAGGTCCCAGGTCGAGGGGCACGTGCACCTTCCGCCGACCACTGGCGACAACACCGATGAACTGTGGAGACCTCACGCCCCACGTGTTGAGCAATTCGGCGGTGCGTCCACCCGGCCTCCCGCATGCCCACTATACGCCCTCGCTCAAAGTCCGTCAACTGCACATACGGTTCACGTCCACGCTGTCGCGGCATGATACCAGTGTTAAAGACTGCGATGGAGCTCCGTATGCCACGGCAAACTGGCTGACACTGACGGCGGCGGTGCACAAATGCTGCGCAGCTAGCGCCATTCGACGGCCAACACCGCGGTTCCTGGTGTGTCTGCTGTGCCGAGCGTGTGATCATTGCTTGTACAGCCCTCTCGCAGTGTCCGGAGCAAGTATGGTGGGTCTGACACACCGGTGTCAATGTGTTCTTTTTTCCATTTCCAGGAGTGTAGAAAGCATTCGTAATAGGACATATGTCAATATGATGCTTTTTGTTCAGAATGACTAATCCATCAAGCCTCAAAGCAGATACTTTTCCTCATAGCGCAACCCGTGTACGTTCTTAGACGTAATCTACCAATCGTGTAGTAATTCGCATCCGTTTTAGTTTAATACGTTTGATATTTTTGTGTAATTTATAGTAGAAAGGCCAAACTGTTTACGAAAAACATTCACTATAAAGAGTCAGATTTATCAAGAACTGTCATTTATTAAAGTTAACGATGAAATGAAATAAGACTACGTGTGTCCTTTCTGTGGTGTATATTTGCATTGCAGTTTTGCTGAAGGAGAGTACTCACATTCGAACCATCTACAAGCAGAGGATATAGGCACTGACTGGATAGAACATTGTTTAATTCATTTTATTCAATGATGTTGATAAGTGCAAGGGTAAGTGTGTGTTTCAGGAATTGTGGTTAACGTTTCCAATAGTATGCGATTTATAAGCATCATCGTAGGGCCTCGTATCACAATGAACGCTTTCACGACCGAATGTAATGGTTGGGTCTTCCGGGTTGTGTGCCTGTAGCCGAAGAAACTTTTCGGTTTCTGACGTTTCGTGCAGAGGTGCGCTGAACATATTTTTTGCATTTCTGGCGGCGATGAGACATGCTGGCTGACGAGTCGCACATCCGAGTGCTGCTTAAATACTTTGTGATGTGGGTGTGGTAGAGTTTACACGATCGCAGGACATAATGATTTACCCATTGCGACACCATCAAACTGCTCATAAAATTCGTCGTCCAGCGCCAGCTGACTAGAAGTAAGGCAGTCTCTAAAATGAGGAGTCGAATTCCCCGGAATAAAAATCAGTTACGTAAATCGCTGCCTTGTTGAATGCAGTCATAGGGAATAATGAGACTGTGTTGAAACTTACAACAATATCTTCATGAGTTAGACCTTCAAGTGCAGCAGAGTTTATGGCTTGCCCAAAATTCATAAAATTGGTCTTCGTCTGGGACCAATTGTTAGTGCTGCTAATGCCACGACATATCAAATTGCACAATACCTTGCAGCTCGTTTACAGTCACATATTCGTTAAAGTGTGTCTTACATAAAAGACTCATATAAAATTACCGAGAAACGTAAAGGAATAACTATAACTCCCGCAGATGATTTCGTAAAGAGTTCTAAGATGAATGTAAACACAATTAAAGGAAAGATAACAGAATGTAAACCAGGTAATACGAATTAAATTCGGATATGAGTACTGAAAGAGGAAGATGAGGTTTGTTAATTGGGCAGCAAAATATCGTTTTATGACCAAAGTATGAAAGACACAGCACCAGAAATAGCGCGAAAAGAATGTCAGGAAAAGACATATATGCTACATCGAATTTATAAATTAGAACGTCTCATCTTAGGCATTTATTTCAGAGCACGGTGTTACACAGAAGTGAAACATGGACGTTAAATAATTCAGGCACAGAAAGATTACCCTGAAAGAAGATATGAGTTACTGGGATGAATCGTGAGGCAGCAAGGAACTATAAACCTCGTGCTGAAGTAATGTGTGGGGTTCAAAATTTCAGATAGCTGAAATGGTTTCGGAGAAGAGACATGGATAACTGCATCAGACCTATCTTCGATCTAAAGACCAAGTCCACAACAAATATCGTGTCAAATCTAGCAGTGGATCGTCTCTAGGTGTGCTGAAGAAATAGTGGAGGGTGGTGAATGCCGTAGTAGCGTTGTCATTTGGTACAGCTGATAAGACAATAATCGAGAAAAGCAGGCCGCCAATTTCCGATCAGGTGCTACACACGGTGTTAACTTATTTATCATACTGTCCATCAACAACTGATCACCTATTCCTTTCATATATGTTTCCCAAATAACACTTCACATTCCATGTATTGGAATGGTACCAACATGAAGCCTTGAGTCCTGTTCCCAGTATTTTAATTTTAATGTGGACGCCAGAGATGCTAACATATGTAATAATTATAGGTTCACGAGGATAAAAGCTATTCACTGGAAGCTTATTGCGCTTTCCCCAGAGTCCCGTTCAATGCTGTCACATTAGCGAGACAATTTATTATTCACCAAGCCTGCCTGCGGCCGTTTCATTACATAATTAAATGACGACCATTTTGACGTAATGAAAGACCTTCGATTATTTTTGTTATTTTGTAATTTTCAGACAAACGTATCAACTTTTTATTTGCACGCACTCCGCATTGCATCTCTGCAACGAATGCAGGCATGGGTCAGCTAGCCATGGAAAAGAGCAGTTTTCGCCCCTCTTTTTGACTGCAAGTAACTCGCTCACACCTATTACTCTCTTGACGTTTGCTCTTGCAGCCACGCGTGAAAGCGCAGCATATAAACAGACATCCTCTGTCACAGCGCTGAGATTTTTATTTTGTGTGTGAACTTTGTTACTTCTACGTACAGCACGTAAAAGAGAGAAGGAAAAATACACCTGTACGCGGACCGCTTTGCCGCAGCTTCAGAGAATAGTGTGTGAAACTGACACCTCTGGCGAAGTATTACAACAGATAATCATATGGTTATTTTCATTATTCGGACCAGAGCCGTCCAGTAGATCCTAAATGATGTCATCTTGCTTCTTAATGTGTAATGAGATTCAAAAATTCGTAACATTTGAAAATTGAATACTGCACGGAATAATATAGCCAGAGAAGTAAAAATTTACACACATGCTGAAAATGACACGGTGTTTAATTGAAATCCTAAAAATGCATAAAATAACCAGCAGATGGCACTTCATACGATAAAAGTCAAATAATTAGCATAAAAATAAATTTTTATGGAAAACGTTGTTCTTTAATAATACAAACTCATTATGTCGGCCGTTATTCATCATCAATACCTGTAGTCGAGGGACAATGTCGTAAAAAGCAACGTAGAGGATACCAATAGGTATAGTGAGAAACTCCAGTCGTGTGTCTTTTAAAATCCCTATTGAGGTCGGACGACCGCAGTAGACTTGTGCCTTCAGGTAGCCCCAGAAGCAATAATCACACGGATTGAGGGCTGGGGACCTGATCACAGTAGCTACTCAGCACCAAAAAATATGCAGAAGAGATATTTCACACGCATAGCAATATGGGGAGGAGCACCTTCCAGCGATGTTGCCCTTCTCTAACAGTTTGGCGTACCTCGCACCTGTCATATCTCATGTGAGGTCACTGACATATTTCTGTGCAGAGCCATATGTAGGCAGGTTTTAGCACTCTTTTTCGATTTCAATAACACTTCATGTCATTTCAGGCATGTCTGTCAGGCTTAACCTCTCTGCTTACATTACTCCATAAATTAGTGCGTTTTCAAATGGTAACATACTTTTAGATCACCATGTAATTACGATTATTACGATCGCTACTGAAGTTTAGGCTTTGAGGCTCTCAGCGCATATCAAATACGTCATGCAGGACATTGCAGTTATTTGTGTGACACGTTTGTCATTTGCTGTGGGATGGCGTTTGCACAGAGCCGAAATGAAATAAAGAGCATAAAAAACAATGTCAATCATATAGGAAAAATACTATTTGCAAAGCTAACTATGTCGTTTTGTTGAGAGATTGGCGTAGATGTCAACGAACAAGTGCCTCTTTTGTTAAACTGCACCAGTGCTGTAACGCATTTGTCGGAAGCTGAAAATCTATGCGAAAGTAGTCTTTAGTTGTTAATCATATGAACTACTTCACATTATCAAGATGTGATTGGAGCTTTCAAATTATAGCTGAATGAAACATAGTTTCCGTGGTATACACCTTTCGTCTTTATTCTTTGCAAGGCAATATCAGTGTCCTGCACAATGTGCATATTATTGTTTATACTTTTTAGCTTACATTTAGGACGTTGTACATACAGGTAATTACAGGGTCCGAAAATAATACTTATCAACATACCGTAATATTACACGTGCAGGGGACAACTGGACCACTAAAGTTTAAAATATTGTTTCTTATTAAGTATTGCCCAGAAAATGGATTAATATGTGGTTCTTGCTATTATCGCATATTTTCATTAGAAGTAATGGACTGCTTCACAGTTTGAACTGGAGGGGATTAAGATTCTGTAGATTGTGGGGTATAGTTTTAGACTATTTACTGCTTAAACATTGGTTTTAAATGTGATCACAGAATGAATGGTGTAGTTACGCAATATATACTGACAGCTGACTAAGTTCATGATACGGCAATGAAATAAGTGTGCAAAATACGTCGTATGTTATCAGTCTCTAAGCTGTCACACGAAATTTCAATCACGTTGGCAGGCCTTTAAAGAATAATGACCACTTCGGAACATCTCAGTGCAAAATCGGTCGTCACTGGCCACAACTCGTTTAATTATTTGGTCTTATATCTGAGATTCGAGTCTCCTCATCGCTTATTGATCCCCATTGTGTAATTCTGACGGCTTAGTTGGATGATCACAGAATGTAATACAGTCGCAGATGTTTGTCGTTAATAGAGCGTTCGGAGAAGGCATTGATATGAGAGTTTGAGAAATATACACAAGAAATTTCTTCGTCGTGGAGAAAATACATCATTCACCATTTTATGTCATTTATGATTCTGTAAGAAGATATAGTAGCCAGTTTAGAAGGTGAACGAATACATAATGCCGCATTTTGATGAGTTTGACGAATTATTACCTGCAAATGGAAAAGGAAAAGAGTAATCGTTATAGGATGTACTGAGAAATTACATCTCGTTTCATATTTTGCGTTTGTGGGTATCAGATTCATTTTTTCTGTCTGATGTATGTGGCATCAGGAATATTTTCCACCGACAGAAGGTGGACGCGTGAGACTGATGTGTTGTCAGGCGATAAAAATGGAAACTCGGGTGTCTCGCTGTGTTGAAATGGCACTATTTTTCAGTGTCAGGCGGTGAGTTCGACACCAGGTGAACTCTACGACTGATATGCGTCCGCGTTGTCCGCTGCTGATATACTATCTGTCGTCGCTGTTGTTGCGCAAGGAACTTGAATTTTTCTTACCTCCAACTGAGAGGGCTACGGCCATTGGAGGACATTCCTTCCTCCCTAGAAACTCTGGCGTACTGAAGGAAGTGAGGTGCGTCAAGTAATTACCACCACCCTCATTCACTGCTGGCAAACTGTGATTTCTTATTTGTTTGGTGCTAACCAAACATTTAAATATTTCATGTGAGAACTGTCACATTAAATACAATGACTATAGTCAATAATAACTGCATCAGAGCTGACGCTGTGTCAGGAAATATTCTGGTAGCAAAGCACAGTAAAATCTAAAATTTCTACACAGTTCGCCTGAAGACCTCCGTCAGTTCTGTCCTACGGAGCACATAGCTACAAATCGTCAGCCATTTGTATCATCATACTGTACCCCGGAAAGAAAAGTGCCACAAGTTGGAAAACAGTATCTTTATGTCACTGAAAAATAAATATGATGCACCCAAAGTGCAAGAAAAATGTAATGATATTTGGTACCGATAGTACTTACTATAATTAATGTGCAGTTAGTGACAGAGGTCCAATGTGAGCTGCAATTATTGCAAGGTCATGACACGTGGAAGCTATCCTAATGTGTTATTGTAGCACCGAGTTACGTTGGAAAATAAAAACAGTTGGTTACCAGGTGATAACCTGGAGCTGTGAATGCAACAAATACGCATAGAAATGTTTCCAAAGCAATGGTATGGGATCAGGACGTGGACATAAAAGGTGAAACAAGCGAGGAAGACTTAATGTTGATGCTGTTGTTAACCGCCTCTTACACATTTAGTTCAATATGACCACTGGAGACGTCGACGAGGTGTGGTACAGTACCAGATTTGCACCTGGTGGCCAAACTGAAGCAAAATTTTGTTTCCAGCATAAATCAGTTCTGCGTCATCATATTAGAATTGGCTGCGTACGATAATTACAGGCCACACTGGACGTCTATGAGTAACTGCAGTTTAATTATAGCCACGCAGTAGTTAAATAAAAGTTTTGGTAATTCATTCCTTAAGTGAGTTTTCTCTAGTGTTGATTTTTGAGTTATGTCCCAGTTCTTGCCGGGATGTAACGTGATGTGGCCTCTACAGGTACTGAATCCAGGTGTGCCGGCAACTTTTTTCTTCATGGGGAACAGCTGTGGATGATACACAGCCAGTAGAAATCCATCAACGTTCCGGACGCCACTGTCTGGCGGCCTTCCACGTGGTCTGTCTCCGACTCCTGGACTCAATCCTAGCGCCGCTTTGTCTATCGGTCATCCATTCTTCTCGCAAGATTGCCAATCTGCTGCCATTTGGTACTGGAAGCTCTCTCCAGGACGTCACTGAAATTCTTAATTGATCAGATCTGCCATTATTTTTGTCTTTACTATAAAACCTCAACACACACATCTCCGTGCCGCTGTTCACTGAGCATATAAGCTCCCGTCTTTTATATTTAAGTAGTGTCCTAGTATCACTGTCGTAATTCAAACCAGGGAGGACACACTTGGAAGAGAAAGCCAAGAAGCCTTTTGGATGCTGTAATGATCTGTGCCAGTTGGACGGACCAGAAGACAGATACAAAAACAACTGTGTCGTGCACTGGATTGAATGATATGAAGACAGTGGCCAATATAAATTAATTCCGGGTGTAGGTTCTGACAAAAGGCACTAATTGTTTAATTAATTAGATGCGGGTTTATCTAACAGCTGAATTAAGAGTTATGGCCCGATTTAACCTCAATTTATAGCAATAACTCCATTAATTTAAATACATAAACAAGAAGGCATATGAATGTGAGGAATAAGTTACAAAATGAAAGGAACGTGAGACAGAAGTTGATTGGTTTAGCAGAGCCAAGGAGCAATTGTGATAAGAGTAAATGTCATCTCAACATGAGAAAAAAACAAAATCATCGCTGGATGCGCCAGAAAATCCTCTTAAATCTGCGTGCAAATGACAGAGTATACTCGGCCATGGATAAGTTCGAATTCCTGACAAGATTTTAAATCACGGGAGCAACCGACCGAAAAATTCCTAACCACATTCTTTCCCAGGCTGCCTCTGCTGAAAGATAACCTTACCATACTTGATGAGTCAGAGAGTCAAGCCCTGCACACTGCAGGATGTGCTAACAGCAGATAGTCATCAGACAACATATGAAATGCTGGCCCTAAGACAAGCAAGCTCTGCCTTTGCTGCATATCCTAAGCTGACCGTCTGTCTTTCCCACGTCTCCCAGGCCTGAGCGTGTCTAACCACTGTGTGCTAAAAATCTTTGGTCTGCTCACACGGTGCACAAAAGAGTATTCCATCAATTAAAAGACTAAATGTTTGGTCAGTAAGACATTTCTGTAAATAGCGGTGGAACGTCCTACCTAGAAAAAAAATTGTAGGTAATTTAATGTGCCGCCTTCCAGAGTATACAATTCTGATAAAACCCAGCTCCAAATACCCACTTCTCAGACATATTTTAGGTAGTCAAATGACCTATTTCCCACATCTTAAATTACTGGAAAATGGTATCAATAACACAAAGATTCAGTTTTTTTTTAAATTTTAACATACATGGTGCTTCGTTCTCACCTTACGGCAAAAAAACAAATTCTCACGTGGATTGGCTGTCACGCATCCTCCCCCACAAGGGCAGATGAAAAAAATTTTCCCAACCAGCCGGGCACCCTCTGGTTTCCTAGAAAAAATCCTACCAGCGGAAAACAACATTCCAGCAAGCCATTCTTTGTACACAGGGAACGCCGTCTGAGAGCACTTTATGTTAACTGTCTGAGTGCGTCACACTGTTCATTATACTTGCCCGGTTCATTATAGCCAGAATCCGGGACTGCAAATTGACTGGCCCCAGTCTGGGAAGTGTTACCCGCTGTCACCCAGCCTCCAGCGAAACGCACAATACAGGTCCCAGCAAACCTTGACGGTGAGGCTGCGTCACTGACCCATCTCTAAACACCAAAGTCTTCACAGCCTGGTTGTGCTCTCCCTGCTGAACTCCCGAGCCAGGCTCCAGCGGCTCCTGCCCCCACCTAACATTAGGCCCATCACGCAGCACAACTATTTCCCCTTCCTATAGCTGGGTGGTCAGCACGACAGAATGCCATAGGAGAGGCTGGGGTTTGAATTATGGCCGTCTGAGAAATCCCGTCTGTTCAGGGTGTGGATGCTGTGTTGTCTTCAACATCATTTCATTCTCACCGAACAGCAAGCCGCTAAAACGGCGCCAACTAAAAATATGTGCAACAGGCTGCTTGGCTCCCTGCAGGCGAGAAGTATTTTTTAAAAAGGACAATAAATACAGGATAGACAGTTAACCATAGAAACAGGGTAAATTCGAGACTTATGTTAGCGGATCGATCTTTGAAATCACCCGCATCAGAGATTCATCAGTTGGTGGAAACGTGATACGGATTGCGATAAAGTGGGTCAGTAGCGATGATATCTGAGACGTGTCAATCCAATGTTTCAATTAAGAAATTCACATTGATAAAAAACTATTTTTTTCAGTTTTACTGCCCTTTTTCACCCGCATGTAATGGAATTTCTCCCAAAAGCTTGCCATCCTAGCTTGAATGCATAGAAATATTTGCGATCTTATGTGTTTGCTACGACATAAAATGGGAAAATGAGGAGGCATTTATAGCTGCAGTCACTGATTCCCACTATTGTTAGCCCAAGAGCCAGAAATCTGTTATCTAGAGGTCATAATGATTTTTCTGTAAACACCTCGGTTTGTAGCCGAAGTATCTTGTCGTTTCTCCTTTTACTCCTGGTGATATATCCGGGAAACCCCTTTGATACTTCACTAATAAAGCTACCGAAACAATAAGAGTTTTCGTTCTGACACAGTCGTCAGTGGCACATGTATCTAGTTTCAATTAGTATGACCTGCTTGAACTTAAGAAATCAATAGTCCGTGGCATTACAGTATGCAGAAAGAGGGCAAGCGTTGTTAAAACAGGTGCAAGCAGAAGAAAGTGCCACATGAGAAGAAGAAAATACTTTCTTTTCACTAACAGAAACGAAGCGTTGTCAAACGTCACTTTCTAACTCTCTTACATCTATGGCAGCACATCCAATGAAACATTCAAGAATATCCCTCACACATCCAACGACGCCCCCAATTTCTATAGATAACAAGCCATTCGAAAAAGGTCGTCACTACAGACATTCAATATGTGGACCAATCTATGAAAGAGATAGGCATTGCCGATAGCGGAAATGGTTTCTAAGTCATCTCTTGATAATAATAGAAACTGTAACAAGCAATACATCGAAAACATACAAATACTGATTTCTGTTTGGATGCACTAATTAATAAACTAGTGTATGCTACTGAGATAAGTGATAAAATGAAAATTAAGGCAGCAGAAGAGACATTTTGTTTGGTGCTCTGTACTCCCTCCTCAGTAACAGGCAAGCAAGGTAGACAGGGTGGATACCTCTTTGAGTAAAGTAAATTTATATGGGCGTTGTTACTACGCTAGCTAAAACCTTAGCACTCCTCTCATTTTGAATGTAATCTCGAAAACTGCGGACAGTATGAAAATGTACGGTATTCTTTCGATATACGTATTTCATGTTGCTCGTTTTGCGTATTCTGAGGAAAGTATGTCACTCTACCGTATAACAAACGTTATTTTAGCTTACTGTCTTCAACAAAGCTTCGGAAAACATCCGTTATTAGTTTTTTCATGTATTGAGAGCAGTGTTGGAAAAGTGTTCATTTGTTCAAGGTGATCACATTTTCGACGTGTCACCCTAAAGTTCTAATTCAGTACTCCACTGACCTGACTGATAACTGGAATGCTAATATGATAAATCCAACGAGAATACGGTGCACTATCTGTGTGTGTAAATAGCTTGTGTGTGATATGAGAAGTATGCGACTGCATAACTCAGTGCCAGCTTTGTTTGATAGGCTGAGGAGTCCAAACATAAATCACCGTATATTGTTGTTAATAACATCAATCTCTATATAGAGCCAGCAGCGGCATGCAGTAAAAGGTTTCAGGCAATTTCGGGAACGCAAATACACCTTCCACAAAATAAAGGCAGCAGGGTATTTGTGCAACGTTCAACCCTGTTGAAAAGCAGGAATTCCTCATGGAAACTAACTGAAGCTCCACGTTAATTCGACAAAACCTTTACACGTGAGCCACAGTGCGTCTCTCAAATATAAGCTAATTATGTGATGAGATGTTCATTTTAGCATGACACAGAAGCTGCCTGTAATGTGTTTGCGTAGTTGTACAAAAATGAAGCAAGAAGCACTAAAATGTGTTCACTTAAGGAAGTGTACAAGTGCTATAGGAATGCAGTAGATGTGTACCTTATTTCGAAAGACAGCCTCACTTCCTTTATGCTACCGTTATTCATGCTGGTATTTTAATTACAGAATCAGTCAGACGATGAGCTTTAGGTGGTTACTTATTTCAATCAGAGCTACGAAATAATTCCCTCATCACATTCGGATAGCCAACGCTTAGTTACAGTGTAATATTTCACGATTGCAGCCGTGAATGACTTGACTGAGATTAAAATAAGACACAGGCATACGCTGGGTCGATATTACGAGTTATTATTTAAGACTGAAGAAAGCACACTGATTACCAGAGAGAAAGTTACACAGACAAATTATAATTAAAACAAAATTTGGTCTAACACCTGATTCTCCTTAATGTAAGAAATATACACTCACCGTATAATCGGAAGCTTCAAAATAAACGAATTTTCTCTGATAGAAAAGAAATAACTGGTTTTAAATTCGTATTTATCACAGATATACCGGTTTAAATTTGTGAGTAGGGTGATGCGTATAAATTATCACTTTCTAGTATTCACATATATTGAGATTACTTCTGACGTAGTTTGAAGAAAATCTCTGTACATAAAAGGCAATGTCCCGACTGACTGACTCACTCAAGGACGCTTCATCTCCAGTCATGAAGTGTGTGGCTGATCCCGGCAAGGTTTCGAGTTCTCCTTCGGGCATGGATGTGTGAATTTGTCCTTAGGATAATTTAGGTTACGTCGCGTGTCAGCTTAGGGACTGATGACCTTAGCAGTTAATTCCCGTAAGATTCCACACACATTTGAAAATTTTTTTGCCTCATCACCCAGCTCAAACCGCTAAGCATAAAAATTTGAAATTTGGAGAGACATCGATGGAGAAGAGAGTTTTCGAAATCCTATGCCTCAGAAGTGAAATATGGGAGGAAAAGTTTTCTAGCAAATATCCCGGTATTAATGCAGTTTTGGAGCTATACCTATGAAAACTAGTATGCCAAGGAAGTTTTACTTGTCACTATTTGTTGTGATTAGATGTGAGAAGGGTAGTAGAAACGGGTATAAAAAAATTTGGTAAAGTATTACGTTGTACAATTTTGAAAACTGTTCCTCTTTATTTGATAAGACATCAATAGTGGAGGCTCATCCTGAAAAAACAAATTGCTGCTTTTCAATACGAGGGATAGGAAGAAAAATATTTAGATACAGATTCTTTGATAGTGACTCGTCACTGAACACATCTGAAGCTCAATTAGGACATTAAAATGTGTGATGTATAATCTTCAGCGTCTATGGTTTTTCTACAAGTTGTTGACAACATAACAATAAGAAGAAGAAGAAAAAGGCGAATGCTGTGGTGAGTGTAATGTACGACAAAAATACGAAACAACTAATCTCCTTTCGGGTTCGATGTTAACAATTACTAGTCATTTACTTTTTGTACGAAAATAGATTTTCACTGACATAATATAATTATACGCTACTTTTCATGTATCTGTTTTGGGGGAAATTATTCATCAAGGACGGAGATATGTAACAGTTCTTCTTTAATCTAACAACTGATTGATCCTCGATGATCAGTTCACTGTTAGCCCAATAACGTACTAAAATCGTATATAACGTGAGTTAAAAAATGCGCGGTAAAAGTCAGATTTTCTACGCCATAAAACGATGGCAATAAATCAACATTCAATTTTACGTCACTGAAAGCACTATGCGTGCTGTCCAGTTACAAAGGGAAATGCCCTGAGGAGACCTTGCGTAGAGAGAGAGAATCATGTAATCGTGGTTTGTTTCCAGGTAAAAGGGTCTTTTTTCGTTGTATTACGTACAATAGGAGGGGAATGTACCAATCCGTGGAAGAGCAACAGAGCTAAATAGGAGCTATCTGCCCACACAATGCGTTCCGAGTTGAGCTCTTCACATTCAGAGGTGATATTATTGGCGAAAGTCAGTTAGGTGATGTTGAACAGGGAACATTTTCCTGATGTTTGACAACAACTGTCTACTTCGTGACGGGTTTTCGGCCTCTATGCCATCGTTGAGTGGCACATAAATGCTGCAGCCACTGATAAAATTTTCATCTTACATACATACTGCTGATAGACGTTCAAACGATGTATCAAATACATAGATACACTGTGTACCCAAAGAAAAGTAGGACCGTTAAGTGTCAAGCACATATTTACATGAAACAAAGATGAAAGATAGGTTTGTAGTGTGTGAAAATCATTACATTTAACACAAGACGAAAAGTGAAGATGAATCTAGTGATGTAATGTAACTTAATTTTACAGATAAGGACCAGGGAATAGTTTTGGTTGCGTAGAACTAAGCTGGCGTAATGTATCATACGTTCGTTGATTTCAAATATTTCAGATATGTTCATTCCTTTACCTTGGCAGTATGCAAAGCATCAGCGTTAACATTGTTTCCTTTTAAACATGTCTTTCTTATACTACAGCTTTTCTGAAGTCACAGAAGTAGTTTGCAGGTAACTTACATGTATATTTAGTAACTATGAAAACAAAGATGCGAATAGAAATAGGTAATTTTAATGAAGGTCTGCGCAACTAGGTGTTTCACAGCTCCTTTTAACCGCCAGTAACTCAGCGCATACATTGATAATTAAACTACCTTCCCGAACGACCGCTCATTTCACAGCTTTATTTCTTATGGGTCCTATTAAAGCCAAATATTTCAATATTGCGAGTGCAATATTGATACATCGAGGGCGGTTCCACAAACACAGGTCGCTTTCTTCTTCATAATCCTCCAGGTAAAATCATGGCATTGTGTAAAAGAGCAATGCCGCACGTCAATCAAAGACACGTAATTATAAAAGTGGAAGTAGCCTAATAACATAAAGTTTCGGGCTGTCAAGCAACAAGATACCACGGTCCAATGGGGAAAAAAAATATAAATAACAGAGGCCCGGCACGCAATTGCTACAATGCATGTTGTTTGGATGTACATTTTAATCTTCTTCCCCCCAATATCGGGTCCATCTCCACCTTTCTTTCTCTGTTCATCTCTTGCTTTCCCCCCTCACCACATCTCTTTTCACCACCTGCTCCCTCTCTCTCCCCTACCCGCCATCCTCTCTTGTGACAAATTTCTCCCACCTTCTCCATGTCCTCTTTCTCCCTCACTCTGTTTGTCACTCAATCTGAGAACGGATGCATAAGAAACTATATCCCGGTTTCTATAGTAGTAAACCTATTTCAATCATAAATTGATAAGCATGTTCATTTTAAAACCGATTGTGAGTAAGAGAACAAAAGAGTCAATTGCTGTGTATACAACTTTTGCTTAAAATTATACATGGGAGGATGAATATATAAGGGACAAAAATTTTTTCTAATGATTTAAATGCCGTTATTGGAGTTAAATTTTACTACGAGAAAGAAAACGAGTAGGCACATATTCACAGCGGTGCACAGGTCAGTGTTTTCTTTCTCGCAATGTGTTAAATAAAACCTGTGTATTGTTCTTTAAAAACTATTGTAGCCCGTGTCCATCAGAAAGTTTATTAGAGTACCGAGCAAACATTTGAAATAAATCAGTCTCAAAGATTTCGAGATTTAAGTTTCAAAAATTTTTGCAAGAAACGAATCACTTTTATACATACACACACACACACACACACACACACACACACACACATAAGTATCCTCTGTCCGTCCGAACGTTTTTTGGAGTATAGTGTAATATTTCGAAATAAACTGGTCAAAAATTTTTCGAGATTTTTGGCAACAATGTTTTTCCTTTACATTGACTGTTAAATATATATATTTAAAAAATACATACAGCTTATGTCCTACCGAATGTTAATTAGTGCATCGTGTAAAAATATATAATAAATCATTCAAAAACTTTCCGAGATTTTTAGTAAAAATTTTAAACAATATCTTGATTTTATGTAGCCGGCCGCGGTGGTCTAGCGGTTCTAGGGGCGCAGTCCGGAACCGTGCGACAGCTACGGTCGCAGGTTCGAATCCTGCCTCGGGCATGGATGTGTGTGATGTCCTTAGGTTAGTTAGGTTTAAGTAGTTCTAAGTTCTAGGGGACTGATGACCACAGTAGTTAAGTCCGATAGTGCTCAGAGCCATTTTTTTTATGTAATTGTATAGATAATATTTAGAAAAAAAGATGAGCTATTCTTGTTTCATGAGTATACTATTTATGTAAAGATGATTGTAAATGAGAAGCTATAATAATCTGAATCAAGCATACTGGACGAGTTTTTTTTTTTAGTCAACAGTCTTACGACTGGTCTGGTGCAACCCGCCCCGCCGCAAATTCCTCTTCTCTGCCAACTTACAGCACACAGCAGATTTGCAATTGACGTCCTCAGTTATTTGCTGGGTGTGTTCATACTACTGTCTTCCTCTACATTTTTTTTTTACCTTGCAAAGCTCCCTCTAATACCATTAAAGTTATTCTTTGATGTTCAGTCCATTACTTATTAGATTGTTCATTCCCTTCAGCAGATCATATGACTCTTCTTCACTTTTACTAAGGATACCAATCTCGTCAACGGATCGTATCAAAGATACCCTTTCACCTTGAATTTTAATCCCAGTCTTGAACCATCCTATTATTTCCATCAATACTTCTTCGATGCGTAGAATGAACATAAGTGGCGATATACTAAAACACTCTCTTACACCTGTTTTAATTCGCACACTTCGTTCTTGGTCTTGCTCTCTTGACTTACCTCTAGTACATGTTGTGTATTGCCACTATATCTCTCTCTACAGCTTACCTCTAGATTTCTCGGAATTTCGAACATCTTTTAGCATTTCAAATCGTCCAACACTTCCTTCAGGTTAACAAATTCCATTAAGGTATCTTGATTTTCCTTTAGTCTCCCTTTTATTATCAGCCCAACGTCAGGATTGCATCTCTTAGGTCCTTACCTCTCCAAGTGGATGATATTTTTCCGAACGTCAGATGGTATACCATCCGATTCATATATTCTGTTCACTAACATGAAAAGACGATTTGTTGCCACTTCCCCAAATGATTTGAGAAATTCTGATGGAATTATATCCATCCCTTCTGCCTTATTTGAACTTAGGTCTTCTAAATCTCATTTAAATTCTATTGCTAATACTTGTTTCCTGTCTCTTACAAATCGACTCCTGTTTGTTCTACAGTACTATCACATCAGTCAAGCCTCCCCTTGTTAACCCTACAGTGTCCTCTACAGCCTGTCTGTTGTCTCCTTTGTTTTTAACAGTGGAATTTCCGTTGGCCGCTTAATGTTACCACCCCCACGTTTAGTTTCATCGAGGGCTGTTTTGACTTTTCTATATGACGAGGCAGTCTTGCCGACAATCGTTTCTTTTCCGATTTCTTAACATTTTTCATACAGCCATTTCGTCTTAGCTTCGCTATACTTCCTATTTATTTAATTCCTAAGTGACTTGTGTTTCTGTATTCCTGTATTACTCCTGAACACCTTTGCACTTGCTTCTTTTTACTCATGGTTCCCTCGCAGTGACTTTCTTTGTATCAGCAGTTTACTCTCCAACTTCGGCGATTGCCTTCTCTAGGTATGTCCACTCCTCTTCAACTGTACTACCTACACTGCTATTCCTTATTTCTGTATCTGTAGTCTTATAAAACTTCAAGCGTATCTTCGTATCCCTTAGTATTTGCATATCCCACTTCTTTGCGTATAGATTCTTCCTGACTAATATCTTAGGCTACTCTTCAGCCTAATTAGATTGTGATGTGAGTCTGTGTCTTCCCTCTGATTTTGGAATCCCTGTCTGACCACGATGTAATCTAAAATCTTCCATTATCTGTCGGCCATTTCGAAGTGTACCTAATCCTCATGTTGGATAACTAAACAGTGTATTTGTTATCGCTAGCTGGAATTTATTACAGAACTCAATTAGTCTTTCTCCTCTCTCATTTCTAGTACGAAGGACAAATAATCATGTAACCTTTTCTTCTACTGCTTCCCCTACAACTACTTTCCAGCCCCCCACGACTATTAGATTTCCATTTCCCTTTGTGTACTCCATCACCCGTTCAACATCCTCATATACATTCCCTATCTGTCCGTCTTCAGCTTGCGGCGTCAGCCTGTGTACCTGAACTACCTTCTTTGGTGTTGGTTTACTATCTATTCTGATAAGAACAATCCTATTAAAGGATTCTTCACAGTAACAAAGTATCTGCACTACCTTCGTATCACTACACCCGTTACATAATTTTCTGCTGCTGTTGGTATTACCTTGTACTCATCCGACCATAAATCCTCGTTTTCTTCCCCTTTCACTTCACTGATCCTCACTATTTCTAGACTGAGCCTTAACATTTCCATTTTCAGATTTTCTAGCTTCCTTACCACTATAAAGCTTCTTAAATTCCGTGCCTCCTCTAGTAGCACGTTATTCTTTCATTGGATAATCGATCTTTTTCCCATGATCACCTCCCCTTGGCAGACCCCTTCCTGACAAAAAAATGTCAGACTGAAAAACTATAAAAATCATTATCGAACTGCATGCGAAGCAATATAACTCTTTCATAACGCACGTTTCGGCTTTATTAACAAAGCATGCTCAACGTATCTGAACACTTTTGCTTTATTTGTATTCTGCTGACAATTTTTTCTTTGATTATTGTAACGCTACAGAGTCGGACTGGTGTTTTACGCATCGGCAGACGTCATTGCTTTTTAAAGTACTGGTGTTTATTTTCGTTTGAAAGTATCCGATAAAAACTGTAGAACAAAGCTGGTGACAGCGAAACAAAAAAAATTATCACAATACGTACAGAGAGAATAAATCTCCTATGTAATCTCTTTTTTATTTTATATAATGCGAAGCGCTTATGAAGAATGTGTTGTTTAGTTCTTTGATCAAATATTTCAAATAAACGTTATAAAGTTTCACCACCGAGAAAGGAAATTCACTTAAAAGCGAGGTTGAAATGGCTCTGAGCACTATGGGACTTAACTTCAGAGGTCCTCGGTCCTCTAGAACTTAGACCTACTTAAACCTAACTAACCCAAGAACATCACACACATTCATGCCCGAGGCAGGATTCCAACCTGCAACCGGAGCGGTCGCGCGGTTCCAGACTGTAGCTCCTAGAACCGCTCGGCCACGCCGGCCGGTGAGATTTACCTGAGCATTTAGTAAACACCTTTTGTTCGATCCCAGATGTCGTTAACCTCAAATGAAATTATTGTTGGGTGTCAATATCCTTTAGGCAGGGATGAAACAGAAATGACACTGATTTATAGGTTAGTTCGGATTTCGCATTTATTTCAGCAAAATGAAAACAGTCACTATATTACAGTGATACATTTTGTTTCGTGTTCTAAAAATATGTGACGGGATAAATAACAAATGAGATAGCTTGCGTGATGATTCTTTAACGTCAATTACATCAGTTAACTGAAAAATCTATGTGTTAGGTTTTGCTAGGATACTTAGGGCACGTTTGTCACTCATAACGACGGAACAACGTACTGAATTTAACAAGCTATTCGCGAGTCATTCATTCTTTTTTGGTGTATTTTGTCAGTTTTTTTCAGTCGAATGATACATCGGCATAAAACTATAATGTATGAATAGCGGGAACCATATCACTAGAAAAATAATGATCCCCGAGATATATTGAATGTGATACACTATACCTGCAAGGATTCATATTCTGAAATAATACTGGTTAAATGAATGCGAAGGATATTTACCATTGATGAGAAAACTTTTTCGAGAAAAAATCTTCCCAACAAACGGCAATATATGCTAAAAAAGCAAGTGATTAATTCACCAATATATATAATTTGTGTATCGTAGGTTGTTTGTGGTCACGTCACACCAGTATTTAGTGTAAGAGAATTACCGATGATGGGTACTGAGTTGCTGGAAGAGAGAGATAGAGCTTTATTACATTGAAATTTATTGTAATCATTCACTTACATTTATGTAAAACTACATGTAGCACCAGTTATTACACATTTATCCCTAACCAAATTTTATGTTTAATGCCTGAGGTATGGAAAATTGTATTTAATTAAACAAATAATGTATATTTAAAAATTTTAAATATAAAATTCGTTCCACATCTTCATACCCAAGAACTAGACGGCCATCTAATATTCAGTCAGGGCCTTCGAACCAGTTAGGTCAAGTGCCAAGTACTGGAACAGCGAGAAGCTCTAAGCCGTTTCCCACTACAGCAAAAGTAATGCAGTTGTTCTTCGGCGCTGGGCCACAGTTCTCTACAGTCGAGTAATAAAGAAATGAAGGGAGATGCACATTAGAGTTTAACATTCCGTCAACAGCATGATCATTAGCGACGGAGCACAACCCAGGATTTCGAGAGGATGGGGAAGGAATTCGGCCGTGCACTTTTCAGTGAAAAAATTTCACAATTTAACTGCAGAGATTTAAGGAAATTTCGAAAACCCCTAAATCTGGGTAGCCGGACGGGGATTTCATATGACATCGTCCCCTGGGCATGTGAACCACTGCGCCACCTCACTTGGTCCGAGACATTAAGCAATAACAGTTATCAACTAGCAACTTCTTAGGCTTGCGCCGTGATTGCTGTCATATACGCTTACACTATTCTAGATATGATAAGGCATTCAGTTTAGTAGAGCAATCTTCGACGTTGCACAGTTTCATAGTGACGAACGCAAGGGCCCATGATGTTTACTTAGCGTAGGAAAGGAATCACAGATTTGGGCGCGGAGAGCGCGAAATAATATTTAGACAGCGGTCCCTGGACCTATCGACGGCCGGAGGGATACAAAACCAACAGAGAGACGGGTCTCGCTCGTGTGTCACGAACCGCGGATCAAAAGCGCCGCAGTTCGCCGCGAGCGTCGACACTCGCTTGTTTGTTCTTCGTCCGGCAGCGCCCCTAGCGACCGGCGATGCAAATGAGTTCGGGGACTACCCGCCGTCGCCATCCGCCTCCCCCAACCGCCGCGGCCCAGCTACCTAAACTCGGTCCAGAGCACACGTTCACACGTAGCCCCCAACTTATCACAACTGAGCGTCTTCCGGAAACGATTTACTTCACGCGGGACAGGGACTGGTGTTCTGCATTAAACCACAGTGCCGTGTCAGTAGCTAGCGCACCAACGCAGAGCAGGTGTTTTATTAATGGGCGATTTAGTTTTAAGTCCAATCGACCATTTAATTACTACTGTGAGACAGAGTACAGGGTGCACTGCGGGAAAAATCAATATATCGGGACATGTGAGACGCAGTAGAGAATATAAAGCTTCGTCCCGACGTACGACACACTGGGTTCTGTTGCTACTAACGTGTAAACTTTCCCTTGTTCACGTCCTCTGTTTGCACGTTGCGTGTGATCTCTGAATATTTTCGCGTCATGGCAGTGCGACACTGAATCTGTTGTTGACTGTCGTTCGCGGCGAAAGTATACCTGCGAGCCAATACAACTGCGTCAGTCAGAAGCGTCAGGCAGCTGTTTTATTATACAAGTCTCGTCCGGAAATGCCGCAGGTTTTCACTGTGAACAATACGATGGTGCAGGCTATATTTGCCACTTCAGCGATTTCACTTCTCGTGTTGCTGTTGAAGAGCGTCGAACGACTAGAGTTATTTAATACATTGTCTCTCCTCTGAAAAAGTAGTGTAAAACATGAGTTTAACATTCGGAAGAAAAAAAGTATAAGTGCTTGCTACTAGGCAGTATGTTCGTAAAAAGCCAACCATAAGCACAGTTAAAGACAGTGGTATAGGCACCTCTTGTATACTTACAAATACAGGTACATACGACGTAAGTCATCTCCCTCACAATCTATTGTGGGTTCTGGTTTAGTCACGAGTGGGTCCATAATCAGGGTTGTTAAGCTGCAAAGTGGGTTTGACGTAAAATTATGGCGCACTTAGGAACATAAAGTAATGTAAATGTCCTGTGACAAGGGCCTCCCATGTGGTGCGCCGGGTGCAAGTCTTTCGATTTGACGCTACTTCCCTATCAGTGAGCAGAGTAACTCTCCGACCAAGCCTGAAATCAAACCCGGGCCCTTAGGACTAACAGTCTGTCACGCTCACCACTCAGCTACTGGGGCGCACTGTAAAGTAATACAAGCCTATAAGAAAACGTATTTCATAAGAGAGTGCAATATCTGCAAGGTGCTGCATTTTTGTGATAGAGAGATCGTAGATTCCAAATAACTATTTAAATTCTAATGAAATGTAAGGCCTTACTTTCTCCAAAGCTACATTTACGACAGTGTTTGCTGGAGAATATTTCTAAAATTTCCTTGTTCTTTCTTCCATGCGAAACTGTCTATTTTTCTAAAGGATGCCATATTCGCCGTTGTCTGCAGGAATTACTTATATAACAATTGGTACTGCGAAATAACTTGCAGAATTATGGCTTCGTAATCTCCCGAAATGTTTAAATGTCATCCTCGAAAATATGACTTTGCACTTTAAAAATGAGCAATATTTGATGATTACGAAGCTCAGTACTTGGTGAAATGATGGAAATTACATGAAATGTTAACAATGGTAGCATCCTTCACATAAGTACCTGAAGAAAAATCTTTTGCAAACAACAAAGACCGAAACTGATATTGTGAAATAAATAGTTAAGGGTGAATATCGTGTTATTTAAAAAATTGTACGTCGCTGAAAGACCGTCGTCTCAGACAGAGTACATGCCTTTTGCTTGAAACCGTTCTACAACTTGTGTCTTTCAATACACGTATCAGTTGTTGGTACCAATGGTATTAACGCAGGAGGCGAGGAAGAGTATTTATCTGGCGAAAGGAGGATTTTTACAATTCATACGGAATTTATGTATTGAGAAACTGTAACATGACATGGTTCATCTCGCTGGCATCATTGATTTCGTGATTAGAGGTATTACAAGTATCACTAGAAGATCATGTATGTCTCGATGAAAGAGGGTGTCACTGCCTTGCCTCTGTGATAGGTAGCTTTCATATAAAAGTATTTCAGGTACGATATGTATTTTTAAAATAGCGAACAATTAAGAAAGGTAAGGGAATGTGTAATTTAAAAAAGGCCCTCAAACTGTTTTTTGTTTTAAATTACTCATTTAGAGGTTCACCCAAGAGGTAAGGCTCTTACGTAATGAATATCACTATCAGCTCTGCCAGTACAGCGTTGTTTAGTGTGCAGTGTAATAACGACTGTGATACGTTTCGGGAAAAGTGAGGGACTTTTAATAGTTATGGGTTAGAACAATAATGTTATACTGCTCTTCAAAGGGGTTATCCACTTACAATAACGTTGAAAGTTTCTTGATCTCTCTGTCTTACGGTAAAGGGACCTAGAATTTTATGACTAGTAAAAGGGCATTTATTATAATAACATTGACGATGAGTTTCTAGGACTACGATTCGCTGTAATTTTCCAACAGCCGACTCATCACCATATTTAATGGTAAATTGGAGATTCTGCGTGGAAGATCGAATAATCAATATGGAAGAATTTACAGCCTATATTTTCTTACAAGACAATTTTTTTGGGACATCCAGAATGAGATTTTCACTCTGCAGCGGAGTGTGCGCTGATATAAAACTTCCTGGCAGATTAAAACTGTGTGCCCGACCGAGACTCGAACTCGGGACCTTTGCTTTTCGCGGGCAAGTGCTCTACCAACTGAGCTACCGAAGCA
Source organism: Schistocerca gregaria (assembly GCF_023897955.1). NCBI lineage: Eukaryota > Metazoa > Arthropoda > Insecta > Orthoptera > Acrididae > Schistocerca > Schistocerca gregaria. Next base: position 168,326,949 of record NC_064925.1, on the reverse strand, counting down.
CGACTCACGCCCGCTACTCACAGCTGTACTTCTGCCAGTATACGTCTCCTACCTTCCAAACTTTACAGAAGCTCTTCTGCGAAACATGCAGAACTAGCACTCCTGAAAGAAAGGATACTGTGGAGACATGGCTTAGCCACAGCCTGGGGGATGTTTCCAGAATGAGATTTTCACTCTGCAGCGGAGTGTGCGCTGATATGAAACTTCCTGGCAGATTAAAACTGTGTCCCGAGTTCGAGTCTCGGTCGGGCACACAGTTTTAATCTGCCAGGAAGTTTCTTTCTGGGACATGTTTTACTGATTTTATGGATGTTATGTGTCAGAATGTGATGAAGCCTTATTCAAATACACATAAATATTACTGATCTTTTAGTCTGATTAAAATCGGTCACCTATCGTTATTCAAAAACTGTTTAACTTTCTAGAAAAAGATATACTAAGCTGTTGCTTCGTGGAGCTATTATTTTATCGATTAGGTGGCACATAAATGGAGAAAAGCTCGAATAAAACTTTAACGACGCATCACGCATTAAAAAACAGCCCTCATTAGCTGGTTATCGAAATAATTTATAAACGTTCGCAGGGGAATTACGTTTAAACATTTATTATCGCACACCGGAACATCCGAAACGATAGCCCTCATTCGCTGTCTCTGAGAGGAAAATGAAGCGCAGAAAGTAAGAGGGAAGAAAGGGAAGGAGGTAAGAAGGTAGCTACCAAGCTGTGTGTGGCGGAGGGCACAAGTCGCGCATATTTTCCACCTCTGCTCCACTGACGGATCGCGCGAGGGAAAAACGACTGTCTGAATGCTTCAGTACGAGCTCGCCATACTCCCATGTTAATCTATCTTGTGCAAGCTTCTTCATCTCGAAGCACGTACTGCAACCGACATCCTTCTCAATCTGCTTAGTGTATTCATCTCTTGGTCTCCCTCTACGAGTTTTACCCTCTACATTGCCCTCCAATACTAAATTAAAGGTCCCTTGATGGCTCATAACATGTCCTACCAACCGATCCATTTTTCTAAACACGTTGTGCCCAAATTCCTCTTCTCTCCAATTCCATTAAGTTCCTCCTCATTAGTTATGTGATCTACTCATGTAATCTTCAGCATTCTTCTGTATGAGCACATTTCGGTAACTTCTATTCTCTTCTTGCCTTAACTATATATCGTTCATGTTTCACTTCCATACATGGCTGCACTCCATACAAATACTTTAAGAAAAGACTTCGTGGTACTTAAATCGACACTAGATGTTAACATACTTCTGTTCTTCAGAAACGCTTTCCTTGCCATTGACAGTCTACATTTATAGTTTCTCTACTTCGACGATCATCACTTATTTTGCTTCCTTAATAGCAAATCTTATTTAGTACATTAAGTGTCTCATTTCCTACCCTAATTCCCTCAGAAACACCTGATTTAATTCGACTACATTCCATTATCCGCGATTTGCTTTTGTTGTTGTTCATCTTTTATCATCCTTTCAAGACACTGTCGATTCCGTTCAACTGCTCTTCCAAGTCCTTTGATATCTCTGACGGAATTACAATGTCATCGTCGAACCTCAAAGATTTTATCTGTTCTCCATGGGCTTTAATTCTTACTCCAAATTTTTCTTCTGTTTCCTTTACTGCTTGCTAAATATATGGATTGAATAACATCGGGGATAGACTACAATCCTGTCTCACGTCGTACCCAACCACTGCTTCCTTTCCACGCCCTCGACTGTTAAAACAGTCATCCGGACACTGTACATATTGTAAATAGCCTTTAGCTCTCTGTATTTTACCCCTGCCACCTTCAGAATTTGAAAGATAGTATTCCAGTCAACATTGTCAAAAGCTTTCTCTAAGTCTACAAATGCGAGAATTGTCGGTTTACCTTTCCTTAATCTATCATCTAAGATAAGTCGCACGTTGGCATCGCCTCGCGTGTTTCAACATTTCTACGGAATCAAAACTGATCTTCCACGAGGTCGGCTTCTACCAGTTTCTCCATTCGTCTGTAAATAATTCTTGTTAGAGTTTTGTAACCATGACCTATTAAACGGATAGTTCTTTAATTATCACACCCGTGAACTCGGGCTTTCTTTGGAACTGGAATTATCATATTTTTTCTGAGGTCTACATACATGCATGACTACTCTGCAATTCACATTTAAGTGCTTGGCAGAGGGTTCATCGAACCACAATCATACTATCTCTCTACTATTCCACTCCCGAACAGCGAGCGGGAAAAACGAACACCTAAACCTTTCTGTTCGAGCTCTGATTTCTCTTATTTTATTTTGATGATCATTCCTACCTATGTAGGTTGGGCTCAACAAAATATTTTCGCATTCGGAAGAGAAAGTTGGTGACTGAAATTTCGTAAAAAGCTCTCGCCGCGACGAAAAACGTCTATGCTGTAATGACTTCCATCCCAACTCGTGTATCATATCTGCCACACTCTCTCCCCTATAACGCGATAATACAAAACGAGCTGCCCTTCTTTGCACCCTCTCGATGTCCTCCGTCAATCCCACCTGGTAAGGATCCCACACCGCGCAGCAATATTCTAACAGAGGACGAACGAGTGTAGTGTAAGCTGTCTCTTTAGTGGACTTGTTGCATCTTCTAAGTGTCCTGCCAATGAAACGCAACCTTTGGCTCGCCTTCCCGACAATATTATCTATGTGGTCCTTCCAACTGAAGTTGTTTGTAATTTTAACACCCAGGTACTTAGTTGAATTGACAGCCTTGAGAATTGTACTATTTATCGAGTAATCGAATTCCAACGGATTTCTTTTGGAACTCATGTGGATCATCTCACACTTTTCGTTATTTAGCGTCAACTGCCACCTGACACACCATACAGCAATCTTTTCTAAATCGCTTTGCAGCTGATACTGGTCTTCGGATGACCTTACTAGACGGTAAATTACAGCATCATCTGCGAACAGTCTAAGAGAACTGCTCAGATTGTCACCCAGGTCATTTATATAGATCAGGAACAGTAGAGGTCCCAGGACGCTTCCCTGGGGAACACCTGATATCACTTCAGTTTTACTCGATGATTTGCCGTCTATTACTACGAACTGCGACCTTCCTGACAGGAAATCACGAATCCAGTCGCACAACTGAGACGATACCCCATAGCTCCGCAGCTTGATTAGAAGTCGCTTGTGAGGAACGGTGTCAAAAGCTTTCCGGAAATCTAGAAATACGGAATCAACTTGAGATCCCCTGTCGATAGCGGCCATTACTTCGTGCGAATAAAGAGCTAGCTGCGTTGCACAAGAGCGATGTTTTCTGAAGCCATGCTGATTACGTGTCAATAGATCGTTCCCTTCGAGGTGATTCATAATGTTTGAATACAATGGTCTGAGGTTATTTCGTCTGTCTCATGCACCTTGCTCACAAGATGGTAGAGCTTTGTAATGGTTGGCCCTGCCAGGGTTATCATCAGTTGTAGTGGAATGTTGTCTACTCCCGGGGCCTCGTTTCGATTTAGTTCTTACAGTGCTCTGTCAAACTCTTCAAGCAGTATCATAGTTTCCATTTCATCTTCATCTACGTACTCTTTCATCTCCATATCATTGCCCTCAAGTACATCGCCCTTGTATAAACCCTCTACATACTCCTTCCATCTTTCTGCTTTCCCTTCTTTGCTTAGTACTGGTTTTCCATCTGAGCTCATGATATTCATACAAGTGGTTCTCTTTTGTCCAAAGTCCCCATTAACTTTCCTGTAGGCAGTATCTACCTTACCTCTAGCGTTTCCTCTATATCCCTACATTTATCCTCTAGCCATCCCTGCTTAGCCATTTTGCACTTCCTGTCATAAGAAGTACACAGTATTAATTTCAAAACTGATTCTTCTTCGACATTGCACTCTGAATGACTACAAGTGCTATAGATATATTAGAACAGATCTTGTTCTGAGTCCACGCCCTAATGTTCTTCGAATATCTAAATGCAAATGTAGATACTCTCTGGCCATTGTAGAAAAAAAAAAAAAAAAAAAAAAAAAAAGAAAAAGAAAAAAAAGCAACTTCGTGCCTTACACAAAAAATGGATGTTAATGTAAAGGTTTTTCACTAAATTCATAATTTAGTTCTTACAATGTTTTCTGTGATTATGTAGCATTGATCCGTTGTATGACAGGAAATATGTTACGAAAATAAGATGCCTTGACATAATGTCTCGAAAACGCTATTATAAAATCACGAGACATTATAATTTGAACAGAATCAACGATATTCTTCATTAGAGGCGTGTATAGATATTTACCGAATCGTATATATTTAGTCAGAGATGAATTTGAAACTGCCTGATGGCGGAGACGTGCTCTTATGTTCGTGACACAATGACACGTATAGAAGTATATCGTATTACTTGCATATAAACCTTCAAAATTAAGGCTGTAATGGTAGTGGTGAAAGTGAGAGAGAGCACTGAATTTCTTTCTTTTATTTAATTTTTTTTAGTAGTCTGTCATTGCCTTCTACGGGAAGGATTTTGTCTATGGTTACGGCACCAGAACATCTTATTTACGGGATTTCTGTCATCAGTCCATTTTACCTACGAAGAAACTTTACCAGAACTAGAATCATCAAGCTGGATGGTTACAGACAGGGCACATGGTCAGAGGATCTTCTATTTGCCAGCTCCACCTACTCTCGTAACGATGCACATCCGGACACACGTTTTGTCCATTTATTCTCCATTTCCAGTCAGCAATCCGTCCCCACCATTTTTCGGTTCTATCAATGTTCACCCCGTGTAAAACTTTCAGATTCAGCACACAGTAAGAATATTCCTTATCATGAGATACAGAGAAGTTGCTGACATTCTCCGGAACCTCAAACTTCCTAGACTACTTTTTTTAAAATTTTGTTATGTAGTAGTTAAAAGCACTTTTGTATCCATATTAATCCATGGTGGAGCAAGAGATTAGTTCAAAAAATGGTTCAAATGGCTGTGAGCAATATGGGACTATACTGCTGTGGTCATCAGTCCCCTAGAACTTAGAACTACTTAATCCTAACTAACCTAAGGACATCACACACATCCATGCCCGAGGCAGGAGTCGAACGTGCAACCGTGGCGGTCGTGCCGTTCCAGACTGCAGCGCCTAGATCCGCTCGGCCACTCCGACCGGCGACGGATTAGTATTGATACTTAAAGAAAAGAATGCTTTATAGTTCTATAAGGTTCGAGGAGGTGAATATTGTTTAGTGTAAATCTACAGGAATGGTAGCATGTAACACATCGGAAGTTCACCTTTTAGCGAATTGCGAATTAACAGGCCTGTGCGCTTTCAATACTTTTCTTTAAAACATACACAGTTAATAGAGTGAACAAGTAAATATGAAACAATTCAACACATTTAAAAGAAGAATGTGTCACCGAGTGTAACATTACCTGTGAAATAGGTATTTTGTTTCCAATGACTATTACCAAATAAAGAACGCATGTGAAAATTAAACCTTGTCATTTGTTTGACTACCATCATTTACTTCTTCTTTTTTCTCACTAAGTTACATTCCAGTTACATTCCGAACTTCAAGAAACACAGATTCTTCTTATAATTTTGTATCAAAATTCGCTAGTATTACTGTAAGCAATTTGGAAAATATTATTAGTATCCCGTGAGTGTGACGGTGAGATGCTCGTCTTAATATTGATGAATATGAATGTAAGTATTAGATCTTCTGGAAATATTTGCAAAGGCTTCCGGTGATTTGTTTATTTCGCTAGTGTCGACGACCTTATCGTACAGAAAATATCTGAGGCATGTCAGCAGAATTTGATAATATGCAGTGTCTGTCTTCACGTACTTGATTTTCTGTCCGCAGGTTAAAGGAAGTTTCATTTGTCGAATGTAGCATCAAATGACAGAGTACGTCGTCACAAGGTACACCACTTCCTGTAGTCTCATTTACCTGACGGTCGTCATTATATACCCTCATGGTCGGTCGCTGTCGTTCATAGTTTTCATTAGGGCACATAAAACAAATTGACTGTTAAACAAATAATTTCAAAATTAAACTACTATATCAGAAAGTGCAACTACAGAAGATATTCTCGTGGAGATTTGCAAGATGCAAATTGATCCAAAACTGTCTCAAAAAGTTGTTGCTAAACAGCTGAAATTTTACGTCATACTGTACGAAAGAAAAGCCTCTAAAACACGGTAAGTCGCTTGATATCTACGCTGGCATCAATTACCCAAGACGAAAGCTAATACACGTAGACCTCATTGTGGTTGGAGACAGACATCAGACTCCGATGAACACAAATGAGAGTGGCCATTTAATTTCTTGAATGTTCAGCTTGTTACAGAGCTGAACGGATACTTGCCTAAGAAGTTCAAACTGGATATCGGGTTAGTGTTTGACCCTGTCATTCCTGAAGAGAAAAAAAAATTTATACGTCCCTTCTATTTCAATGTCGATGGCGCCTAAGAATTTGTCTGTACAGAACATCGCTGGTGAACACAATGTATGGATGTAAGAAATTAACTCAGGATCGCCACATAAGGCTTTCAAACACAGCCCTCTTTAACTGGGTCCAATTGAACTACTATGCTCAATATCGTGGACTACCTACCTTTTCAATCCCTTTCTTAAACGAAATTTATAAGTAAATTAAAACTTTTTAAGTTACAAAATTATGAAAAATACCAGATTAAGGACGACATCTAGTAAATCTTGAATATAGACTTAATTGTGAAAGAATACTAGACTTTTAACAACGGTCGGGGTTAGTGAAAATGGTGCACAAATTAAGATTTTTATTTGTTGGGAACGCTCTACTGAAAAACTATTTCAGCTCTTACAGCGTCACAGATCGTCATGGGTGAGGAGCAGGTTCAGATCACAGGGTAGCTTTCTGAAACGAAATTGATGTTCATCATCTACGCCTTATCAGAATTTTAATTACAGTGACGAAGTACTTTTCTTTTTAGCGTTCTGCAATTAACGAACTATGGAGGTTCATGTTATAAAAATAAAATCGGGATGACTAGAAATATTTTGAAATGGTTATACACAGAGAGGATTTTCAGCATGGAACAGAAGTAGATTAGAACGACTATGAAAATTTCACCCTGGTAATTTATCATCAATAAGATTCGTTTCAAAGGGTGGACCGGGCAAACTGCACGATTTTAAGGCATTAATCGCTTAACGCAAACGACAGAATGGTTGCTTTGATATGGGGCGGGCGTCGTTCTTACCGAATGAGAGTCTGCGCCATAACTGTAATAACGTCGACGTCGACGGGTCATTAAACCAAGTTTTTCATTTACTTTTTCGACAAGACAACAACGTTTTGCCTGAGTCTCTGCCGTTGTGATATCATCACCAGAGCAGTGGTTAGGAAGTAATAACTACAGATTATAATTTCAGCATCAGCACTTTAAACCTTCCAAAATGAGACTCAACGCACCCAGTCGCTGGTAGCCGATAGTGGAACAATATCACCACGATGTCTCTGGGGAAATTAGACGGCCTTCCGTTGCTGACATGGTGTTCAGATGGGGGTGTAAATAAAACACGAGATAAAGGATGTTAGTTTCTCGCGACCTCGTTCCATCTATCGTGTTATTGTGTAAGTCATTCTGAAATAACAGTAAAATTTGGTCAGGTGTGTGCAGGATTCGCACTCTTGAGTTTTCCGTACGAACTTAATTGTGTATATAGAGTGTTCATACATCACGGGAGACGAGTGTGTCGCTGATTTTGGCTTGTTGTTGACATTGATCCTGCCATGATACTGGTCCCGAGAATTTTTAAGCTTTCGAGAATATTTCAATTTTAAGTGAGATAAGAAATAACTACAGACATTCGTGTGATATATTCAAAACTTGACAATTTGCTTCCGATGTGAAACCCTGTTTATTGGCGAATTTTATGATTCTAGGTCAACGAGAAGCACCCTATAATTTTTAATGAGCAAGATAGCGAGTGTCAAAATACCTGACGTAAATGATCAGATGTTTTGATTACACTGACTTAGAAGCTTGACTTTTGTATACCACCAAGGAATCGCCGACTTCAGCATGTGAAGTAAATTTCAACTTCTCACTTCTGTGGAAAAGGAGTCTTAACAGACGGCCGAACAGAGAAAGTGTCGAATAAGAAATGGGAAATTAATTTTCGTGTGATATAACAACAAATTAACAAATACCATTTTATCACCTTATTTGCACTTCTAAGCCTTTGTACTTACGAAATATGATGATTTTACGCCAACGGAAAGTACCCCGTAGGTTTCGATGAGTGAGTTTGCAAGTGCCGAATTATGTGACAAACTGGTCGTATCTTCTGATTGCATTGACTTAGAACCTTACATTTAGTATGCCGCCAAGGATCCAGACATCTCAGTATGTGACGTTCAACTTGATACGTCTACACTTTCCTGAGAAAAGGGGGGAAGGGCCTGGAGGGAGGGGGTTTTAACGTACGAACTGACAGGCAGTCGGATTACAAAAGGCCGGCCAGTGTGGCCGAGCGGTTCTAGGCACTTCAGTCTGGAACCGCGCGACCGCTACCGTCGCAGGTTCGAATCCTGCCTCGGGCATGGATGTGTGTGATGTCCTTAGGTTAGTTAGGTTTAAGTAGTTCCAAGTTCCAGGCGACTGATGACCTCAGAGGTTAAGTTCCATAGTGCTCAGAGCCATATGAACCATTCGATTACAAAAGTGATTTGTTTCGTGTGATATTATTAGCAATTAACAATTTTCGGACTTTTAATGTCGTTATTTGCATTGTGAAACCTTGTTCCCTGCTAAAATTTCATGATTTTAGGTCAACGGGAACTGGCCTCTAGGTATTAATGTGTGCGTTTGCGAGTAGAGCAATATGTTACACAAATGAACGTATCTTTTCACTGCATTTAATTAGAAGCTACAGTTCTGTATAAACAAAAGGGGCCGTCAGCATTTGTATGTGACGTAAGTTTTGAGACATCTAGCGGTTCTACGAAAAAGGGACAGAAAGGCAGATAACGGAAGAAAGTAATTCTATATGGGTTCCGTTTCTAGCCGAATGAGGTACGGAATCCTAAAAAGTGATTTTTTTTGTAAGTGCAGGTCATTTCTTTTTACTTTAAGGAATGTCAATAAGGTCGCGAAAATATAGTTCAGGGGGCATGAGTTACAATCAACCGAAAAGTAAGTTCTCTGTGGTATATAAAAGTACTTCCGCAATGAACGCGAGTTACTTTTAACATGTAACGTGATGCATTGAATTTCTGTGAAGAAAAGTAGCGACATAGGCCGTCGGAAAATTTAAAGGGATCGCTGTGAATGCACCTAACTTTCCGCACCATAGCACGGTTTACTTGACACTTATATTACGAAGCGAAAGGAAACCTTCATAGACTCCATAGGTTACTACAAACCGGCTGGATCAATAAAAAAATTAAGATGTCTTTCTTACAGAAATTTTACGTTACCTACTCAGATAACTACTAATATGAAAATGGCTCTCAGCGGTATGGGACTTAACATCTGAGGTCATCAGTCCCCTAGGACTTAGAACTACTTAAACCTAAGGACATCACACATATCCATGACCGAGGCAGGATTCGAACCTGCGACCGTAGCGGTAGCGCGGTTCCAGACTGAAGCGTCTAGAACCGCTCGGCCACTTCGGCCGGGTACCAATATGAACGCAGCAGCTAACATCAGAGCAGTTAGTTTTGTCACTGTTCTGTTATCGCAGCAAGACGGTTCCTAAGTGGAAGTTAACGTCACCCCACCAATGTCATTCTACATCTTCGTATTCCCTGCAATACATAATACAACTTATAATGGAATTTACATCACCGAATATTATTGATGGTGCATTTTATATCTACACCTTTGATGTAAATGTGATAGAAGTTCCGTAGCTATTAGTCTTCATGCTGTGTAAATCTTATCAGTAGCATGACAAAAACAGTGCAAGTAGTATTTGTCCCTATCTGTCATATGGCTTCTTTAAGAGTAGATAATTTATAAGTGTGCAGAAATGGAAGAGGTGAAGAGTTAATCTCTCTCTTTAACAGCCGGCAAGCCACGTTGATACTTGGCGTATAAGTGAAAAAGGTGTTAAAATCGTCCCATGCTCTCACTCAATGTCAATGTCAACACGTTGATACTTGGCGCATAAGTGAAAAAGGCGTCAAAATTGTCCCATGCTCTCACTCAATGTCAATGTCAACATGAGTCAACAGTAGCGTTGCTCTCCCACAATGACTCTAGTTTCTTAACAGTATCATGACTCATTTGTCATTGCTGGCACTTCACTGGTGTCGTCTACGTAAGCATCTCCGGTTCTACTAGTTACTGTAAGGATTGGTAATAACGGCTTGCAAGTTGTATACTAACAGTGTGAATCAAGTTGGTCACCTTTAATTACTTAAACCCTCTCTACTGTGACCTGATTATCAGCCGCGATATAGAAAGTTTGTAAACGACTTTGGATCAAGCGAAGTAGTTAGAACTACGGCTAAATAACGTAATAAAATAGATCATGAAGAATCTTAAAGATCGAAGATTCCGCAAGTAAAATGTATTCTTATTTAAAGTGCAGTAGTGTAGGATCAGCGATTAACAATATCGGATATTGATCAGAAAGCTATGAGAAACTATTAAGGTACTCAAATGAAACTATGTAGTTGCTAACAGCAAAGATATTCGCATTTACGGTTTATAAAACTGGGAGGGAGAAATGCACACCAGTTTGTCATACCAAATGTCACGAATGTAACAATATGATTCAAGAAACCCCGTGAAAATAACTCCGACTTCACCACGGTATATAACCTATTTAAAATTATACACTCCAGAATACGCAAGACTTGAATTCTTTTATAAGTGGCATAGGTGTCGAGCATAATACTTTCCAAAATCATAAAGGAGATTCCATCAACAAGCATTATCTGAACAGTTAACTTAATGAAACTATCTATGCCTCCAACAATTATGTGTTACATCAGCGATTTAAAGAACATCATTTCGTGAACAGTTTGGTTAAAGGGAATTATATATTCGCCAACACACGTTCTGTTTTTCCGTGACCATTTTTCCAAGCACTTTTCATTTTAATATATGTAACAAACTCCTAAGGGTGAAGATTCATTCAGTAATTAGGTGCGAAAGTTTTCTTGGGCTTTTGGTTTTAAACGACATTCAGTAAGCCAGAGATACGTGTTTGGCTCTCAATCCAGCCGTGTGTTAATGTTTTCCGCCTTTCCTTAATACTGCTATTGTTCTTTGTGCATGTGACTCCTTGCAAAACCTGTAGAGAGGTGAAATATTTATGGGAACCAGGACAGTAAATTAGTTGAATATAGTAGTAACTGAATAGTAGAATGACAACGAGGAAAATAGAAAACGCGGGTAGCGCCTAAGAGTTATCTTTTCTAAAAAGATGCTCGAAAGTGGCTGATCATTGTTACCTGAGAATTTAGTAATACGGCGCACTCTCTCTGCTCACTCTATCGTAGTCTGATACCTGCGAAGCATTAATTTTAACCAGTATTCGTTGCAGCACTGGACACTGACCATTGTGAAAAAAGAGGAACTTCTTACGAGGAAAAGTTTAAGCGGGGGAGATAATTACTCATACTTGCAGTGTATTCACCAATACATCACCAGAGCATTCAGGAATGCAAAGTAGATGTAATATGCACTTAAGAGGAAAAAAGAACATACACTCACACACACGTACGCACACACACACATTCAGCAGGTTGCAATTTGAAACTACAAACGGAATAGTTTGGATGTTTGGTATACACGTTTTACAGGAAACTATTGCATTGTACGCTTGTTGATTATCTTAGTACAATCAATTTGTGCTCCAATTCTATTATGTTTTATTGTTGGAATGTTTTGCTTCATGTTCCAGACCACTTTTCCGCAATTTTTAATTTCCAGCATTTCCTGTAGGTAGAATCCCACGGGTTGAAAACCTTTATTAGTGGTATTAGTTCCAATTGCCACACGAAGCTTTCTGCTCCATAAATGATTTCTAACAGTCGGAAGGAGTGATCTCTGTTTACTTGGGTGTAGATCCCTGATCTCAGACCGTGGATCTTCGACGCGCCTGCAGATTCTTCTGATCTGCATAGACCGCCATGTTGTAATTAGACGAAGAGGACAACATTGTGTACGTGATAAACATTTCTCTACTCCTTTCTGCCTTGGAACGTCATATAACATACGAAGAACTGGTTGATTTTGGAGTGGAATCGAGAAGTATTTTCATTCCGCGTTCTGGTGACGTTGCGTGGCAACTATGTAATTAGGCAACAACCGTCTGGCACGCTCAGACAGCTGCTTTCTGACATCCTATGGAGACGACTGGTCGAAGCGAATAAATATACTAAGGGATTTTCGTGGAATCAAAGACAGTGGTAATGTAAGGTCTCCGACTATTAATATTCGATTCAGTAGCATACTCTGAAAGTGTTCTCCGATTATGAATGTTGTTGCGTTATTTTTCGACACGTACATATTAATAGACGTACGGCGCCACGTTTATGTGAGGTTTTGAGGGATGTTTCTAAATTTTGTATGCGTGGTACATATTTCATTTCACTTTGTGGAATATGGAGAACATTTACTCTTCCTCGCGTTCTGCTCAAGACAAGAAATTAAATGTTACAAATCCGAACTACGATTCCTGAAACCAAGATCTCAGTGTGTCCCTGTACTTACCCGTGAGATACTATATGTAACTCAGTCCTGCGACTGCATATCGCTTCTGCCACGTCTAAGCGAACAGGAGAAAATAATGTCCAAAATTTGTCTGTCAAATATACAAACCAAAAAGTCGTTCAAAACTGGACATAGTCATCGTCTTGGTATCGTCAAATCACGAAGTGTAATTCCTTTTTGCTAAAGCGAAGGGGGTGGACGCTTCCACAGGAGAGATAGTTGAGAGTACTGCGCCATGGGAGCCTTTTATGGATCTTCAGAAATTTTTGGTCGATTAAATGACTGGCACTGAGTCCGCCATTAATCCATTTGATAATATCTGTGGTTCTTATGTTTGTAGTAGCGACCTGGTATATATTCATTTGCAGATCCTGTCTTTCAAATCAACGAAAATTACTCCGGCCATCAGATGTAACAAGAACGCCTCAAAAGATTCTTTTCTATGCTTGATTTCCACATGGGGATCGCACTAAAAATTGGTTCACATAAAGCGAATTACAGATAAAGTGTCATCTGAAGTGTGCAGTTCGTGTTCTATGTATTAAAAATTAGTTTTGGGCTCACACAGTAACCACAAAGAAATTTTTCTACGTCCTTAGGACACGCGACACTTTTATACAAGCAGATGGCCCATACACGTATTTCTCGCGGTATTCATTTAATAGCATACTGTATTACTATATAGATAAAATTACAGACCCATAAATAATCTTCTGGATGCCCGTAAACTTTCTTTTACAAAGAGGCGGACTAACTTCTTAGCGTCACCCTCACACTTTTTCGGATAAATTGACGCATAAGGCAATCATGTCTCGGTGAAACAATAAAGGAATTGCTGGAATATTATCTCATTTACACTTCTTTCTTTCGTTTCACATTCAGTCGCGTTAGTTCTTTTTCTTCTTTCTTCGTATCCAAGTTCAATCAAGTTTCTCCGTCTCTCGCTCTACAATGCCTTCTGTTACGTCCACTGCTGCTAACATCCATACTTTGTCTCCCTTCCTATAAGTCGTCTTTATTCTCATTAACAAATGAATACAGTTTTTATTTGTTATTGATTGTGCGCTATAGCAATTACTAAAAATGTTACATTTTATATGACGTATCTTATGATTGTCACATTAAATCTGTTATAAAATAGATAGTATGCATTGTTAGTTTTCTTAGTTGTAAAAGAAGGCCTATAGATGAAATTTTTTAGGTGAAATATATCGTGACATAATATTGAAAATATGTGCATTTTCAAGTATCACTGCATTATTACTAAATCATTTCCTCACGATTAGTAAAAAATAAGAGATCCCCATTCTTGAAATATAAACACAATCGGTTAAGGTTTTTCGTTAGTGCGTAAAAAAAATTGTGTTTCTTGTAGTTTTTCCGTCACTGTGGATTTTATGACCAGCGATTGTTTCATTTTACTCTTAGGCACATTTATCTATCTGACACTCTTGTTACCGACATTATTATCTCTGACGCACACGGCTTTTTCCCACTGAGTCAAGTGTTTTAAATTATATCAGCTCCACCTTGACAATATTTGTAAGGTAATCACACAAAACATAGGAAGACAAAATAATGTTCTCCCGGGTGCACGTCCGGAAGATGGTAGAACAACCTTACTGTCTAAACAGAATTTAAAGAGAGGCTTTTAATGATCACTGAACTATTGCAGCACACTGGTTATTGTAGTGCGAAGATTGAATATGATTGAAACCGCATAACAACTGGGATGTAGACTGCAATTTTCTTTAAAAATTGGTAAACATGTGATACCTAGTATACCAAGAAAAATGATTGTCGTGTACGAGGTTTCTTCTTGGTGTTGTTAGTGTTTCGCAGTTACGTAAATTTTGAATACAGTTCTGGATGTTAAAATGCATCAAGGAATCATCAATTTAATATTGGGGGGCAGCGTGGAGGGTAAGAATCGTGGAGGGAGACCAAGAGATGAATAAACTAAGCAGATTCCGAAGGATGTAGGTTGCAGTAGGTACTGGAAGATGAATAAGCTTGCACAGGATAGAGTAGCATGGAGATCTGTATCAAACCAGTCTCAGGGCTGAAGACCACAACAACAACAACAACATGTTAAAATAATACATCTAGTCATAGAACGGAGGACTAATTTAATAAAAATTATGCAGAATTATTTGTGGAACGACTTCAGCGTTCACTGTGTTTTATGAGTACACGAACGCGGATGGGTAGTACATCTTGAATATAGTAACATTTCATCATTGTTACCGACAGGATTGCAGATATACTGTGGAACGTAGATGGTGACACCAAAGAATGTAACTAAGAGAGTGCGCTGCATTTTTCTCCATTCAGTTTCTTAAAACGTTTTGTCGGTGTTTCTCTTGTGAGTGCTTGATGCGAAATTAAAACTAACATTCCGAGTTTCTGCATCGTATTTTAAGTAACGGCCGCGCGGGATTAGCCGAGCGGTCTCGGGCGCTGCAGTCATGGACTGTGCGGCTGGTCCCGGCGGAGGATCGAGTCCTCCCTCGGGCATGGGTGTGTGTGTTTGTCCTTAGGATAATTTAGGTTAAATAGTGTGTAAGCTTAGGGACTAATGACCTTAGCAGTTAAGTTCCATAAGATTTCTTACACTTTTTTTTTCTTTTAAGTTACGAACCGAATCACTTAATTGACTTGTCGTATGCACTAAGGAGCAACTAATTCCAAGTGAAGTTCACGTCGTGTCTAATCGATGAAAGTTTCATCACATGATGATAAATGTGGTATATTGTTTGAAAATATCACGATATGTCAGTATTTTTATGAAACCAAGACATCCCGGCCTAAATCTTAGTATGGATTCCATTAGATATACGAATGAATCTAATAGTGTACATTTTTAATTCCTTGTAGTGCAATAAATAATTCATTAAATTTCGGGTATGTAGCCGCGCAAATACTACTTCTTCAACAAATACTTGTGCCGCGTATTGTCAGGACATCCTCAAGGTGAGTCGCAAGACGCGGGCGAAATATAAGGTGAAGAAGTAAAATTTGCACGGCTACCCAATGTTTAATTAATAAATCTGGTAGCCTTTATACGTCCTTTACGTTTTCTATCTTCGTCTACTATTCTTATAAGTATTGCGGATTCGCCTATGTAGAATAGTATCAGATTAGACGTAGCTCTCTGTTATAGTCAATTGTCTAGGATCGTTAATAGGCGAGATAAGTAACATCTCAAGAGGGACAGTGTGTTTCGTAACAGATTTACTTAGCAAGCTCATGACCATCACGATGACAGTCATGCAACTCATTTAATAGACGGTGCAAATGAGATTATCTGTTAATATTCCGGAAATTAGTTACAAAAAGACTGCAATATAATCCTGCCTGTCTCCTATTTCTCAAATAATAAACAAGATGTGAAAATCAACGAAGTTCTATCTTAAATGGGGGGGGGGGGGGGGGGGAGGCGGCGTAAGCAACTTGCAGTCGTGCACCATTCGCAACTGTAATAGTTAGTGTGGGAAATGTAAGGCGTGAAGGTTGTACCCTCTGACAGATGTCTCATAATCGATCTGTTCGTTACCTTTTGCCTGTAGTCCCCATACGTCAGTTCCACGAATGTGCTTGAACACTTTGGTGGCCAAATAGGTAAAATATTTACACTCGAGGAAAAAACTACCCTATTGATCTTCAAAATTGTACATTACGTGTGTTCTAGGCTCACTGTTGTTAATGTATTAATGCACCCAAGTGCTATCCCGTGTTGATATTAAAATATTTTAGTCCCTACTGTAAACTGAACGTGGCTGCCACAGCTCGTCCGACACGGTAAAAGCATACTACCACTTAACGAATTGAGCTTTGAGGTAGGAAGGTCGACATGGTGTACGATTCTGCACAAATCTTTGCAGCATGTCTAACCAATAGTTGTTCGCTTGTTAGTAGATTTAGCGTACGATTCAGCACGAATCTTTGTAGCATGTCTTACCAAGGGCTGTTCAGTTGTTACACTTGCCTTACGACTTTGTTGTAAAAGAATAACGTCGTAATTTTCTCGACCTTAGAAACACATTCGTGTACCGTTGTTTAGTTACACATCAGGTGAGTTAGCAATATAGACGCAAAAACGTCATTTACAGACATACGCAATTAGCAGTGTTACGGTATGTAATGCAGGTTAGGTAAAATAAACATGATCCGGTAAATATTTGTAAGACTGATATAGGAGTGACCCTTATTGATGGACAGGAGACTATGGATCACAGAACAAGATGGAAACGATGATATTTTGATTCACACTTCGGTGGTATTATGTGCGCCTGTTGAGTTCTGCGACTCAGAAAATCCATATCAATCCTTGGAAGAGCCGTTTTATAATTGCAAATTTGGTGTTTCGCACTCAGTGTCTGGTGTTCACTTCGTAAAACGAATCTTCACTGAACTGTTGAGAAACTATCTAATCCGTATGTAGATTATCTCACAGAAGTGAACGACTTTATGAGTATTTTCTGCATGACGAAGCAACGCCAGACTACCCTGACAACTTTGCCATAAGGGCATCACGTTTCTGGAGAAGAGAGGACAGTCTGTTGGGGCTGTGATAACTCCCGGTGAACTTCATCGCTTGATATCTCTTTCTGCGCATTTTACCTGTGGAAAGAACTGAAAGTTCAAGTACACTGAATTCCCGCTCTCTGGAAGAGTTACAGCTGCATACTGAAAACGCTATTGCTCCTATCCCTTAAGCACACCTCCGACGAGTTTCTCACACTTTGATATATCGAGAACAGTGCTTCAACGAAGTCAACCTTGGTCGTTTCTACTATCTCCAATGATACTGATTAACAAGGATAAATCCCACCTCAATCATATTGTAAATATGATCTGGACCAGTTGTATGCACCCCACCCTAAATTTGTCGCTTCATGGGAAAAGTGGCCAGAAGTTAATTGATCTGGTTGATGTAGATGCAATAAGATGTACTGAGCTGTATTCAACTATATTCTCTTACGAAATGTGTTCTTCAATGGTTCAGATGTATTGTGTTTCGACTGTAGAGTTAACTGTACCACTTGCAGTAATATCTGCCTCATAGTGCCCATTTCATTAGTACACTAATTCCATGTTTAGTGTGCTTGAGACAACTCGATGCTAATGGAATTATACAGTAGTAAGGTGCTGGTCAATCGATTCTGACCCATTTCTTCAATTTTCGTTCAGTTAATTGTGCTTTTGTGAACTAAATCTAAGAATTATAAATCCGGTAAACTGTACATCAGCTATAAATAAACCTGTGCCTGAGTACACCCATTCATCCTGTGAAGATATATTCACTTTTATTATCAATAATCAACTACCTTTCAGATGCATCATGATCATGTTGTAGACAAACTCTTATCTGAATGCTAATGTAAGTAACGGGGTACTTCAGTTCAGAACAGTTCTATGGTAAATACTGTGACATGTCGTTGCTATTTTCTGATACTAATTTAAAAACTGAACTTGTAGGAAAAGTAATACAAAATTGTGTTTTTTCTATGGTCCCAGTCAAGTTGCTCGATCTGCATACATGTTTTGCACTGGTATACCAATTATCAGTGTCTCCCTTGCATGCACTCTTCTGAACCGACTTAGTTTCTACGCTTGTGTAAATCTACACTTTGCAGACTCTATTTGGTCTGTACCCACCACTAAAAGCACTCAGATTACGTAGCAGTTGCGACATTTTTTGTTGACGCAAAGCACGGTTTTAACTCACCGTCTGAATGTGTGTGAGCGCTTTTGACAAAGAGGTGTGACAAGTGAGCGCTTTACCTCTGAACAGGCGCCTCCTCATGATGTCAGCGGCGGCCACGATCTGGTCTTAGGCGGACTTTGCTGAGGCAGACGCAAACGCAAGACGCGGTCGCAGCGCCGGTGAGCGCGCAGCCGGCGACACACAGGCGTTGCTCGGGTTGCCTACCCGCGCTCCAGCACGCCCGACACTGAGGCGCGCTCGCCGGCCGGCCCCTAGCGGTGGGCAACACGGCGCACGCGCGGCGCCGCGCCGGTACAGTTAACAGCGCCGCGTCGCGCGCACAACTTTGCCGACGCGACGGCAGGAAGCGGCCGCTGACGGCTTCTCTGCGCCGCAAACAGACGCCGGCTGTGAGGCAACGCGTCAGCTTTTAGAGATATGGCGTACGAGTAATAGTTTACCTACTCCGCCGCACACTGAAAATCTACATGTGTTCTACATAAGCACCCCTGACCAAATCCTAACATGTTCACTCTAAGGTGTACCATTGCGGGTTCACGTGACCTTCCCATCAGACGGCGTGTGGCAACCGGTCATACATAGCACCAGCAATACACTAACGTGTGGTGTATTACTTGTCACTAGACTTACAAAGATAAGGTAGGATACAGTAGCTTGTGATAAGTAAGTGTAGACTTCAGTAGTTCGCCTAAAAGTTTTGCTCAGTTAACGTCGTACCCAAGTTATCAGTGTGTTATGTGCGTCGCATATTTTCCCGGCGTTACCCCATCACGATGACGTTCTTTACATATGCTAAAAACTATGTCTAAAAAATGTAAGCGGTGAACCATCTAGAACATGAGTTGTTGTTGTTGTTGTGGTCTTCAGTCCTGAGACTGGTTTGATGCAGCTCTCCATGCCATACAGTAAAGCTGCATGCCCTCGAGAAAAATTACGGCCGTAGTTTCCCCTTGCTTTCAGCCGTTCGCAGTACCAGCACAGCAAGGATGTTTTGGTTAGTGTTACAAGGCCAGATCAGTCAGTCATCCATACGTTTGCCCCTGTAACTACTGAATAGGCTGCTGCCCCTCTTCTGGAACCACACGTTTGTCTGGCCTCTCAACACATACCCCTCCGTTGTGGTTGCACGTACGGTACGGCTATCTGTATCGCTGAGGCACGCAAGCCTCCCCACCAACGGCAAGGTCCATGGCTCATGGGGGGGGGGGGGGGGGGGAGAAGATGAGTGTGGATATATAAAAGACTGAGTAACCCACGAAACACATTTGTTCTAAGTAGTAATCCTCCTGCCTGTTGGTTATAAGCAAACTGTTTTTATATCAAAATTGAAACTGTTGATGTTTAATTAAAGTTTTGTTCAATAATTGTTGATTTGTAGCGTGAAAAAGTGGGATGTTGCAGCAAGAATAAAGGAGACAATACGTATTTATCATGTAGCGCTACAAAACGTAATATCCTAAACGAAAAGGTAAGATAAGAAAAGAGTATAAAAGAAAAATATATCGGACATAGCTTTAATGCTTCATCAAAATTATGTAAAACACGGTTCTATTATTCATATACAACTTCCACATTTATCATTAGTAACAGAAAAGTCTAGCCTCTGAGTGTGTGTGTGTGTGTGTGTGTGTGTGTGTGTGTGTGTGTGTGTGTGTGTGTGTGTGTATGTATTTGTGAATATAGACTATTCTTGCATCAACATAGGCTGATATTCTTTTCGTATAAAATGCAATTTATATTCAGTAAGGATATAAAATACACAGTTTACTTACACTGAATGGTATGCGGTTCTAATTATGTGCAAAATCACCTACCGAACCATCAAACAAACAAAGAGTAGTCATTGGTTCCCAGTTTCTTCTCTCTTACACATACACTTATGTTTCTTTGCCTACAATCGCTACCAATAAACCGGTGGTCCTCCGATTTATTAAGTCATTTATGAAGTTACCAAAACCAACTAACCATAGTTTTTGGTAAAGCGGAACTGACAACTGTGAGCCAGGGGCAACGAAAAACTGCGAAAAATGTTTGTGTGACCCTTCAAAGAGAGAGATTTCTGAAGAATATTATATCACATTTTGTGGATGATTTAGTGTAAGACCATTTTATGCCATGCTCATAAAGAATAGACTGTTAAAACAATAGGCCACGTTAAAATAGTAGCTTGGGTGTCTGAATAGTACAATCGCGCGAGGTGAGAAACAATAAATGTAGCATTGTTCGATACAGGAAAGCATGAATAGTGCGCTTCTCCACAGCGAGAAAAGCAATCGCAGCGCCGGCGTGGATATGTTAATTCACCTGTAGCTCTGACGATGGCTTTACCTCGACAAGTTACACAATCTTCCAAATTCATGAGATATCCCCTACCCATGCCACTCTCAGACGATTTTCTACCGCAGAAATACAAATACCAAATCGAATGTCGAGTGCTGCGTTTCACACGCTTTTGTCACTATTACCAGCTATTTTCTGTAGGGCTAAGATTGGGTGATACGCATGTTGTCCCAAGAAGAGGGGTCATTCATGGATACGACAGGAACGATTATTCACAGCAAAATATGTAGTAAACCTGGGCTCTAAAAAGCGTACCTTAGAAACTATGAGCCTTTATTCATCTTCGATACTGTGAGCAAGGAGTTTTCTGCTGCAAGTTCTTTGCTTTATTCACTTACGGACCAAAACAAGAAAAACGACCCGTAATCGTGGGCTCTAAAGTGTTCATCTTCGTTAGAGTGGAACACCTCTCTTCAACCGAAAACGTGCCCATAGGTATGTATTTAGAAATCAGTGTTTGCGTTTCACTTTGTAACGTGAGATGTCACAGGTTACTTATAGTGACAGCTTTGACAACGACGATGTTGTGTCGTCTGCTCTTGACTAGTAATCACACGTATATGGCAAGAGCGGACTCAATGGATGTTGCTGGAAATTTCCGACGAGCGAGGGAAGGGGTACTGACGGACTACCTGTTTACAGCAGGTCAAAAGGGTGAGCCTCTCGCTGAATTTGAAGACAAAATACAGATTCATAAAAAAATTACAGGCAGTCGCTCCGCTTTCTGGATTAGGCAGGCACCTCTTCAGAAACTTTCTGAGGCAGTGAATCAGAAGGATGTGTATGTCACTCGATTTGCATTTCTCGAAGATGAACAGTTTCAGCTTGTAACGAAGAAGGGGGTTAGCACAGACAAATACCTGGACTCGATAGAGAGACTCCATGAAACCACGTTAACTGATGTAACCGCATTCAACAGCAAACTCACAGACACTGCCATAACAGACGCAGAGTATAGGCACAAGATGAATGTTTCGCAGGAGTTCAGAATCTCGGATTTAGGTTGTTATGCTAAACTGTACATGCAGATAGACGTGTAATTGCTCTCGGACGTTTTTGAGAAATTCTGGAGAGTATGCCTGGGCACATATACTCTGAATCCTGTCCTCTATTTCATCACGCCGGGCCGTTCGTTATACATAATGTTAGAAATGACGCGTATCAACCTGGAACTGTTGGCCGGCATCGATATGTCGCTTTTTTTTTTTTTTATCGCAGCATTCGCGAAGGCCCTGCTAGTGAGTCCACAGATTCGCCAAAGCGAATAATCCTCGTCTGAGTGAGGAGGAGTACAGGCTGTCTTATTATTGGAGTAACACACATTACTTGGATGTAAATAATCTCTACGGACAGGCCATGCAACTAGCTGTGTTGTTTGGAGGGTTCAGATGGCTGTCTAAAAGTAAAACCGTCGGACTGGAGGATAAGATCCTCAATGTGGCTGCTGACACAGGTAGGGGATATGTCCCAGAGGCAGCATGCACAGAGTGACCTGACACTGTGTCCTGGCCGCTCGGAGTGGCTGTGCAGATTCAGGCGCCATGTCGCCGACTGCGCTGCCCCTCCCGCCGGAGGTACGAGTCCTTTCTCGGGCATGGGTTTGTGTGTGTCGTTATTAGCGTAAGTCAGTTTAAGTTCGTTTAATTAGTGTCTGAGTCTAGGGATCGATGACCTCAGTAGTTTGGTCCATTGGGAATACACAAGCATTTGAACATTTGGAACTGGGTTCTGAGTGGCTGGTGACGCGAAATGGTTTCTCCCCAGCTGATTACAACGCTTCGATATATATTACACTACAGGAACTTCCAGCAGTGTTTCATGTTGGGGAGGCGACTTCTTACAATCACCTACGGCATCTTCTTCAAGCTCAGTCCCTGGTTGAAAGAATGTATTGTTTTAAGCACCGAACAGAGAGGTCTTCCCATGTGTAATTTCGAAAAAGGTTTTGTAAGTTAGTGAGTAATTCAGTTCCCAGCAAAATAATGTAGAGTGTTGAAAACCATTGTGATAATCATGTAGTTTATCGTTGGGATGTGTTTTACATTGAAACGAGCCAAAGTCTTCAAGAAGGACTGGTCGCTTTGGAGATGGCTAACGTTTAAGTGGAGTTCAGAAAGCTTGTCTATATAGCAGTATGTGTCAATTTGACCTCTCCAGATTCCGCATTTAGCGATTCCATTGCAAGATTACGAAACCAAATTTCGCTGTTGAGAAGTAACTTCATGTACATACAGTTTCATCTACCGGGTGAAAGGCTGCGATTCAAAGGTGCAGTCCCGATGAATTCGACGCGTCTGGATTTTTGATCGATAATCCTTACGACGTAACATCTCGGAACAAGAAGGTTATCATCCTGATGAAATACGAGGCGAATTACTCGCCGATTGTGGAATTTGTAGATGTATGCATTCCATGTAGATAAGAGTGCCACCTAGTGATGGACAGGATTTTCATCGTGCGGCCTCACCACCACTCACGACCGAAGACTGTGAGGTGTGACTATTTTCTTTGTCCTCATATAGTGCAGCAAGTAGTCTTCAGCCACTGCAACTGCAGTCAGTCTGCCGCATCATGACGACAAACGCTTCATCTGTGCAGACGGGATCTGATCCCTCCAGTTCTCACACTATTCCCTTGAGTGACTGTGCGTGCGTGTGCTTGTGTGTGGAATAGATGGAGGAAGAGTTTGTCACAGTCTTTTGCATGTGTGTGTGTGTATGCAGGTGAATTGTATACAGGGTCATTCCTATCAACGTACAAAAACCTCTAAGGGATACATATGATGCCAGGACAAGTAGCACAGTATGAGACACACGGTGTTGCAAATGTTAGGAAATACTCCATAAGTGTATGAGAAACGTTGAAAATGTGACCTCACCCTTGCTGAATGTACTATGGTTGGGTTTGTCGATAATACCCACAGTGCTACACACCACTTCCGTTCAAGCAAACGGTGCAGTTTTCTAACCACTTCGGTAAGTGAGACCTGTTGTAAAAGTGCATTTTACGAAATGCACTTAAGCTGTTTTTGTTTCGTGTTTCTTTCCTTTAATCCAATCGTTTTTGTTTACAGGCTTTATTTAGAAAAGAAAACGTAGGTCGTTTACTGGTAACGACACAATTGAGAAGCTTATGTTCATTTACTTGAGAAGCGGTTTTATAGGATTCTGTTATACTCTACCATGAGCTAAATCAACAGAGAGCGTAATATGGGTAGATGAGGCAATAAATTTTATCCCAACCTAAACACGCAATTGTCCAAGGTAATGACGAAAATACTTCCAGCCAGATGCAGGATTCGAATCCTGAAACCCAAGCACTCAAGTCGCTCACGTAGTTTCAAAGACCAACCGACTTGAATATAAGATTGGAGATGGGGTGATAAGGAGCGAGAGACTGATGGGCTGAACTGGTGCACGTGTATCGAGGTAAGTCACATGGTGACGTCACATGTTCAACAGTTTTCGTCCGCAATTGGATATTTACCGAAATTTGGGTCGCATGTATCTTGCATTAAATTGTTGTCCCACCGTCATCTACGTCGCATCGGAGGTTTTTAAATGTGTGTTATTATGTTTATCGTGTGTGCTATGTATGCTTCTAAAACACCTTGTATATATTTTGGGTATTTGTGAGTGGTTCTTAACATGCTGTTGCAAGCCCTATACCCTCTAAATATTGTAAATAATTAAAATTATCTTCGTGTAACCTGTATCTGCTGCTGTAAACATCATATAGTTGCTGAGTACCTCTTACATAAATCAACTGATTTTTCATTTAAGCAATTTGTTACTGAAAGAGAATCGTTAGTGGTATAATGTATACCTGCTACTGTAATGTTGTATGGTTGGTCAGTAGCTTTAATCTTCAAAATTACGTCACTCTGCATTTATGCAATGCATCGTTATTTGTATAATAAATCTGTGCTGTTGTAAAATATTGTTTAGTTGATCAATAGCTGTTGAGTAAAAATAAACTCAGTCTACATTTGCGCAGTCTCTTTATCTAAACAATGTATTATTCCTGATTGCAAAACATCAGCTAGTTTGTCATATCTGTGTCGTTATTATTATTATTTAGTCCTCTCACCATTGAAGTTATTTTAGGATGGAGGTAAATAAGGACTTTATTGAATATGTGATCTGAGGCATTCCCGGCGAATATGCAGTATTCAAGGTTGTCGTGTGTCCAGTCGGATCCGCTCGTCGAAGTTCCACGATATTTCGGCGAATAACACTTCCCCATCATCAGGTGGTGCTGATGGAATGATCTGTCTGCGTTGCGTCCGTGATATTTATGTCCGTGGGGTCCCGAGTCGTACCCCGGCGCGGGCGGGGTGGGGGGTGGGTGGGGGGGGGGGGGTGGTAGCTGCAGCCACGCCCGGTGGTAGGCGCAGTCCATCTCCGTCCGCCGACCACCAGCAAAGATTCGTGACCTACTAGAAAGTGCAAAAGATGACGTACGCCTTAAGGAAGCGGGCGAATATAAAATCCCGTGCGGCTGTGGCAAATCCTACATCGAGCAAACAGTTCGTACGGTCGAGGAACACGAACGTCACACCCGCTTACGCCAACCCAGCCATTCGGCCCTAGAAGAACACTGCATTGAAACCGGACACACAACGAAATTCGAAGATCAAAAATCCTGACGGCTACAAGTGCCTACTGGGACAGTATCTACAAGGGGGCCATAGAAATTCGCATAACAGATAACCTCATCAACAGGGATACCGGGTTTCAACTTAGCAAGGCCTGGAAATCATTATTAAACATCATCAAAGAGTAACGTCGCTAGCGGACGAGAGATCCTTCCGCCACGGCGGATGGAGATGAACTGCGCCTACCACCGGGCGTGGCTGCAGCTAACCTCCACCCCTCCCGCCACTGCGACAGGGTACGACTCGGGACCCCGTTGACATAAATACCACGGACACAGCACAGACAGATCATTCCATCAGCACCACCTGATGATGGCGGAATGGTTATGCACCGAAATATAGTGGAACTTCGACGATCGGATCCGGCTTGACACCTGAGAATCTTGGATACGACTTTATTGAATATTTTCTTTATGTTACACTTAATCATTCAGCTTTACAGTAAGATCCAAGTAACTGTTTTTAAAAATCAGTCCGAATGGTATCCAAGCCTAAAGAAGCAATTACACTCATGGACTTTCCTTTAGTAAATTTAGCTTGCACTGAACCTATATCACAGACTAAATGACAACTGACATTGGTATGGGTGGAATACAAGCAATAATGTGTATCTCCACTTGCTCAGTATTTACACTGTTATTGTGCAAACACGCTCCTCTCACATACTGACCTCAATTACACTATCTATCAGTGGCAGTTGATAATACACAATACAGGTCTTTTAGTTTATCAAAATTTGGATTCGTTAGATACATTTTCTTGTCCCACGTCGTTAATTCCAGCACGCCTCATCAAACATATGCACTATACATTCTTAATGGCCAAATATGTGAATGTCGGCTGGGATGTGAGACATATCATATTCGTCTGTTACATTAGTTTAATCCATCACATTGCATGGATAGTCCGACTCATATCATGATTACTGCACCTTAACACTTGCATTTTGTGCATATTTTACGTCCATAACTACTTCATAGCCATTGTTAGGTACCAGAACTAAATTTACATGTTTAGAAACACTGGTAGTTACATAATATTTGTTAGGAAATAACAACTGTGGGACTTGGCTGCTGAGGTTGTGCTATGGTACAGCGGAACCTCCTGTGGAGAGTGATTCTTCTTACGAGTTGATCTCTGGTGTTTTTGTCGGCGCTTCATGCTGAACAGCAAATGGTGAAGATCGTGCAGTCTCATAATTATAAAAAAAATGCTCAAGGAGCGGAAAGCTGAGCTTGCACGCCATTCCCGGCAGTGTTGTAGGGTGGGGGTGGGTGGGGGGTGGGCGGGGGGGGTGGTAAGTCCTCCATGTAAAGTCTTCATGAAGAAGGGAGGAGGGTGGGAGACCCTCCCATCCCTTCCTTGATCTCAGCATATGGCTGCATGTCATTTCTGGAATGGCCTTGGAGATAAGCAAGTGATGATGCATGTGTCAGCGAAATATGACATGCATAAATGTCTCAGATACCATATGACACCGTACAAAGTGCTGACAGTTGCTGAGTCCTTGAATTACGAAGTCACATCGGCCCTGTCCTACTATTGACGTTCTGTGATCATGGTGCAGAAAATTTTTGTGCTTTAAATCCTCTAATACATGAAAAACTGGCATAAAGATAAATAAAAGTACAGATCGATTGTCAAGAAAATACACTCCTGGAATGTGATGTATCTGACCCCAGGAATGTGTCAATAAAGTTTCCCCCTGCTGGGACAATGAATTCACGGTGTTCTTATTTCAATTTCCAGGAGTGTAGTATGAAAACTGTTATTGATATTTTTTATCCGTAAAGGGTCACCTGAACGCAATGGACGTATGAAAGTAAGTTCAAATCACTTCAGTTGAATGTTAGAGCAATCACGGATTCAGAAATTGGATTGGGAAAAAAATCATTGTTTAGCTGAATCCATACGTTCATGTTAGTAAAGTCTTAATACAATGATACAAGTTTTTTCTGAGAGCTGCCAACACAGTTGCTACAATGCATGGTTTTAGCTTGTCTGAAAAACTTATTCATGAATTTCCAGTAATTTCTATACTTGGTGTATCTAGAGTAGAAACATTGTCTACATGACATTTGAACGGAATCCAAAAATATGGTGCGACATTGATTTAGAATCATGTTGCAACATGTATCTTCGACCTGCACGAACGTCCATTCACCTCACCTCCCTTCTCTTTACTCTTGCTCTTTCTCGGACCACCGCTTTTTCTTTCGGTTTTCCTTTCCAATACGTTTTCACTGCGTGACGCCCCGACAAAAGAACTTAACAGCAAGCGTTCCATGTTTATTTTTGTCTTTAAACGATTGTGGTTGGGAAACAGCAGGTGGACGGCCGAGGTTCGCGGTAGTGCAACTGACGTCATGGAAATGCAAAAGCACCCTATTGTACGAACGAATTCCTCCCGGCAACGCTTTGTCAACAAATTTTAACCGACGGGAGAATTTTGAAAGAATAGAAAGCACCCAGTTGTGCGAACGAATTCGGCTCGCCACTCGCTTCGCCACGATGGTAACACATTTTAAACGAAGCGGAGGGTGTTAAAGATGATAAGACAAACTCCAGTCTCTGACCTGCAGATTTGCAACAAGTATTAATTAATTCCGGAGAATACATTCTGTAAATAGTTTATTTACAAAGAGTGTCAGATTTTGCAAATGTTGTATTAGGTGATGCCTCTGCCTTTACTCTTATGGTTTATTAGTTTATATTTAAAAACAGACAGGCCAATTTCAATTTTGGGTTGTAGAGTGCATCGCGTTAGATGCAGCCTTCCCGTTGTAACAAGATACTTCAAAATATCAAAATTACATATTCAGACATGGTGCCTATTTGGTTGTGAAGCTGATACAACTGTCTTGTTGAAAGTTATCGACCGAACCGGTTTCTTTCAAGGAAAGTGATCACTTGAACAAAAGATTAGCAACGAACGTATGAGGTTCTGTCTTATTCGTCGCCTGTAAGAATACCTGTGCATGGCACAGTATAGTGTTTCTGGTTCACTGTTTTTACACATATATTATCGAACGCATACGACTCCTTTCACAGATCGATTAATTAATAAAGAAGAAAGGTATAACTTTGGCAATCTATTATATTCATGCAAAAATAGAGCTGCGGAAATCTACCATATCTGTTCGGCACAAATAAACATTATCGTATGCCACTTTCCTGATCAAAATTCATGAGAAGGAAGCAGCATACTTCAAATTACTAATGTCTATGTTTATGTATATTATTTGCCTGCTTCACAGAGTACAATAGTTCTTTGGTGTCAGATACTTTCTGTGATTAATATGCATGATATTAGTACCGTTTGAAATTAATTCATTAATTCATTATTTCAAGGGACAAGCCACATGGATAAAAGTAAATTAAGTGTTCGTTACGTCCAAAGTAATCGCCATTACTGATACTTCATTTATCCCACTATAAGACAAGAGTACAATGCCTTCATTTTGCCAAAGCTGTTTGGAGTATGCTGCAGAAGTTTCGCTGGGAAGCCTTTACAGAATTTCAATACTGTCCCGATCTCTCCTCATGCCGTTGCCATATTTTTGGATACATAAAAAAGAGACATTCGTGCTCGTCGATTCGCTATGGACGAAGAGCCGCACGCTTGTATACAGTAATGGTTTCATGAGGACGGTGACTGTTTTGTCTTACAGTGGGATATATTTGAGAAAATAAACAGTTAACTTGCGTCTTCCTCGTTTACATTTGACCACGCCCCGTAATTAAAACTTAGATTTTAGTAGCGTTGGGCTGATTAGTCAAGGTTCCGTAACACCATGAACCTTCACCGGCAGATACGGGATATCCATAACTAAAGTTCCAGTCCCAAAATTCTTCCCAAAATTAAGCACTTTCTGACATTCAAGTACTGCTAAAAGGCCTTGATCCGATGTCTCTAAGGTTCTGGAGGAAGTGATTACATAGTTTGAAGAGACAGATTCTTTCAAAGTGGAAAGTGGCATAGGGAGGAAAGCAGTCGATCGACGTCTGTCGAACATATGGCCACAGCATTGTCTTTCAGCATTGCAGGAGAAGTCGACTTGTGGTGTGAAAACTTGCATTTCGTGGGGAGTTGCCTGAACGTTGGACATGTCAGCGAGCGCTGTGTATAAAATACAAGGAAACATGTAGAATTTCTGTCCATATAAAATCACCCATGTTCAGTTGTAGCTTCCTGATGACCTGACAGCAATACAAACATTCACTCTGGAATTTCTTGCTCGCATGGAAGTGCACAATGAACATCCATGGAACATTCTGCTGACAGATGATGCCCATTCCCATCTCCATGGACATGCCAATATGCAGAACTGCGGAATATGGGCAATGGAAAATGCGCACGTACATCAACCATCTCAGTTCATTCTGCTAAGGTGACTCTGAGGTGAGGGTTGACGGCATCGTTTATTGTAGGGCCATACTTCTTCGAGAAGAGGAGTACTCCGTGTCCTGTTACCTGTACCGTCACTGGAAAATGTGATGACAATCTTTTTTGACGGACCAGCATCATTTCAACCCTTCAACAGCTTGGATGGGGCGTGGGTGTGTGGGTATGATCACTTTCATGCAAGATGGCGCTCCTCTGCTCATTGCGCAACCAGGAAGCGGCTGCTGCAGAAGCACTTCGGAAATTTAAGAATTATTAGCCGTCATTACCTTACAGCGTCACATGCTCTTAATTCTGGTCACTTCTAGCTGTGGGGTTATCTGTAATATGTTGCGTCTAATGCTCCATTTGCTAACGCAGCTAACCAAAATCTCCGCATCGCGCAACGAATTTTGAATGCAACCTACAAAATACTTCGATCTGTTTGTTATTTCCCGATTTCAACATTTAGCACCTGAAAATGTATTGCGCCAGTTTCAGGAAAGCAATGTTATTTAGCTTTTCATGCATTTTTTGATCGCATGTCAATTACAGACCCATGCCATTTTCCTCTTTATGCATCTTCTGGCCCTATAACAATTAGAAACCAATTTTTCCCGTTCGGACTTGCCGACGTGGATGGCTTTACCTAACTCATACTACCACAACTATTGACTGCCAAACTTGAGCAGTCATGCACATTGAACAGTGCTGACGGATAACATGCAACTCAATCCATAGCCGTCGTACTGCGATTAATGTGTGATTTGTAGCCTTCTACCTAAAATTTTCCTTTACTTTGTTCGATTCCGTTTTGTTCATGGCCCTCCCCCTGTGTAATAATAGGGTGCTCAGATTCGACGCCATTTTAGCAGTGATCCCATTTCTACAGAGTTCTGTGACTGGAAATGTAACGAAGGACATCCTGTATACATTGTGATCTTCATTGTAATATGATGAAATGTGAATTATGTCAGTATCTGTGATGGAAAAGTTTTGGTAGATAGCTTGATGAAGAACAATAGTGGAAAACCCACACACAGTGTGACGAGTCTGCGTACGCTATAATCTCGATCTTATCTTCTACCGCTGACACACACTAACTGAGTGCCAAACGATATGAGTTGTGGGAAAATTGAAGACTCTGTTAGAAAGCAATCAGTATGCGGACAAATGGTGTTGCTCTTCCCCTCCGCAATTCAGATGCACTAAGGTGTGGACTAAGGCTGCTGATAGAATAGTGCTAACGAAATATGATATTGTTCACATATCTTGAGAAACTCTTCGAGCCCTCGGGATAGCCACGCAGTTTCAGGCGCCTTGCTATGGTTCGCGCTGCTCGCCCCGTCGGAGGTTCAAGTTCTCCCTGGGGCATGGGAGTGTGTGTTATCCTCTGCGTAAGTTAGTTGAAGTTAGATTAGGTATTGTGTAAGCCTAGGGACCAATGACATCAGCATTTTGGTCACAAAAATTTCGTCCGCTCCTGGTAGCTCAGTGGTCAGCGCGGCGGAATGTCATACCTAACGGCCTGGGTTCGACTCCCGGCTCGGTCGGAGATATTCTTCACTCAGGAACTGGGTGTTGTGCTATCCTTATCATCGTCGTTTCATGCTCATCGACACGCAAATTAGCGAAGTGGCGTCAACTCGAAAGACGTGCACCGTACGAACGGTCTATCCGACGGAGGGCCCTAGCCACACGGCATTTCCATTTTAACACAAATTTACAAAATTTCTAAACTCTTCGAACTCTGACATTGTCCTGCACACATACTAGGTCTTGTCACTTCATTTATATTCGGTTAAACGGATATTGGAAATATTGATATGAAGGATCTCAGGCAATAACTTTAGATGTTGAGGCACACCCTGCAACTTCTGTGCTCGCACGTATATACAATAAGTCTGTCTAAATGGATAATAACATAAACCTTAGATGAGCAATGGATTCAGCTAGGTCTTAATTTTGAAATCCAGTATACAGGGGAAACCGGCAGGAAAAGATACGTGAGAGATTAAGGAGAAAAAAGAATATATCACACCAAATTGGTTTCAAAGATCAGCTCGAGGCAGATAATCTGCTAGCATGCGGTAATCTTGACAACTGCGTGGACAATTCGCCGCGATAGCTGCCACTATCCGTGCACTTAAAACGTAATCAGGTCTAATTACCAGCAGACGTGCCTTGGTGGCAATGGTTTTGTCGCTAGCTTGTCATGCAGGCCACCACGGTGTTGGGATTTCTGTCAGACATCATATACACAGATGGGGCTGCCTTCCAAACACCAATGTGTAGCTACAGAGAAATCACTCGGTAATGTGGCCACAAACAATGAGCACCATTTTACCCTCTATGAGTGGGATGAGTTTATTGATGGAACATCTGTAGTATGTGCGGGTGAACCTGCTCTTTGCTGTATGAAGAGGCTTTGATGGCAAAAATTATAAAGTGATTTCTACACGGCTGTTTTTAATACAAGCATACCATTGTCACTTGATTGGAGAGTACTCACGTGCGCTGTCAAAATAAAGTGTCAAAAATCTTTTCTCAACAACTGCAAGTGGGTACAAGACTCTTGCAAATAGATTCCTGTCAGGAACTGTTTCCTGCAGGTTAGTCAAGAATACATTTAAGACCACAAATACGCCATAATAAACACGTTACTGAGTTTGAACGAGGCCGTGTATTAGGGCTACGAGAAGCTAGATATGAGAGAAAGACCTGGTAGTAATGTAGCCATGCCCGCACGGTTGGCCGTGCGGTCTAACGCATGGCTTTCCGGGCGGGTAAGGGGCGCCTTGTCCCCAGCACGATTCCGCCCGGCGGATTTGTGTCGAGGTCCGGTGGACCGTCGAGTCTGTGGATGGTTTTTAAGCGGTCTTCCATCTGCCTCGGCGAATGAGGGCTGGTTCGCCTTATTCCGCCTCAGCTACACTAAGTCCGCGATTCCTGCGCAAACAGGTTCTCCACGTACGCGTACACCACCATTACTCTACCACACAGACATAGAGGTTACACTCGTCTGGTGTGAGACATACCCTGGGGGGTCCACCGGGGGCCGAACCACACACTAACCCTGGGTTGGTGTGGGGTGGCAGAGGGGTGAAGTGGACTGCGGTAGTCGTCACGGGGTCGTGGACCACTGCGGCTGCGGTGGGGACGGAGCCTCTCCGTCGTTTCCAGGTCCCCTGTTAACAGACAGTACAAGACAATGTAGCCATTGTACTAGAATGTTGGCAGCGGTGGTAACGAGAATGTACGTCCGCAAGAAGACCAGGGACCAGGGGGTCATGTGGCACTACCGAGAGGGAAGGCCATCGTGTTCCGTGTATCGCTCTGGTGCACCGTACTGCATCTGAAGCAGCTATTTGAGTAGTATTTGGCACCACACGGTCAAAACAAGGTTAGACGTCTGTTACTTCAGTTTAGTAAAGCCACCGGGTACAAAGAGATGTTAGTAAGATAGGAAGAGTGGTTTTACTGTGGCTGCTAAGCACACAGTAGCATTATCTGAAATATGGTGTAAAAGTGAAGACTAAATACAATATAAATCAGAACTACGACTTACTGCAGGTGAAGTGAGCAGGGAGGAAATTCAGATGTAGGCTCTGTTCTAAAAGATGAAATATAAACGATATTTAAATAACGAAGGAAATCTGAACTGGGATAGTAAGATTCATCTCAAAAGCAAACAAGAGTGGTCTTATGGACATACCCACCTGATGAGGAGAAACATCTACGTACATGACAATTAACTACAGCACAAAATATGAAGCAGGTGTCAAAGTGATAGCAGGATGACAGATAAGAAACAATTCTACAATATGGAACTTCGAATAACATGCTAGAAATGTCTGGCACAGGAGCTGAACTTTCTGAGAAGTAAAAGTATAAGCAAAAGATAGAAAATAGGAAATGAACAGGACAATGATCAAATGGGACAAGAGAAACACTGTTGAAGCTATGACGGATGCAAAGGATTTTACAGTAGAGGCCGTTTTTCCAAAGGTCATCAACCTAAAATTGGGAAAAGAGTAGTTACAAGTGTATTCATATACATCTAAATTAAATGAATCTATTGTTCTGCACTGTATTGCGTCTCTACAAAATCATAATAGGAAATAAAATTTTAGTCAAAAAACTATTTTTTCGGAAATACAGAAAACACCACAGTGACCACTGCGAGAGAAGAACGTATGACGACACAATAAAATGTTAGCAGTCTTGATTCTCTTAGCCTGTTTATTGTGCTACAAGCGCTTTTGGTTACCTGCCTCAGCAACTGCCACATTCACAGTCTTCGACAGCTAGCAGATAAGTTTAGAGTGGGCGAAGGGTGCTAACTTGAAGAATAATGCGATAAAATGTTTTCCAGGAAGCTATA
Source organism: Schistocerca gregaria (assembly GCF_023897955.1). Taxonomy (NCBI): domain Eukaryota; kingdom Metazoa; phylum Arthropoda; class Insecta; order Orthoptera; family Acrididae; genus Schistocerca; species Schistocerca gregaria. The sequence continues at coordinate 168,292,753 of NC_064925.1, read as the reverse complement.
AAAACGTTAATCGGCCTCCGTGAATGATGATTAGACTAAAGAATTCGACTTTTGTAACCTCGAAATCTGACCATAATGGCTTGCGGAGGTCGCTCAAATTGCCACATAATCGCTTTCCAACGTAATTACACCTGAAACACACAGAATTGCTTGGGATTTGATTAGCACAGTATTTCAATGGATTGCAATTAAATGAAATACATACGCTGACGGAAAATGATCACAACATCGAGGAGGAGTTGAGAGACATAAACTAAAGTTGGTAGTCGTATTACATCTGAAAGATGATGTCTATTCAGATTTCACGGCAGCCGCATAAGAATTGCGTTAGTAACGCCAATATGAGGGTGAAAATCAGGTTACCTTTAAGTACACGCTGTAAAGACCAGAGCGTTAGTTCCCCCAGAGATCGGACTATAGTTAAGAATGCCTTTAAGGCGACAAAGATGCCTTTATCACCACCTAACTAAGTCTAAAAGACATCATGCAATGAGGCTACGAGAAAATGATGTTCCTTCTGTGGCACTGCAGAATGACGTTTCAGTAAAGTAGCCACTGTAAATGATCGAGGGCAGCCATGCTCACTAGAATATAAGGTCGCAAGAAGACCTGGTCCAGACAGCCACGAGGGAAGACTATCGTGTTATGCGTATAGTTCTGGCGCATCGTACTGAATCTGGAGCAGTAATTTCAAGAGATGTTGACACCACAGTGACACAAAGAAGTGTTGCAAATCAGTTATTTCAAAACAGTTCCCGATCAATCGTCCTGTAGCGTGCATTCCAGTGACCCAAAACCCAACCGTCACTCGACTCTTCATTGGCGTCAAGTGAAAATTCTTTGGAGGGCAAGGTGTAGGTCTGTCGAGTACTCTGATAAAATTTGGATCCGTCTCGGAGCCAGTGATGTGCATGTGATGGGTGGGGGGAGGCAAGATGAGGGCTTGCAAACCATCTGTCTGCGTACTATAGACACTAGGCCTACACAACTGGAGTTGACGTGTAGGGTGCAGTTTCTCAAATGGCTCAAATGGCTCTGAACATTGTGGGACAACATCTGAGGTCACCAGTCCCGTAGAACTTAGAACTACTTAAACAACTAATCTAAGGACATCACACACATCCATGCCCTAGGCAGGATTCGAACCTGCGACCGTAGCTGTGGCGTGGTTACGGACTGAAGCGTCTAGAACCACTCGGCCACCGCGGCCCGGCTGCGGTTTCTCAAGTGAACAGAAGCACCCTGACAGCAAATTTTTACGTCAGTCTCGTGATTAGACTGTTGTTCTGCCATTGATAAGCAGCATTAGAGGGGGTGCTCTCCGACAGGATAACGCTGCCCGACAGAGGAGCTGCTGCAACCAAACAAGGTCTACAGAGTGTCGACTTATCACCTTGGTCTGCTCCATCACCACAGCTGCCTCTAGCACATGTGGGACATCATCTGATGACAATTACGGCTCATTCATAAACAGCATTAAACGTCCCTTAATTGACCTTCCAAGTGACATACGGCAGCTGTACAACACAAAGCATGCACGTCTGCATGTTTGCATTAACTTTTAGCGGTTACACCAGTTATTAATGTACCAGCATTTCACATTTTCAACTGTTTATCTAGCACTTGCATTAACCTGCGGTCCTCCAGTGTTAATCACTTAAATATGCCAACCGAGACATATTCATTTCAGATTGTTGATGTTGTTGTTGTGGTCTTCAGACCTGAGACTGGTTTGATGCAGCTCTCCGTGCTACTCTATCCTGTGCAAGCTTCTTCTTCTTCTCCCAGTACCTACTGCAACCCACATCCTTCTGAATCTGCTTAATGTAGTCATCTCTTGGCCTCCCTCTACGGTTTTTACCCTCCACGCTGCCCTCCAATAAATTGGTGATCCCTTGATGCCTCAGAACATGGGCTACCAACCGATCCCTTCTTCTGCTCAAGTTGTGCCACAAACTTCTCCTCAATCTTATTAAGTACTTCCTCATTAGTTATGTGATCTACCCATCTAATCTTCAGCATTCTTCTGTAGCACCACATTTCGAAAGCTTCTATTCTCTTCTTGTCCAAACTATTTATCGTCCATGTTTCACTTCCATACATGGCTACACTCCATACAAATACTTTCAGAAATGTGTTCCTAATATTTAAATCTATACTCGATGTTAACAAATTTCTCTTCTTCAGAAACGCTTTCCTTGCCATTGCCAGTCTACATTTTATATCCTCTCTACTTCTACCATCATCGGTTATTTTGCTCCCCAAATAGCAAAATTCCTTTACTACTTTAAGTGTCTCATTTCCTAATCTAATTCCCTCAGCATCACCCGACTTCATTCGACTACATTCCATTATCCTCGTTTTGCTTTTGTTGATATTCATCTTATATCGTCCCTTCAAGACACTATCCATTCCGTTCAACTGCTCTTCCCAGTCCTTTGCTGCCTCTGACAGAATTACGATGTCATCGGCGAACCTCAACATTTTTATTTCTTCTCCATGGATTTCAATATCTACTCCGACTTTTTCTCTTGTTTCCTTCACTGCTTGCTCACTATACAGATTGAATAACATCGGGGAGAGACTACAACCCTGTCTCACTCCCTTCCCAACCACTGCTTCCCTTTCATGTCCCTCGACTCATATAACTGCCTTCTGGTTTCTGTACAAATTGTAAATAGCCTTTCGCTCCCTGTATTTTACCCCTGCTACCTTCAGAATTTGAAAGTATTCTAATCAATATTGCCAAAGGTTTCTCTAAGTCTACAAATGCTAGAAACGTAGGTTTGCCCTTCCTTAATCTAGCTTCTAAGATCAGTCGTAGGTTCAGTATTTCCTCACGTGTTCCAACATATCTAGGGAATCCAAACTGATCTTCCCCGAGGTCAGCTTCTACCAGATTTTCCATTCGCCTGTAAAGAATACGCGTTAGTATCGTGCGTCCGTGACATCTATCAACACCTGATTTCTTTGGGATTGAAATAATTCTATTCTTCTTGAAGTCTGAGGGTATTTCGCCTGTCTTATACATCTTGCTCACCCGATGGTAGAGTTTTGTCAGGACTGGCTCTCCCAAGGCCGTCAGTAGTTCCAATGGAATGTTGTCTACTCCGGGGGCCTTGTTTCGACTCAGGTCTTTCAGTGCTCTGTCAAACTCTCACGCAGTATCGTATCTCCCATTTCATCTTCATCTACATCGGGTTCCATTTCCATAATATTGTCCTCAAGTACATCGCCCTCTATATACTCCATCCACCTTTCTGCTTAGAACTGGGTTTCCATCTGTGCTCTTGATGTTCATACAAGTGGTTCTCTTATCTCCAAAGGTCTCTCTAATTTTCCTGTATGGAGTATCTATCTTATCCCTAGTGTGATAAGCCTCCAACATTTCATCTCAGATATAGTCTACATTATTTATATTTTGTTGTTTTTTTCCATCAGAGTGTATTTCAAATAAAAATTATGATTATTATTCGAAACAACGAGAGTAATATTAAGGAAGGTAGAAGACTATTGGTGCATCATTTATTTTTAGACCTGAACATCGTAGTTAAGCTCAGAGAGTTTGTACTATGATAGCATTACGTAAGATATCGTATGTTTGGTTTACTTACAGTGAAGTAAAAGTCATGGTATTCCTCCCAGGATAGTGTACGACCTCTGTTTGTCCGGCGTAGTGCAGTACCTCTGCTTGGAATGTACTCAAGAAGTCGTTGGAAGTCCCGTGCAGAAATATTGAGCCAATACCACCGTCCATTACAGCGAAGCTGTTGCCGGTGCAGGATTTCGTTCACGAACTGACCCTTGGATTACGTTCCAAAAATGTTTGATGGACTTTAAGCTGGACGATTTGGATGTCTAAATGTGAAATGCCTGGGCTAGCAGGACACAGCGGTTTAGGTTGTGGAAATGGACCAAAATAGGTTGCTGTCAGCTGCACTCAACATACAAACTTTATTTGTCCACAAACCATACTACACAACAATGCAAAACACACAAAACCTTAATCGACCTCCATTTACCAACTTTGGATCGGCTGAGGCCACACTCAAAATGCCAGACGCAAGGCCTAAGCAAAAAATTAAAATACAAGGTTCTTCTTGAGGTTTGACAGAAAAATTTTCTATATTCTTAATATAAACAGCCTGAAGGCATTAGCACTTCAACTTAAACGAAACTCGGATGGAGGCCGCATGTTATGTAATAAGAAGTGTTTCAGTCAAGCGGCTGATGGCCTTATTATAAAACACTTAAAGAAAAAGTAGACTGAAGGTCTCACTGCAAAGCATCACAATCTTAGGAACATCAGTTTAAGAGATATTAAACCCGACTGAAGGCCACACATAAACACATTAATTTAACGGCGCAAAGTCTTAAAAGACGTCATGTAAGAAAATGCTTCAAATGGCTCTGAGCACTATGGGACTTAACTTCTGAGGTCATCAATCCCCTAGAACGTACAACTACTTAAACCTCACTAACATAAGGACATCACACACATTCATGGCCGAGGCAGGATTCGAACCTGCGATCGCAACGGTAGCGCGGTTCCAGGCAAAAGCGCCTACAACCGCTCGGCCACCCCGGCCAGCGATGTCATGTAAAATTCGGGAAAAAGCCCCATATAAGAAACAACAATCTTATGCCTTAAGGGCAAGACAAGAACATTAACTCATGATATATTAAAAATCGGCTGAAGGCCGCACATCAACCAAAGTAAAAATCAAACAGAGAAGTTACTATGTAACAGATACGTAACTGCGCTCAGAAGTTTCTAAGGGTCGGCTGAAATAGTAACACTAACTCCCGTTTAGGCGAGACAGGCAGCCTGACCAACCATCTATCAGTCAGAAGGCACCCCAACCGACAGACAGCCGAAGAACCAACCAACTACCTGATTTCGGTCGCCAGACCAACGGCACTACGATCAAAATGCCAGTGAGGCGAAGAGAACTGTGGTGGTTGGCAGGAGAGCCAACACCGTACTGCTAAAGGAGGCCGAAATGCACGCGTTTTAGCTCACGCAGGCTGGAGTGAGGTCTGGAACATGACAAGGGAATTAGAATTGAGAAAAACGGGCGTAGCTGGTGGAATACTTAACTTTAATCCATTAATGACGAACGTCGATCTTGACGGTACATGATTCAATATCAATAATAACCGATAATGGCGCCTTGCTATGTCGTAGCAAATAACGTTGCTGAAGGCTATGCTAATTATTGTCTGGGCAAATGAGAGCGTATTTCGTCAGTGAACCATCGCTAGCAAAGTCGGCTGTAAAACTTGGGCGAGTGCTAGGAAGTCTCTCTAGACCTGCCGTATGGCGGCGCTCGGTCTGCAATCACTAATAGTGGCGACACGCTGGTCCGACGTATACTACCGGACCGCGGCCGATTTAAAGGCTACCACCTAGCAAGTGTGGTGTCTGGTGGTGACACCACAAGAACAGTAACACTCGTCTTCATATATTGGTGTGTTAATATGCCAAGGCACAATAACCACTGACATACATAAACATGGCAACGGCTGAAGAACTACACGCCGTGGTGGGCAGCACCAACACAGTAAGAAAACACTCACTCGCTGCTCTGGCACAACCGACCAACTGGCTATTGCTGTACGCAGACAGCATCACAGCATTTAAAGAATTGCTCAGTCGAACAGACACAGAGTACACAGTGTTCCACGAAACACTGCCACGAGAAAAACTCGAACACTCGTAAAACGAATCAGTACTGAACAACTCGAACAAATCGCAGGCGGAAACACACACACCAAACCGAAAGACTGTCGGTGACGAAACACACGTCGTCTGACCAGACAACCGACCAACAACCAACCAAGGTCGTTGCCACTCAAACAATGTGTGTCAGTAACGGTCGAGCAAGTATAGACTATCCGGAGCTCACTACAGCACCAACGCGACTCAACCCGATTCCGTGCGGAACTGGGAGACACAGCGATCAGGGCAGGCTGGCTCCGACCCAGTCATGCAGAGGTAACTCTTGCCCATTGGCCACGACGTCTCCGCACAAGAAGGAACCGAGCCACGTCCAGCAGTATTACCCGATGACGAGGCCCAGAAACAGTGACAGACCAAAGACACGGCGCCCAAAGAGGCGACCAACTGAACGACCGACCAACGGTCGTTCCCGCTGCCATCTCCGTTTCCGGACATGATAAACCATAATTCCACCGTCAAACTTTCATAGGTGGGAATGTGGCTTAAAACAATAAAAATATCTCCAGTAAACATGGACCCTAAGTTGTGTATCCTAAAGAGCTATGAGTAATGGTTCATCTTCACTATTGAGAGACATATTTCTTCTACTGAAAGCTCTTTCCATACCTTGAGAGGTAGCAGTACAGACCAAATAATACAAATTGTCCAGTAAACATAGGCTCTAACACGAATACCCTGAGAGCTATAGGCACTTGTTTATTTTCCCTGCTGTGAGACACATATCTCCTGCTGGAAGCTCTTTGATTTCGGTATTTTAAGAGGTAGTAGTATAGACTGAAACAAGAAAAATTATCGAGCAAATGTTGGCTCGAGGTTCATACATTCGCTATTGTGAATCACAACTCTTCTACTGATTTAATGCCTTTAAGATATGTCTTTTGGAGCCCATATTTACTGGATATTCTTCATTGTTTTGTCTCATCTTATATTTTCCCGATATACATGAAGCCAAAAGCTGTAGTAGACGAGATTTGTTTGATAATATCGAGCATGAACCACTTACCTGGTGCATTTAAGAACCTGTGTTTACTGATCATTTTTTTCTTGTTGTGATCCACACTACCACCTCTGGAAGTATGTGGTTGGTTCACCCTGTACATATCAAACAGCTGGCTTTTTCTAAAGGACATTGAGTCCTGATTTCTCTTATATGATTAGTGACACATTGACATCTCTTTAAGTTAAATATAGCACATTGATAGTTTTATCTTCGTGGTGTGTGAAGTAATATATATATATATATATATATTCTAAAATATCGTTGGTTACATAGTAGCTCAAACAACTGCACGGTGACTTATCATTGAGTTTTACTGCAACAGTAGCATTTTCATCAGAAATGGTGTGAGGAAACGTAAATATTTTAATGTTTCTACCCGTAACTAGTCCACAGACAGTCTCATTACGTTTTTTTGCAAGGTTGACCCGTTCATCTTTAAAGCTTCCTGATATTACATTGTTTTATTGGGACCTGAGACAAGTGCTTGATTTGTTGCCCTAGCATGGTTAGTGACGCCTAATTGACATGTGTTTACAAGCCTGCGGCATGGTTAACGGACTGAATGTGCATATGAAACTTTTCTTACTGATTTCATCGATGAAGGATAACGTCTTCAGAGCTTTCAGTTTCTCTTGAAAATTCGCATGGTAAAAGTCATCTGAGTTCACAATAAGCAAAGACGCTGCACCCTCATCCCTTATGCCCACGACTGTGTATAAAAGTTTTTGCAGACGCCTTTGTTCATCTTCATAGCTTCTGCGCATCAGTTTCTTTCTTCTCTCTGTCACTTGGTTACATTACAAAAATCATCAAATAATGGCTTTTGCAACAATGTAGGAAAGAAATAATGTAACAGTATAGAAGTACCAACCTATAATTTTTAGCCACATAGTAAGTAATTCCTATGACTTACTTTCTCGCGCACCACATGAACCGTATGTAACTCACGCCACAAAACGCAATATAAACTACTAAAGTGAAATATTTTCTACTTTTTACATCTAAATAGTTGAATTAGTACATAATAGAACAGAAATGAAGAAAAAACTTAATGGCCCCAGATGTTGCAAAGCGAAGTGTGGCATGGCAGCTACTGTGTGTCTAAATTATCTTAAAAAACACATTAGAAAAACTTTGCTGGACATTATGTTATCATACTCTACAACGCGGCATCACATGCAAGTGAACATAGGGTCATTCAATACTATGGATAAGTTTGTTTTCAATGACAATCGTTGTGAGGCAGATGTATTATTATATGTACTACATGTTTGAAAGCTATGTTTTGTGGCTATTTTGGAAATCTTACTGCCATCTTGATCAAGTGTTCGTTTGCTGTAGGTGTGCAATAAACTGAGAAACGCCAACATTCATTTCACGTTTACGCAGAAATTAACAATAAATAGTTACACTGTAAAGGAAATCATAAACTTGTATCTCTAGACAGCGGATAGAAGGTACCACATTACACTGCAGAGAACTGATTCCTATTGGTCTCATATTGAAATAATAAAAATGTAAGATACATTGAGAATTAACTGCACTAAATAATTAATGCACATACGAAAACGAGATTATATCTGTTCATACTGTCACTTCTTCTAGTACAGGTTTCGATAGATTCCCTTTCTCACCTTATCAATTTAGTGTCTTCAGAATTTGTACTTTAACTGCTCATTTGACTTTTAAGAAAATTCTGCATAATGATGCACATAACACTTCCACTCTGCTCCTGCCATGCTACAGTTTTAAAACCTTTCTTCAAAATAGTGCCTTTATGTTACAAAAAGGATGTCATTTGCTGAAGAAAGCGTTCTTCTCTTACCTTAATTTACCTATTGATACCTTACTTATCTCATTCAACCCCTACAGTGGAAAAAAACCAGGCATGTTACTGCTGTACACATTACTTCCCAATTTCCGTCCTTGGAAAATTGTTCCTCTGTTTACCAACAAACACTTTTTATCGTATTCGCCATGGCTCTGTCAGTTCATAAGAGATGTCAGTGCTATTTGTGGTGAGCATAGTAAAGAACTGTTCCGCAACAATTCGTGTTAGGTAGACTGTGGCTACGAGACAGCGGCGTTCATTCCGAGTTCATATACTGATATACGGACATACGCAAATGGCATCTATCGATTAACGAACTCTGTGTCAAATCATTCCATCCCGACGAAAATAACCTCCGACAAAGTTTTGTTGTGGAATCAGAGCTTCGCTCTAGCCTGGTGATGCAGTTTGTCAGTACTAGCAGCAACGTTACATACGTAGTTACAGGAATGGGTTAAACTACATCGCTAGTCAGTACTCCTTATGCAAGAAAGGTGGTTAAAGACTGTTGTTGGAGGCCTTATGAACTATTTAAAGCCCTTAAAGGTTATAAGTATTCGACTGAAGATAAAGCAACATGTAGCGTGGCACTAGACGGTAGTCACTGTAGTACGGAAAAAAAATAGTAACAGTTCATAACCGTAAGTTACCCAAATTTCTACGGTATGTAACAGATCGTCCTTAAAGCATTTGTAACTGTCTGTAGTAACCTTTAATTTGATGACAACATTTGATTTCAGTTACATTTATGGTAGAGGAAATGCGACTTAATGGCTCTCAGCCTCTCCATGGACGTCCTCTCCATGGACTATCACTTATGGTGAGGAAGTTTGTGTGTCTCAGTCATTCATTGAACAACGCTGGTGGGATTAATGTTCCCCATAGGGGAGCTGGTTTGCTGGTGAGATTCTATTCAAATTGTATTTCTCCTAGGTGATGCCCTTCTTTGGAGTACGTGGCTTGCAACCACATTGACCCTTAGCTAAACCTTACTTTACTTCAATTTACTTGCGTCAGTCTGCCTCTGTTTCCTTCCCTGTAGGGTTTCCTAACTCGTGTTGTGTTCGACCCCATTGGTACAAGGTTTCTACGACAGAGGGTGTCATCCGTTTTTTTCCTTTTCGGTCTCTAATAGCGGCGAAAATGGAAAGGATGGACCTCGGCACAGTGGAGGCAGCGGAAGGGGTGTTTAAGAGAGCGGCCGATAAAGCAGAGAGATTCCAAAGTCCTATCGTTTAGAGAGTTTGAACACTATACGGAATTTTTATTACAACTCAGGATGGAGCAAAGTTTTAAATACAGACCGGCAATCGGTATAAAGGAGGAAAACTTCGATTAAAAGTTACCTGGTCCTACAGGATGAGTTTTAGACGTTGGAAAATTTCACCCTGCAAAAAATCAAAGATTACAGCGTCGTACCCAGATCGTAATTAAACGGAATCTACTCAGAAAAGGGAAACGGTTTATGAATGTTGCTAAGAGGAAAGCTTAGGGTATCACACCAAGAAGAACGAAGTATTCAAAGAAATCGATGGGTACAATGTAGACGAAATAGCAATAGCAGAAACAAAAGGAAATGTAAAGGAGTAGAGGAAATAGATGTTTATATTCAAATCTACAGCGGTGCAAGAAAACGGTGTTAGGAAAAGAAGTTGATATCTGTTGCTAGACATAGGAAGTGGAAACGCTGCGTTAAGAAATGGGACATCGTGATTGAATGTCTAATGAGTGTAGATATGAAGCGAAAACAATAAGACCTCGCGATAAGTGCAGCATATGTACACACAGATAAAGCTGTTGACATTGAGAAGAGTAATTTCACAAGCATCGCATATTTCATTAGCAGTAGGAATGACTGTATCTTTTAGGGGAATGAACTGCATATTTTGGGAAATGTTAATGGGAGTAAGAATGATGCTAGCAAGATTGTAGGTAAACTTGGACAGCATAAGATGAATGATTATGCAGAGAGGCTGCTGGAAATGTGTGTACAGTTTAGTCTTAAGATGTGGTATGCTTTTTTCTTAATATCGTAAAACTGTTTATGCTGTCGGGAAAGAAACTAATTGTACTAAGGTGGAGGGCCGCAGGGGTTATCCGGGATCTGATCATTTTTCTGCCTTAGTGAGTACTTTGGTTGTCCTTTCAAAAGATTTGTAGGTCCCAAAGCAATTATAATGAAAATAGAGAGAAACCGGAGAAACCACAGTGTAGGTTAAATTTGCTGCAGGATCCAACAAATACCTTCTTACACGAGATTTTGTTGGGAGAGAAGTTACATCAGTTTGATGATAGGAAGTGGGAAGTAACGAATAAGGCAAATCTAATATCCAGTCTTGGAGAGGTCTGTGAAAGGCTAGAGGTAGTTGAGAACACGTCTGGCAAATTAAAACTAGCAAACCTGTAAGAAGGGTATTCACAGCTAAAATAATTATACGTTTTGGAACCCAAACAAGATATAATATATTGATTTGCTGCAAACTTGATTAAGAGTAATTTTCAGCGTTAGCTTTACTGGCAAACGTTCGGGGTTGATATGAACGGTTTTGTACTACATAGTTACGTTCTCAGGTATATTTTTGCTTAAAAAAATTATACAGGATTTCATAATAGCCGCAATATTGACTTACTGAGTTCAGAATTCTTAATGCCGAAAAACTCAAATAATGGCACGCAAGTTGATAACAAAAGACATCAGCAGCTATCACAAAATGACTTACAAAGTGTAATGTTCCGTGTTATGTAAATGCCCTGAAGTGAGGACCACTAACTGATGCAGCTCCAAGCGGTAATCAAACACAATAAAATATCATTGATAATAAATCCAGATGTACCAAAAATAAAAGTGTTGTAAAAAGTCATGGTGAGGATGCTCCAACAGGAGCTACAAGTTGACCCAAATGAAGGAATAATTAACATAATAATGTCGAACCCACATGTGGTAACGTCAAACTTTGAGATGACAATGGAGAATACACCTGTGTCTACCGCTCCCATTTCAACACATATATAGACTACCAGGCAGCCATTTCAAAAGTGAGAACTTAATCCTAATATTGCTATACCCAAAAGTGTTGGAATTAGGTATAGCCACAAGAAACAAAGTAATACCAATCCACACGGAGGTACAGGTGTATATACAATGAATTGCAAAAAAATGGCAACGTAAGTACACTAATGCGCATAAATTAAGGATAATTGTAGAATGTGGTGCTACACATCGTGGCACTACACAAAACTGGAGCTAATAGCATAGGCAATTAGGGAACACACACCTGTACCCCGATATCAATTTGGGATATGATCACCATGCACTCGTACACAGGTCGCACAATGGGTTGGCATACTTTGGATCAGGTATCGAGCAGCTGCTGGGGTATAGCCTCCCATTCCTGCACCAGTGCCTGTCGGAGCTCCTGATGTGTCGTAGGGGTTTGAAGACTTGCAGCGATACGTCGACCGAGAGCATCCCAGACGTGCTCGATGGGGTTTAGGTCTGGAGAACATGCAGGCCACTCTACTCGCCTGATATGTTTCAAGTTACTGCTCTACTATGGCAGTTCGGTCGGGCCTTGCGTTATTATGGCTTAGGAGGAAGGTGGGACCCATTGCACCCCTGAAAAGGTGGATAAACGTGTGCAAAATGACGTCCTGATACACCTGACCTGTTACAGTTCGTCTGTCAAAGACATGCAGGGTGTACATGCACTAGTCATAAAGACACCCCAGACCATCAAACCACGACGTTTATATAGGTCCCTTTCGAGAACACTAATGTGTTGGAATCTGGTTCCTGGTTCACGCCAGATGAAAACCTGGCTAGAATCCCTGTTCAGACTATACCTGGACTCGTCCGTGAGCATAGACTGGGACCACTGTTCCCACGACCATGTACTGTGTTCTTGATACCAGGCGTTCCAGTGGCTGCGGTAAGGTCCCGAGCAAGGTTACCTGCAGTACTCCGTGGCCGTCTGCGGGCAGTGATGGTGAGATATCGGTCTTCTTGTGGTGTTGTACACTGTGGACGTCCCGTACTGTAGCACCTGGACACGTTTCCTGTCTTCTGGAATTCTTGCCATAATCTTGAGATCACACTTTGTGGTACACGGGGGGTCCGTGCAACGACCTGCTTTGATTGACCAGTCTCCAGTCGCCCTAGCATTCTACCCCTCACAACGTCATCAATATGTGTTCTTTGAGCCATTTTCAACACACAGTCATAGTGCACACTTACTCACTGCACCGTACTGTGATATACACCAACACATCTCTGCGTATGTCCATGCTGCCAACGCCACCATGAAACGACCGCACGTCAAATGCACCGCATGGTCATACCCTGAGGTGATTTAAATCCGCAAGCCGCCCACCAGAGCGTTTTTTCACCATGTATCAGCATTATTCCAGATGTATTGGCATGAGTGAATATGGGACAGATACGGAGAAATTTCCAGACACGATTTAAAGAACATCCTAATTCCAACAATTCCTTATCTGCAATGGCAGCATACCTGAGGGAGTCTAGTCATCCGATTGTAAATGTAGAACACAAGCTGGAGATCTTATTCAGGGAAAGAAGAAGAACCGTGTTGTATATTTTACAAGGGAAACAAATTTTAAGAGCTAATAAGCATACACCGTGACAAGTAGTAAACAATCAAAATAGTCTCGAACATTGCAGTCCTTCATTTAATTTCGACTATTTAGGGTCCTTCGACTGACTTGTCGCTGTAAAATTTGGTTGAGGTTTCTTGCAGCCCGTTACATTCTGTTTCCTCATCCATTCACCTTCTTCTTCCAGTACCACGTTGCGCTCTCCTCGTTATTACCCCCCCCCCCCCCTCCTCACCCCTTTTCATTTTTCCTACCCATTTCCCTCCAAACTCAACACCCTTTGTTTCTTCCATGTTTTGCCCTCTTTCTCTCTTTCCCCGCCCCCTCTTCGCCCTCTTACGTACTACCAGTCAACGTCACACCCTTTTTATTATAGGCTGTGTCTTGGGTACTTTAAATAATAGTAAGTCCTTCTATAGAATGAAGTATTAGCATAATCTCTTATATTGATACCGTTACATGCGGCAACACGACAGTATACCTTTTATGTCCTGTAAGCGAATCTAAAGGTCCAATCGGCGTACCACGCTCTCGAGACCTCACAGTAATCCATGGCGCCCGTGCCTCGCACTCGTGTTGTCACTCGCGCACCAAGCCGGTTTACAGTGTTCAAAAGTTCTGCTGTTACCCGGAATCCGCATGGTCGTCACGGAGACTAAGACGTCCTTCAGTTCAGGAAGCCAATTCTAACGGCATCTTTGACCTTGTAACTAATCCAATGACAGTGGCTTGTATCTTTTGTTATTAATTGGAATGCCATCATTTTGGTTTTTTTAGTATTACAAATTTTGAACTTTCTAAATCAGCAGTTAGGCACGCAAAGGTTTCGTATAAATTTTTGCACAGAATTACACATCAGGATGTGCTCACATGGTCCCAAATCGTTTGTATTAGTCTCTAAGCAACTATAATGAGGTAGCTAACGCAGCAAATTGGACTCTTAAACAGTTTCAACAGAATTTTAATTTTTTTTAGGGTTCATTTCAATGTGTATAAATTTAAAAGTTGCAATGATGATATTGTAGGAAGCGAGAAAGAGAAAAGAAGGCCTGTAATAGATGGATCCTGAGAAATAATACCGATGGAATAAGTAGGCATGCAAGTCTAAGCGGACAGGCAAAGAAAGCATTAATTAGAGGAAACAATGCTATGTGAGAAATTAAAACTGAAGGAATAAACTACACAAAAGTTCAAAGGAGAATGTGAGGTGGTAAAACAGCAATGAACAAGTGACAAAATAAGTGTAAACTTACAGCTGATAAGCCTAGATAGATGGAAGTCTTACTATGACGAACTGCTTCAAAGAGATCTACTGAACTGCAAGATATGTGCTGCCTTTGTAGGCAACGAAAATTAAACAGAACTCCAGAAACCCAGGAGAGAACAACTTAGGTGCAACAGACAGTTTTCTGGGCGGCCGTTTTGGACAAACTTTGAAGTAAGGAAGAAAAACTTTGCACTACAGAAAACAAAAAAAGTGACAATTCAGCAGTTACATTCACCAATTTGGAACAAAAGTACGTAACAAAATTGTAAAATGAGGATATACAAAACTATAGCTGACAGCATTGCTCTCTACGGCGCTGAACTGTGGGTTGTCGCCAGAGTAATTAGAAGAAATTAAAGACAATGGAAATGGAATTTTAGAGAAAATGTATTGAAGTAACTAAAAGAGAATAAACAAGAAATGAAGTAGTACCAGAATAGATTGGAGATAGTAGGAAAATTATAGACAAGACTGAAAACAAACGACATCTTACAAGAATGTTAGAGAGAAGAAGGCCTTTGAAAATATGCAGTGGAGACCTCCATGGCACGGAAAAGACAAGGACGTAGCAGCATAGAAACGACGGAGTGAGGTGTGCGATGCAAGACTGAACTGAAGAAGAAGACAACTGACGAGGTAGACATGGAAACTTGGATGCGTCGGACGCAGAAAGGTGTGTGGATTACTCTCTAGTCTTCGTTTTATTTTAAGAAAGAAAACATGGTCCAGGTAGACTGCATTCTTTTTATTATCCGTGCTATTTCCCAACGCCCTTATTGGTTTATTTCCACGGATATATATTATTAGATGGGGTAGTGTTCGTAACCATATGTACTACAGTCGTCATGGACCGAAACTCAGAGAGGATATAGAAAATGGTTTAATGGGAAAAGGAACAGGATATGTATTTTCTTGGGTAAATTTTGTTGCGAGGCCTCCGGAACGGGGGGTGGGGGACTTATGTTTTCATAGCGTGCACTGATGGAACGCGACGTTGACAATTCAGCTGGTTAAGACATTGAAATCACATAATCGTAACATGAGGAACAAAAATTTCAAACATTAAGTAAATCAATATAGATATTTCCAGTGGATATTAATTAATTTTTAGTATGGTGAACAGTTGCAAAATGAGAACGATGTGCGAGAGACCTAACGCTGTTCGCATAGTAGAAGGAACATTATTCAATTAGCTTCATTTTTTATTGATTCTCCCGTAATTAAAAATATTCTGTGCGTCGTATCTCCTGCCTGTGGTGAAGTATATAGGCGGCAGATCGCCGGAGCTGTCGTCTTGGTACGTTGAAATAACAAATGATATTTATTTTCAAACAACTGGGGCCTCCTTGACGAAAATAAATCAGGACGAATTCAATCACTTGCGCAGTCATAACAAGAGCCAATATTATATAACTGGTGTCAGTGGATATCTGTATAGCACCGCACTGTCTCTTGCTTCATCAACCGACAAATGTACAACTGAATTTTAATCATGAAATTAAACTGATGGTGATGATTACGTTTGAAGGTTACTGAGTGCAGGAATGAGAACCTCAAAGAGCAAAGTCTTCACGATGAGGTCACCGTAAAGGGGATCAGACTAGTAATATGAAAATACACACCTCTGATCCAGTATGTTCTTCGTGCATCACATCACTGAGGAACTGGCACCGATTAAAGTGAGGTGAGCTCGCAGGCAGTAATGGCCTCTTGCATTGCATGGATCATCTGCTCTTAAGATTGCTGAAGCCTAATACTAAATGTCGAATTTCGACTGCTGAATCTCGACTGCCGCCTCTAAAATGAATGCCTCACCTATGATGTCTGAAGTCGCAATACCGAAGACTTGTGCTGTCCGCTGCTTCGCAGTGTAAGCTCTCCAAAAACGGCAGTTTAAGCCAGTCAGAACCCTCATTCCGTGTTCTCCCCATCACAGATTTTCTAAAATTTCATTCCAGAATATTCAGCACCACCTCGTGGAAGACTGCGATCGCTGACCTATGAGAAATTATAATTTTGTTTCAGGCGATCGTCAACAGTTTCGATATACTATGATAAGTGCCAGATACACTGATACACACTGTGCTGTTAAGTAATATACGTACCATGTGATAGGGCATGGAGTGATGTAGAATAATTTATTCACATCTCTGCTCCCTCCCCCCCCCCCCCCAACCTCACCCCGTATTCTTAAACCCTTAATAATTTCAAGGCAGGGTCATTTGTGTATGATAAGAAATGTGTAGTTGTTTTCAAATAGTTAAATTCATCGTTACATGTTTCAAAGGTGAAGCTCTTGGCTAATATGAGGTTCACTGGGCTTGGCAAATTTGTCTACGAATAATTACAGGTCCTGTATAACACCATAAGACGTGATTTTAGCCTTTGTGTCAGTTCGTTACACTATGTGCAATCGTGAACTTTTGATATTGTCCTGACTTCGAAATTGTTTCCGTTGTTATTTGGTTTTTACGCTCTTTGCTTTTAGTGTAACTGTTTCTCATAATATTTCAACATTACATGTCTGTGAACCTTTTCTGTTATGACGTTGTTCTCATCAAAGTTTTGTTTTGTTGTGTGACATCGTAACGTCACTGGACTTTTTAACAGAATGTGTGCAGAATGTATCTCCTCATTTGGTTACACCGTTCGTATCCTCAAACCTCTGATGTACATTTGACGTTTGACTTGTTTGCTGCTGCCAGTCTGAATGATGTTTGGTATTTGGAGTATTTACTCTAATGGTTTCAAAATGCATATATTATATATTTCATATACGACGAAGATATGGTGAGTTGCTACAAAATACAATGTATAATTATTTGCAAATTTACGAACGAATACAGGTTTATACCTCGATCTGTGAGTAACATCAGTATTATTGCAGTTGTATGTGCAGTGTTCTAAATCTCTCCACAGCTTCTGCGCTGGCCTGATGGATCTCCTCCATTGAACCACTGAACCTTCGCAGTGGGCTGTCCATAACGATTTGGCTGTTGGTCTGAGGCAGGTCCGCACAGTCGGAGAAAGGGCTATCAGCAGTCTTCCACTTCGTACAGTGACATCTGCCATGTTGGGTTCTTAGCCAGTTAAGTGATGTCCATCACATACCTACGTATATTTTCATATGGTGAAGGTCTAACTAAAGCGCCAGTTTCTTTTTATCATGCGACATTGCAGTAACATGTGACTGTTGTATTGCATATTATTGTAGATGACTATATAACTAGCGGTTCTAGGCGCTCAGTCCGGAACCGCGCGACAGCTACGGTCGCAGGTTCGAATCCTGCCTCGGGCATGGATGTGTGTGATGTCTTTAGGTCCGTTGGGTTTAAGTAGTTCTAAGTTCTCGGGGACTGATGACCTCAGAAGTTAAGTCCCATAGTGCTCAGAGCCATTTTTGACTATATATATATATATATGTGGTGGGTTTCACCAAATGATTGATTTGTTTTTATCGTATGACATTACATCATGAAATAATATAACGGTATCATAGGAAGATTTATTACATGATATTGTAATGAAACAAATTGAGCAAGAAAATAATACAATCTAAGCAAACAAAAGTAAATTAAAACGGTTAAATAGAAATAAAAATGCTGAAAAGGGAAGAGAAAAAATGAACTGAGAGGAAAAAATAATTTTATACATATGTAGCTCATTTTATTATGTTTCTGTTATTGTAATCTTGATGTATCTCACTGTGGCTGTACTACAGTGTACACATATTTTGGAAACTGTTCTTTGACTTTGTTTCTGGTCTATGTCTTTGATTTGGCTTGTAGCTTCTTTCATCAACCTTCTGTATTAACGTACTGGATGTCGTGCCTATACAGTGGTGATGTGCACTTACTGCTGTTACATGTTTTCATTATTTTCTGCTATCTTAAGCTGGTATTATGGCATTAAGGATCTTTTCCTGACGTTTGCACCTTACATGAGACATTGTATAAGTCATAACAAATAGATGAGTGTGTCACTTGACATATTTCGGTGATAATGAGCAGACATGCCTATCAAAATGTTCAGTATATAATGCAAAGGGATGACACTCAGTTCGACAGTATTAACACACCGAACACAAATCCTGTATGTCAATGAGCAAAACGTGGTTGGTTGGTTAGTTGGTTGAGGATTAAAGGGACCAAACGGCATTGGTCATCGGTCCCAGCAAAACGTGAAAGAGGCTGCTGGAGGGAACATTTTACTTTAGGGGGCAGCCACGAATTGTGCCATCATGGCCAGAGTACAACGCAACACTTCTAAATAGGGGTTGGTGACCTGCAGCAAGAGGGACAACGAATGTACGGGGCAATATATAGAGGAGAGCAGGTAGTGGGCCAGTGCTGCTTGGGATAGAAGCATTCCTTTGAAAACTGCATCGGGGAATTTCCAGATGGTTAGAAACAGACCAGCGACGGAGTCGATCTCATGAAATGCCCGTGGTACGCTCATGACGTACACGTGTTACTTTTAGGTGTCAGGAGAAGGCACAAAATGTCCGAATGGCTGAAATAAACTCGGAAGGAGTAGAAAGGGACGATATTTCGACGCAGTTTATGGTAGGTCCTTTGCTATTGGCAGAGGTAGTTTCAACAAGATGAAAGGAACACTGCCATTGGTCTGAAATAGCCGTGACATGAAGCACGAAAGGACACTGGTGGGAGAACGTTTGCTATGAAATACATAAGACCTTAAACTTCGAGGACTCACCTCTGAATCAGCGTCAAGTGTTAAATAGTGCTCATCACGCTCTGTACGACGCTAAAAGTGGAATTTTTTGTGATTACTGCTTTCACTTTGGCTGACATTCAGCTAGAAATTAGTTGAAGAGTCGATGAGCTCCAATAGCGGAGAAACGAAACAGCCACGTAGTTAACTGTTCTTGTGAGAACTAAGAGGGCATTGAAGTATACATGATGCACCATCTATGCACGTCTATACCCTGATATTTTCCAGGTTAGAGCTGAGTGCATGTTTTCTCGCCTAACGAGAAACATAGGACAGTTTCAGCTGATAAAATCAATAAATATTTTGATTAACTTTTTATAGAATTGTCAGAGGGCGAGAGCAACCATGCAGCCAACAGCACATCGCAGCTAAAAAGTAAAAGTCACTGGTAGAGAGAAAACTTGTTGGTTCAACAGCCTGCGTTGTCTGTGTACTCGAGCAACCTTGAGTAATCTTTTGGTCATCTTGTCACAAAAACTAACCATCCTCTGTAGACTTGAATGTCATCCTAAACAGAACCGAACTTAGAACTGGAGTCGTATAATTTGTCGTAATACTAGTAAACCTCACTGTGTAGTAGTAAGAATAATCTTGTTGAGAACCCTCTAAATTTGATATTGTTGTGTTCAGGTTTTACTTTTGCTATACTGGAAGTAATGCATTATCTTGGCAACTGTCTTGACATTGTCATGTCACGATCTATATAAATTCATGTAGTACTTTGACAATAATTCTGATATGAAACAAATTGTGTACAGCTGAATACCAATGTGCTCTGGTCTAGAATAACGGTCCACTTCTAACCCTAGTCATTGATTCTAGCGACGCTAACGCACTGAAAGGTTTTTTTTTTGTGTTGATGCCTGACAAACGTGAAAAGAATTGGAGTTTCAGACACTGTGAGGATGATCGAAACGGGTTGTAAATCAAGATATTGTAAGACAGCACAGAGTGTATCATGGGATTCCCAACTACAGTAATTCAACGCTCCCAAGGGTTTCGAGTGGCAACAAAATAAAAGTCATCCTGCAAGAACTTCCTGTAAATTTCATTTACCATTGTAGATGATCCCAGTGCCGGTAGTCCAGCAGCACAATACAAACACTGGCCTACGCAGCGATATATTATCTCTCCAAGGTGCACAGGACTAACAGATGTTAAAGTGTTTTTCAGAGAAACTCCATGTCCATAACTGGCACTGCAGCGAGATTAGAGGACGGTCACTGAACTCACAGCCCGGCAGGCCTAGTCCCCCACGAGCGTCCCTAATCAAGTCAGAGGCTTGAGCCGTCCTCAGCTGCAGAGAATAGCCGAAGGCCTTCTCTCAATGGGCTTATAATGGACCTGTATTATCCCCGTCATGCGTCTGCCGATTAGTTTCGCGCGCTGTGGGTTGGGGAAAGCAGTGGGGTACAACTGTACTCCAAGCTAATTAATAAAGAAACGAATTTACCATGCGCTGTAGGATTAAAAGGAAAACTATGAAATCCTCAATTGTCCTCGTGCATTCCCATGGATAATATTGCTATGTGTTGCGTATACATTATATATCACGCACGTAATACTGCTGTAGGCATTAAATTCGCGGGGTGAAAAAGAATGACAAAGAGTGAAACACGAGACTGCCTATGGCCGAATGTGTTTCATCACCTTCGAACCCATTTGAAATAATTGCTCCAAGATTGTCGCACGATGACTTGACAAATTACGACATGGTCAAGCAAATATTTCGAGCGAACGGGTCCCGACCATTGGTGGTAGGAGATTAGGCAGTATGGGCTATACGGAATTGTGTCTTATGACTTGATTTTGCTTATCGTCTTCACGCCTTGCCAGTGGTCAATCTCTCGCCCTCTATCATTTGAAAGTTTGTGCAATTTAATTTTACGTACAGATCCGAACAAGGTGCTAACGTCACCACACACAAGCCTTTCCCCTGGAGCCGGTTTCACCACAGTATAATTTGTCAGGCACAAATACACCACAAGTAGTGAGCGGACAAAACCTCCTTAAATTACTGCACCTCACGCTCGCTCATTCAGGCTAGTGTTGAATTGCTCAAGCTAACAGTCATTCTCCGTAAATTAAAACACAAAATGTAAAAAAATACCTCCATAAAAGGAACATAATCACTACTTAAACAATATCAAACAGTAATTAAACAGCAACAAAAATACCCAATAAAAGAAAAAAAATCAAAATCACATCGAACACACTAAGGAGGCTATGAGGTTAGCATACTCAAAGATCGTGACCAAAGATTTTAACATCATCGTGTCAAAGCTTCTCCATAGTAATTTAAAATATTCAACCAAGCGAAAGGTACCCACAAATCATCACATCAATGGATAATACACTAAACTATGCAACGTCAATCGCAGAAGGCGATGACCAAAATTATTCTGAGATGTCAGAATAAACGTTGGTAGCACCCGACACACAAAACCGACTGTCGTAATGATACTAATTGCATTAGACGTAGCTAGTGGCATTTAACTAACGGTCACACATTAATTAAAAAACTAATTTTGTTAGCAACTAACTGAATGAAAGAAAAATAAGGGCGACAGTTATTGAACGATATGAAAAGAAAAGTGAAGTAGCTACAAACTAAGGCGCGCACACCCTTAATTCAACATATCAATGGCACTACAGATTCTCGAGTTCAGGTAATGACATTTATATCGTGCTTGCCATCACTGGCTATGATGTAGCGCGGACGAATAGTAAAATTCTGCGTGACTTGCTGAAGTGTCGGGACGTCGATGCTGTCGATGGCCTCTGAAAGACTGTTTTCAGCTCGGCAATAGCTTTGAAGTTATTACTGTACACCTTGTGTTTAGAGGAGCCCCAGAAAGAGGAGTCGCATGTGTTCACATACGGAGAATATGTTGGCCAATCGACGCCGTTGCCAGGGGCATCTGGGCACCCCAGAGCAACAATCCGGACCCCAAAGTGCTGCTCCAGGGCATGAAACACTCTCCTGCTTTTATTGGGTCCAGCTCCGTCTTGCATTAACCACATCTTGCCAAAAGCAGGGTCACTCTGGATAATGGGGAAGAAATCATCTTCCGAAACCTTTACGTACCATTCGTTAGTCACCGTGCCATCAAGGCATATCGCGCCGATTATTCCGTGTCTGGACACTGCGCGCTACACAGTCAAACGTTGAGTGTGAAGAGACTTCTCGATCGCGAAATGCGGATCCTCTGCCCCCCAAAAGCACCAATTTTGGTGCCGACCGGAGTGGCCGAGCTGTTCTATGCGCTTCAGTCTGGAACCGCGCGACCGCTACTGTCGCAGGTTCGAATCTTACCTCGGGCATGGATGTGTGTGATGTGCTTAGGTTAGTTAGGTTTAAGTAGTTCTAAGTTCTAGGGGACTGATGACCTCAGCTGTTAAGTCCCATAGTGCTCAGAGCCATTTGAACCATTTGAACCGATTTTGCTTGTTGACGAACCCATCCCAAGGAAAGAGAGCTTCGTAGCTAAAACATAACGTACATGCGCATAATATTTCCCATTATGCCCTGCGGACAATCGTGCAGTTTCGACTTCTAACGCAAACGATTCAGAAGTTGTGAGGATTTTGTTTGATATAGTTCAATAATTGTGACCCTGTACATTTATAGTTACATGAAAATCATCAAGACATATTGAAACATCCGCATCTTATGACACGCAAGGAGCGTTCACAAACCGATAAACCAACTATCGTTAAGGAACACCCAAGTAGGGAACAGAATTTAATGAGATTATCAGCAACTACGACACATTGCAGAATTGGCACAAAATTATTCACACGACACAAATGCATCTGCGGATCTATGCATATGGTCTAACATGAATCCTATGGTGTCACTTAACTTCGCTTGGAACTGGCACACGACACTAGCATTCGACAAATAGCGCAGTCCGGCAGTTAGTTAGTCTGGCGGATCTTGCGTCAATGATTGCTTCTGCTTCCTCTCGAACGGAGCGTTGTAAAGACCATCAGACCACACGAAGACTTCTCAGTTTGCACGTCGGTGGATCGGTGTTGGTCACTGCTGTCCATGGGCGATGTAGAGCCAGAGGTTGCACTCGTCGGACCTTCCTTCATTAGAAGATACTGCATATTTATTCACCAGTCACAGGCAGGGCTACTATATCTATCAGTGGATTGTGGATCAGATTGCCAAGGTATTGCTGGAGTGACATAACTTAGTGCTTTCCAAGCGAAAAGTACAGGCAGGAAACCAGCATGGCGTTCCATGGTCTATAAGCAAAGGCTTCTGCACGAAACAATTGGTAAATGGCTTATCATCATGCGCAGTCTCAAAGGCTAATGACCCTGCTGGGATCTACTGAACTGATGAATGTTTGGCTGGTCTAGCAGTGGCCCAGGTACAGCGTCAGTCTGTATCCTACGTAGCATCAGCTGACCTGTATGTTGGCAGCTGGCAGGCAAGTGGTTAAATGGCTAGAGTGTCCTAGACAGCTGCCGCTCACTGCATCTCTCCTACACATGTCGGCAGAATTGGCCCCGCCAACCCCCAGTGGGCAGTCCCACAGCCGCTGAACTGACACACCCCTGCTTGCAGCCCCTTGCCACTAAAGCGTTTCCCAACATAAGAAATCGCATGCCGTGTACACGGTTACCGCTTATCTCCAAGTAGGCTGATAGATTACATAAACTGTACAGATCTCACACGCTAGTCTAAATATTAGTTTCTTAGAAATAGCCATTACAACTGGCTACTTCACAACTTTTCAAAACATGGCAACAGAAACAATTTGCACCAAAATGTAGAGTGGTACAATTTCCATATCATTTGTGTCTGGCATATTTCTAATCAGTGCACAAAACAACGTCTTGTACCACAAAAGTCCAAAAGTGGCTTAAGAATGTATCTGAGAGAGTCCTTAGATGACACGATTCAAGACTTTGCGTGATTATGATAAATCTTTATTACAATCGTTTTTAAGAAACTCACTCAATAAGCACTGATAAACGGACGACCCTCTACATGATTACTGTATGAAGACAAAAACATCATTCGTTACATTATTAGTAGAGTTAGCGTGTATTTTCATGTTAGTTTATTAATTTCTTCTTCTGCAAACTTTTTACATAAAGAAACACAGTAGCTGCTGCCAAATAATTCCGCTTACTTACATATACCTACCTCATGCTTCCAGCTACAGAGATTAATACAAAAATGTCACGGCTGTCTATATCTCAACAGGTATTACCCTGGATTACGTCATTCACGAAGTCATCTGTCGCAAATTCAAAATAATGCTCTTCTCAAAATGTGCTGGATTATTAATGACGAATTTTTCTAGCGAAGGTATGTATTGTCAAGGCACAGCTGTAACGCCTAGCTCCTTGAAGTGTACCTACAAGACATACACGGCTGAATACCACATATTAATCATACTGCTCGCTTTTGTGCAATAAATACTTTCTTCCAAAGAGACGAATTTCTCCATAAAATAACTGCGCACGACATTATTCAACGGGAATATGCAAAATATGCAAAATATGCAAAATATGCAAAATATGTTCCAAGATTAGCAGTTAAATGAAGACCGAGCGAGGTGGCGCAGTGGTTAGCACACTGGACTCGCATTCGGGAGGACGACGGTTCAATCCCGTCTCCAGCCATCCTGATTTAGGTTTTCCGTGATCTCCCTAAATCGTTTCAGGCAAATGCCGGGATGGTTCCTTTGAAAGGGCACGTCCGATTTCCTTCCCAATCCTTCCCTAACCCGAACTTGCGCTCCGCCTCTAATGACCTCGTTGTCGACGGGACGTTAAACACTAACCACCACCACCACCACCAGTTAAATGAAGAGCCAAATTAGCTGAACGTAACTGTTTGAGAAGCTTACTAATATGCTTATCCAAGTTCAAGTTGTCATCAATACTTACTTACTAAATTTTGGAGCGTTTTACCTTACTTATTGACTCCCCTTCATGTGATGCATCAGTTGTTGATATGGCTCTATTTGTTGTATAGAAACGAATGTAGTGGTTTTTTCAGAACTTAGAGGTAGTCTATTTTCAGAGAACCACTTAATAATTCGTTGGAAATGTCATTTTATGTACTCCCCTGTTGCTTTCTCTCTAATGGGACTTGTTATAACACTAACATTCTCATGAAAAAGTATCAGTATTGCTTGAGGAATGTAAAGTGGAAGGTCATTGACATGTATAAAGAATTGGAGTGGATCCATAATTGCACCCTGTGTGACTGCCTTTGTGGCTGTCTTTCTCAGCCACTACAAATTTCCTCCTTTCTCGTATTGTCTGAAATATTCAGCACAAAATTTTGCATTCTGTTTGTCAAGCATGGTTCAAAAAAATTATGTATACAGTATCATGAACGTGGTTATCAAACAGTTATTACGAACCATGTACACCTTTAACAATGAACATGTGACCATTATACATCGCGATGACTTAACTGTAATTATTGTCTATGAGCAAGAGTATCAATTCTGTTCTTCACACTGCGTATTACTTTCAGTGGTACACTGTAGCCGTTTCTTGTATCTTAGGTTCATGTTCGATCAAATTGTGTTACCTGACAGTAAAACACGAGATAGTTGCTTTCGTCCTTGTATTTTGCACACCAGCGCATTATTATTATTTCACGGGGGTTATCAGTGACCACGATTAGTCTTGTTACATGAGGAAGTAAATTTTTCATTCAAAGAAGGTCGGATTTCCTTCATTCTTGGCTTATGCTCCTCATTTCAAGAAGCACCGCACCCAATTTTGGGCTGCTCTTCTCGACGTAGCCGGTGCATCTGTCCACTTACGGAAAAGAGCCCATTCAGGCATCGACGGCTTTCGTTGGTAGGATTTGGAGGAATTGTTTGCCATTGCTAAAATAGGGACTTGTGGTTTTAGGGCCTGAGTGAAAATGATGGTAGATCTTTTTGCTCAATCTATTCCCTCCCTTTCGTTTGAAGTAACTGCAAAGCCGTACTGCTTTTGCGGATTGAATATGCATTTTTTTCAATGTGTCTGTAGACTTCCCAGTTGGGTCTGTTTTGGACGACGCCATTCTTGTAATTAAACCCCATTATTACCCTGGTAAGACTGATCATTTTTCTCCAGCTCCTCAAGGGGCATTTATTTTTATTTACGGCTGCGGTTTCTTCCGCTTACACAGGTGCTGACTTCTGAACCTTTTTATACTGATGTTACTTAGTGTTCTAGGAAACTTATTTTTTTTTTGGTTCTAGATCGTGCGCGACGTTTCGTAGGCTACTTAAAGTTTACCTATTTGTTCCATAGGTGCCTTCTTGTCTGTCAACAAATGCTACACAGTTCATCATCATTCCTTTGAATGAAGTCCAATTCTCATCGGGCTACAGTCGACTTCAGTGTCTTGTTCACCGGGTCCTGTGGATTTTGTGATAACGCATTTGAAAGACATCGGTGACTACCCATGGCATTTTCTGATCCCTGTTTTGACCACACAGGAACCTGAGAGATATCATAGGAAATTTATGTAATTATTTCCCGGATTTTAAGATCAATTCCGAAATCATAAAGGATGTTCAACAGAACTTCACGGTTTACTAAATTGTAACATCTGATGATCCTTTTTAGGTTTTGGAACTTTTTGATTGCTGAACGACATTCCCTGAAGTCCACTTGGTATTCACCTATTTTGAGGATTGACTTAAGCTCCAAGCCGACCGTTGTGACCGAGCGGTACTCGGCGCTTCAGTTCGGAACCGCGCTGCCTCTGCAGTCGCAGGTTCGAATCCTGCCTCGGACGTGGATGTGTGTGATGTCCTTAGGTTAGATAGATTAAGTAGTTCTAAGTCTAGGGGACTGATGACCTCAGATGTTAGTCCCATACTGCTTAGAGCCATTTGAACCATTTTTTCTCTTAAACGTTCCAGCATGGCTAATGAGAAAGTTTTATAGTTGCCATTTGCAGAGATATTCCTCAGTAATTTTTCGATTTTTCCAAACTGACTTTCTAATGCATTAGATGGATTAGGGTTGTTTTCCGGGCCACGGATAGTAATTCCTCATTCCAAATTCCTCTTATTTTCTGTTTGAATACTCCTCAGGGACATATTTCCGAGGTTCCTCGGCTACCGAGTCTTCTGTACGATCTATGTTGCGTCGAAGACGCTCAATGTGGCTCTTAATCTCGCGTTTGTCAGGGGACACTGGAGAAGGGGTTCGTTGGTCTCGATTGGAAGTAGTTTTTTAAGGTAATCCCCTAAATTATTACAATTTTATTCAGCTAAATTCACTAATGAACCATGTTTAAGCTGGAAACATAGTGATAGCAGCTAATGGCCAATGACTTTTGGTTTAAAGATTTTGTAATACCATATTGTATCTTTTCTCAAGAAGTTTTGGTATACCTCCTGTACAAGAGATTTTTTGGCAATTACGCTTCTCAGTTGTGATTACTTTAGCTGCTTGGGTTCGATGGATTTCGTGTTTTCCAGAAGTCTCCAATATTTATTTTTATTTTTACTTTTACTTATTCATTTATTTACTTTATAATGAGTGTGCCAGAAGACTCATACCGACAAGCACATGACATGGAATCTGGCAACTCAACAGTATATTTTGAGATAAGCTTTTAGATATTACATGCAAGTTGCACCAGACTGCAAGTATCTATTTCCACTCATGAAGAAATGTAGTCTTTTGAAAACGGATGTATCATTTTTAGACACCCTGTAAATAACCATTCACGGTCCGCCTCCCTAACTGAGTGATCATCGCGACTGACTACCATGCGGAGGACTTGTGTTCGACACCTGGTAGTGCCAGGAATTCTTCCTACGTGGGAGGACATATACGGGAAGCACTCAGCTCCTTGCCGTCGACTGAGCAGCCACTTGATATATTAATAGGGGTTCCGAGATCGATAAACCTGACAACGATAGGGAGAGCTGTTTACCGGCACATGCTCCTCCATACTGCATCCAATGTCGCCACTGGAAGAGGATGATATGGCTGTCGGTCCTGCGCCTTTAGTCCGTCTAGGGCCAGAAAACGCAACGATATATTTACCCATGCAATCATATCTGTGAATACATAACAAGAAGAAAACCTCGTATAAGGCAGAATTTTCCATCTTCATTATTTGACAGGTTTCGAGTAGTGTCACCCATCTTCAGATCAGTTCTCGTAGTCACAAAGTAACCTCTCTTAACAGGATGATATCACTTTGACTGTCATATATTAGGGTAGTGTTTCGTTAAAACTATTTACTCATTAACTAAGAAAATTACCAAACAAGGAACAATTTGAGTGCGATGTCGTAAAAGACTATTGACGTTTACGGCATTCGACGCTCCACAGTTGTCTAGTATGCTACCACAATATTAGCTGCTAAAGGTAACGGGGGCGGGCTGGAGGTATCCAGTGTTGAGCACACCAAGAGTCTGCGGAGAGTAATTGAATTATTTAGTCGACTAGTACCTCTCAAGAATGCTACAGTGCTAGCGGTGATGTTACAAAGCAAAGCAGTAGCAACGACAGACAAAGTAAACATTGTGCTCTATCTTCAACAGCAGCTGTCCAAGTTGACATTTCATCAGAAGGGAACCCACGAAATTTTATTGAGTGAGAGAGAAGCGCCAGATGATATCTTAGTGCTTCTGGAATATGAGTCAGTACAATATGTGGTGTCATGTATGCACATGTGTGCGGGCAGTGTAAATGTGGTTTACAGTTATGACGATGCATGCTTAGTAAGTGAAAGTGACACTGAAACAGGTGTCGAGGCAAGTATTTTCTTATCCTTGTGGGACAGGGAATGACAAATACCGTCTCCAGTGAAAAGCCTTAGATGAAAATATTCTCCAAGCACTGGGTACTAAACATAATTATGTACAAGAACGTAGGCCTCTGCCGCCGATGTCATAGTGATTAAAATTCTTCTGGGTATTATGCCGCCTCATTGTTAAAAACTAACAACAATAATAGACTTAAACCGACGTTTCGGACGAATTGCAACGGCCTTCCTCAGGGCACGACATGGAAGATCAACCACAGCATAGTAAAATTCAGTTATGAACAGATTTTGAATAAGTACGCAGCAATAAGACACTGTAGTGCAATAGAAAAACTACGGATATTCAAGGGAGGACACGGTGCACATTTCACAAAAACTGGCGTTTCTGCGTTTCAAATAGCTTGCGACGTAGATTACACTGAATTCAAGGGAAGCAGTGGATGGTTGCACAACTTCAAACAATGTTTGAATTTTGAGGAGAAAGATAACGAAATTTCAAACAAAGCGTCAGCTAGACGAAGCATAGCAAACTGCGGAATCGGCCCGGAAATCTTATCCCATCGTCTTCTGACTGGTTAGATCCGTCCACCACGAACTCCTTTTACGTGCCAAGCTCTAGGGCTTCAAGTAGCATTTGTAACCCACGTCTTACGTTTTAAATTATTCCAGGATGCATTCCATTCTCTGTGATCGTCTACAGCTTGTGCCGTCCACAGCTCCCTCTAGTACCATGGCAGTTGTTGTCTAATGTCTTAATAGATGTCCTACCATCCTGTCCCTTCTTTTTCTCACTATTTTCTGTATGTTCCTTTCCTCGCCGATTATGCGGAAAACCTGATTCCTTATCTCATCAGTCCACCTGCTTTTCAACTTTCTTCTGTAACGCCACATTTCAAGCGCTACGCTACGCTTCTGTTCCAGCTTTCCCACAGTCTATGTTTCACTATCATATGAAGCTGTGGTCCAAACGAACATTCTCGAAAATTTATTCCTCAAATTAATGTTTATGTTTCATAGTAGCAGGTGTTTGTTGCCCAGGAATTCCCTTTTTGCCAGTGCTAGTCTGATTTTGATGTCCTCCTTCGCCCGTCCGTCATGGGTTATTTTACAGTCTAGGTAGCAGAATTTCTTAACTTTTCCTACTTCCGTAATCACAAATCCCTATTTAAAGTTTCTCGTTGTCCTCATTTCTCCTACTTTCCATTAATTCCGTTTTTCTTCGATTTACACTCTGTTCATATTCTGTGCTCATTAGACTGTTCATTCCATTCATAAGCTCCTGTAGCTCTAATTAACTTTCGCTGAGGATACTACTGACATCAGTGAACCTTACCATCGACGTCCTCTCACCGTGAATCCTAGTTCTGCTCTTGGACATTCCTTTTACTGGCGTCTTTGCTTCTTCGATATACAGACTGAACAGTAGGGGGCGAAAGACTACATCTCTCATTTACACCCTTATCAATACGATCACCTCGTTCTCTGTCTCCCATTCTTACACTCTTATTGTTCCCTCTCTGTTCTTGTACACATTGTATATTACAAGTCTTTCCCTATAAATTACGACTACATTTCTCATGATTCTGAACACTTTGCGCTATTAGACATCGTCGAATGATATTTCCAGATCGACAAATACTATGAACGAGTCTGGATGTTTCTTTAGTTTCCCTTCAATTATCAATCGAAACGTCATAATCGCCTATCTGGTGCCTTTACCTTTCCTAAAGCCAAACTGACCGTCATCTAACAGATCTTTAGTTTTCAGTTTTCTTTTCCGTTCTTCTGTATCATGTTCCTGTTAAATACTTGGATGCGTGTCGTGATAGGCTAATTGTGATAATTCTCGCACTTGTCGATTCTTGCAATATTCGAAATTGGTTGAACGATTTTTTCCGGAAGTCAAACATTCTTTCTACACACTACCACGAATAGTCTCTTTTTGTTGCCACTTCCCCCAAATATTAGCTGCTTTTGGATTGTTATCTATACATTCCGCCTTATTTGGTTTTAAGTCTTACAAAGCTCTTAGTACGTCCGTACCCACTTCTTTGCCAATTGATTCTTCCTGAGTAGTCTCTTAAACCACGGCCTATACTGCAGGATTATTAAATTACATTCCGAGTCTGCATTTGCACATGACTATGCCTTACTATCCAGTATGTGACATCAGAATTTCTATATAACTATGATGAAATGTAACTGAAATCTCCTCGTATCTCCAGTCCTTTTCCAGATATACTTCCTCTTGTTGTGGTTGTAGGAAACAGTATTCGCTATCACTAGTCGAAATTTACTGCAGAGCACGATTAGTCTTTCTCGCCTCTCATTCCTGCTACCCACTTCCAAACAATGCTCTCCCGTAAGCCTTTTCTCTACTCTTTCCGCTACAACTGCATTCCAATCTCCGATGGCAACTGGATTTTCATTTCCCTTTACATACTAAATTACCCTTCAGTACCCTCATATACTTTCTCTATAACATCATCTCGTTCGCGACGTCGGCATGTGTACCTGAACTATCGTTGTAGGTGTTGGTTTGCTTTCAGTTCTGAAAAGAACAATCCTGTGAATGAACTGTTCACAGTAGCTGATTCTCAGCCCTACTTTCCCATTCATAAGGAATCCTACTCCCGTTGTATGATGTTCTGCTGCTGTTAATATTACACTATGCTCGTCTGATCATAAATTGCTGTCTGCTTTCCATTTTACTTCACTGACCCCCACGATATGTAGACTGAGCCTTAGCATTTCCATTTTTAAATTTTCTAGCTTTTCAACCACGTTCAAACTCCGTAATTCTACGTCCTGATTCATAGACTACACTGATCTCCTATATATCTAGACTGTGCCTTAGTATTTTCCTTTTCAGCTTTTCTGGCTTCTCTAACATGATGAAACTTCTGACATTCCACTTCTAGTTTCGTAAAACGTAATCCTGGATTTGGTTATTGAGTGTATTTATCATTTTGATCTCCCCCATGGGTTTCCCCTAAAGCAGATTCGAATTGGAGACTATTCCAGAATATTTTGCCAATGGAGAGCTCAAGCTGACACTTTTTCAATTACATGCCATATGTCCTGAGGATAGGCGGCGGCTGTGACCGAGCGGTTCTAGTTCTATGTTCTAGGGGACTAATGACCTCCGGTGTTAAGTCCCATGGTCTTCAGAGCCATTTGAACCATTTTGTCCCTAGCATACACCTTAAGTGTCTTTAAAACATTGATTTCCATAGCCTTCTTCATCCTCATGACGTTCATCATTTCTGTTTCTTCCGCCTTTAGGGGCAATTTGTACTCATAGGCCAAGAGAGTGTCCTAAATCTCTATCCGCTCCTCCGAGTTCCTAGTATAAAAACTATACTTGTTTAGAGAAAACTGTTGCTCCTGAGAAGTTCGTGACACTGCGTTCATACCACCTGAAACAAGTGGTGAAATTCATCGTCCAGATGTTTTTCCAGTGCCTATGAAACATATAATCGCACTATCTCCAGCTATGCCTTAAAGGATGGTTAGTTTCACTTTAAGGTCCAACTCGTTCTATTTCGCATTCGGCTGCTTGCCACCGCATTCCATCAGTTCTCATCACTCTGCCACATCAATCGACTGCCTATGCATCCTTTAAGAGTCAATACCTAGCTGAACGTCCTGCACGATTTGTGGCTCCTCACTACTTTACCTTCGATCTTGAAGGTGCTAACCTTTTTTCTCACTGTGGCGGTCCAGTTTTCGTTCTGCGTCCAAGTGATCAATAATGGTTTGTTTTGAAGATTTCTTCAGTGATGACACAGTCCATTTTTTTAAGTTCAATACATAAATCCCGTAAAATGTTGATCTCCCCACCTTCCAGACACTCAACTTCTGTCGCCTCATGATGCACATGGTGAGTCATTAGCAGCTAATATTTTTGCTGCAGATGATTCCATTTTCCATCTTTCTTGATATACAATATGTGAAATAACACCAAATTCTGATAAAATTAAAACACAAACATCTGGGTCACCAAAGAAACAAAATAAGTACATGTTCAAGTAAGTGTAAATAAAGACTGAACTTTCGACTTATGAGTTTGGCGAAAATTACTCCAAACATGTCAGATAATATAAGTATCGATGATCAGATGGGAAATAAGTTGTCTATAAACAAGGACCACTGAAAACTCGCTACCGACTGGTGCGTCCAAATTTTATCTGGAAGAATAATTGCAAACATACACTACTGGCCATTAAAACTGCTACACCAAGAAGAAATGCCGATGATAAACGGGTATTCATTGGACAAATATATTATACTAGATCTGACATGTGATTACATTTACACGCAATTTGGGTGCATACATCCTGAGAAATCAGCACCAAGAACAACCACCTCTGGCCCTAATAACGGCCTTGATAAGGCCTGGGCATTGAGTCAAAGAGAGCTTGGATGGCGTGTACAGGTACAGTTGCCCATGAAGCTTCAACACGTTACCACAGTTCATCAAGAGTAGTGACTGGCGTATTGCTTCGACCTAGTTGCTCAGCCACGATTGACCAGACGTATTCAATTGGTGAGAGATCAGGAGAATGTGCTGGCCAGGGCAACAGTTGAACATTTTCTGTATCCAGAAAGTACCGTACAGGACCTGCAACATGCGGTCGATCATTATCCTGCTGAAATGTAGGGTTTCGCCGGGATCGAATGAAGGGTAGACAAATATGGTTCAAATGGCTCTGACCACTATGGGACTTAACATAGGTGGTCATCAGTCCCCTAGAACGTAGAACTACTTAAACCTAACTAACCTAAGGACATCACACACATCCATGACCGAGGCAGGATTCGAACCTTCGACCGTAGCCGTCCCGCGGTTCTGGACTGAGCGCCTAGAACCGCAAGACCACCGCGGCCGGCTGAGCTGTAGAGCCACGGGTCGTAACACATCTGAGATGTCACGTCCACAATTCAAAGTACCGTCAATGTGAATAAGAGGTGAACGAGACGTGTAACCAACGGCACCTCGTACCATTACGCCGGATGATACGTCAGTATGGCGATGACGAATATACGCTTCCAATCCGCGTTCACCGCGATGCCGCCAATCACGGTTGCGACGATCATGATGCTGTAAACAGAACCAGGATTCATCCCAAAAACAATGAAATTTTGCCATTCTTTCACCCAGGTTCGCCGTTGAGTATACAATCGCAGGCGCTTCCTGTCTGTGATGCAGCGTTAAGGGTAACTGCAGCCATGGTCTCCGAGTTGATAGTCCACGCTGCTGCAAACGTCGTCGAACTGTTGTTGCAGATGCTTGTTGTCTTGCAAACGTCCCCATTTGTTGACTCAGGGATCGAGACGTGGCTGCACGATCCGTTGCAGCCATGCGGATAAGATGCCTGTCACCTTGGTTGCTAGTTATACGAGGCCGTTGGGATCCAGCACGGCGTTCCGTATTACCCTCCTGAACCCAGCGATTCCATATTCTGCTGACAGTCATTGGATCTCGACCAACTCGAGCAGCAATGTCGCGATACGATAAACCTCAATCGCGAAAGGCTACAATCCGACCTTTATCAAAGTCGAAAACGTAATGGTACGCATTTCTCCTCATTACACGAGGCATCACAACAACGTTTTAGCAGGCAACGCCGGTCAATTGCTGTTTGTGTATGAGAAATCAGTTTGAAATTTTCATCATGTCAGCACGTTGTAGGTGTCGCCACCAGCGCCAACCTTGAGTGAATGCCCTGAAAAGCTAATCATTTGTATATCACAGCATCTTGTTCCTGTCGGTTAAATTTCGCTTCTGAAGCACGTCATCTTTGTGGTGTAGCAGTAGCACGTCATCTTTGTGGTGTAGCAGTGATACGTAGCTGTGTAGTACATCGAGCACAACGGCACTGGAGAGGCCCCCTGCCAAGTTCCCAGCTCTGAAGGGCAGCCGTCGTGCGAAACCACACACGTGCCACGGCTGCCCGACTGACGGCGCCTGCGGCGCACCTGGGTGTAGCGCCGCCTTGCCCATGCCGCCGGTATAGTGCGGTTAGCCACAGTAGGGTCTGCACTTGACACGTACTCGGGCCGGCGCGGCGCGTCGGCCAGTGTTCCGCTGTTGTTGGCTGCCGACGCCGGCGGCGTTACGGCACGTGCGGCCGCACCGCCTCACGTGACCCTGGGGCGCCGTTCCTACCTGTTTCCAGGCGAGACTCTCTCGCCCCGTCGCGCAATCTCGCCGCTCTTCGGCACTCCGTGCAATGCGCGTCCTGTCCACACCACTGCGGTGGTGCACTCTGCGTAAATGACCGTCCTGATTCCTTTTCAATGTACGACTCTCCGGGGAGTCTTACGGAACGTTTACTACGCTTGCAAGGGGAGGTCCCTACAGTTGTTATTTTGAAACCATCTACACACTGATGTAGATTAGGATCCCAGATATCACACCATCTAGTCATTCACACTGGCTGAATCCCGTCTGGGAGTATTCGACAGCCGAACTTTGCGGCCGAGCCGTTCTAGGCGCTTCAGTATGGAACCGCGCGACCGCTACGGTCGCAAGTTCGAATCGTGCCTCGCGCATGGATGTATGTGATGTCCTTAGGCTAGTTAGCGTTACGTAGTTCTAAGTTCTAGGGGACTGATGACCTCAGATGATAAGTCCCATAGTGCTCAGAGCCATTTGAATCATTTTAACCAAATGCTCATAAAATACAGACACCGCAGTTAATGTTTTAAAAATAGGCCAATGTGATACCAAT
This sequence comes from Schistocerca gregaria, assembly GCF_023897955.1. Classification (NCBI taxonomy): domain Eukaryota; kingdom Metazoa; phylum Arthropoda; class Insecta; order Orthoptera; family Acrididae; genus Schistocerca; species Schistocerca gregaria. The sequence goes on along the minus strand of NC_064925.1, from coordinate 168,257,055 downwards.
TAGAATTTTATGGCAAGTAACCACAGTCACGACTGAAGGGCTTTAACGCCAACAACGTCAATTATAAAATATTTAACAAACAGACTATAAAACAGCAATGCAGTAGCAAGGTTAATTTAAAATACAGGCAACTGATCACCAAACGGAAGAGACAAAATGATGGTAAACCTGGTATCACGACCATTCAAACTTGCTGTAGCGTCAAGAATGGCAAATATATAAAAAATTTAGAAAACATATAGTACAAAAGCAAATACAACAGCAAAGTTTAATTTAAAAGGACAAGCAACTGATCACTAAACATTGGATACAAAATGGAGGTAAACATAGTAGCACAATCACTTAAACTTGCTGTAACGTCAAGAATGACAATTATATTAAAAAATTAGAAACATACCATAAAACAGCAAAAACAATAGTAAAACACAAGGGTCAGTCACAGACGGTGCACAAGGAATCGACCTCTCAGGAGGTCCGCCAAAATTACACTTTCGCGAAATACACTCCTGGAAATGGAAAAAAAAACACATTGACAACGGTGTGTCAGACCCACCATACGTGCTCCGGACACTGCGAGAGGGCTGTACAAGCAATGATCACACGCACGGCACAGCGGACACACCAGGAACCGAGGTGTTGGCCGTCGAATGGCGCTAGCTGCGCAGCATTTGTGCTCCGCCGCCGTCAGTGTCAGCCAGTTTGCCGTGGAATACAGAGCTCCATCGCAGTCTTTAACGCTGGTAGCATGCCGCGACAGCGTGGACGTGAACCGTATGTGCAGTTGACGGACTTTCAGCGAGGGCGTATAGTGGGCATGCGGGAGGCCGGGTGGACATACCGCCGAATTGCTCAACACGTGGGGCGTGAGGTCTCCACAGTACATCGATGTTGTCGCCAGTGGTCGGCGGAAGGTGCACGTGCCCGTCGACCTGGGACCGGACCGCAGCGACGCACGGATGCACGCTGAGACCGTAGGATCCTACGCAGTGCCGTAGGGGACCGCACCGCCTCTTCCCAGCAAATTAGGGACACTGTTGCTCCTGGGGTATCGGCGAGGACCATTTGCAACCGTCTCCATGAAGCTGGGCTACGGTCCAGCACACCGTTAGGCCGTCTTCCGCTCACGCCCCAACATCGTGCAGACCGCCTCCAGTGGTGTCGCGACAAGTGTGAATTGAGGGACGAATGGAGACGTGTCGTCTTCAGCGATGAGAGTCGCTTCTGCCTTGGTGCCAATGATGGTCGTATGCGTGTTTGGCGCCGTGCAGGTGAGCGCAACAATCAGGACTGCATACGACCGAGGCACACAGGGCCAACAGCCGGCATCATGGTGTGGGGAGCGATCTCCGTACACCTCTGGTGATCGTCGAGGGGACACTGACTAGTGCACGGTACATCCAAACCGTCATCGAACCCATCGTTCTACCATTCCTAGACCGGCAAGGGGACTTGCTGTTCCAACAGGACAATGCACGTCCGCATGTATCCCGTGCCACCCAACGTGCTCTAGAAGGTGTAAGTCAACTACCCTGGCCAGCAAGATCTCCGGATCTGTCCCACATTGAGCATGTTTGGGACTGGATGAAGCATGGCAAGCCGTTCCACAGGACTACATCCAGCATCTCTACGATCGTCTCCATGGGCGAATAGCAGCCTGCATTGCTGCGAAAGGTGGATACACACTGTACTAGTGCCGACATTGTGCATGCTCTGTTGCCTGTGTCTATGTGCCTGTGGTTCTGTCAGTGTGATCAGGTGATGTATCTGACCCCAGGAATGTGTCAATGAAGTTTCCCCTTCCTGGGACAATGAATTCACGGTGTTCTTATTTCAATTTCCAGGAGTGTATGAGACTGGCAGCCAAGAGTTGCATTCATTTCACAAGATGGTAACTGATACTAGTGGCAGTCTGACGGATGACTAATGAATATCTTTCTGAGGCTACCTGACCTCCAATAAACCAAATACAAAGATGTAAAGATACGGTAAAGCCGGAACCAACGGTCCGGGCTCCACCCGCAGAATACTGTGCTTAGAGGGCATGGAACGAGAAGGGAATCACTACCACCAGAGTAGAAGAATCGCCAACCAAACTACAATCAAGAAAGATGTCAAAGCAACATGCCTTACCGGACAGCAGCGGCAAAGCGAGCGAACATACACTGTAGTTATATACACTGAATGCAGGGCAGGTAACTGGGACGTTAGCGTCCACGAGGCAGAGAAAATATCCCTTATGGAGCTTAACAAATAGAAACGAAGTGAACGCAATAAATAGTAATTTCAAGTCCAGGAAAGATAATCAAATCCGCCTTCCCCGAAACACTCCACTGACTGCTCTTCGGCTCGGCAACACTACGAGTAGCAACACGAAACCAAGTCACTGGAGAATCGCAAGATGTCACAAAGGTGGAGGTTTCTCTACTTGAATCCAAATGCACTCAAAACTTTCAGGATCCGGCATACGACGAGGCCGTGCACCCTCGTGACCACAGGCCTGCGATCCGGCTGACCATGCACGCCGCCAGCTGTCCCGGCGTGCTCTGGCTCAGCCCTGACATGGCTCCTACTAAGTCCACTACCGAACGGCAAACTGGAATGACCGGGAGCACCACGGCGTTTCCCCAAAGACCGGGCCACAGTTACTACATATCGATAACCACCGCTGCTGCCACCAGCGGACAGGCAACGCTTGCCAAAACCGAGTGGCGCCAGTCAACACGAGAAAAAGACAAACAACCGTAGCTATGTCAACTAAACCATACAGTCTGGCCTCCAACAGCGGACGGAAACCTACAAAAACCACCAACCCGAGCCGCAGCACGGTTCACGAATACCATCAGGTTATATTTAATTTTTTTACATATTTATCGAAACGATAGCGATCACTATTTTTCCGGTTAATGGGTTACAATAATTGTTGCGTATCCCTAAATAGCGTATACGGATGCTCACTAGGTAAGGTGGTACCAGAGAAATAAAACTGACAGGGCGGGGCAAAACTAGCACAGCAGGTGAACACATCTCTAAGACATAGAGAACACAATCTGTCTAGAGAAATAAGATTTTAAATGACGTCTGCTGAGACTGTAATACGTGCCATATATCGTTTAACTTACGCTGCAGAATATAGTGTTATTTACTAACTGACGGTACTTACTACAAGAGTTGCAGCGGAAGAGGAAATCACATAGGATTTTTTATAGATGATGTTGCGCAATGTGATTCACACTGAAGCTGATTCAGCGACTGTTATTGTTTTTTTCTACTTTGTGTTGAAGAGACAGGGGCAACATTCGCTGCTGGGATGCGACAAGTTGGGTGATGTGTGCCACAGTGAAACTGCAGTACAATGTGAGGAAATGTATCGCACTGCACGGTAGAAAAGTATCAGAACACGAATGTAAGGTCAGTCAGAATGCAGACTCTAAAATATATTAAGTAATTTGTAATAGTTACTACCCTCTCACACAACCTAACATTCATATTGGAAAAGTAAGGCTGAAACATTTACTGGGCTCACACAACTAATCATGGATACAGGACAATTGTATGAAGGGAACATAAGCTCATAGCCTTCCAAAAACTATACTAATTATTAGGATTTAAGAAGAAAGAGCGGCGAGACCCAAGGAATTGGACACCAATTTTTTTTAAAAAACAAAAAAGCTAATGAAACTGAGGAAAATGTACATAGGTGATGCACTCGAATTGATGAAAATTGTGTTATGCTGCCCCCATTAATAGCAATGAGAAGGGTTACAGCATCCTGGAATAGACATAAAAATGCCAGTAGGTGATTGTTTCACAGGACGTAGTAAAATAAACTTTAACAGAAGTACAACTAATAATGCCACATATGTGATGCTACAGAAGAATGCTGAAGATTATGTGGGTACATCATATAACTAATGAGGAGGTATTGCATAGGATTGTGGAGAAGAGAAGTCTGTGGCACAACTTGACTAGAAGAAGGGATCGGTTTTTAGGACATGTTCTGAGGCATCAAGGGATCACCAATTTAGTATTGGATTTGAGCGTGCAGGGTAAAACCGTAGAGGGAGACCAACAGTTGACTGCACTTAACAGATTCAGAAGGATGTAGGTTGCTGTAAGTACTGGGAGATGAAGAATCTTTCACAGGATAGAGTAGCATGAAGAGCTGCATCAAACCAGTCTCAGGACTGAAGACCACAACAACGACATGTTATTTAACAATAATTCATAATCATCACAGCCATAATTTAATCTTTTGTGTAAATACATAATAAAGTATCTTTCTGTTAGTAACTTCTTTAGTTAAATTCAGCTGTCACTTCAAGTTCACAAAACGATTAATCATTAAAGTTCCGTTCAAACATAAGACTTAAAAGAATACATAAATAACAGTGTGTAGTAGACATTTAAGAACATTTTTTACTTATGCCTTATTGGTACTTCTGCACTCTATAATCTAGAACATTCTATATTACATTGCTTATGTACATTTCTCACAATTGTTTAGAGTTGGCACATTTCATATGTTACGGTCATGTTGTATTCATCTCATTAGGATTGCAGTCATTGTGGTACTGTGAGGCGGAAGATGTCACATCAGGATCACCTTGCGAAATTTGGTAACAGGTGCACCAGCAGGTGTCACTCGGCTGTGTTAAAGTCCTTTTTAGTAACGACTCTCTGTACTGAAATTCATCGTCTAATCATATGTCAGCAGCAAAAAGTCATCGGCCAGAGCAATAGACAGGAACCATCAATTTGATTCGTCTGACATCCCTAGATTAGCTCAGCCAAATTGTCAGTTTTAGCGTGTATGAAAAACTCATATCATAGAATAACTATCATGCACGGCATAACCAGCAAACGACATAGTGACGAAGAGTTAGTTCAATTACGATTCACATTGTATATAAAATAGGAAGTGAGTACATGTTTACACATACATTTATTATGCCCAAGCTGAATCCGCATTAAATGTGAAATGCACTTAAGCTTATTATGATTAGAGTACGACATCGCTACTTTACATTGTCACACTGCTTGCGAACAAGTCCATTGTCACGAGATTAATACACTCCTGGAAATGGAAAAAAGAACACATTGACACCGGTGTGTCAGACCCACCATACTTGCTCCGGACACTGCGAGAGGGCTGTACAAGCAATGATCACACGCACGGCACAGCGGACACACCAGGAACCGCGGTGTTGGCCGTCGAATGGCGCTAGCTGCGCAGCATTTGTGCACCGCCGCCGTCAGTGTCAGCCAGTTTGCCGTGGCATACGGAGCTCCATCGCAGTCTTTAACACTGGTAGCATGCCGCGACAGCGTGGACGTGAACCGTATGTGCAGTTGACGGACTTTCAGCGAGGGCGTATAGTGGGCATGCGGGAGGCCGGGTGGACGTACCGCCGAATTGCTCAACACGTGGGGCGTGAGGTCTCCACAGTACATCGATGTTGTCGCCAGTGGTCGGCGGAAGGTGTACGTGCCCGTCGACCTGGGACCGGACCGCAGCGACGCACAGATGCACGCCAAGACCGTAGGATCCTACGCAGTGCCGTAGGGGACCGCACCGCCACTTCCCAGCAAATTAGGGACACTGTTGCTCCTGGGGTATCGGCGAGGACCATTCGCAACCGTCTCCATGTAGCTGGGCTACGGTCCCGCACACCGTTAGGCCGTCTTCCGCTCACGCCCCAACATCGTGCAGCCCGCCTCCAGTGGTGTCGCGACAGGCGTGAATGGAGGGACGAATGGAGACGTGTCGTCTTCAGCGATGAGAGTCGCTTCTGCCTTGGTGCCAATGATGGCCGTATGCGTGTTTGGCGCAGTGCAGGTGAGCGCCACAATCAGGACTGCATACGACCAAGGCACACAGGGCCAACACCCGGCATCATGGTGTGGGGAGCGATCTCCTACACTGGCCCTACACCTCTGGTGATCGTCGAGGGGACACTGAATAGTGCACGGTACATCCAAACCGTCATCGAACCCATCGTTCTACCATTCCTAGACCGGCAAGGGAACTTGCTGTTCCAACAGGACAATGCACGTCCGCATGTATGCCGTGCCACCCAACGTGCTCTAGAAGGTGTAAGTCAACTACCCTGGCCAGCAAGATCTCCGGATCTGTCCCCCATTGAGCATGTTTGGGACTGGATGAAGCGTCGTCTCACGCGGTCTGCACGTCCAACACGAACGCTGGTCCAACTGAGGCGCCAGGTGGAAATGGCATGGCAAGCCGTTCCACAGGACTACATCCAGCATCTCTACGATCGTCTCCATGGGAGAATAGCAGCCTGCATTGCTGCGAAAGGTGGATATACACTGTACTAGTGCCGACATTGTGCATGCTCTGTTGCGTGTGTCTATGTGCCTGTGGTTCTGTCAGTGTGATCATGTGATGTATCTGACCCCAGGAATGTGTCAATAAAGTTTCCCCTTCCTGGGACAATGAATTCACGGTGTTCTTATTTCAATTTCCAGGAGTGTATTTCATTACTGGTCGAAGAATTCCAAAACGCATTTTTAGCGCCGTGTTAGTTGGAAACGACACAGCGAGACGTCAAAGATCAGTTAATCAGCTTACCCAATTTTTGGAATTCGCAATTCGGGACAATTACACCTCTTTTTGAGCACATAGTGCCACAGAACCAGCATTTAACAGAGCCATACAGTGAGTCAGCCCCCTTTTGACGTTTTATTTCAAAACTTCCTCATTCACTACGTGATTTTTACAACACATCAACAAAAGGAATGATTGTATCAATTCCACGATCTACTTCAGTTACGTAAATTCGGTAATCTATATTTTTTTCGTTAACAAAACTTCCTCTCATGTTAACGGAAGTTACAGTGGCAAACAGTAATCAGGTTTATAACAGACCATTTAATAACAGATCATATGGCAACAGTCAGCGGTGTCAAAATAATTTATTAGAAGCGAAACATACTCCTTACAGTCAGAAACAAGACCAAAATCTTGCTGGAAACAGCTAGCAGTTTCAGCAGTGCGATAATAGCAGTCACACTTCATCTCAGAAAAGTTACCCATCACCGCTGAATTACAATAGTAATAATCAGGGAACCAATCATGTTCATCGAAATAACGAGTTACGTTCCAGTTGTCACGTACCACACAATAGAAAGTACGACAGCACACAATCGAACCACAATAACAATAACAGACACAGTAACCGCAATGAAAACAGTCGAAATGATAGCTGCAGACAGCAACAACACTGCGTACTAAATGGAGCAGATGGTCGCCTCCGTCCCCCAAAATCTGGTAATGAACGAAACGCGTGAACTGTACAGATAATCGAAATGCCGCAACAGTAAATTCAGAGTAGAAACAATAATGACAGTCAGTGTCTATAAGATCATCACTCAGCATACTGCAGCTGCCCACAGTAGAACGTCATCTACAGACAACATGAACGCAGTAACGTAACATATTTTCTCGTTGGGAGATATAAGAGACACGTTATTGCAGGAAAAATAACAGTCACAAAAGAGTGTGTACCATCCGATTATCAACATACAAATTGACTCACATAATCTCACCTCTGTAATTTACTCTGGATCTTCAGATACAGTGTTTAATCACGCAGCATTTAAGAAATGCAATGCGAATAATTCTTGCCCACATTTACATTATAAAGACTAGTGTTAGAGGAGAGGTTTCTGGGAAAGAAGTAGATGTAAAACTACAGACTCACTTGAAATTTACAATTCATGGCCTCATATCTTTTATTACATTTTGGTTCGTCCCACTTTTCAAATCTGACATTATGTTAGGCATGGATTTCTTGACAGTGTATAAAGCGATTCAGCAGAGCATTTAAAGGGTGGAACAGAAAATTAATAGGTCATAACTTTTTTCACACTCAAAGAGTACACAATGATGTACATTGTTTTTCACTGACACGTGTTTTGCTACCAAAAGTGCAGATGAAGAATCTAAATTCAGCGTTTCGCAGACAGTCCAAGCCAAGGCAGACAATTGTGAGGCAGCAAGAGGCGAGGACAGACAACATTTACAAGACGTTTTACAACCAGTTCCAAATGTTTGTGTCAGTGTACTTGGTAATATCCAAGGATCTGTGTATGAATTCAATCTATATCCTCATAAGACTTTTGTTTCAAAACGTTACTCATTATCTTTTATGTATTGAGCGAAAGTGAAACAAGAATTAGATCCCATGATCGCATAAGGCATTATTGAACCGGCGGCAACTCCGTGTAAGCCTATTACACGTGGTTCCCAAAAAAGTCAGATCGTTGATACCTGAGTTAGATTTACGTGAGATTAATGACATCACAATTACAGAAACAGATGGACCACAGACACATAATGAACTGCTACAAAAGTTTCATGGAGTAACAGTGTTTTCGGCGTTAGATTTAAAGTCTGGATTTTGGCTAATAGAAATTCATCCCAATTGTCCTAAATATATTCCCTTCTTAGGCTTCGGTAATTGTTGCCAGTTCTGCAACTTACCTTTTTGCCTTACCGTTTCATCAGCGTCTTTCATTCATGGCGTGAATAATATTCTTAAGTCTGTTTTAAAAGAACACAATGTATATCGATGACGTATTTATTGCGGAAGGGACTTGGCATAAACACAATAGAACATTGAATGTCATACTTAGTATGTTCTGATTCCAGGGGATTACAGTCTATCTACGTAAAATATTAGGAAAATAATCTGTTAAGTTCGTAGATAACATAATCTCTGTTGACGGAATTGGACTTGACACAGATAAGCTTGAAGCTATCCGAATCATCATGTTCCACAACTAAAAAGCTACTATCAAGTTTTCTTGGCCTCATCAACTTTTTTATGCATTTCATTCATTATGCAGCTTTGGTTATACCAACAGTCTGTCAGCTAAGTGGTAACATCTCAAAATGGTTCTGGAATGATCAGGTGCCAAGTGAATTTCTTATTTTGAAATATGCTTTATTGAATGCCCTTCTATTATCACACTCAGCCTTTTTTTTATTGCAACAGCCAGTTCCAAAACGGCCCTAGACATTCATCTCTTTCTGGAAATAGAAAAAGATAGTGATTGGCACGTACACTATTGCCTTCACCAGTTGTGTACTTTCCCCAGCAGAAAGAAATGATTCCCTTACTGAATTCGAAACATTATCAGTCGCGTGGGCCATTACAAAATTTAGTTTTTTCTTATACGGCAATCACGGGAAAGTGTATACAGAGCACCAAGTAATTCAGTTCCTTATGCCCGCAGAATTTTCACATGATCGTCTGGGACGATGTAAACTTTATCTACAAGAACTCAATTTCTCAGTCACCAGTATTCCTGTATCACAAAATGTAGTCGCAGGTGCTTTATTAAGATATCTTACTGGTTCGAAAACGACGGCTTCTACACGATTTTGTCAGTCAAATGTCAGTGTTATTTACATTCAGCAAGTGGCATTTCGAAACTTTGTTTCTTCTGCTTTAAAAAAATATTGCCAAAGAACAGGATAAGGACCTAGTGTGGAAAAATGTACAGTTAAGGCACAACGAACAAAATTCTACTATCAGACAATACTGCTTTGTACGAAATCACATCTTCTCAAACATTTGCAACCATTTCTCGTGATCTTGTCAACAAACTGTTGTGATATATACATCTGAGCTACGCACATTAGTGACCAAGAAAGTGTTTTCTCATACTTCTTCAAACTTCTTAGTTTACTAAACATGGAGAAAAGAATTAGGTGAGTTCTGGCGAAGAGCAAACTCTATCAGGAAGCAGAATCTTCCACTACATGACATCTTCCTCCACTTCTCCATTAAATTCCGTCATTTGGCGGCATTCGCTTTCTGTTGGCCTATTGCAAAGACAAAAGAGTTTTTTATTACATATTTATTGCAGTTGAGCTAAAATCTAGATTTGTTCGAAGAGCAATAGCTAGCAAACTTTTACCACACGTAGGACATGTAGATATCTGCCAATGGACCATAATTTCGTTCCGAAACTTGAGCACGTACATTCGACAACAGAAAGATTAAAACCGGTTTTATTTCTAAGCACCACGCTTCCTGCAACCTTTGTGAAAGAATAATGAAAGAGATGGGAAAACTACGTAGACTTTACTGCCAAAAACAGCACACTGCGTGGGACAGATATACTCAGATTTTTAAGGAGATCATTCATTTGATTACTGATGACTCAATTTTGCTCTCGCATCTTTCAGTTATGATGAATAAAAATCCGCCTGATAAAATGAAAGAACTTATATCTTTCCCCAAGTCACAGTGTTTACGTCATTTTCAACTGATTGACATTTGTTTTGGGTCATCAGTCTACTGACTGGTTTGATGCGCTCCGCCACGAATTCCTCCCCTGTGCTAACCTCTTCATCTCAGAGTAGCACTTGCAACCTATGTCATCAATTATTTGCTTGACGTATTCCAATCTCTGTCTTCCTCTACAGTTTTTGCTCTCTACAGCTCCCTCTAGTACCATGGAAGTCATTCCCTCATGTCTTAGCAGATGTCGTATCATCCTGTCCCTTCTCCTTATCAGTGTTTTCCACATATTCTTTTCCTCTCCGATTCTGCGTAAAACCTCCTCATTCCTTACCTTATCAGCCCACCTAATTTTCAACATTCGTCTATAGCACCACATCTCAAATGCTTCGATTCTCTTCTGTTCTGGTTTTCCCACAGTCCATGTTTCACTACCACACAATGCTGTACTCCAGACGTACATCCTCAGAAATTTCTTCCTCAAATTAAGGCCGGCATTTGATAATAGTAGACTTCTCCTGGCCAGAAACACCTTTTTTGCCATTGGTTATTTTACTGCCTAAGTAGGAGAATTCCTTAACTTCATTGAATTCGTGACCATCAATCCTGAAGTTAAGTTTCTCGAGGTTTTCATTTCTACTACTTCTCATTACCTTCGTCTTTCTCCGATTTACTCTCGAGCCATACTGTGTACTCATTAGACTGTTCATTCCGTTCAGCATATCATTTAATTCTTCTTCACTTTCACTCAGGATAGCAATGTTATCAGCGAATCGTATCATTGATATCCTTTCACTTGGTATTTCAATTCCACTCCTGAACCTTTCTTTTATTTCCATCATTGCTTCCTCGATGTACAGATTGAAGAGTAGGGGCGAACGGCTACAGCCTTGTCTAACACCCTTCTTATTACGAGCACTTCGTTCTTGATCGTCCACTCTTATTATTCCCTCTTGGTTGTTGTACATATTGTATATTTCCCGTCTCTCCCTATAGCTTACCCCTACTTTTTTAGAATCTCGAACAGCTTGCACCATTTTATATTGTCGAACGCTTTTTCCAGATCGACTAATCCTGTGAACGTATCTTGATTTTTCTTAAGCCTTGCTTCCATTATTAGCCGTAACGTCAGAATTGCCTCTCTGGTGCCTTTACTTTTCCTAAAGCCAAACTGATCATCACCTAGCGCATTCTCAATTTTCCTTTCCATTCTTCTGTATATTATTCTTGTAAGCAACTTCGATGCATGAGCTGTTAAGCTGATTGTGCGATAATTCTCGCACTTGTCAGTTCTTCCCGTCTTCGGGATTGTGTGGATGATGCTTTTCCGAAAGTCAGATGGTATGTCGCCAGACTCATATATTCTACACACGAACGTGAATAGTCGTTTTGTTGCCACTTCCAGTAATTATTTTAGAAATTCTGATGGAATGTTATCTATCCCTTCTGCCTTATTTGACCGCAAGTTCTCCAAAGCTCTTTTAAATTCCGATTCTAATACTGGATCCCCAATCCCTTCTAAATCGACTCCTGTTTCTTCTTCTATCACATCAGACAAATCTTCACCCGCATAGAGGCTTTCAATTTATTCTTTCCACCTATCTGCTCTCTCCTCTGCATTTAACAGTGGAATTCCTGTTGCACTCTTAATGTTACCACCGTTGCTTTTAATGTCACCAAAGGTTGTTTTGACTTTCCTGTATGCTGAGTCTGTCCTTCCGACAATCATATCTTTTTCGATGTCTTCACATATTTCCTGCAGCCATTTCGTCTTAGCTTCCCTGCACTTCCTATTTATTTCATTCCTCAGCGACTTGTATTTCTGTATTCCTGATTGACATATAAGTTAATAATATCGAAAAGGCAGCTGAGAAAAGTAAAATGCTAAAAACCAAGTTAAGTCAAGCTAGGAAATTCGAAGTTGAATAAAAGTTTTTAGTTCGGTAATACCTTTCCTCTTATGAAGTAAAGAACCGGTGTCAGCATTACTTTATAACGGACCTTTTCTGATTCGACGAATTCCACATAGCAACGTAGTACATCTTCGAACCCTCAGAACGAAATCTTCGAGAGGTCCTCAGCACATCACCATGTAAAACCGTTCATTGAAAAATTATTTGACTTTCTTTTTTTTTCCTGAAGACAACAACAACGTACCGATGCCTAATAGTCACGTTGTGGCAACACGTATTTCACCTTCTTTTGACGTAAACACCATGTACATAGTTAGTTGTTAATCATTTCCTACAGATTTCCTTTCATTCACATCTATGTGTACATAACAATAAACTTTTATTTTTGCCTCATATAGTACTATAAGTATAAGCCATTTCGTAATTGTCACTCTGTCATGACTTTTATCTAATAGGTACAATGATAGTTACAAAGCATATGCAACGTCATGTTCTAATATAACTGACCTACATCTTTACAGTATATAATTTTACAAGCAAAGGTTACGTAATAGAAGACAGCAATGACTTTTTCATTAAAGACAAAGGCATCACAGAAGATAAAAACAACATTGTAAAAAATAACATCGAATTTTGAGCACCATTATGCATTTTCTCTTACAGAGGTATGCACTAAAGGATTCCAGATAGTTATGATATAAAAGTAAGTGTATATATATACTTGCATAGTTATCACACGTCCTGTCAATAATCTGAGGAGACATTTTATTTCAGTGGCTCGCCATGATATCTTCTAAAACGGAGCTACAACAAGAGTTCCTTCACTGATTGTAAAAATTTTACTGTTGTGGTCATATATGACGCGAAGACTTACGGATTTATTTTAGATGAAGTATGTGAAGTGATGACATATGGATTTTTATAATAAGGATTTGATGAGATAGTAAGAAGGGATCTTAGCGAACTGTTCACGAATATTATACAGAAATTTCATTTGTGACATGAACTGTGCAATATTGCTATTAGGCCTTGTTAGGAATTACGTGACCAATTTTCCCTTGGCGCATGCTTCCTTGCTTGTGTTTTGGATTGTTTATCTGATGACTAGTATTTCTGGTGGTTTGCAGTAAGTTGCTATAAGACAATAATACAAGTACATAAATTTACTGGAAGATAATCACTTTGATAGTTCAATATGGATTTTTTTCTCTGTTAATGGGAAAGTCAGGGAATGAAGACGCCTATTGCCGTGTACCTGCTTTGATGAATTTGTGACATTGCTTGTGCTGAAGGATCGTTTCTTATTCATAGAACAATACCAATTCTCATTCTTTTTTCATCTGTCGCTAACCTATTTCATAATTATTTCCTATTTATTTTCATTCTGTATGCTTACTTCATTTGTTCATAGACTTTAAGTACCTTTCTTGACACCACTTAAATTTTGCATTTGGAACAATAATAAATAAATAAATGGCATATGCACAGCTTAAGATTCTGTGAATACGTCTTCATTTGCTTTATGTTTTGGGACTGATAGACAGTAGAGAAAGGTAATAATTTCTGTTTTCTACAACAACAAAAAATTGTCCACATTTCTTCCTTTTCCTTCTCCTTTCCCTGTATCGTTATGTGCATTTACTCGAGTATTCAATAAAATATATTCTGCAGAAATGACTATTGTACTCTCATAACAAGACGAGTAGACCTCCATTATTCTGTACAAAGTAAGAAGACTGATAACAATGTTTACCTTATGGTATTGGAGTCTACTCTTAGTCGCATCACAAATATTCATGATACAAAGCTTTCACTTGATGTGTTACTACAACGTTTTAAGCGCTAAAACCTACCCCCATGAACCATGGACTTTGCCGTTAGTGGGGAGGCTTGCGAGCCTCAGCGGTACAGATGGCTGTACCGTAGGTGCAACCACAACGGAGAGGTATCTGTTGAGAGGCCAGACAAACGTGTGGTTCCTGAGGAGGGGCAGCAGCGTTTTCAGTAGTTGCAGGGGCAACAGTCTGGATGATTGACTGATTTGGCCTTGCAACACTAACCAAAACGGCCTTGCTTTGCTGGTACTGCGAACGACTGAAAGCAAGGGGAAACTACAGCCGTAGTTTTTCCCGAGGGCATGCAGCTTTACTGTATGGTTGATGGCGTCCTCTTGGGTAAAATATTATGGAGGTAAAATAGTCCCCCATTCGGATCTCCGGGCAGGGACTACTCAAGAGGACGTGGTTATCGGGAGAAAGAAAACTGGCGTTCTACAGATCGGAGCGTGGAATGTCAGATCCCTTAATCGGGCAGGTAGGTTAGAAAATTTAAAAAGGGAAATGGATAGGTTTAAGTTAGCTATAGTGTGAATTAGTGAAATTCGGTTGCAGGCGGAACAAGACTGTTGGTCAGGCGAATACAGGGTTATAAATAGAAGATCAAATAGGGGTAATGCAGGAGTAGGTTTAACAATGAATAAAAAAATAGAAGTGCCGGTAAGCTATTACCAACATTATAGTGAACGCATTATTGTGGCCAAGACAGAGACGAAGCCCATGCCTTCTACAGTAGTTCAAGTTTATATGCCAACTAGCTCTGCAGATGATGAAGAAATTGATGAAATGTATGATGAGATAAAAGCAATTGTTCTGGTAGTGAACGGAGAGGAAAATTTAATAGGCATGGGTAACTGGAATTCGAGAGTAGGAAAAGTTAGAGAAGGCAACGTTGTGGATGAATATGGATTGAGGTAGAGAAATGAAAGAGGAAGCAATCTGGTAGAATTTTGCACAAAGCATAACTTAATCATAGCTAACACTTGGATTCAGAAACGTAAAATAAGGTTGTATACATGGAAGAATCCTGGAGATACTAGAAGGTATCAGATAGACTATATTATGGTAAGACAGAAATTTAGGAACCAGGTTTTAAACTGTAAGACATTTCCAGTGGTAGATGTGGACTCTGACCACAATATATTGGTTATGAACTGTAGATTAAAACTGAAGAAACTACAAGAAGGTGGGAATTTAAGGAGATGGGACCTGGATAAACTGACTAAACCAGAGGATGTACAGCGCTTCAGAGAGACAATAAGTGAACAATTGACAGGATTTGAAGGAAAGAAATACAGTAGAAGAAGAATGGGTAGCTCTGTGGGATGAAGTAGTGAAGGCAGCAGAGGATAAAGTTGGTAAAAAGACGAGGGTTACTAGAAATCCTTGGGTAACAGAAGAAATGTTGAATTTAATTGATGAAAGGAGAAAATATAAAAATGCAGTAAATGAAGCAGGCAAAAGGGAATACAAACGTCTCGAAAATTAGATCGACGGGAAGTGCGAAATTGCTAAGCATGGGTGGCTAGAGGACGAATGTTAGGATGTAGAGGCTTATCTCACTAGGGGTAAGATAGATACTGCCTACAGTAAATTAAAGAGACCTTTAGAGAAAAGAGAACCACGGGTGTATGAATATCAAGAGCTCAGGTGGAAACCCAGTTCTAAGCAAAAAGGGAAAGCAGAAAGGTGGAAGGAATATATAGAGGGTCTATACAAGGGTGATGTACTTGAGGACAATATTATGGAAATGGAAGAGGATGTAAATCAAGATGAAATGGGAGATCCGATACTGCATGGAGAGTTTGACTGAGCACTGAAATACATGAGTCGAAACAAGGCCCTGGGAGTAGACAACATTCCATTGGAACTTCTGACGGCCTTGGGAAAGCCAGTCCTGATAAATATAATAATTCCAATCCCGAAGAAAACAGGTGTTGACAGATGTGAAAATTATCGAACTATCAGTTTAATAACTCTTAGTTACAAAATACTAACGCGAATTCTTTACAGACGAATGGAAAAAACTGGTAGAAGCCGACCTCGGCGAGGATCAGTTTGGATTCCTCACAAATGTTTGAACACGTGAGGCAATACTGACACGACGACTTATCTTAGAAAATAGATTAAGGAAAGGCAAACCTACATTTCTAGTAATTGTAGACATAGAGAAAGCATTTGACAGTGTTGACTGGAATACTCTCTTTCAAATTCTAAAGGTGGCAGGGGTAAAATACATGGAGCGAGAGGCTATTTACAATTTGTACAGAAACCAGATGGCATTTATAAGAGTCGAGGGGCATGAAATGGAAGCAGCGTTAGCGAAGGGAGTAAGACAGGTGTGTAGCCTGACCCGATGTTATTCAATCTGTATATTGAGCAAGCTGTAACGGAAACAAAAGAAAAATTCGGAGTAGGTATTAAAGTCCATGGAGAAGAAATAAAACTTTGAGGTTCGCCGATAACATTATAATTCTGTCAGAGACAGCAAAGGACTTGGAAGAGCAGTTGAACGGAAAGGACAGTGTCTTTAAAGGAGGATATAAGATGATCATCAACAAACGCAAAACGAGGATAATGGAATGTAGTCCAATTAAATCGGGTGATGTTGAGGGAATTAGATTAGGAAATGAGACACTTAAAGTAGTAAAGGAGCTTTGCCCTTTGAGGAGCAAAATAACTGATGATGATCGAAGTAGTGAGGATATAAAAAGTGGACTGGCAATGGCAAGGAAAGCGTTTCTGAAGAAGAGAAATTTGTTAACATCGAGTATAGATTTGTCAGGGAGTAGGTTCTGAATGTATTTGTATGGAGTGTCGCCATGTATGGAAGTGAAACATGGACGATAAATAGTTTGGCCAAGAAGAGAATAGAAGCTTTCGGAATGTGGTGCTACAGAAGTATGCTGAAGATTAGATGGGTAGATCACATAACTAATGAGGAGGTTTTGAATAGAATTGGGGAGAAGAGGAATTTGTGGGACAACTTGACAATAAGAAGGGACCGGTTGGTAGTACATGTTCTGAGGCATCAAGGGATCACAAAGTTAGCATTGGAGGGCAGCGTGGAGGGTAAAAACCGTAGAGGGAGACCAAGAGATGAATACACTAAGCAGATTCAGAAGGATTTAGGTTGCAGTAAGTACTGGGAGATGAAGAAGCTTGCACAGGATAGAGCAGGATGGAGAGCTGCATCAAACTAGTCTCAGGACTGAATACAACAACAACAACAACAAAGCACTAAAAGACACTTCAACACACGATAGAAGAGTACTGTGTACACGCATGCCAACATCCTGGTGTACAAAAAACACCAAAAGACATCTTCGATACATATTTGCAACGATAAAAGACAACGTAATTACAGTCAGGCTCATGAGTATTTGTTTAGAATAACTACAAAAATTATAACGCCATGAATGTCACTTTTTCCCACAGTTGAAGACTTCGTAACTAGTGCGTACTAATGTAATGGACAACACGTTCCTTTCAAATGAAACGTAACATATTCTTTGTGCACCTGAGCCCGACTGAAGCAACATTTGTTACTTTACTTGAACTGCAACTGAGCACGAAATATACAAAGCTCTTTGCAAATTAATTCATGTCATCTGAGCACCACTACTTACGAAACAAAAAAGGTTTTTCATTACTTCTTCACAGTGTATATATGTACATAACATGTATGTATTGTGTATTCCGTAATTATTTTATGTTTACCCATTATATCTACTGAAAGAGGTCTTTTGGTAGTTTATTTATTTATTTATTTATTTATGCATTTATTTTACCTGGCAAGATTAGGGCCTTCAGGCCCTCTCTTACACCTAACCAGGCATACTCAGATTGAACGAGTTACAGTTACTAAATAACATTAAGAACATTTAACGTATTATGCAGTATTGATGTCAAACGAAAAAAATTTGAGATTATAACAGTAGTACAATGATAGTTATAACAATAAAAATAATTATAACAATCAACGATAATAATGATAATAATAATGATAATAGTAATGTTTAGTATTTGTATTTCTGGTATTTGTACATACTTTGGATGTCAGAAACACATCAGTTCTGAAACGCCTGTTATTCGGACGCAGTATTTTGTCAGAGTAGCAGGTTCTCTGGAAGATGTACTTGTTTCGTCATTAATGCTTGAGAACGAGGAGCACGGGACATGTTGACTGTAAGTTAAGTGCATCTGTATTTACATAAGATTATTTTTCATTATTGTGAAGCAAAAGGAGAAATATGCGGTTAGTGATTTAGAATGAAATAAGATGTAATGAAATTAGAAAAGCATATGAAGAGGAATGAAGATAATATGTTTTGCAGTGGAGTCATACGTAGTTTGGAAACATTGTTGAGTGTGACATCCATATCAGGGACTTGAGATTTTTCATTAAGGCGCGAGTAATTTTCGCTGTAAGGTATTTTTCATGTAAATTAATTATTTCTCTAACATTTGTGAAAATGAGTTTAATATCAATGTTGCTCTTTGTCAATGTTAATGAGTGTTGTACCATGAATTTCATACGAGTTGTAATATATGAAATAATTTTAAAACAGTTTGTTAAATACATTTCACTTAAGAACCCTGTCCACGTCTTCGATTCAAATCATTTGTATTTAAAGAGTGTCTCACTGAACGATTTGTATAAAACAGTTTAGCTGTAGTCTGGAGCTTTGCACTATGCTATCGGCTAATGTAGATAGAAATTTGCAGTTGTACCACATAGAGCAGCAAGCATCGCACAGCGACCATTCTAGAACAACATTCTTAGGAAGTTTATTAACACAGAGGCACCACTTTCTTTAATTAAAGAGATTAATAGTAAAGTTCAGGACTCAATTTGTTCGCTTTTGCGTAGAAACTTTACAAAACAGAGCCAAATTCGTGTGGCATTCTCGCAGGCACATATTTAGTTCCCAAAGCTAAACAACAGCAAAGTTACAGCCATGCCACTGCGAGTTCACGATCCCACTAAAATAATTTCTGAAGGAAACCTTGAGGAGTAAAACAAAATTTAAATAAAGAATTCTCAGAACATGGAGGAAGGAAAACAGTTGGGGACCATGGATTGACGATAGTGAGCTGCAGAATCGTATACGGGGGAGATGCCTATTCTTATGGAAGGTGGATATTTAATTGCCTTTTGAAATTCTGAAGGAATTTAAGGACTGATTGTTCCTAAGACTGTTTCCTGATATATAAAACGACTTACAGGACATGACAGTACTATGTGGTGGTACAGAGAGGATTTTAGTTTTCTGAGAACGAGTATTTTAGGTGTGGTCCTCAGATAATACTGTATGAGTGCAGTTTAAATAAGAGAGAGTGCAGTTTACGAGTAGACCGAAGAGAATACATGGTACGATGGTCCCTACGCTCATAAGCACGCAGCCACGATAATTTGTCGTAGGAAGGGGTGATATGGTCGAAACAGCGTACCTCATGAATGTATCGCGCGCAAGCACTCATAAAAGCAGGATATACGTGCAATGTGTCATATCTGTTTGACACGAATTTTTCGAGTAAAGGCAGATCTTTACCTGGCTAAGGCACGTTGCTGTATTCAGAAACGTTTATAACAACACTGTCACTCTTGCGAACTACTTTTTATCCTGCTTTACATATTTCAACTTCGTCAAACTCGGCCGATATATTATAAAAAACATTACATCGAAATATTACTATATATTGAAGTGTCATATTCAGAAATTAGATTTTTGTTAGTTTCTAATACAGTAGTTGGTACGTTCCTTTCCGATTACACCGACAGTCATCATGGCTGAGACTCTTCGGACAGTCTGTCCTGGTGAGAGAGTGCGTTCGGCAATAAGGAGACTGTTCTTAAGCCATGTGCATGCCCAGAGTGGAAAAATTCAGATAGCTTTTACGTAAATTGAAGGTGGAGAAAGCAAGAAAGGAAAGCAGGATCACTGCTGTCAGCTGCATGGAACATCATGCGGAATCGGCGGCGGCGACGAATGAAAATGTGACCGGACCGGTGTTCGAGCCCGGAATCTCCTGCTTACTAGGCAGGTGCGATAAAATCTGCGCTGTCCGGGGCACAGTGTTATCGCAACTGCACGGACTATCCGAGCTCGCTTCTCGGACAATCCACACTCCCTTCGAGCGCGAGCTAATCGCTGCCCCCTGCCCATTTCTTCCACATTCACTCTTTCGAGATTTCCCACAGGAGCTCGGACGTATTTTGTGCTTTCGCACATCTCCGAAAGAACAGACATCAACCATTCAAATAGTTCTGAGGCTGTTGACTGGACGGAGCGTGTGCAGGGCTAGTATGTGGCAGCCGGCTTGGAAGCCGGACGCGATCTTCACAGAGCCAGTTGAGGAGGGGCAGCTTAGTCGTCGCCGTGAGGGAGGGCATACATCGTAGGACATAGTGAGCCGCGCCTTGACGAGGTAGGGAGTGGTGTGTGGCCACCACATTAATTGAAAAATAATAATTTAACAAATAATTAAAAAAATAAAAAAATAAGATGCAGCATTATCCCCCCATAAAAACTAATAATTCAAGAAATTTGTCAAGTACAAAAAGCCATAGTGGAAGGCAAACAAATGATAAATGAATACACAGCTCTCTGCAATGGAACTCTGCTCTCTATCATCAAACAATTATCAGACAAGACCAAACAACAGAGCTCTCAACCCCCTCCCCGCATCATCCCTGCACCTCCCGTACCCAACCATCTACATACACACACACACACACACACACACACACACACACACACACACACACACACTTCACAGACACCTCTGAAAGATTCAGAACAACCGCCAGGAACACCTTCAACTGTTTCACTGTGAGCCATCTTGTTTTTGCACCTTCAACTGTTCCACTGCCCACCATGTTTATTTTGAAAGCTGCTAAACAGTGAAACAGTGATAGTGACAGTGGCAACTCAATGTAGCTGGTCAGTGATGAAGATGGGAAAAAAGAAGATGTAATTGAAACATTGTGTAAATAGACACACTCATAGAATTATTTAACTTCAGACATAGAATCAACCATTGTTTAATCAATATTTTGGCTTCAACACTTTATCCAATTAAAAGTGTAAGTGGTTGCAGATGACAAACTGTGGAACAAAAGAGTCACTGTAGAAACACAACACATCAGAAAAACCACACCATGGCGTGAAAGGGCATGAATTAAAAAGTTATATGTTTTTTCAAATATCTGAAATTACGATTTTAAGACTAATTGTTACACTATACAAACAGTAAGGAACATTATTTACAATGCTTATCTTTAATAGATGATGAAATAAAAGCCCATTGAAGATGCTGCAACTGCAGTGACCCATGTTTGGGTTAAAAAGAAAATTGTGTTTTTCTAAAGACGGACCCAGTCCAAAAACATATGTATTATTAATTTACAGTCCGTCTTGCTGATCTATAGTAGTGAGCGTCTTCGAATTTTGCTACCTGCTTACAAGGAGAACGTTGCCTCTGCCTTTGGCTGTGATTGTTAATAGAGACAAGTTCATGTGCCGCGGAGTGCAATGTGGCTAGGACATTTACGTAAGCTGCGCCATCGGATGTTGTTTCACTCACGTCGAAATCCACCAAAGAAAAGTAACAATTCAGATTATGTCCGGAGGGTTTGACTCTTTTAAGTGATGATCTGTCTCATGATCGTTAGAGTAATTAGTTCTCCCACGATTTGATTCTGTATTGAATTGTTCACTATTATGTTCTTGCGCTTGCTGAACTAAATCATTTCGCGGCTTGTGTGCCCTTTCTTGTGAGGCAGGGTACAGGAAAATTTCAGTGTGTGTGATGGCTTTATCATGACATGTGAGCTTGCTGTGTTTTCTGTTTTTTGTTTTTCTCTGTTACTGAGGCGCTTTATAGCAAGGCGTCCCAGCGCGGAGAGTAGCTCATGAGGATGTGTCCTTGTTACGAAGATTGACTTTGGCCTGATACGCCGCCTTGAAGAGCAACTGCAGCCGCAACGTTATCCTGAAAGCTT
Source organism: Schistocerca gregaria (assembly GCF_023897955.1). Lineage (NCBI taxonomy): Eukaryota > Metazoa > Arthropoda > Insecta > Orthoptera > Acrididae > Schistocerca > Schistocerca gregaria. Next base: position 168,235,028 of record NC_064925.1, on the reverse strand, counting down.
ATACCGTAACGTCGTTTCTGTTTTAAGCAGTATCTTAGTCTGACCAGACCACAAAAGTTGCACATGAACATTTTGGGGCATGCCTTACTAAAACTGGCAGTCGTGCTTTAATGATTTCAGACAAATTTTTGTTTCTGAATTTGATATTTCTTTTTATCAGTTGTCAGTTGCTTTAAAGATTTAATCAGTTCACTAACTCTTCAATTTAAAATCTATTACTGTGGTATTTTAATTGTGTTTAAAAGTTTTTGCAATTTTCCACATCTTTAATATAAAATAATTTTATTTCTAATTGCCCTGAAGACTACTGATTGTATTAAAAATTTTGTAACTGCCTTAAAGATTCCAAGGCTAATTAACTAGTTCTTCTCTGGAGTTACTTTGTTCAAGTACTAATCCACGCAAGTATTTGAGATACAATAAATGGTCGTAAGTGAAATCTTAAGGCAAGTGCCCAGTGGTTCGTCACCTAAAGATCCCCGTATCCTGGCTGTGCTGATCAACGCACTCAGTGCGTAGCAGTAGCCAGGATCTGTGAGAGAACGAGAAACTCGTAGGCCCTGCAGGCTGCACCCGCCCTTGGACCTCTCGGCTGGCGTGTTGCGGTTGTGCGTGACTCGGACACTCGGCAACGCCAACAGATGCGTGTCCGACACGCACCCGAGAATGCCTGGCTCGTATACGCGGCCAGTCTGCGCAACCCGACACACACCAATTATCGCATTCCGCTGCCTTCAGCTGACGTCAGCCGAGCAGGTCTGTCAAGTATGTGGAATGGGGAGAAGGACCTGGACAGGGTGCTAATCAACATATCCTGTTGCAGGATTCCACGTGTTTCGTACTTCAATGTGCTTCTCATGGCGTCCAGACAAACAGTGAAAGACACATACGAAAGCGTGCAGGTGGAGCCTCGGACTTTCCATTACGTTACTCGTGAATTGACAACATAGAAAGTAGAGAACAAATGTAACAGCTAATGGAGATATGCCAGAACTTGCCGAATATCAATTGAGTGGTACCATAATAGGACAGCTTTATAAATTGCCGTGCTGTGTGGTAACGATTTTAGGTTCTTATAAGTTATCTGATTTAAATCACTCTGACACTTATTATTGGACATTAATACGGTAGTGTCCACTCTTCGCCCTTATGATGCTTGAACTCTACTGGCGACGCTTTCAGTGAAACGCCTGAATGTCTATGGAAGAATGGCAGCCCATTCTTCCTCAAGAACTGAAACCATACAGGGTAACAGTGTTGAAGGCTGAGATTTAGACTGAAATAGACATTTTAAGTCATCCTAAAGGTTAGACCTGTGGGTAGGCCAGTAGGTTTCAGGAATGTTATTACCCACGGATGATGCTAATATATGAGTAGGTGCGTTGTCAGTGAATCATCGTCACCGAGCTGTTAATTTACTGCTGTAGAATGTATACACGTCTCCCCGAATACAGTTATTTACTGGCAGCAATGAACGGGACCACATCCTGATCACGGAATACATCACTATGATGAAAAACCAATTTCCCCGTACTCCGCGCCACCAGCTGTAACGTTATTCGGCACTCCAAATCGCCGGGACCCAGTCATGCTCATATCGCCCTCGATCTCGCGAGTGACTTCAGCCTCTGAGTTCCTGTGCTTTTCTACAAATCTTCTCCACAATTCTCGACGGTCCCTATCTGTAAATTAGGTGTGAATTGTCTTGGTTTATCTGCGACTAATCCTTAGCGTTTCTACTTCACAATCACATGCCACATCTCCACTATCACAGTTAAGAATTAAAAAAATAATAAGATATTTAGATGTTGTGACGTGCTGTCTTTGTTTTGTTTCAGAATAGTTGATAGTTTGGTTTTGGTTTGAATTTAAATTACTTTTTGAAATTTGGTTGGTTAATAAAGATTGATCCTGAGGCAACTTATTGTTCACGTAAATTGCTGTAAGTCGAACTGATCTTGAAACGCGTTACATTTAAGTTAAGAACTGAGATAATCTTTTGTTATTTTTGCAGCAGCTGAGTGTTCTTATCGAATATGAGATATTTGATTATTATTTTCAACTGCCCACACATACATGAGAAAGTTCCTTCTTACCATTTTTAATAATTAAAATGTTTACTACATTTTAAGCTGGCGAATTCTTCTCTTCCGCGAATTTCATGAAGTAAGAGTGCCATGTAATGGCGCCTGTGGCTGCAGCGCCGACTCCAACTGTTGCGCTGAAAATTATTCAGAATGGTGGTATTTAAATGAAAAGGACATGAGATAGGATTCACGTCGTAGGAATAAAAGTTAATAATAACCTTAAACTAATATATTATCAGATTAATATTACAAGTGAGGTTACATTCAAGAGCAGTGAACCAATATGTCCGACTCCTTACACGACAGACAAGAGAGTGAACTAATAAAAGAAGACAATTGAACGCAGTTCTTTTTTTACATTAATTGTCCATTGTTTATTACTCATTGCACTCGAAAGTTTTTTGTCCGTATTTTATATGATAATAATAATAATAATACACAGGAGAATAATTATCTACCCCCTGAGCGGCCAGTATTGCGCACAATGTAATATTTAGTATCGAGCTAAAAGTTCAGGTCCAGTTTATTTGCTTTTAAATATCACGTTCGAATTTTTTTCCGTAATTCCACAGGGGACGGCACAATGCCCCCCGAAATGTTCATAGCACAAAATGTATGTATGTTTTGACATTAAAATTTCACTCCTTGCTTCCACAGTGTTCGCACACACAGTTGTTTTTTTTTTTTTTTTTACATCTGAAGTAAGTCACATTTTGGGTAACAGTTACAATTCTTCTTCACACAGATTGATGACATGTTCTTTCCACCGTCGTCATCATCTTTCTTAGAAATTGAAGTTGGTGACGGTTGTTGCACAACAAACAATTCAATTGGAGTTATGTGCAAAAAGGATATAGTATACAATTGTACGGACATTTATCATATGACACACTTTGGCTGTTGCAGCTTGTGTGGTGTTCGGGGGCACTCAGTGATGGGTTAGTTTGAAATTTATACAATCCCAGGTCTATTAGCTATTCGCTCCCCATTCGGCATGGCCTGAGGGAAACACTGGTGTAAACCTAGACGGAGCGATAGACCAACCCGCTTTGACCATTTCCAATTACTTACTTACACGACTTCAATTAAGAAATGGAATGTATATGTAAATGAGTGATTATTTGTTGCAATATGGAAGAGAGTTGTATGCCATGATGACAATTGATACATCGTAAAAATATTTTTTTATGTAGGGCAGCATAACAGTTTATGTTGCTATTGAACACGGTTGTCATTTGTTACGGTGGTGATGGTGTTCTACGTCGCGACATTCAGCTCCTGACGGCGTTCGTAGGTGTGGTCTGCGCTCTTTGTCCGCCGTGGTGATGGAGAGGCGTGGCTCCCGCTGGCGTTAAACGTCAGGATCAGCTGATCCGTCGAGCTGCTGGCGACGCGAGTCTGCCTGCAGCTGGGCGGGTTGGAGTGGGATGAGGACCGCCCCCCATGCTCGTTGACAACATTCTGCTCAGCAATGCGTCTCCAGGATTGTACATGAAACACACACACGCACACACGCACAACATGATATTCCCTTCCCACTGCGGATGGTATGGCTAGTGGGATAGGAAAGTTTATTAGTTTGGCACTGTAGGTGCAGTTTTTCACCGGTTTCGTACTGTCAAGTCAGCATTGTCTCGCAGGAAAAAACATAGTATCGCCCTTTTTCTTATCATGCAGTCCATACATGACACAATTTTTTTTACACGTCAATTTTAGATCTGTTAAAATCATTTTCATTTTTTCCGCTGTACTGGCATGCACTTTTGAGTGTCCAAATACGACTACGCTTCTCAGCACAAAACATTCGTTGCTTCGGCGCTCTCTGTGCTTACAACAGTCCCCGCACTCACTCCAAACTGACATTGTTAGACTTCTGTAAATGCAGTCTGTCCCAAAAACATTGGTTTTCGGTTCATTTCGCATTAAAAATTTACATTTATAAGAACAGTCAGAGTTTCTCGTGCATAATATTGGCGTTTTCCTTTTCAGCACTATTCAACGTTCAATATCTGCACTTCACTGTCCATAGTCACAGTTTCACTTTCACAGTTTTTCCCTGTTCAAAGTGGCTGTCTCGTTAGCTTACAAGCACTAATACTTTTAACTCAGGCCAAACTGGATTTTGGTGCATGATGGGTTCCACCAGTCTCTTTCACCAAATACATAGTTCCAACTTTCAATTACAGATCAGTACTCTTCATCAGATTTTTTACCATAGAATTCTATTTGCCTTTGCTCTGAGGCTAAGTCCCATGTCATGCCTGATTATTGATTGCCTACTTGCTCTCCAGAGCCAGACTCGACTTTACAAAATCTTTGCCTAAAGTGTTATCTATTCATTTTGCAGTCTAGGCCCAACGTGTAAGTTCCTAGATTGTCGGTAGATTATGAAATGTGGTTACACCGTAAGCTAGTGAAAATGTTTTCCCTAGCAGGTAGCACTGCGTCTTAGCAAGACCTAGAATTACTATCATTTACTGGTTGTAGTTCATTCTTTGCCCCCACCACATGATGTTATACACACCTTCCACTCATGTTCGATAGTAAATGACGATTAAATCATGTCTCACCCTTGGAATACACATAAATTAATAAAAAATAACCTATACAATATCTGCTTTCACAAGCTTCGTTGCTTTTACAATAAAAAAACATTTTCTATACACTAACAAATTTCTTTCAGCTTTACACGCTCTTGAATGTTTCGAATAATATTTTAAACATTCTTAAGTAAGATTTGAAAAATATTCTTAAACCTACCTTTATTATTCGTTTCAAAATAGCAATTATTTTAATGTTACTGTTACTTTTAACATCTAAAGAAATTAATACTACAAACTCTTTGTGCGTCACTCTTCTTACATAATATAACGAAACTGTGACATTTACATGTCAAAAATCATACTATAAACTTAATGTACTATTTTCACATGTGAATACCGCTCTATTGAGAAAATCTCTTCAGATCCTTGTATAGGTATAGTCCTTTTACATCTTCTGATTGGACATCGCCCAACAAATAACTACACCCGTGTGGTATGTCCATGATTTTGTAAGCTCTGGCGTATACCGGTTGCCATTGCTTATTCTTTTTAACTGACATATAAGACTTTGGGTGGGTCTTCACTAAAACCAAGTCACCAGGTTAAAATAGTGTTGCTATACGGAGACAAAGTTGGTTCAATTGTCCCCCAATCGAGCATCTTTCTTATTTCCTTCGTAACTGTCTCCTTTTAGGACCACCTGACGGTATAGTTGGCATGGCAAATTTATGGTGAGGCACTACCTCGATGTTGTAGGTGTAGCGTTTCATAGCACCTAGTTTCTCTGAGAACACATTCTCGTAACTCACGAGTAGCTGAGTTAATTCATTGTGTTGTGCCACGGTCAAATACTCTGATTCCATGACCTTCATGTTTATCAGATTCCTTTTCTCTTCCCTGTCTTCAGTAATAGACTCATTGCAATATTCGTGTCTCCTACCTATGTCACAATACAAGTTCATAACCTGTAGGCATCCAAATCTAAACTGAAAGCTACGGCAGTATTTCCTTTGCATTTTTCGTGTTCGTAACAATGGCAATGTCACACGTTTACCCTCGTTCATAATACTTACCTCACTGCACGAGAGGTCGACTTTTGCGTCCCTCTGGCGTAAAAATTCTATTCTCAGGAGGCAAACGACCATCAATCCTTTCACAACAAGGAAGGAGCTTCTTATTGCTTCATTTCATCTCATAAATTCGACTTGCACCTGGTGCTTTATGATTTGGGGACTGCACCTGTCACACAACAATTCTTGAGTGGCAACACTGGTATGTTATTATTTTGAATTAAGTACTTGAAAGGTCTAAACTCATGACTTTCGTTGACGCACCTGTGTCTACTATTATTTCGATTGGTGTTCCGTATATTTCGGCTTCTAATATTGCTTGCACAACATCTTCATCTGTTTGGTTATATTTTTGCGGTACGTTTACCAATTTCTCCCCTATTTCCATCCCATCATTATATCTCAGCATACAAAGCTTTTTACTGTCATTATTGAATGTGCCCTCACTACACCATCTCGCAGCCAACAATGGAGAGCTGATTGTTTCTGTCTTTAGTTTAACGGCTTTGTGACAGTGGGTTGACAGTTTCATCTTACCTCCACTATCCTGACACTATGATTTTGCTTGTTATTATTGTGGTTGGTTTGACTGTCCTGCCTCCCCGATAGTGCATTTTGATACGTCGCACAGATCTGGTTCTGCGGCGGTCGGTTATAGCCTCCCGGCGTATTTTGTTGTGGGAATGAATTTGTGTTCCACTGCGGCCCTGTATTTTGTAGCCACTGTGTTGGTGGTTCATTCTAACCGCGCCACTAAATCCGGTTATTTCACCACTGCGGATTGCCGTTATAATTATACCCACTGATCACGCGCCCGTCATGACGTATTTTTCGGTTTTCATAATTACAACCATTGCTATTATTTGGCCCTCGATTCGGTAGCCTATATTCTTCTCTATTCCTATTACCGTTTGGTACCGGTTTATTCTTGTTTTTATTACTGCGATTGTTATCAGCATTCTGTTGGTTACAACCTGCATGATTCCACTTATCTTCGTTTTTCACATCTTCAGTTAACAGATCAACGGAGTCAAATACATCCATGAACTGCTCAGTATCATACTCGGGTACGTTGATAAAATATTTTTTAACATTACTTTCTTAGGTTCGTCTTTATCAGTGTGATCACATCCCGATCAGACATGCGTTGGTTCCAGTACCAAGTTTTATTTATGTATTTTTCGAAGTAATTTAGGAACGTTCCTCTTTTCGGGTTGTACATTACAGAGCTGTTCAGTTCTTCACGCAGTCTTTCTCGTACGCTGTCCGACCAAAATTTCTGCAAAAACGCACACTCAAATTAACACTTTTCAGATATATATGTCGCCCAAAGTGCCGCTTCACCTTCTATGAAGGAGACTACGAACTGTATGCGTTGCCTTGCTGTCCAACTACTGGGAGAAACATTCCGAAATTTCTTAGTGAACAGTACTGGGTGGACATTACGTTTCTCACTATTGAAAGTCTGAAATGTTCGGCGTTTAATTACATTATCCTCCGTCGAGTACAGTGGGCTGCTACTGTCCGTTTCATTTCTTAAATCGTGGTGTGAACTATACAGTATTACACATTGCTCGTGTCCGTAATTAACAGCTAGTTGCGTCTCCGCATAGGCTCCTTGCACATTGTGTTGTCATGACGATCTGTACGCGGAGTCTGATTAACTATCGGTGTCCCACTGTTTACATTATTTTCTTACTCAGATAGCCTTCGTATCACATCTCGTTGCCAAATTGGTAACCCTGCCGGCACACGTGACTTTATTGCGCTAGTTCCACTTGCAATGCTGCAGGGCTGGCGTCAGTGTTTACGCTCATAGCCGCTATCGTTTGTCACACAACTGACTTGCAGCTCTCTATTTTGCTGAGATTTCGCAATTTTTAAGCTCTAACTATTCATCTAGTTCTTTTCCCAACTTGTGAGCTTGGGCTTATAAATACTCATCAGCGTTTTTACGCGCCTCAAGCTCCACGTTACATTATCTACACGGTTTGTTACGTTTTGAACATCGTCTTTAAGTCTAGTCTGAGATATCTGAAATTTGTGCATCTCGCTAGTCAAACTTTGTAACGTATCTCCTTACACACAACCCGAATCTCGACAAGTTCATTTTGTATATTGGTTAGTTTTGCTTCAATACGTTGCTCTTGCTCACTGAGCATTTCAGCTAATCTTTGGTCTCTTCCTCAATCCCTTTGTACTAAAAGTCTTTCTTTCCCCCTTTCTTGCTGTTCTAACATTCGTTCCGTTTTCCTTTCTTTCCGTTCTCTTTGTTGCTCATGCTCGTGGAGCATTTGAGCTAAGTTTTGGTCTCTTTCTCTATCTCTTTCCTCAAACCTTCGCAAAATTTCTGCAAAAGGATCTGTGATAGCTGAGCACACAGGTGCCCCACCTAGTCTAACACTTGGTTGCCAACCCCCCCTGCACAGAGTGGAGTTGTTATTCCATTGGCCGAGCGGTTGTAGGCGCTACAGTCTGGAACCGCGATACCCCTATCGCAGGTTCGAATCCTGCCTCGGCCATGGATGTATGTGAGATGTCCTTAGGTTGGTTAGGTTTAAGTAGTTCTAAGATCTAGGGGATTGATGGCCTGAGAAGTTAAGTCCCACAGTGCTCAGACCCATTTGAACCATTTTTGTTAATCCATTATCCTTCTGCTGTGCAGCATAATTTGGCGTCCAACCACCCCTCTCCCCCCTCCCCTCCGGAAATTATGTTTTCGTGGTGCTGGCATGGGATTTGTTTACAATTTGAATATGATCTTCACTTTCCACATCAACTAAATTTCACTTCTCCGAAAGAGGTGCCTTAGCCTGTCCTACTTTACCCATAGTGAATTCATTTCAACACAATTACAAATTCTGACACTAATACTAACGAACAGATATCCCTTCCAAAATAAACATATAAATACAAAACAAATACACTCACTTCACTTTTCAATATTCTGCCCCAAAAGACACCACATGTACGTATGGCTTGAAAATTTCGCTCAGAATTCTTTAGGTGGCTTGCACGTTTTTCTTTCTCTTTCAAGCGATTTCAGTTTCCTTTATGCTCTTTGTCTCCTACGGTTAGCCTCAGGGAATGTTTGGTTTACATGTAAGAAAATGTATACAAACATTAATACAATGATTATGTATATATGTAATTACATTTAGTCACCATAATACAGAATTCTAGTCAGTATATAATTCGCGTCCCGAGTTGAGGCGCCAGTCTCGAGTAACCCTGTTAATAATAATAAAAAAAAAATTATGAGATATTTAGGTGTTGTGACGTGGTGGGCTTTTTTTGTTTCAAAATAGTTGATAATTTGGTTTTGGTTTTTATTCAAATAACTTTTTGAAAATTGGTTGTTTAAGAAAGATTAATCCTGAGCAAACTGATTGTATAACATTAAACTAATATATTATCAGATTAATATAACAAGTGCGCTTACATTCAACAGCATTGAACCAATATATCCGACGTCTCACACGACAGACAAAAGAGAGCGTGAACTGATAAGACAAGAGAATTGAACACAGTTCTTATTTAGAGTAATTCTCCATTGTTGTAGGAGCGCATACTGATTACTCTTTACACTCGAAGTTTATGACCGTATTTTATATAATAATAGTAATAATACACATGAGAAAAATTATCTGTTGCCATAGCGGCCTGTATCGCACACAACATATTTAGTATCGAGATAAAAACGATAGTGCACTTTACTTAATTTTAATTATCACGTTCGAGTTTTTTGTGAATATTTACACTACCGACGGCACACAAACGCGTCGGCTTGTGCAGCTTTAGAAGGGTTGAAATGTCGCTGATTGATTTGTTACTCAGGCGACATACAATGTCCATTTCGGAAGTCACTGAGCTCTCCTGATTGACCCATTCGGCTGTTACTGCTTGGTCACTGAAAACACAACATTTCCCGCCTCTTTTCCATACTGACAGATCTGCTCCTTGTGACATCTATTGGTGAATTCCACATTACGCAGAGATGTGGTAAACCAAAAATGACATATTTCCAGGAGGCGGTGCCTCACAGCTCTTCCGTATTTGTAAAAAATGTGATATTTTATCACCAGAAAAGGCAGTAATATGACCTTTCTGAAAATGACATACTTTCGGGTGCGTTTAATTTAGATAATAGCCTGCATGCGTCTTCGAAATGAAGCCATAAAAGACTTTCTAATACTTCACTCCTCTTCTCTTTCGTCACAAGTCATCAGAAACACTCTTTGAGTGCGTCAGTATCTATAGAATAAATGACTGGGTTAAGGAGAGGACCCTTATTCTATGACAGAGCCCAATGTTGTTGAAGCTATAAAACAAATTGGTCTTAATGCAGAATTTTATCAAAGAAATACACGAATTTACACAGTTTGTAACGTGACAATGTTAGGACAGTTGTCAATATAACCCAACTCATCCTGAGTAAATTTAATCTTACTACTGCGTCATGAAGTTGGCAAATATTACGACATATCATCCGATTTTTGTTCTAAGTTTGGTACTATTTAGGACGACAATCATGTCTATGGAGGACGGTTACTTTTGGGACAAGATGAGCAAAAGATTACTCAAGGTTGCTGGAGTTCACAGTGGACGCAAACTGGTGAACCAACAAGTTATGCCTGTACCTGCGGTATCTACCTTATCTGCGATGAGCTGTCACCTGTATGGCTTCTCTCGTCCTCTGAAATTCCTATAAAAACTAATCGAAGCCTTTGCTGATTTTATCAGCACATTCTCTCGTATTTTTCGCGTTAGGCCAGAAAACATTCACACATCCCTAGTCTGGAAATATGGGGATATGCACGCACATGGCTGGAGCAGCATGCCTTTTACAATGCCCTCTCCATTCTCGCCAGAACAATTAACTAACTGGCTGGTTCATTTCTCTGCTGTAGGAGCTCAACGACGTTACAGCTGAATGTCAGCCACAATGAATGCAGTGTTCACACAAATTTCTTCTCTGCATCATACAGAACGTTATGCGCCCCGTGCTGAACTTGATGCCAGTTCAGAGGAGAGTCAACGAAATATTCGTTTTCGTCTTTGTCACAGCAAAACAGTCCCCCTCCTTGGTCCTTTCGTGCTTCACATCATAGCTCTTCCTGACCAATAGATGCATTCCTCTTATTATGTGGAAGCTTTCTCCTCCAATCTCAAGGGCCCTACCACTAAACTGCATCGAAATCTCGGCGCTTTACTCCTTCCTTGTTTGTTTCCGCCAATCGTACATTTTGTGCCCACTCCAGATGCCTAAATGTGAGATGCGTCCATCATGAGCGTACCATATGCTGTTCACGTGATCAACTGCATCACTGGTTTGTTCGTATCTATTTGTAAATTCCACTACGCAGATTTCTAAAGCTTCTTTCCACACCACACTGGTAGCTCACTACTTGCCCTCCTGGCTAAGTCACCTGCTACATTTGTTGTCTCTTGCTGTGGGACGCCTTTAAAAGCTTTCCGTTTTCAATTGTAGTGGACCCCTCGTGCTGGCTTCCAAACGCACCATTCTCTCCAGCGGCTTCATTAACCTTTAGCTCTTTAACATGCAGTATATAGGTTCGCTGTTTATATATATATGAAATATATTACATATTAGAATCTTAACCTCAAAAAAGAAATACAAGGAAATATTATTCATATGTCAAGATTAAAAATTTTAAATGCATCGTTAACAAACATTAGTTGCTGACACATAAAAGCCTTCAAAAATTCAACATTGCTAAACAACAACCGTAAAAAATTACGTTTTTTTCAGTTTAATCGAATACTTGTCTGCCACAGACATTTCTTTCCCCTATATCTTTAACGTGGTTAATTGCAATCGTCACTCTCCTTTTCGTGCGTCTTGATGTGTCTCCTTTAAGCATGGAATGATGGTCGGCCGTGTATCTTTGCGTGTCTCTGCTGAGCATGGAATGAGGGTCATGATTTCCTGAACCTCATCACTGTGCATAGTAAGAGTGAAATCGATGACGAAGGTTAGTGACTAGTTAGTTCCTTTCCCCTTTTCTTTTTCTAACTACAGGTACATCATATTACCATGAAAACTTTGCACCTTGACTCCGACTCATTGGTCTTTTTCTCTGAAATCTCTTCTTTTCGGCATTAGCTGTAACAAAACTTCAGAATACAATATATCACTCCCCTTCGTGTGTCCATAGCACTGGTATCACTTGTTCAGCTTTACATTTATCAAAACGTTCTTCAGAAAACGACGTCATTTCCCTTTCCGTATCAAGAATGGCATCTACAAGCGTGCTACTTACGTTAGACGGAACGATCGGTAGCTCCTAATGAAGAACTTTAGTTTCATTTTCCTGCGTTAATGCCTCCTCTGTCGAGTCATAGGTTAACATGTGAATGTGTTGGGCCTGCCTTTCCCATTCGTTTATTACCGTCATTTTATTCTCCTCTTTACTTTTAACACCTGTCAGCTGAATGCTTTGGGATGAAGTTATGTGCCCATAATCTTTATTAAACGTCTCTATGACTTGGTCATGTGTTCCTGTTGTATATATGTCATCTGCCTTTTGTATCAATACTGGTGCTGCCAACGGTGCGTTATTCTCTTGGCATATCATTTCTCTCTCAGTTTGGTAGAAAACATGAACTACATCCTTCACAGTTTGGTCATCATTAGTTTTTGTACCACTGTCTATATTAACAGTTAACAACTCCTGTTCTTCATCATCGGTCGATTCCCAGTAAATTGTATCCCAGCATGCTGTTGTTTGTACTTGACTTCCCCCTAAACCTACTTCAGAATTTTGCTGATTAAAGCTAAGTCTATTCCATGTTTAATTATCAAATCAACTTCATTTGGCGACTGACTCATTTGCAACTGGTCTTCGTACCATTCACCACGTCAATAATGTCTTTTACGTGGGGTTTGTGGCCTCAACTCGACTTCCTGTCCCGGTTCAATTCGCTTGTTTTGTCCTGCTGAAGTTTGATTTTCCCAACCTTTCTGTGTTCTAGTCATCCCAGCTCCAACTGAATAACTTGGGTGTTGTCGTGGGAAACCTCTAAACTTTCCTGCTTCGTTTGCACGCTGATTATATCTCGTATCATAGTTACCACCATTCTTTCTGAGACCAAATCCATTATTGTAATTCCGCGGCTTACCAAAATCGTAGTTATTGTTTGACGTCTGTGAGTTTCCAAAACCATAGCTATTATTATCCCATGGAAGATTACCATTCTTTCCAAAACGATTACCTTTTCCCACATTATTACTGCCATTGTAACCACTATGAGAGACGAATCGCTTTCTATTATTTCCCCTAACAATGTTTTCCCTCACTGCATGTTGTTTCTTCGCATCATTTTCACTGAAGATGAATTAAGGTTCTCTCAACGCCCCGTTAAATACATGTATATCAGTTCCTGGCATACAAACCAACGATTGCTGACAACTCAAAGGTAACTTCATTGTGCACATACATATCAGTTCCCCATCGCTATATGGATTATCTAAACACTAATTCTCTTTTGTCATTTCTTCAAAAAATCTAACGGGTTGCTTTTCTCCTGAATTTTCTAATGACTATTTCTGTAACAATTCATATTTTATTCTATTTTTGGTTTCCGTGGACCAGTTTCGCTTAAAGAATGCACATTTAAATTGATCTTACGACTGACGGTTTGCAGCGACTCTTTGCATGCTTTCAACTATTGCGCTGTCCATATGACCACAAATTAAGTCAAGTTAATGGCTAAGTTGCCAATGCTCTGGTAAATCGATCTAGAATTGATGTATAAACGTGCGAGGGTATAATCCGTTCCCGCTTTCTTTGTAATGTTGGAATTTTCTGATCGTCAGAAAGTACCCATGGTCAAATTTTATTATTCCACCATACGGCGTTTGTGTTTTGGCAACACTTTCAGTTCCCGTCAATTGCATCACGTTTTTATTTATTCGTTATGTTACATTTGGGTCCTGAGATGGCATATTTAACTCGCATCTACACAGTGGTGCGCAATTATCTAAACCGTACAGTTACTCGCGTATCGGACTGAAAGATATGTTTACATTTCCCGTTACTGGATCAGAGTTTTGTCTTTGCATTTGACTCATTTTGACCTGCGGTTGTAAAGTAACTTGGACATTTGGTGCATGTGTCACCGTAACTTGCTCGTGTCACTCGCGTACGTTCGGAGGGTCCGCTGGCGCTTTGCTGGAATGCGCGCAGTTACCGCTTCTCGCACCATTGCCTGCTGTGGACGCACATTACCTGCATCGCTCACGTACCTCTACTGTTCTCCTCCCATTTGCTTCTGTTACGTATCGAAAATTGCCGACGCAACCTCTTTTGGATATGCAAGTGGAATCCCATGACTTTTTTTGTGTTTCCGTTACTGCCACGGAAGATCGCATGACTGACTCGGTTTGTTTCCATCCCTATGTCGGATGGCACCACTGATTCCGTTGCCTCACTACTGATCTCTGTACGATGCCCGATACACCGTTTCAGTTCTGTACAAAGCTGCTCATACCGCTGCTGATTTTTCGAGACGATGTTTACAATGCGTGTATGGAATCTTTTTCACGAGGCACGTTCTCTGACAATAAGTCCTTACACGATCTGTTGCACCTTAACTGACGTCTTATGTGGAATATTATTAACTGTTTGGTTATTATTAGGCACTGCATCCCGCACCTGGTCAACGTCAGAATGCATCGTTTTCTGGCCACCCAGAAGCGATTGAATAATTTCGTGCCAGTCTCTTGCGTCTGTCCTGATTTCAGTAAATTGTTCATTAGTTTCCGTTCACAATTTTTGCTGATCTTCGTGGACTTTTGTCGAAGCCAGCATAGGTTTTAAATTTAAGACCATTTAAGTCAGCAAATGTCTCTCTTTCTATGTCCTCTAGCCCTGCATTTGCTGTTTACTCGTTTACTTTACGACAATGCTTGGTTGTTTCAACAATGCGAACACACTGTCTAAATCTTCGCCATCGTCACCTGTAACTATTTGGTGTAAATTTTGCCGTTCACGTCCTTCACGTGTCGACTCACAGACTTCTCGCATAATGCGGGCGCACATACACATATTCTTGCTGTTGGAAACTGTCCCATTTGATTCAGCGTTACTATCTTTGGTTCAACGTACCGAAGTTGCTCGTCCTCTGATTATACTTCTGACCCATTGGATACGTAATTTGTTTGTTTTGTGCAGTATCTGACTGTGGTGCCAATCGCGAAACTGCACACCATTGCATCTACACCATCCGCTTGTTACGTTTCGTAACTTGCACTAAATACCTTTTGTTGTACATCAGTTTCTATCCTGTCAAGACCTTCAGTCTATGTTATATGCGCTGTTCTCCGTCCTTCTGCCATCTCCGATCCTCTAACTAACTCCTTTCCTTCTCGATTTGCGCGAGTCTAAACTCTCATCAACATTGTTATATGTTCTAACACGACTCCAGAATATCATTGACAGTTTCTTAGAATATTAATACATCATTAGCAACGCCGTTCACTGTTTGTGGACATTAAAAACAACTCAATAACACACAGTGAATAACTTCGCTTGCGCCAGCATCGTCACGCACAAGCTACTTTCACACAAACACAAACTTTATTAAATGATAATAGAATTTTTTATACTCTGTGGACCACATATTTAGTGTGTTCTGACCACTATGCATACACAAACATTGAGTAACATTATCAGTAAAAAAATTTATTTTTAAATACTTATTTTTAATATCTCTTTCTAATTTGGCTATCTGCCATCTTGACAGACCAGCTGCCTTCCTGCCATGGTCGCCATTCTCTGACACTTCACTCCTTTTCTATTTCTTCAGAAGGGAGCAGAAACACTCTTTGAGTGTGTAAGCATCTATTGAATAAATGACTGGACTAAAGTTTTGATCCTTATTCTTTGACAGAGCGCAGCAGTGTTTAAGGTGTAAACAAATAGTTGTAATGCTGAATTTTTATCAAAGAAACACACAACTTTACACAGTTTGTAACGTGACGATGTTAGGACTGTTGCCAAGAAAACCCACCTCATCCTGAGTAATCGAAATAACTCTAACCACAACAATATCAAATATTAACCAGAATTATCTTCACAAATTTAATCCTACTACTACGTCATGAAATTGGCGATTTTTACTATGACAAATCATCCAATTCCAGTAGTAAATCCAGTACTACTGAGGATGACTATCAAGTCTATTGAGAATGGTTAGTTTTTGTGACAAGCCGAGTGAAAGATTGCTCAAGGTTGCTAGAGTTCATAGTGCACACAGGCTGGTGAACCAACAAGCTGTGTCTCTGCTTGTGGTATTTACCTTCGTTTCGATGTGCTACCATCTGCATGACTTCTCGTGTCCACTGAAATTCCTATAAAAGCAAATCAAAACCTCCGATGATTTTATCAACAGTAACTCTCCTATATTTCTCGTTAGGCAAGACAACATGCACTTATCCCTAGCCTTGAAATACAGCGATATGAACGCACATGGCTTGAGCAGTGTGCATATTATAATGCCTTCTCAGTTCCCGTCGTTAGTCCTGTTGTGCTCCATATCATGGCTTTTTCCAATAAATAGTAGAATTGCTGATATGTGTGCATATTATAATGCCTTCTCAGTTCCCGTCGTTGGTTCTGTTGTGCTGCATATCATAGCTTTTTCCAATAAATAGTAGAATGGCTGATATTCTGTAGAATCTCTCTTTGCCAATTGCAAGGGCACTACCATTGAACTTCATCGAAATCTCGGCACTTTACTTCTTCCTAGTTTGTTTTCGCCAATCGCACATTTTGTGCCCGCTCCAGGCGCCTAAAAGTTATATTTGTCCATCATGAGAGTACCATGCACTGTTCACATGATCAACTATGTCACTGGTTTGTTTGTATCCATTTGGAAATGCAGTTTTCTAAAGCTTATTTCAGACCACTCTGGTAACGCACTACCTATCCTCCTGGATGAATCACTTGTCCCGTTTATTGACTCTCGCCATTAGACGCTTTTAAAAGCTTTTCGTTGTTACCCATGGTGCGCCTCTCGTGCTTGCTTCCAAATGGATCGTTCTCTCCAGCCACTTGTTTCACCTTTTGCTCATTAACAAGCAGTATATACGTTCAGTGTGTTAATACTATCGATTTGTGTATGATCCCTTTGCATTGCATACTGTCAATTTTTGTAGGCAAATCTTCCAAAGTAAGTCAGGTGACGTATTCATCTCCCTGTTATGATGTTGAAGAACTCTTACGCACAGTGCGAAATTGACCTTCATTTAATGTACCACCTTACACCTTCTCAATCAATTGTCAATAATGTGACAAACACTGAAATGTTAATACTCATGCCAGCAAGCCTCTTCCGGAATTCTAGCAGGGGCCAGCCACTGATTGTCTCTTCCAGGTAGATCAACAACGAAGGTCAGCGTTGTGTTCAGCCCAGATGTGGTCTCATGCGGTTTGCAATGCTGGACTAGTAGACTGCCCCATGCCAGTTACACAATCTGCAAACGTTTATAAAATGTTCGCACATTTTCACACAGATAACAGTACATGTAGACACATGAAGGATACAAATTTCGTCGCAGAACATTAAAGGGGTGGCCACAGGAAGAGCATCCGGTCACACACTGTCATTAACAATGCGAATTCTGATGATAGTTATGTCGACTCCGTGTAGGTAGGGGAGAAAGGCAAAAGATAAAGAAGAATAGAAAATTAGAATGATAAAAGTCGTGCTCCAAATAATGATAAATTTCACAGGTGAATGTTGAACCAGGTGAGTGACTGGCTGAATTCCTGCTGTATCATTTTAAATTGTAAGTTATTAAAGTCAAGGGTATTCTTTACTTTCATAGAGTCAATACTAGGCTAAATTAACTAGTTCATGTCGTCCATTGGCTTTTTATATAATTATTTCGATAATGTTCGTTATTATGTCTAATAGCACATAGAGAATTCCTGTCAAAATCCGAGGTGTTACTGCATCTACGACGACGAATTTGTCGAAGAGAACTTTATTCGCACATTTATTGTTTCCTTATGAAAGACTCAGACTATGTACACACTTTTTTCAATAGTACAAGGAACGTCGCTAGTACTTGTGTGAGGTACCATAAGAATTACATCTGGACACAGTGGTTAGATATCTGTTTGAGAGACATACGCTAGCTACAGAAGCATATATTGATATTTTGCTAATCTTGTATAAATGCTCACAAGCGTTTGGAATTCAGCAATGTAGCGCAGTTGTTAAAGACGCTGCTGAATTCAGGTGTTTCGAATCATCTAACGACCTCTACATTTCCTCTAAATAATGTAAGTTGAATGTCAGTGGAGTTCATACTAACTGAATACTACAATGGTCATCAGAACACGTCCTCGTCCTCATTTAACGATCGTCTCCCTCGAATAGACATTAACCCACAATATTATTACTTTATTTGCTTTGGAAGATATGTCATCCACCTATAAAAATTGATTTTAAACGTTACTTACAATAAAGTGTACTACACGCTGGACCAACTTAAAGTTGACTAATAATGACTTACTTGTGTGGTTAGTGATTTCCATTTACTGAAAATGAAGTTACTTAGCACTAGTAGGTATGTACCACTGAACTTCTACTGGATTTTCAGGTTCTTACCGAACCGTAGCATCACACAGTGTACCTGTAGACTGAACAGTTATAATTATTTGTCCCTATTATCTCTCAAAAGGACGCTTCAGTTTAGTAATATCATTCCATGATATTTTTGCTTCAACGTTTGTTAACAACTTTTCTTAAAATATCACCATCTCAAAAATATTCGTTCACTCTAGCGCATTACTCTAATTGTAATGGCGTCTGCACGGTGTAATTCCTTGAACCGCGACGAAGACCTTTCAAGACATTATCAGATACAATCAATAAAAGTGTAAGATGGTGTTCTGTATTCACCTTTATTGATTATTCAGTAGTACGATGTGTATCATGTACTCAGTAGTAAAGCCACTTTATAAAAATGGAGAAAGAGATATTGTAGACAGTTTTAGACATACTTGTATGCCTTCAGTGTTTACTAATGTTACTGAAAAGGCTGTGTGTGTAAGAATAATTGATCATGTTATTTGACTTAATTTACTAACAAAAATAAAGTTAGGCTTTACTGATACACTGGATGGATTAAACAAAGTGGTTCGAAAGCTAGGCATCTCTTTGATTTAACTGAGACGTCTTCCTGTGTTTATCCAAAATATTGTTCCAGAAGTTGGACTGTTTTCGAATATGGGAATAGATCACAATTATGAAACTTCGTGGCAGATTAAAACTGTGTGCCCGACCAAAACTCGAACTCAGGACCTTTGCCTTTCGCGGGCAAGTGCTCTACTAACTGAGCTACCAAAGCACGACTCACGCCCGGTACTCACAGCTTTACTTCTGCCAGTATCCGTCTCCTACCTTCCAAACTTTACAGAAGCTCTTCTGCGAACCTTGCAGAACTAGCACTCCTGAAAGAAAGAATACTGCGGAGACATGGCTTAGCCACAGCCTGGGGGATGTTTCCAGAATGAGATTTTCACTCTGCAGCGGAGTGTGCGCTGATATGAAACTTCCTGGCAGATTAAAACTGTGTGCCCGACCGAGACTCGAACTCGGGACCTTTGCCTTTCGCGGGCAAGTGCTCTACCAACTGAGCTACCGAAGCACGACTGACGCCCGGTACTCACAGCTTTACTTCTGCCAGTATCCGTCTCCTACCTTCCAAACTTTACAGAAGCTCTTCTGCGAACCTTGCAGAACTAGCACTCCTGAAAGAAAGAATACTGCGGAGACATGGCTTAGCCACAGCCTGGGGGATGTTTCCAGAATGAGATTTTCACTCTGCAGCGGAGTGTGCGCTGATATGAAACTTCCTGGCAGATTAAAACTGTGTGCCCGACCGAGACTCGAACTCGGGACCTTTGCCTTTCGCGGGCAAGTGCTCTACCAACTGAGCTACCGAAGCACGACTCACGCTCGGTACTCACAGCTTTACTTCTGCCAGTATTCGTCTCCTACCTTCCAAACTTTACAGAAGCTCTTCTGCGAACCTTGCAGAACTAGCACTCCTGAAAGAAAGAATACTGCGGAGACATGGCTTAGCCACAGCCTGGGGGATGTTTCCAGAATGAGATTTTCAATATGCAGCGGAGTGTGCGCTGATATGAAACTTCCTGGCAGATTAAAACTGTGTGCCTGACCGAGACTCGAACTCGGGAACTTTGCCTTTCGCGGGCATGTTCTCTACCAACTGAGCTACCGAAGCACGACTCACGCCCGGTACTCACACCTTTACTTCAGCCAGTATCCGTCTCCTACCTTCCAAACTTTACAGAAGCTCTTCTGCGAACCTTGCAGAACTAGCACTCCTGAAAGAAAGAATACTGCGGAGACATGGCTTAGCCACAGCCTGGGGGATGTTTCCAGAATGAGATTTTCACTCTGCAGCGGAGTGTGCGCTGATATGAAACTTCCTGGCAGATTAAAACTGTGTGCCCGACCGAGACTCG
This sequence comes from Schistocerca gregaria, assembly GCF_023897955.1. Classification (NCBI taxonomy): domain Eukaryota; kingdom Metazoa; phylum Arthropoda; class Insecta; order Orthoptera; family Acrididae; genus Schistocerca; species Schistocerca gregaria. Next base: position 168,214,800 of record NC_064925.1, on the reverse strand, counting down.
AACTCGGGACCTTTGCCTTTCGCGGGCAAGTTCTCTACCAACTGAGCTACTGAAGCACGACTCACGCCCGGTACTCACACCTTTACTTCTGCCAGTATCCGTCTCCTACCTACCAAACTTTACAGAAGCTCTTCTGCGAAACTTGCAGAACTAGCACTCCTGAAAGAAAGAATACTGCGGAGACATGGCTTAGCCACAGCCTGGGGGATGTTTCCAGAATGAGATTTTCACTATGCAGCGTAGTGTGCGCTGATATGAAACTTCCTGGCAGATTAAAACTGTGTGCCTGACCGAGACTCGAACTCGGGACCTTTGCCTTTCGCGGGCAAATGCTCTACCAACTGAGCTACTGAAGCACGACTCACGCCCGGTACTCACACCTTTACTTCTGCCAGTATCCGTCTCCTACCTACCAAACTTTACAGAAGCTCTTCTGCGAACCCTGCAGAACTAGCACTCCTGAAAGAAAGAATACTGCGGAGACATGGCTTAGCCACAGCCTGGGGGATGTTTCCAGAATGAGATTTTCAATATGCAGCGGAGTGTGCGCTGATATGAAACTTCCTGGCAGATTAAAACTGTGTGCCTGACCGAGACTCGAACTCGGGAACTTTGCCTTTCGCGGGCATGTTCTCTACCAACTGAGCTACCGAAGCACGACTCACGCCCGGTACTCACACCTTTACTTCAGCCAGTATCCGTCTCCTACCTTCCAAACTTTACAGAAGCTCTTCTGCGAACCTTGCAGAACTAGCACTCCTGAAAGAAAGAATACTGCGGAGACATGGCTTAGCCACAGCCTGGGGGATGTTTCCAGAATGAGATTTTCACTCTGCAGCGGAGTGTGCGCTGATATGAAACTTCCTGGCAGATTAAAACTGTGTGCCCGACCGAGACTCGAACTCGGGACCTTTGCCTTTCGCGGGCAAGTGCTCTACCAACTGAGCTACCGAAGCACGCCTCACGCCCGGTACTCACAGCTTTACTTCTGACAGTATCCGTCTCCTACCTTCCAAACTTTACAGAAGCTCTTCTGCGAACCTTGTAGAACTAGCACTCCTGAAAGAAAGAATACTGCGGAGACATGGCTTAGCCACAGCCTGGGGGATGTTTCCAGAATGAGATTTTCACTCTGCAGCGGAGTGTGCGCTGATATGAAACTTCCTGGCAGATTAAAACTGTGTGCCCGACCGAGACTCGAACTCGGGACCTTTGCCTTTCGCGGGCAAGTGCTCTACCAACTGAGCTACCGAAGCACGACTCACGCTCGGTACTCACAGCTTTACTTCTGCCAGTATCCGTCTCCTACCTTCCAAACTTTACAGAAGCTCTTCGGCGAACCTTGCAGAACTAGTACTCCTGAAAGAACGAATACTGCGGAGACATGGCTTAGCCACAGCCTGGGGGATGTTTCCAGAATGAGATTTTCACTCTGCAGCGGAGTGTGCGCTGATATGAAACTTCCTGGCAGATTAAAACTGTGTGCCCGACCGAGACTCGAACTCGGGACCTTTGCCCTTCGCGGGCAAGTGCTCTACCAACTGAGCTACCGAAGCACGACTGACGCCCGGTACTCACAGCTTTACTTCTGCTAGTATCCGTCTCCTACCTTCCAAACTTTACAGAAGCTCTTCTGCGAACCTTGCAGAACTAGCACTCCTGAAAGAAAGAATACTGCGGAGACATGGCTTAGCCACAGCCTGGGGCATGTTTCCAGAATGAGATTTTCACTCTGCAGCGGAGTGTGCGCTGATATGAAACTTCCTGGCAGATTAAAACTGTGTGCCCGACCGAGACTCGAACTCGGGACCTTTGCCCTTCGCGGGCAAGTGCTCTACCAACTGAGCTACCGAAGCACGACTGACGCCCGGTACTCACAGCTTTACTTCTGCTAGTATCCGTCTCCTACCTTCCAAACTTTACAGAAGCTCTTCTGCGAACCTTGCAGAACTAGCACTCCTGAAAGAAAGAATACTGCGGAGACATGGCTTAGCCACAGCCTGGGGGATGTTTCCAGAATGAGATTTTCACTCTGCAGCGGAGTGTGCGCTGATATGAAACTTCCTGGCAGATTAAAACTGTGTGCCCGACCGAGACTCGAACTCGGGACCTTTGCCTTTCGCGGGCAAGTGCTCTACCAACTGAGCTACCGAAGCACGACTCACGCTCGGTACTCACAGCTTTACTTCTGCCAGTATCCGTCTCCTACCTTCCAAACTTTACAGAAGCTCTTCTGCGAACCTTGCAGAACTAGCACTCCTGAAAGAAAGAATACTGCGGAGACATGGCTTAGCCACAGCCTGGGGGATGTTTCCAGAATGAGATTTTCACTCTGCAGCGGGGTGTGCGCTGATATGAAACTTCCTGGCAGATTAAAACTGTGTGCCCGACCGAGACTCGAAATCGGGACCTTTGCCTTTCGCGGGCAAGTGCTCTACCAACTGAGCTACCGAAGCACGACTCACGCCCGGTACTCACAGCTTTACTTCTGCCAGTATTCGTCTCCTACCTTCCAAACTTTACAGAAGCTCTTCTGCGAACCTTGCAGAACTAGCACTCCTGAAAGAAAGAATACTGCGGAGACATGGCTTAGCCACAGCCTGGGGGATGTTTCCAGAATGAGATTTTCACTATGCAGCGTAGTGTGCGCTGATATGAAACTTCCTGGCAGATTAAAACTGTGTGCCTGACCGAGACTCGAACTCGGGACCTTTGCCTTTCGCGGGCAAGTTCTCTACCAACTGAGCTACCGAAGCACGACTCACGCCCGGTACTCACAGCTTACTTCTGACAGTATCCGTCTCCTACCTTCCAAACTTTACAGAAGCTCTTCTGCGAACCTTGCAGAACTAGCACTCCTGAAAGAAAGAATACTACGGAGACATGGCGTAGCCACAGCCTGGGGGATGTTTCCAGAATGAGATTTTCACTCTGCAGCGGAGTGTGCGCTGATATGAAACTTCCTGGCAGATTAAAACTGTGTGCCCGACCGAGACTCGAACTCGGGACCTTTGCCCTTCGCGGGCAAGTGCTCTACCAACTGAGCTACCGAAGCACGACTGACGCCCGGTACTCACAGCTTTACTTCTGCCAGTATCCGTCTCCTACCTTCCAAACTTTACAGAAGCTCTTCTGCGAACCTTGCAGAACTAGCACTCCTGAAAGAAAGAATACTGCGGAGACATGGCTTAGCCACAGCCTGGGGGATGTTTCCAGAATTAGATTTTCACTCTGCAGCGGAGTGTGCGCTGATATGAAACTTCCTGGCAGATTAAAACTGTGTGCCCGACCGAGACTCGAACTCGGGACCTTTGCCTTTCGCGGGCAAATGCTCTACCAACTGAGCTACTGAAGCACGACTCACGCCCGGTACTCACACCTTTACTTCTGCCAGTATCCGTCTCCTACCTACCAAACTTTACAGAAGCTCTTCTGCGAAACTTGCAGAACTAGCACTCCTGAAAGAAAGAATACTGCGGAGACATGGCTTAGCCACAGCCTGGGGGATGTTTCCAGAATGAGATTTTCACTCTGCAGCGGAGTGTGCGCTGATATGAAACTTCCTGGCAGATTAAAACTGTGTGCCCGACCGAGACTCGAACTCGGGACCTTTGCCCTTCGCGGGCAAGTGCTCTACCAACTGAGCTACCGAAGCACGACTGACGCCCGGTACTCACAGCTTTACTTCTGCCAGTATCCGTCTCCTACCTTCCAAACTTTACAGAAGCTCTTCTGCGAACCTTGCAGAACTAGCACTCCTGAAAGAAAGAATACTGCGGAGACATGGCTTAGCCACAGCCTGGGGGATGTTTCCAGAATTAGATTTTCACTCTGCAGCGGAGTGTGCGCTGATATGAAACTTCCTGGCAGATTAAAACTGTGTGCCCGACCGAGACTCGAACTCGGGACCTTTGCCTTTCGCGGGCAAATGCTCTACCAACTGAGCTACTGAAGCACGACTCACGCCCGGTACTCACACCTTTACTTCTGCCAGTATCCGTCTCCTACCTACCAAACTTTACAGAAGCTCTTCTGCGAAACTTGCAGAACTAGCACTCCTGAAAGAAAGAATACTGCGGAGACATGGCTTAGCCACAGCCTGGGGGATGTTTCCAGAATGAGATTTTCACTATGCAGCGTAGTGTGCGCTGATATGAAACTTCCTGGCAGATTAAAACTGTGTGCCTGACCGAGACTCGAACTCGGGACCTTTGCCTTTCGCGGGCAAATGCTCTACCAACTGAGCTACTGAAGCACGACTCACGCCCGGTACTCACACCTTTACTTCTGCCAGTATCCGTCTCCTACCTACCAAACTTTACAGAAGCTCTTCTGCGAACCCTGCAGAACTAGCACTCCTGAAAGAAAGAATACTGCGGAGACATGGCTTAGCCACAGCCTGGGGGATGTTTCCAGAATGAGATTTTCAATATGCAGCGGAGTGTGCGCTGATATGAAACTTCCTGGCAGATTAAAACTGTGTGCCCGACCGAGACTCGAACTCGGGACCTTTGCCTTTCGCGGGCAAGTGCTCTACCAACTGAGCTACCGAAGCACGACTCACGCTCGGTACTCACAGCTTTACTTCTGCCAGTATCCGTCTCCTACCTTCCAAACTTTACAGAAGCTCTTCTGCGAACTTTGCAGAACTAGCACTCCTGAAAGAACGAATACTGCGGAGACATGGCTTAGCCACAGCCTGGTGGATGTTTCCAGAATGAGATTTTCACTCTGCAGCGGAGTGTGCGCTGATATGAAACTTCCTGGCAGATTAAAACTGTGTGCCCGACCGAGACTCGAACTCGGGACCTTTGCCTTTCGCGGGCAAGTGCTCTACCAACTGAGCTACCGAAGCACGACTGACGCCCGGTACTCACAGCTTTACTTCTGCTAGTATCCGTCTCCTACCTTCCAAACTTTACAGAAGCTCTTCTGCGAACCTTGCAGAACTAGCACTCCTGAAAGAAAGAATACTGCGGAGACATGGCTTAGCCACAGCCTGGGGGATGTTTCCAGAATGAGATTTTCACTCTGCAGCGGAGTGTGCGCTGATATGAAACTTCCTGGCAGATTAAAACTGTGTGCCCGACCGAGACTCGAACTCGGGACCTTTGCCTTTCGCGGGCAAGTGCTCTACCAACTGAGCTACCGAAGCACGACTCACGCTCGGTACTCACAGCTTTACTTCTGCCAGTATCCGTCTCCTACCTTCCAAACTTTACAGAAGCTCTTCTGCGAACCTTGCAGAACTAGCACTCCTGAAAGAAAGAATACTGCGGAGACATGGCTTAGCCACAGCCTGGGGGATGTTTCCAGAATGAGATTTTCACTCTGCAGCGGGGTGTGCGCTGATATGAAACTTCCTGGCAGATTAAAACTGTGTGCCCGACCGAGACTCGAAATCGGGACCTTTGCCTTTCGCGGGCAAGTGCTCTACCAACTGAGCTACCGAAGCACGACTCACGCCCGGTACTCACAGCTTTACTTCTGCCAGTATCCGTCTCCAAACTTGGAAGGTAGGAGACGGATACTGGCAGAAGTAAAGCTCTGAGTACCGGGCGTGAGTCGTGCTTCGGTAGCTCAGTTGGTATAGCACTTGCCCGCGAAAGGCAAAGGTCCCGAGTTCGAGTCTCGGTCGGGCACACAGTTTTAATCTGCCAGGAAGTTTCATATCAGCGCACACTCCGCTGCAGAGTGGAAATCTCATTCTGGAAACATCCCCCAGGCTGTGGCTAAGCCATGTCTCCGCAGTATTCTTTCTTTCAGGAGTGCTAGTTCTGCAAGGTTCGCAGAAGAGCTTCTGTAAAGTTTGGAAGGTAGGAGATGGATACTGGCAGAAGTAAAGCTGTGAGTACCGGGCGTGAGTCGTGCTTCGGTAGCTCAGTTGGTAGAGCACTTGCCCGCAAAGGGCAAATGTCCCGAGTTCGAGTCTTGGTCGGGCACACAGTTTTAATCTGCCAGGAAGTTTCATGTCAGCGCACACTCCGCTGCAGAGTGAAAATCTCATTCTGGAAACATCCCCCAGGCTGTGGCTAAGCCATGTCTCCGCAGTATTCTTTCTTTCAGGAGTGCTAGTTCTGCATGGTTCGCAGAAGAGCTTCTGTAAAGTTTGGTAGGTAGGAGACGGATACTGGCAGAAGTAAAGCTGTGAGTACCGGGCGTGAGTCGTGCTTCGGTAGCTCAGTTGGTAGAGCACTTGCCCGCGAAAGGCAAAGGTCCCGAGTTCGAGTCTCGGTCGGGCACACAGTTTTAATCTGCCAGGAAGTTTCATATCAGCGCACACTCCGCTGCAGAGTGAAAATCTCATTCTGGAAACATCCCTCAGGCTGTGGCTAAGCCATGTCTCCGCAGTATTCTTTCTTTCAGGAGTGCTAGTTCTGCAAGGTTCGCAGAAGAACTTCTGTAAAGTTTGGAAGGTAGGAGACGGATACTGGCAGAATTAAAGCTGTGAGTACCGGTCGTGAGTCGTGCTTCGGTAGCTCAGTTGGTAGAGCACTTGCCCGCGAAAGGCAAAGGTCCCGAGTTCGAGTCTCGGTCGGGCACACAGTTTTAATCTGCCAGGAAGTTTCATATCAGCGCACACTCCGCTGCAGAGTGAAAATCTCATTCTGGAGATCACAATTAGTTCACCTCAAACATTAACGAAAGACAGCAGAAGAGCTGAAAACGGCTATGGTGTGGGGTCTGAGTTGGATACGGTCAAATAGGGGAGAGGTTGGCCTAGAGATAATTGGTTGGGCCTCTTATGTTCCTTATTTAAGTAAGTGATCTGCTCTCTAGTGTTACAGTTGTGTCTGAGGCTTTTCTGTTTGCTGATGACACTAGCTTGGTAGTAAAGGATGTTGTGTGAAACATTGCCAGTGTTCCATATAGCGCAGTTCATGATAAAAGTTCATGGCCTTTAGAAAATAAACTAACGCTAAATCACAGTAAGGCTCAGTTTTCACAGTTTGTAACACACAATTCAACAAACCCAGACGTTTTAATTTTTCTGAATTGGGCATATGATTAGTGAAACTGAACATTTCAAATTTCTAGGTTTTCATATAGATACTTAACTTTAATGGGAGGTCCACATTTAAGATCTTGTTCAAAGACTTAATGCTACTATTTTTACTACTGAAACGGCATCTCAAGTAAGTGACAGTTCGACACGAAAAGTAGTCAACTTTCCTTATTTTCATTCGTTTATTACGTACCGTATTATATTTAGCGGTAACACTTACCATTCTCAGAGGATATTTTTGGCTCAGAAACGAAAGGTTTCGGCACTAAGTGGTATAAGGTCGTGAAATTCTAGTCACCCCAGTTAGTTAGTCTGGATATTCTGACATTGAGCCCTGAATATATATATTCTTTATAGTCGCTTCTTGTTAATAATAACAGCCTATTCTCAATAATTAGCAGCTTTCACTCAGTTAACACTAGGCAGAACTCTAGGCTGGATTGGGATGGCGCTTCCCTAACTCTTGTCCAGAAAGGTGTATGGTATGCTGCTGTACCCACTTCCAGTAAGTTACCACAAGAGTTCAAGTATCTTAGCAGAAATCGACGTTCTTTCAAACCGAAACTGAAGAGTTTCATCATGGGCCATTCCATCTATTCTGTTGAGTTCCTTGAAAAGATTAAGCTGATTCCTGTGTTATTTTGTTAATTGTTGAATGTGTTTACGTAATGTTATGGCTTGTCATTTTTGGATTCATTAACGTTCTGTTTTATCTGTTTTTACCTTTATGTTGCAGTTACATGTACCGACACGTTCCATGTCACTTTGGTCCTACGGAACTACATGTGGAAATTAAGAATCAATAACAAAAATGAAAATATATACCATACAATGCGTTAAGGATAATTGCCATACAGAAATTAACTCATACGTAAAGAAATTGTTTCTGTAATCCCGTTTCCTGTCCTCCTTTTCAGTCACTGCCTTTGATGCAATGACGTACTCAGTATTTCTTATTGCTCCTTTTACGAGTTCACCAAGTAGATGGAAATAAAATATGAGAAACATGAATCGCTTTAGAGCTTCCGAAAAATAAATTGAAGTTTTAGCCATAAAACCACAAAGCAGTCAACACGCGTTGAAGTATTAATCAAATAGAGTTGAAATATACTGTAACCTTGTATATTTATATTCAGTGCACCGCTGATTCAACCTGTGTTGATTGAAGTTCTTTATCATATGAGTACCTAACTGTCTAGGAAAGATGTTCAGTCTCTGCGCTCCAGGATTTCAGTTGTTGGCAGTGTTAATAACATATCTTGACATTAGGCGGCGGAACTGGTACGGTGACATATGGTTGAAGCATCAGAGTGCGTTAAGGTTCCAGACAGTGAACATGAGTCAGGAAAAGGTGAGTATGGCTTTACTCGTAAAGCTGCATTACCAAAACAACAGCATTGGTGCTGGTGCCATTCGTGAGTATCGATGCCGCAAAGGAATACGGAGAAGTCCTCTTTCAGCACCGGTGTGTTAGAACAACATGATCCGTAAGTTCTAATCAAAGAGCGATCTGGGAATTGTTCCTTCGAGAAGACGAGGCCAAAAGTTCTAAAAATTGTTGTAGACGTTACTGATGCCATGGCTGAGGATGCTGGATGCTACGTGCTGTCTTCCAGCAGTGCACCAGCTACGTCACGACAGCTGAACATTCATTCCATGGTGCACCATTGTTTCTGTCATCAATAGAACAACCTATAGCGCGGTTACACTCTGTCTTGGATGAGGATGGTCGTTACATTCGGCTACGTTTGTAAACTGGAACGTAAACATGGTACGGAATTAACAAATGCTACTCTGTCAGGCGGGTATTAAAATGCGTTTCATTCAACAATTTATTCGTTATTTCTCTTTTGCCAGTGTTTCCACAAACTTTCCTTCTCATACGATCACTCCTTTTCGTGGGGGTGTTTTCAAATGGGAAAAGTTTAAACATGACCACACTGCAATTACTATTGCTTCGTAATTTCACGAAGTAGGTAGAAGTAACGATATCTACGTTCTGCATACAGGGAAACGTAGCGCAGCTGGTTTCCTACTTAAATACCACTATTGAACGTTGCACGTCGTTACGCCTCGAATAAAAATGAGAACTGTAGCACTAACACACGTAGGGATTAGACTGCGGTATGATCGTGCCCTGTAGCGACTATGGGCTATCGATGGCTAATCTTGCTGCTCGCGGTGGTCGGGACACCCGCCACTGTCCTGTGAATATGGAACGAACGCATTCTGGTTGGCCCGAAGTCACAACATCAATCTTTAGTAAGGCTCATTTAAAATTGTTGTTTAGCAATTATGACGGGAAAAATATTCACTGCTAATGACTCAACAAGTGCCTCACGACGGCTACAGAAAATGAGTGTCTCTAAGGAGCAGAGATCAACGCTTTATGAGATGTATGTGTTACACTTCATCAAATGGACGGAGTCGATGATATTCTTGTAACGAGGTGATGAGTATTTGACAACCTATTGGCCAAACGCTGTACTCACAGCACATCTGCATTTCTCTTACGCGCATTTTATCATTCTTCCTTGCTGTGGCGTAAGTGTTCCCTATTATGCTTACAGAAACACGCACACATAAAAGAACTGTGGCGGTAGGATCACCTCCAACTTCTCGCTGCACAGGAACTGAGTTTCCAAGAAATTTACCATCCACGTTAACAGTTGGCCAAATTTTATACGAATGCGTTGATGCATTGTTGTTGGCTGCTGTTGATACAAATCTCTTGTTACCCCTAATTTCCAGACTTCCTTTAATATGCGTTTTTTCTTTTAATATGCGTTTTCTCTTACAATGCCGACTGACCGGAGTTAGGAAAAGAAGAACAAATTCTTACTGATCGGCAGGGTAAGTTATCTTTTCTCATTTACAAATTTTCGGGCCTATTCCGTTGTATGGTCTTCTTTGTGAAGTTAATGAATAGTTTGAAATTTTATTACCTAATATACTCCAGTTCTGTTGCACTGTTTGAAGTTATACAACCATCCCCAGCTTCTCGTGAAATCATTGTAATTTACGTTGCGCGTAGCTGATGTGCACAACCTAGTAGGTCACTATTACGCATCGAGCATCCGTGAAATGCGCCAACATCATTTTATGTAAGAACTGGGCTTTGTCCTCCCTTCAATTTATGTAGTTTTCCTATTCAGTAGACGGTCATATTGCTGCGGAATTATTCTAAGTCTGTTCACAATTAAACTTTTACTATGCTCCAGATGACTGTCCATGTATTGAATTATTTAACACCCTCTCCTTCGACGAAGATCTTTCCGACAGCTTGAAATTCTTTGGATTTCTTTCTGACGAAATGTGAACTTCGATAACTGTTGTTCTAGAGATAATGTAATGTTTGCTTTGTTCATCGTTGACATTGCTCTGCTTCGTATGAACATCAGTAGCATTGTTGAAAGTTACTCGTCTACTAAGCAGTTCAACTATGTCCGTAGTCTCATTCTGTGCTGACCATCGCATAGCTCCAATCCCGCCCACTGTTGCCATCAGCAGCCAATAGTGTGATTGAATGGTAGACAACATGGGGCGGGTAAAGTTGCCACTTCGTTTAATTCGCTTGTTGACTCGGCAGCCTAGTGGATAACATTTAAAATTATCATATAGACGTCCTTGGCGTTATAAGAGTGTTTCGTGGAAACAGAAGCGGTCTCTCCTCTGTAGAATCGTATTTTGTGTTTCTCCTGCGCCTGATTGACGTCAAATGATTAACTGATTTGAACGTATTACAAAAATATACTTCTACATAAAAAGCTGTACGATCTTTTATTAGTGGTTTCCACTTCACACAAGATTTATTGTGCAACAGAGCATATGGAGTATATGAAATGATTACATTTACAGATCAATAGTACAAGCGGTTTTGATGCATCGGGTACCGACCCGTGTTGAAACATCCATGTTACTTCTATCCAGTCAATCGTACAGATTGCGAATACCGTCCTGGGACTCGTTATGCCACGCCTGCTCGACCTTTCCACGTAAATCTGTAGGAGTTGTCGGTTGACGAGTCGCACACGTCACTTCTCCTCGCATCATATCCCATACGTGTTCGATTAGAGACAAGTCCAGACATCATGCTCGCCAGGAAGTTGCTTTCGTCTTGCAAGAACGTTGATTTGGGCACTTTGTTAGCGAGCATGATCCTGTTGGAAGAACACAGTACCTTCCTGTTGCGTAAACGCTAAAGGAAGGAATCTAATAGCATTTTGCACTTACCGAGTGCTGATTTGCCCTCCCTCCAGAAACATCAAAGGTGAACGAGGGTTGTAGTTTATTGCACCCAAGATCAAAAGACAATGTGTGTATCTCCGACGAATGCACTCCATGAGACAAAGCTCACCAGGTCGATGTCGTACGCTGAAAAAAAAATTCATTTCTGTGCAGGCATCGTTGAATACCATGGCGCGACATCCCATCTTCCAACTGATCCTCCGAGGGCTGTAGCGCGAGTGGAAGACGGACTAGAGGTGCGCATGTCCATAGTCCCACTGCTGATAATTGGTTCACCACAGTTCGTGTTGACACATGTTGCCTCACGTGCCATCTTAGGTGTCGGAGTATCTCTACCATATGCCACTGCTGCCCTTAAAATACGATGATCCTGGCGGGTTTCTGTGCAGCGTGTGCGTCCAGAACCTCGTCTACAGGTGTGAGAATGTTGACCACTGATAGAAGCATCGTTGCACAAATGACGCAATACCATACTGCAACTGGAAAAATTACAATCTTATCCCTTTGAGACTCGCTCAGTTGGCTGCAGGAAGCACGAGTAGCTTCAGTCCGCAACCGCACGGCTGCTACGGTCACAGGCTCGAATCCTGACTTGGGGTGGGACGTGTGTGATGTCGTTAGTTTACTTAGAGATAAGTAGTTCTAAGTCTTGGGGACTCACGACCTCAGATGTTAAGTCCCATAGTGCTTAGAGCCATTTTGAAGCAGGGGTTCATAGCCTGCTTGCTGGACATATTTGCACCTTTCTGAGCCCTCTGCCTGTGAGCATTTCTTATTAAAGTATAGACACTCTGTTAGATAAGCCAGTACACAGTTGGTGGATGACGTTGAAGCGTTATCAGTATATCTGCTATCCTCAGATTTAATATACCGCCACAGGATAATAATCGATGTCGTATGCCAAGATGTACTAATTTTTTTCTGGTTGTGCATATATTGTGACAGTTAACTGCTACATTGCTGGCTTAACTTTATATTTTAGGCTTAAAAACTGGCTGCTTATGGTTCGGGTAGTGATTTGTGCTATGGCTCGTGTCGGTGCTGTTGTAGGTTTCCGTTCTCTGTTCGAGGCCAGACTGTATCGTTTAGTTAACACGGTTTCTGTTTTTTGTGTTCTTGTTGTGTTGACCGGTGCTACTTGGTTTTGCAAGCGTGGTCTCTCCGCTAGTGGTAATAGCGGCGTTATCGATATGTAGTAACAGTAACCCTATCTTTGAGGGTGACGTCGTTGTTCTACCGTGTCGTGTGAGTGAGGAGTTGGGGAGTCCGGAGCAGCCAAGAGGGGTGTGCGAGAACATGCCAGGGCTGTTGGTGGTGCGCATGCATTGCCAGATGGAGGGGCTGTGATCGCGAGGTCCCACGACCTCGTCGTCTACCGGATACAACAAGCTTTGAGTGGATTTTAATCCTAGCAGAGAAGCTGCCACCATTGTGAGATCTCTCGATTCTCCAGTGCCTTCGGTTCGTGTTGCTGTTCGCAGTGTCTCTGAGACTACGGCAAGAAAAAGGAGTAAAGGAAAGATAGTGTTTATACTATCATCCTTCTTTACCTCCTGTGCATTACTGCAGATGACGTGTCACTGAGCACATTTGTACTGTGCATGCAGTACATGTCAGGTGCCTAGTTGTTTCCACTGCCCTGTGTGGAATACATAAGATCTTGTACACTTCACTAACCTGCTGTCTTCATGATGATGATGTCCCCAGCGCAGGAAACAGCACGCAGGTCGTGGATTCTTTTTCTTGAGGCTGAAATTAACTTCGCAAAGAACTGCTGCTACGAAAAAAACATAACTCATTTGGGATGCCACTAACCTTGAAACTGCTATTGGTTTGGGTCATTACTGCATATGCTTTCCTGACATCACTTTTTGTTTCTCTTAACTCGGCTTTTATCTCTTGCCCCTCATCTATTTTATCTATTTTTCGTTAGTTTCTTTAAAAAGTAATAATAACATAGATAACGTATTTTGCTCCTTGCTGATTTCTATCTCCCCATTATCTACTGTTGGCAATGTTTCAGCTGAAGCAGTGCCATGACTTAATCTGTGTAACTCCACTGTTGGCTCATTTGCAATGATGACGTCAGATTAACTATGTCGGACATTCATCATCCGAATCTGCTACGTCGTTGTGGTCAGGAGCGACAGTATCTACATTTTCAGTACGATCATTTAACACAAAATCAGCATTTTCCGAAACATTTTCAGTTTCATTATCTAAACTTTGCAAATTATCTGATAGATCATCAATAATATTATCTACTTGCAACATTTTTTGTTGATCTAAAGGATCATTGCCATCAATATCTACTTCATCCCTTTCCCTACCTCTAAGAGGATATATATTTCCAATTTTGTCATACATTTACACTTTATATAATTCACAAATTTTAGCCTAATATGGTCAAAGTTATAAATTGTAGACTTAGAAGTTACAATATTATTCTACTGTCTGTTACAGAGATTAGCTATTTGAGCCGGAATAACACTTACTCTTCAATGCTATTCTGCTGGCTGCCATCGAGAAGCTCCTTCTCTGCTGTGGGTGCCGAAGCTGAAGTGTCGTACTGCTTTCCGGACTGCTGGAACACACTGTTCAGCGGCTGCTACTCATCTCTCCCTCTGCGCGGTAGAGAGGCATTCTCACATCGGACAATAGCTAGAGTAAACCATCCACTTCCAGTACTCCCTGTGTCAGCATCAAGACTGAAATAAACTCGACATCCACGGAAAAAAAATAGGTTCATTTAATATGACACTTTGTGCAGTGCCATTAGTTCCAAGCTTATTCTCCCGGCTTATTAAGTGTTTTTAGACACGCATGCTGTGGCGGCGTTGACGATATACACGTATTATCACGTAATAGGGGAGAGAGTGTGGCAGATATGATACGCGAGTTGGGATGGAAGTCATTACAGCAAAGACGTTTTTCGTCGCGTCGAGACCTTTTTACGAAATGTCAGTCACCAAATTTCTCTTCCGAATGCGAAAATATTTTGTTGAGCCCAACCTACATAGGTAGGAATGATCATCAAAATAAAATAAGAGAAATCAGAGCTCGAACAGAAAGGTTTAGGTGTTCGTTTTCCCCGCGCTCTGTTCGGGAGTGGGAGTGGGAGACATAGTATGATTGTGGTTCGATGAACCCTCTGCCAAGGACTCAAATGTGAATTACAGAGTAGTCATGTAGATGTAGACGAGGCATAGTGCTTCAATGTTGTTGCAGATAGAGCTCACAGCGGAATGATTCCGCTGCCGTGCACTGCCCGCTTATATACCGAACGCATGACCTTGGTTGCGTAACAGCGCTGATAACGGACGCTGCGCAGTCCGGCAAGGGAGTGTTATCCTGTACGCGCGCTGAAATTGTTCAGCAGCGCGCTCCGCTGGTGCGATCACCGGCCTGGCGCTGATGCAAGTCGGGCGGGTTGCATCACCGACTCGCTAGGCGCTCAGCGGGCAGTAGGTACTATGTTTTCAATTTTTTTCAAACTGTTGCATCCTAGAGTACCGGTTCACAATATACGCTCCCTGGTTGATGGTTGACGCTACAGACCACATTTTATTAATAATTATAGTACAGAGTTACATCACCAGTTACATTCTCAGCAAGTACGCCAAATCTTTCATCCAAACATGTATTTTTTTATCATTACTATTTCAAATTGTTGCATCTTGGAGACCCGGTTTGCGATGTACTCTCCCCGATTGGTGGCTCACGCTACAGATCACACTTTATTAATAACTATAGTACATAGTTAAATCACAAGTTAACGTTACATTCTCAGCACGTACACCAAGTCCCTTCATCCATAAATGTATTTTTTCATCATTACTAACTTTACGACAGGAGCGGGTATACAGTGTAAAACACATACTACTATGTACATAACTAGGTCTAGACTGGGACCTAGCATCTCATAAAAATGGTTCAAATGGCTCTGAGCACTATGCGACTTCACTTCTGAGGTCATCAGTCGCCTAGAACTTAGAACTAATTAAACCTAACTAATCTAAGAACATCACACACATCCGTGCCCGAGGCAGGATTCGAACCTGCGACCGTAGCGATCGCTCGGTTCCAGACTGTAGCGCCTAGAACCTCAGGGCCACTCCGGCTTACTTAGCATCTATTCCACAATGCCAGGTCGTGTAAGCGATGACATTTCGGTCGGAGAATGATTCCAATCAAGGTAGAGAGGCATTCTGACATCGGACGGTAGCTAGAGTAAACCATGCACTTCCAGTACTCTCTGTGCCAGCATTAAGACTGAAACTTAATAGTCTTTTGATCTTGGAACTTTATGTTAATACTAAAAGAACACCCTTCAAACAAATGTTTTAACTCGGGGGAATAAGAACGCCAACGTTCCCCTGAAAATTCTTCAAACAAGATCACACTATGATATGAAGCTAAATTTTGAAATGCAAAATTACTGCACAAATGTCGTATTTAATGGATAGATTTTTTCCGTGGATGTCGAGTTAATTTTAGACTTGATGCTGGCCCAGGGAGTACTGGAAGTGGATGGTTTACTCTTGCTATTGTGCGATATGAGAATGCTTCTCTACCTGGATTTGAATCATTCGCCGACCGAGATTTCATTGCTTACAAGACCTGGCAATGTGGATTAGATGCTAAGTCAAAATCTAGACGTAGTTATGTATATAGAAATATGCTCGCTCCTGCCGTAAAGTTAGAAACGATGACAAAAATGGTTCAAATGGCTCTGAGCACTATGGGACTCAACATCTTAGGTCATAAGTCCCCTAGAACTTAGAACTACTTAAACCTAACTAACCTAAGGACATCACACACACCCATGCCAGAGGCAGGATTCGAACCTGCGACCGTAGCAGCCCCGCGGTTCCGGACTGCAGCGCCAGAACCGCACGGCCATCGCGGCCGGCAAAATGATGAAAATACATGTAAGGATGAAAGGGCTTGGTGTACTTGCTGAGAATGTATCTTTAACTGGTGATGTAACTCTGAACTATAATTACTAATAAAGTGTGATCTGTAGCGTGAGCCATCAACCGGGGAGCGTACATCGCGATCCGGGGGCTCAAGGATGCAACAGTTTGAAAAAAATTAGAAACACAGTGGCGCAATGTCCACTAAGCGCCTAGCGAGTCGGTGACGCAACCCTCCCGACATGGCTCGGCGCCAGGCACGCGGACGCACAAGATATTGAGAGAACACTTCAGAATAAATCTCTTAATGAAAATTTTGGCTGTCAGAAACGTTGCGTCAGTCAACAGTAATAGTTACCATACCTTTCTCTTCTCGTGTAAGCGTTGTTACTATTCCTATAAGCAGTGTAACTGTATTAATGTGTTCATACGTGTACACTTCTGTAATCATTCCTGTGTTAAAAGTCGTATGTAAGTATTATGTAACTTCCTGCAGGGGCTGTCTGAACTATTCAAGTTTTCGTACCTCTTATTATAAACCAGTGATCTAATCTCCATATCTTATATAATGTGGCCTTATCTTTAAATCGTAATTGTATTGTGTCTGTGTCACTTGAGATGTTCGTGCTGGTTGTGTCTTGCCTTTATCAGTAACAATACGTCTATTCTCTCGTACTTCATAACCAGTCGCCAATAAATACCTCCTTCATAGTGCGCCGAATCACACGTCGCCTTGTACCTCCACTTACTCATACTTCATAAATAATGGGCAGACTTACACATCACCAAATAATTCTCATCTCCTCACTTCTTCATTTGCAATTGCTCGACTTACCTGTCACCTAATAATATTTCTCCACGATATAAACCTCTTTGGCCGGACCATCCCTTGCCTATAAATACATACTCTTTTGCCTCAGCGAAAATTTTGTCGCTGGCAATTCATACTTAAGAATATAATATATTTAGTTCCACGAACCTTAACAGAACTCATGCACTAATAATCTCCTGACATCGTTTTCTGCCACCAAATCTCATTATTTCGTCATGTTCACTTACCTGGTTTAGCGTCGTCCTCTTCTTCAGCAACTGCTAGCGTAGGTCTGTAATAAGAGCCCATATTTCACTTATTTTTCAAACACTATTGCGTGATGCGTAGTACTTACTGGTTCTTAAAATTCAAAGAGAAATCGTTCCACTGTATACTTTGTGCTAGATGTAATGTCATTAAAAGCTTATACTGATATTTCTTAAGGCAACGTAATACTGTGTTCTCTAGCTTGTGTATCTGTGATGCTATACATTGGTGTTATAAAATTCTCTGTTCAAATATTTTCCGTCATTTCTTGTTCGTCACGCGTCCAATGCAGATGTTTATACTGCTGGGTTACTATGCAGTCACTAATTATATTTGTTGTCACAAATCGAGTAAAAAATTGTCATATTCGTGGATATTAGAAAAATGTAAAGAAGACAGAATATAGCTCAGAATGAAAGAAGAGGAAGAACGAACAGCATGAAAGAAAATGAAGTAATGCTGTTAGTTAATTCGGGTACCTGGTAGTCATCGTCTACCTAGCAATGCAAAGAACGCTATTGCCACCTGAGGGTTTCTAGTGTTCATAGTATTTTTTGATGTCTTCGATATTATAGAGACCTTTCCTTACTCCCGTTTTTATGTTAGCTAATTCCACAGCATTGGGGTGTAGTATACTAATAATTTTTTATGGCTCTTCATACAATTCATGAAACTTCTTAATTTCTGAATTTCTCTTACAAGACCTGTTTCTAGCCTTGATCAATACCAATTCGTCAATTTGATACTTCCTTCTCTCAACCTGCTTGTTGTATTTACTCTGTCTTTTATCAGCTTTCTCTTTAATCGTGCTTAAGGCGAAGTCCCTTTTTCATTAATTGGGAGATCATATCTCGGTGGAAAACTTGGGTTGTTCAATAATACTGGGTACTTCCTCACCTGTCAATAATTCTTGTTTTTCTCTGGTAGAGTGAGGCAATTCATTTATAACTCTCTCATACTCTTCCACACAATCTACGCACATGTGATGCTTTTTAGGACAGTATGCCCTAAACAGTCTGTTTATTTCCCTCACTATCCACTCACTCATAAATGACTGGGGATGGTAAGTGGATATGAAAATTGACTTTATGTCGAGTCACGCAACATGTTTTTCCAACACTCTGATGTAAATTGTCCTCTCTGGTTATCCCACCTTTATTACCTAATCGTTCCTGATTTTGTCTGAGACTGACTTACCTGTTGTTCTTCTTAGTACATACAGTTTTACGTGTTTTGACAACATATCCAACACAACAAATAAATATTTATAACCTCCTTTTGAAGTGGGGAGGGGCTATACAATTCGACACACATTTTTTCTATCACCAAGGTAGGGATCATACTATGCATCTCTGCTTTGTTACTAGAATATGGTGCTTTAGTTTTCTGACACACACTGCAGGATCTAAGAATTCTGTACACCCTCTTTTCTAAGTTGTTAATGTAACAACTCTCCTTAATTTTGTCTGCACATTTCGTAGCACCAAAATGAGCATACGTAGAAGTTCATAAACCAAACAAGCCTCTCAATCTCATGCTCTGGCCAATAGATTTTCTGCTGCTGTTTCCGTGGATCAGCCCTACGGGATAATATTCCCTTGCGTATGATATAGTATTTCCTCACTTTGTCACTCGTTTTCCTACTGCATTCAGCTTTGATCATTTTTATTGTGTCATCTCTATTCTGTTACCTTCTCAAATTTTTCAGTATATCGTTTATTATTTCCTGAAGCTTTACTTTGGTTAGACACAGTATGGAAACCTCTTTCTGTCCTGAATCATAGAAATATGCATTATCCATATCCAATGGCCATCTGGATAATGCACCTGGTACAGTGTTCTTTTCCCCAGGTAGGTATTCTATTGAGAAATCATACTCTTGCAGCGCTAAAGCCCATCGTGTTAGCCGATTATGATTTACGTTGCAATTCATCAAAAAAGACAATGCCTTATGGTATGTGAACACATTAACCTTCCTTCCGATGACATAATATCTGAATTTCGTAAATACCCGTACCACAGCGTGCGCCTCTTTTTCCGTTACACAATACCTTCTTTCCCATTTATTCAGTACACGACTAGCAAATCCAATATACCTTCTTTCATTGTGTCCCCATTTTCTACAAATTGAGAAACATGAGCCCTGAGCCCATATTCTGAGCTGTCAGTGAAAATACAAAAAGGTAAATTCAGAATCAGAATGTGACAAAACAATAGTATTATATAACTCGTCTTTGATAGCTTGAAATTCTTGCTCACACTCCTTTGTCCAAATCCATGTGGCAGTTTTCTTAGTTACTTCTAGCAGAGCCTCCGCATTAAGTGCTTGGTTCTTCGAAAATTTGCGATAGAATCCGGTGAGACCAAAACAGGCTTTCTTTTGCTTCTTGTTCTTGGGTCTTGGATAATTTCTTATGGCTTCTATTTTTCGAGGGTCTGGTTTGATGTCTTCAGCAGATATTACATGCCTAATAATTTTATCTCTCTCTTTCCAAATTCGGACTTTCCAGGTTTTGCACTTATATTGTTTCTCTCAAATTGCGATAGAACCTGATTCAATACGTCATTGTGTTCCTTCGAACTTTTTGCAGCAATCAAAATGTCATCAATGTACACTGTAATTTTGTCCAACAACTGCTCACCAAGAACCTTGTCTGACATACATATAAAAGCAGACGTAGATATCTTCAGACCAAAAGGTAACACTCTAAATTGATAGCTTCGTCCACCATAAACAAATGCAGTATATTTTCTATAATCTTCTACTAGAGGCACCTGCCAAAAGCTGTTGGTCAAGTCAATGCTTGTTAATATCTGACTTCCAGTACCTCAGGCATATCCATCTGTGGTAAAATTACTTTATTTAGTGCTCTGGCATCTAGTATTATCAGCACTGATTTACCTTTCTTGGGGACAATGACGAGAGGGCTACAATAGTTACTTTGAGAGCGCTCAATAATCTTCCACTTTAACATTTTCTTCATTTCTGTATCTGCTGCTTGCCTTTTTGCAAGTGAAATGGAATAAGGCTGGAATCTAAACGGATCATGTGGCTTCACCTTGAAACCATATTTGTAATCCTTCGCGCACCCACGTTTCTTTGAAAAGGCTTTTCCTTATAATTTGCAGTCTAACATCATTACAGTTAGTTTGCGTGGCCTTATTTCCCTCGAACTTAAATTATTGTTCTTCCTCTTCTTCTTTTATTCTCATTACACCTTTTGCAAAATCTAACATTACTCAATTAGCAATTAACCAATCTGTTCATAAAATTAAATTCACACAGAGCCCGGGATCAACATTGCACTCACTGAAAACTTCATGGCTTGCATTATAAGCTCTAATAACATTTTCTGCTTTATAACTTTACTTCTAGACCCACACGCTGTAACTATTTTGACTCCTTGAACTCCGAACATCAGTATTCTTCTTTATCCTTTCATACAAATTACTTGAGGCAGTACTGAGCTCACTACCAGAATCTAAAATCGCAACTGCTTTCATACTCTGAATTTCAATTTCTATAGCTGGTTGGTAAACCTCCTTTATTTCCTGCCTATCTTCGTCCATGAGTGCATTTTTTATCTCATCCATTTCGTCATAGCCCAAGAACCTTACTAGTGGTCCATTACATCTACCGTTCGCGACTGGACCTGGTCCGAACCACCCACTAGTTTTGTGGCTCCTCCTGATTCCTGTCCCTTTCAGGAGGATGATCCCTCCCATTGTCATGATATTCTCTATAGGTACGATAATATCCTCCTCTATTCATACCTGTCTGAAAGTCACCTCTTCCTCTTCTTGAAGGACTGCGGCTGTAACGAGGCGGCCTATTTTCCTCTCGGTCGCGACGCTAGTCGCTTCTGTTTGTGCCTTTGCTTCGGCTTCACTCACGGTCATTACGGCTGTCTGCAAGCCACCTGTTACTTCTCCAGCCTTCCTGCACTTTCTTGTTGCCTGACAACGCATCTAACTACTCGAGAACGTGCAGTAGGTTATTGACATCGCTTTTGTTTTTATTGATTAACTTTTCTTGTACAGACACTGGAAATTTAAGTGTGATTATTTCAACGAGGTCTGATGCTCTTAAAGGTTCAGTTACGTGTTGATTCTTTTCCCAATAGTGTTGAAAAAACTATTTGTAACTGTCACAACCACTACTAGCGAAACTCCTTCCCTCAAAAATTTCACTCCTGACGCTGTTTTGTATGCTAGTAGACCAGTATTGATTTAAAAATGCTTGTAGAAACTCGTTGTATGTGGTACATGTGTTACTGACCCCGGTTTCCCATGATAGTACGTCTCCCTGAAATCTGCTTGCCACAGCTTTTATTTGTTGTTGTCCTTGTAGTTTCAGGAAGTGAACCCTCGAACTGTTTAATAAAATCAACTGGATGTATGTTACCTCTACTAGAGAAAGGATGGTAAACAATAGTGGGATTTGTTAGATCACTAGCATGTACACAAACTCTGTCCTTACTTTTGTCAAAAAATGGCGTATTTGCTTGCTCAAATTACTTCAATTTATCTTGAATCGCATCTGTGGTACCTTTGATGTTTACTAACTCACTTAACTGCTGTTCATGTTTATCTTTCCATTCTTTAGCAGCCTTGCTTTGCTCGTTTATTACTTGGCTAACTTTACTACTTATTTGATGTTACACAATCCTGAGTCCCCATATCATAATTCAGATTTTCAATTTTACACTGAAACTTCTGATTTATCTCAAGATTACATAATTCTGATTTCCTACCCTATTCTTTTGTTTCTCGATCTATTTTACTCGAACAAGCCTCAGTTTTAGCTTCAAGTTTTGATACCTTTTGTTCTAGAGCCTTCAAATTGCTATTGTTTTGAGTCATTACTGCACATGCTTTCCTGACATCATCTTTTATTCTCTTAACTCGGCTTTTATCTCTTCTTTAGTGTAATTTTGCCCTTTACCTATTTCATCTATTTTTTCGTTAGTTTCTTTTAAAAGTAATAAAAACATAGATAACGTATTTTGCTCATTGCTGATTTCTATCTCCCCATTATCTATTGTTGACAATGTTTCAGCTGAAGCAGTGCCATGACTTAATCTGTGTGACTCCACTGTTAGCTCATTTGCAATGTTGACTTCAGATTCAGTGTATCAGACGTCATTATCCAAATCTACTACGTCGTTGTGCTCAGGAGCGATAGTGTCTACATTTTCAGTTCGATCATTTAACACGGAATCAGCATTTTGCGAAACATTTTCGGTTTCATTATCTAAACTTGGCAAATTATCTGATAGATTATCAACAATATTATGTATTAGCAAGTTTTGTTGCTGATCGGAAGGATGATAGCCATCAATATCTACTTAATCCCTTTCCCTACTTCTAAGAGGATATATTTTTTTTCAATTTTGTCAGACATTTTACACATAATATAATTTACAAATTTTAGCCAAATATGTTTAAAGGTATCAATTTTAGACTTTGAAGTTACAATATTATTCTACTGTCCGTTACAGAGATTATCTATTTGCGCCGGAAAAACATATATCTTCGATGCTGTTCTGCGTCCGCACTGCTGGAACAACCTGTTCAGCGGCTGCTACTGATCTTGTCCGCTGATGGCTGCCGATCCTCGCACCTGACGTGGAGAACTGCGGTCGGTGGCTCTACCTTCCTGCGCTGCGTTGCGTCGCCTTGTGGCACGTCAAAATCTCGATGAAAATTAAACCTTATCCCATGGACCGCGCACATGCATTTCATTTTCTGTCACTAGCACTCTAACACTTTCAGCATCTACTATACACCGACGTTATGTTCTCGTGAAAAAAAACTTGTCTGTTGCATCAAAAATCTAAGCGAACTAAAGTTCAAAAGAGTTCAAACACAGTTAAAAATCATTTGAAACAGTTCCTACACATTTCTATTGTTCTGTAGTAGCAGAACAGTCACTTTAGGTGTTATGAAATTTTCCAAGAAGTTTTCACAACTCACAGTCCTCGCTAATAATCAAGCCTCATAGCCTCATATCTCCAAAGCACTCAAACATCGAAGATCTCCCCTCAAGGGGTACCATGTGCGGCAAGAAGAAGGAATAAAGGAGAGATAGTGTTAATAAATTCTTCCTTCTTTACCTCCTCTGCATTACTGCATATGACGTGTCACTGAGCACATTTGCATTGTGCATGAGGTACACGTGAGGAGCCTAGTTGTTTCCACTGCCGTATGTGGAATATATAAGTTCTTGTACACTTCACTAACCTGATATCTTCATGATGGTGACGTGTCAGCGCAGAAAACAGCACGCAGGTCTTGGATTCTTTTTCTTGAGGCTGAAATTAACTTCGCAAAGAACAGCTGCTGCGAATAAACTATAACTCATTTGGGATGCCACTCGCGTCTTTATTGATATAGACACGAGAAACTATTCTTGATCACAACGTATAAAGCGAGTAGGGCGTGACCCGAACGCCACCGAAGTGTATCGGCAGTAATATCGTCAGTATTTTGGTTTTAGTAATATTTTGATTTAATTTTCAAATGACTGATTGATAGCTGGCTGTTGAAAGATGTTTATTTTAAAAAATGAAGAAATTTGGATGACAGGTTTAATTAATAATAGCAACTAAATTTTAACGTTTTGGCTCCCTACCGCCGAACACAGCAGTCAATCACAGAGCAACAGCATCATGCAGGCAGTCTTTCTCACGGGAATGGTACCGAATCTAACATCTGTCACGTACATCATCCCACATTGCGTCACCTCTATGCTTTTTGCATCTCCACGGACCTGGGAATAGCTTCCTGGAGCCTAATATGATGACTGAATAAGCCAGAAATATTACGAGAGCAGCAAGTAGAGTGCTTGCGGAAGGCGGATGTAATTAGCTTCCCTCAACCTATTGTTACTATTTGCTGCATTCTAAGTGTTACTATTTTTTAAGTTCAACCAGTGGTATGTTTCCTGCCTGGTGGCCACTGACGTCCCATTCACCTTTCCTGGAGGTTAGTGTATGTAACGGTAGTGTACGTTTTCTTGCCCTTCCGCTGCTGTCAGGTAAGGTGTTTAGTTTTGACCGTTTCCTTGGTTTGTAGGTCGGTTGGTGTTTCTTCTACTCTGGTAATAGTGGTTCCTTTCTCCTTTCGGATGCTCTAAACACAGCATTGTGAAGACGTAGTGCTGACCATCGGATCCGAATTTGGCGCGTTGTTCCATCGTTGCATCGGTTATCGGAGGTTAAGTAGCTTTAGCAGATTATCATTATTCATTAGTCAGACTGCCATTAGTATGAGTTACCATTCACTTCACAAGATAGTAACTCAGACTAATCCCAGTCTGAGTTGCCATCTTGTGAAGTGAATGCAACTCTTTGCTGCCTTTCTCATCGCCCGCGAAAGTCTTTCAGGCCTGAGCTACGCAGGGATAGATTCCTGGAACCCAGTCTGTGACTAGCCCTCGTGATTTATTATTGTCTTATTATTTTATTGTATTACCAAGTTACCATCAGTTGTTTTGTGATCAGTTGCCTATCTTTTAAATTCACTTTCGCTATTGCCTTGCTGTTTGACAGTATGTTGTTAATTTTTTTCAATAATTGCCATTCTTGGCGTTAAAGACCTCCAGCCACGACTATCACTACTTGTCTTAAAATTTTAATGTGTCTGTTCTATTTTAGCAGTTAACCTTTAAGACCGTGGTGATTTGTTTTCAATATTTTTAAAAGTGTAGTTTGTAAGTAGCAACAAGTTAAATAATTCTTAATTTATTGCCATTAAGGCCTTCAGTCGTGAGTGTCGTTATTTGTCTTAAACTTTTAATTTGGCAATTGTATTTTTTGCAGCGAGCTCTAAGACCTTGGTTTCTTGTCTTGTATGTTTTAATAACTGTGATTGTAAATTGCAACAAGTTTACCCAATTGTTAATTTAATGCCACTAAGGCCTTCAACCGTGAATCAATGCTTAAATTATTGCCATTATTTAAATTTTATGTTTATTTTAAATACATTGTGTGTGATTAAAAGGAATGCCTACCAGGAGTAACTGATTACGGTCCCGTCCACAACCGTAACCGAATCGTGCCTTCTTTGACCACCAGGTCTGAGCTAGGTTGTGTAATTTTGTGCTCTGACATAATTTAGCATATTGGCCAGCCGCCCAATGGGACAGATTCGCCACTTTTCCCAAACATACGATTTGTAACGAACTTTGTTTCAAAAACACAGAATTAATGAGACATGATTTTTTCATAGAGTAACTGTACAATGGCATTAGTGTATCAACAGCTTGAAGAAAATCTATGTTCTCTTATTACAGAGCTGATTTAAGATGTCATAAAAATATTCAAAGAAGTAATGACAACAGTCATGGGATTCCTGTGGTCTCGAACAGGCTTTGGGTGCTGTGAGACAAGGGAAAACGCCGTTTGCTATAACAGACCAACTATTCAGTGTTAAGAAACACACATAAAAGAAAAGTTCTTCAAAAAAGAGAGTGACGCTTCTTAAGAAAAATAATTCTTGTGGTTTTCAGATTTGCGTTGAACTCAGAACACGACGAAGAGCTCGTCAACCATATTTGTGACACGTAACGATGACATTTCTCAGTATTAATAACAGATTCACGCCACTTGGCATTTCAGCTTTCTGATCTGGAATAATCTCCCGTACTCATTCAACGAAGGAAAAAAGACACACTCGCGGACTTGGTAACACAGTCTATGAACACACACCCAAACATAAACCAGATTCCTTTTCATCTGAGTCTTAGCTTTCCTTTTCTCTGTCTCTGTCCAGTTTGCCTAACCAACTGGGCAATGTGCCATTTTGCGGAGTTTCACGTAAGCTCATTTTTCTCAAGGAATTATTTTATGCTCTGAGGTGAAAAAATATGTGAATGGCTCCTACTATCCGGTATGACCTGTTTTTGCTCGCAGTAGTGCAGTAACTCAGCGTGGTGTGGTCTCAACGTACCGCTGGAAGTCATCTGTAGCAATATTGAGCCGTTTTCCTCTATATCCGTCATCACTGCGAAAATGTTGCCACTGCAGGATTCCGTGCACGAACTGGCCTCTCGATTATGTGCCATAAACGGTTGACGGGTTTAAGCTCGGGCGGTCTGGGTGTCTAATCATTCGCTCCTACTGTCCAGAACGCTGTTCAAACCAATCGCCAACAACTGTGGCCCGCTAACTTGACGCATCATCATCCAAAAAAATTCAATTGTCGTTTAGGAACATGGTGTCCTCGTGTGGCTGCAGATGGGCTACAAATAACTGGACATAACCATTCCCAGTCAACGGTCAGTTCAGCTGTGCCAGAGAACCCAGTGGATTCCACGTAAACACAAGCCACGCTATTATGGAGGCACCACCAGCTTTCACAGTGCCTTGTTGACAACTTGGATCCCTGGTTTTGTGGGGTCTGCGCCACACCTGAACGCTACCATCAGTTCCTACGAAGTGAAATCGGGAGTGATCTGACCAGACCACTGTTTTTCATTCGTCTAGGTTCCAACTGATGTGACCATGAGCCCAGCAGAGGCGCTCCAGGTAATGTCGTTGTGTTAGGGAAGGCACTCACGTTGGTCGTCTGCGACCATAACCCATTAAAGCCAAATTTCACAGGACTGTTGTAGCGTATACGTTCGTCGTACTCCCCCGTTGATTTCCGCTGTTATTTCAACCAGTATTGCTTGTATGTTACCACTGACACCTCAACACAATCGCCGCTGCTCTCGGTCGTTACGTGAAGTCCTTAGGCTACTTCGCTGTCCGTGACGAGACGTAATGCCTGAAAAGTGATATCCTCGGTACACACTTGACACTGTGGATAACTGAATATTGAACTTCCTAATGGTTTACGAAATGAAATATGCAATGTTTTTATCTCCAACTCCCATTCCGCCTTCAAAATATGTTAAGTCCCGTCGTGGGGCCATAGTCACGTCGGAAACCTTCCACATGAATCACCAGTGTACAAACAACAGCTTCGCCATTGCACTGCGGTTTGTAACTTGTGTACGCGATACTATCGCTATCTGTGTATGTGGATATCGCTGCCACATGTCTTTTGTCTCCACGGTGTAGTTGCAGAATGTATGCAGTTTATGCAGATATATTCCATATGCTTATCAATGACACGATGTCAAAGAAAAACTAAACTTTACTGAGCGTGAACACTTTACCCTACTCCATAGCTGAAATACGCAGCACAGTATGATTCTCACAGGCAAAATATCTTAATTGTTCAAGGATTTACTGTGAAGATATGCCAGGGTGTGGACTAAATGCTACGTCTCTTCCAGCCGATGTAAAATGGTGTCAACAATTTGACCAATGGCGCACAGATGTGGGTTGTGCTGATTGGGAAAGGAGGCCATCGACGTGGACCAGAGACGATAATGTCCAGGCAGTTGGGTAACTGATTCGCAGCAGTTGGAGATTTCCAGACGATGAGGACTTTCATACAGCGATTGTACAATGTCTCCTTGATCAAGGGCTCCAACTCTGATGTCACGGAAGTAGTCGATTCGTGGAACGTTATTCTCGTTGTTAACGGAGACTTGTCGACTATCTTGAAACGTATTGTCAAGTGTAGCACATCACTGATTACAAGTGATTTCTTGTTTTTAATAATATGTAACTTAGTTTTGGAGTCCCCTCGCACTAATCATGTTTCCTTGTTACTACATTATACACAAGCAGAACGTTAATTTGCTTTTTCCTTCATGGTGTTGCAATTAAAATGGTCAGCAGATGTCATTTATGGCCGAAGAACGACAAATTCTTTCTTGCGGTAGCAAAATTTCAGTGTGGCTCTAGTGTCTTTAGTTGTGCTGAGAGAGTGTTCCTAGTGACTCACCAGGATTTACCGTCGGCCTAGAAACATAACTTGTGACCTGGGCACGGCCTATACTACACAAGGCGGCCTGTCAAGGCACATCGGGTGGCGAGAGCCAGGATGACGTCAGAAGCACTCGAGATGTCACAGCTGTCTCCTCGGCCGCCCCGGCACAGGGCAGCGAACTCAAACCTGTCTACGGCAGTTTCCCGTCAGAGGACGGCGCCTGCGGTCTCACATCGAAAGCAGGTCGCAACCAATCTTTCGCTACTGATTACATGCGATATATGAAAAACAGGAACATTGAAGGCATCGCTGAAAATAACAGAAATCATTAAAAAGGGTGGATAATAATAACATGAAACAACGAAAAACATATTTTCTTACTTGTAGGTCTAAGTACTCTCAATCGATGCCACACCCCAGTTTTCTTCTGTGCGCACTGTTTGCTTTTCATATTCACAACTTTATAAAATACAAAATAACCAAAATACTTATAACAGCAATGAACTTTGGCAATATTAGATTAGATTAGATTAGATTTACTTTCATTCCAATTGACCCGTAGTGAGGAGATCCTCCAGGACGTAGAACATGTCAGAAAAACAACAATACGTGACCAATATTTACAACTCAAACAAATAAGCTAATGTAGAATTGCACAGTTCCCATGTGGTATGGTCGTCATTTTTTAATGGACGCTATATGAATCATTTTACAAATACTAATGCACTGAATTTAAAATAAAAATGATTTTTATTTATTTATAAGATATTATACATGTAATACCATACTAAATACTTGTTTATAATGAACACATTACTGCACGGAACTGGTGCAGAAGTTAGATAGTACTTACACACACACACACTTTAAATTGTGAAGTTGGTTCTACTGAGAAATTCAGCAAAGGAGTAGAAGGAGTTGGCCACCAATAAATCCTTTAGGCTTCTCTTAAACTGAATTTCATTGATTGTTAACATTTTTATGGGTGCTGGCAAGTTATTAAAAATGTGTGTTCCTGAATAATGCACACTTTTTTGTACAAGACTAACTGACTTTAAATACTTGTGAAGATTATTCTTATATCTAGTATTGATTCCATGAATTGAGCTCTTCGTTTGAAAAAGTGATATATTTGTAATGACAAATTTCATTAAGGAATAAATGGATTTGGATGCAGTAGTTAGTATCCCTAGCTCCCTAAACAGACAGGCTTCTGCAGGATGTTCTTGAGTACACACCATATTTATATCTTACTGCTCGTTTTTGTGCCCGGAAAAGCGACGTTTTATTGACATATAAAGGTGTAAACATCTCATTAATGCATTGTAAATACGTGCACACTAGCTTATTATTTCCTTTCTCTCTTTTCCATAAACTGTCTATGACAGCTTTTCCGCTGATGAATTTCCCGTCAGGTGTGCCTTTGAAGTGACCAGCCGCAAGGACAGTACTTAGTTAGTGAATCCTGTGACTCATTAAACAGCCCAAATACTTGAATGTTTGCAGTATGCTGCCTTCATTAAATAACGAAAAGGCTTTCATTGCTTAACATATTTGCCACAATTTCTTTTCATCACACTCATGACTTCCTCTCTGTCAGCGTCATGTTTTATGGGAAGTTGGAACTGAGTTTCAGTTTTTTAATGTCAGATTGTAACTTCTCGACTACTAGTGAGCAATAATTATTAATAAAACAAATTATCAGAATTATGTGTATACTACACTTAGTGCAATACATGAACATTGTAATAAGATCGAAGGTAGAAAGCAGAAAATAAATAATTTCAACGTAACCCTTCTTCCACAGCAATGTAAGGGGCAAGTACATTCCATTCTCATACTCCAAAAGTGAGACCCGGACTTGTGCACAGATACTGTAACACTTTGTTCCGAACTTCACATTTTTATTAGAAAATTAGCTGTTGCATCCGTAGAGACCACAACTCTTCTTAAATAAACTCACCAATATCTTGAAATAGGCCCATTAACAGAGAAAAATGCTCTTGGTAAGACAACTTATTAATTCTTTGGTACATTCTAAACTGTAAATTCATGAGATACTGTAAAATACGATTTTTATTAATAGTTATAATTATTCTTTTAACCGATACTGTTTTAATCGAAACTAAAATCACTGCATGAATATCCTTTTCAGAATTACCGTAATAATCTCTTATTAATATATGCACAATGCTCAAGTACATTTCAGATGGGATAAGGAAATTTTAATAACTGAAAAGAACATTGATACAACGATTCCCGCTGCAGAAGCTGGGATATGAGAAAAAGTTAAAGAAAGTTTTAGCAATAACTTCAGTTGAAAAAACAGGTATCCATGGAGGGTATTACCCTTGGTTCGCTGGAAAGTCGAACAAAGAAGTCTTATTTGAATTTTGTTAAGGGTAGCTGAGGAAAATTCTTACAGATAAATTTCAGACATTCTGCTGGTAAAAATTTCGCTGTCTGGTTTACTGGGGTCAGCGTAATGTGCAGAATTCATAGCAGATTTTGTTTTCGCATCCAAGTGCTTCTTCCACAAAATGTTCGTCACAACAAGTTTCAAAATTCATTTCCAAATAAATTTCTCCTGTAGCAATGTTGGTACTTTTCTGTACTATCCTTTTGACATAAGAAGCATTTCAATGTTAAAACAGTATATGAGGTGTACAACAACCGTTAAAATTACACTTCTTGTTACTGAGTGTTTGCTGCACGAAGATTATCACACGTATTTTTCCTCATAATATTAGGATTTATCAGTCGAAAACCTACAAGAATAAATCATTTACATTAAAAATTTTCCACTGTTGGCAAGTGTAATTGAACATGTAGAATGCGGTTGTAGAATGGCAGTATTCTGGCGTGGTTAGTTCTAGGATCGCCCAGTAATCACCTTCCACCCTATAATTTAGTCACGATGCATTCGAACCTAAAGGAAGCTTATTTCAGTGCTAAGAAGTATTTCGTGAACAACTGTTTCGTTGTTACTGGACAAAGTCGTTTTCGTGAACAATGTAGTATTCTACGTCTTGGAATGATCTTTAAAAGAAGCGCTGTACTAAATTGTACGGAATACTTTTGGTCAACCACCTTAGATCATATTGACTGCTTGTAGTTCGCCGCACACAGGGCAACCTTTTACCAATATCCTACTTATAATTTCCTTATGTTCCAACTGTTGCTAGACAGATTACGACACAGTCCTCGTCTTGTCGTCTTGTGCACTACTAAAAACGACTCTGCTGTGGGAACTGGACTGGTTACAGTATCATTTCTATTATTATTATCATTGTTAACATGACATGTATAAACACGTCTAGTCAGTGGGACGAAGCAGGAGTAAATCTACCTGCTCATGGAACCAGTCAATACATGAAGTTATCAGAAAAATAATAATAATAGATAAAATAAAATTTAGAAGAAACCTATGCAGCCGGCCGCGGTGTTCTCGCGGTTAAGGCGCTCTGTGCGGAACCGCGTGACTGCTACGGTCGCAGGTTCGAATCCTGCCTTGGGCATGGATATGTGTGATGTCTGTAGGTTAATTACGTTTAAGTAGTTCTAAGTTCTAGGGGACTGATGACCACAGATGTTAAGTCCCGTAGTGCTCAGAGCCATTTGAAACCTATGCAGACGATGAGCTACTGATATGTACGTATTGGTGTAACATCAGTGAGCACAGGAAACTGTGTAATTTCCTTCCAGGAATTCCTGAACACAATAGGAATGAGCTATGAAGTTCAAATGGTTCAAATGGCTCTGAGCACTATGCGACTTAACATCTGTCCCCTAGAACTTAGAACTATTTAAACCTAACTAAGCTAAGGACATCACATACGTCCATGCCCGATGCAGGATTCGAACCTGCAACCGTAGCGGTCGAGCGGCTCGAGACTGTAGCGCCTAGAACCTCTCGGCCACTCCATCCGGCGAGCCATGAAAAAGATCTTCAGATTATACTTGAAAGTACATGGATATACTGCCATGATTTTTTAGTTTTTGTGGTAGCTTCCTGTATATGGATGTAGCAGAGTACTGTATGCCTTTCTGCACAAAAGTCAGTGAATTGCGATCCAAATGTGGATTGTATTTCTACCTATTGTTAGCTGAGTAAACGATGCTAATATTGGGGAATATGCTGATTTTCTTAACAAGCAATAATACTGGGAGGCCAATGACAGAATTCAGAGACTCCTGAGCAGTGATCGGCAACAGGTTCGCGAATTTACACTACACGTTGCTCGAACTACCTGCTACTGAGCCATAAACACCGTTTTGTGAATGGAAAGAAAATAAGCGAAATAAAATATAAAAATTATACTAATTATCAAGTTTATAAGAGCATTCAGTTTTACAACTAAATCTTCAAAGTAGGAATTCCATGACTGATTACAAGCTATCTGAAGCCCAAGAAATTAGGACTGTTCAGACTCATTACTCATATGCCCATTCTGCGAATTCATAATACCACTTTTAGTTTGTTTTCGTGACAGAAACTGTATAAACTGTTATCTGTGATTTAGCATCAGTTTATTTTCAACAACCTATGAACTTGTCTTTGAGTTGCATTATTGGATACACTGCGTATGTAGCACGGTAGTTCCCTTACTACTAAGCTAGTGCCATCAAAAGACAGGGGTATTTTACATTCATCTGTCATATTAGAATGCATGTCGTTTATGTCCACAAGAAACAGTTACACTCCCAGCACTGGCTCTTAAGGCACAACCCTCTGTCTCTGCAAAATATAACAGTCCTCTACATGAT
Source organism: Schistocerca gregaria (assembly GCF_023897955.1). Taxonomy (NCBI): domain Eukaryota; kingdom Metazoa; phylum Arthropoda; class Insecta; order Orthoptera; family Acrididae; genus Schistocerca; species Schistocerca gregaria. Next base: position 168,181,958 of record NC_064925.1, on the reverse strand, counting down.
AGCCATTCTCATAATAGTGGAGAATGATCTTTTGCTGTGTGTTCTTGAAATATGAAACAAACCAATTGTAAGCTGCTCTTCTTATTCCATAGCGTTCCAACTTCTGTAGTAATGCTTTATGATCAGCACAGGCCAATGAATCATTCAAAGAATGATTTCGCATCACTTTGTTTTCTTTTTGTTTAATCCGACCAGTTCCTCACAGAGAAAATACAATATAGAGTTTTAAGTTGTTAAGCTTCTTCTAGAATCAAACCGTACGCTTGAGAGGAAATTAATCGAACTGAAATAATCTATTACCATTACGTAGACAGTCTTTTAAATAGCTTTAGGAAGCAATGACGTCACAGAAGTAGGTGTAAAATTGTTGACCTCATCCTTATCTCCATTTAATTGAACAATTTCATTACTAAGCAGTTTAATTCACAATTTCGAAAGGAGAACTTACAAACGTGGCTTATTAAAGGCCCAGAGACACCATCAACCTGAGAGAGTTGTTAATCTTCAGGGACTACTGAATTTATGTGCCATTTCTTAATATCAAGAAAGTGTGTTTAAGACAACAGTTTTGCAAATACAATTACGTTATTATTTAATTCACCTGACATACAAGAAAATAATTGTTAAATACTGTACGTGTACGATACTTGTCAGCAAAAAAGAATTTTGCTGTGTTCTGAATTTATATTCTTGACCTTGCCCTATTGGCCAGACACTACTATAACGACTGACTGTATGGTTTCCATTTTATCCTCAAAATTAGTTTTTCTATTTGCAAACAGCGTTCCTTTGACATTTCTAATAACATATTTAAGCAGATTACAGCACTGTTTGCAATGGGATGTTGTAGCACCAAGTAACTATTACTGTTGAAATAATGCCCACGTTGTTCAACGAGATATCACACTAGGCAGCAGTCCAGGTTATGAATTGGTGCGACTACGCTGTTTTAAACGCTCTATTGGAAAACAGCAATCAAAGAGCATGATAAATGTGTTGAAGAACGTTCTATATTTATCTGTTATGTTATCATCACTACGAATATGCTGCTACTCTTTTTCTTTAATGAAATTAAAAATTAGTTGTTGCCATAGGAATAACATCTCTAAATATTTCGTAATTATAATCACCATGTATGTGCGATCAAGAACTCATTATCGTGCACAAAATTTTTGCATCATGGTATGATGGGCAGATTACTCTTTTACTAACTGAATGTCCCTCTAGCACCTAAGATGGAACGAAAATGTTATCTACAGATATACTACTGCTTTCCTGCTCTCTGATTAGAGGAAATGCTGTCTGTATCAGACGATATGAATTTAGGAGAGCTTACTCCTCTGACACAATTAATTATAAAATTAAAATCACCAATACACCTGATTTTGGGGCGATCTGTAAAGAGAACGTATATCTCTCTCTGTCCTTGATGAAAATGTCTTGCACTCAGAGCTAAAAAACCTTTAGGTAGCTACAATTGAAATCCTAATTTCCCTTAATTTTTGTGGTTCATCCTAGTATTTAGTGACCTCTTAAGTAAAGTGCGTTGGTACGTCATTAGATTCAAGTGGAATACCAAAGCCCTTCACTCACTCCGTAGAGTTCTCCTTGAGAATTAGCCAGCTCATGTATAACTCGGTATAGGAAGCCCCTCATTTGTTACACTTTTTAAATAGCCTCTGATATACTGCTAATGATGAAATTTCCTACCTTCTACATTACCTATTTAATGCTGGTGAGACCTCCCCCAAGCAACAATACCTATCACCTGAATGCGCTCTAAATAAAAATACAGCCCTAACGGCATTCACAATCGGAAATTCCTCCATGAGTGACCCCAACACTTCCCACTACATTGTCGCCTGTATGCTTTTCAAATTTCCCCTTCCTATATCTATACACGCCATGCCGTCAAACCGATTCTATGCACCAAAGTTTCAGGTGCCAACACTGTAATGTGGACCATACCATCTATGAACAGTGCCCCATGCTAACACGCATTAGAGCTATATTGTGGCTTATCATGACACTGAAACAGCGATACGAGATGCATACTTTTGCCACATGGTTGGGTAGCTACCTATAAAAACTAGAACTGCTCACAAAACCATCCATTCTCTGAATGCTAGGAGCCACTCGCGTTATCCGTTATCCTGTTGACTTTTGTTCGAACCAAATTCACTAAAGGAAGCGATGCTATTGAATGATACTCTAACAAAAGCAATAATTCAATTAATGACCCACATCTTCATCACATTAAGACTACCTATTAATCAGGTAACAATACGTGTTCAGAAACCCATAAGACCATGTAACCTCCCCCTGGCTGATTCACGCCAAAAGAGAGGTAGAAAAGATAAAACACACACGTTTCAACCTGAAGTTCAGAGTTATGTCGCCGCTGCGCCTGTGTTAAGACATTTTAGCTAACTATCTTGCAGGATCTCACCAGTATGCCCACTGACTTCCCCGTTGTACTCTGCACAAACTGTAACCCACAACTCAAAAATCTACGATAAACCCCATACTTTTCACCCAGCTTTCGAAAGTAACTATATGTCTACGTCACGTAAGTTATGCTGCTACAGAAAAACGATTTTTTGGCGTAACAACAGTAATTTCAAACTTTGCCCTCTAGAAAGATTGTAACTGCTTTTTTTAATATCACTAATGCTACTGCCATAAGTATTTCACTCGAATTCCTGTCTGGAACACAAATCATACGTCCACTGGTGCACTCAGTGAAATTGGACACTGCACAGTAAGCAAACTTTTCCGACATTTTTCTCTACAGTTAATTCACCAGAAACGGTAAGAGGTACTGATAGGAGGTTCCGAAATTAAAAACTGTCGGAAATTCACTGACAGCTTTACCAGCACTTCATTCAAACAGCTAATGCTCTACGCAAAACGTAAACATACAGCAGAGAAACTTTGATGCAACACATACACAAACAACAGAGAGACGTCGAGGAAGAATTTAAACACACACACGTGGATAACAAACAATTAGAGGCAATAATAGTAGATGATTGTCAAAGATATAAATCCACTAAAATTACTTTCAGTGCAGATATTATCAGAGTAATTATAAAAGAAATTATTTGAAAATTAAAAGTGTGCTAACAATATAATAAAAACGTAAGAAAAAGAGAATTTGATACCTAAAACTGTATAAAAACTGGAGATGACCTGAACATCAGTAAGTCTCGTATGATGTCACACCAGTGACACCGACATCATTATTAAGCATCATATTTAACCTGGTGTTGGCTGCAATAGACTTTAGTTTTCCGAATGAGTGCACGTGATCCGCCTTCAGCATGTCATACAATTGCAAATTTAAGCTGATTTCCCTTTAACAACTGATCTTAGGCAATTTGGTGGAACAACAAGTTCTCTTATGAAATAACAGCACCGCAACTCTTGGTTACAGGTATCATTATGTTAATAATGAGTAATGATACGTATTTCCATTGGAATTGTTGTATTAATACGCACAAACGTGGACTTAGATTAGTGGTGCGTTCACAAAAATACATCAGGTATTCTGTAATGTAGGCGAGGTTACATTCGTTGAAATGTTTTGAAAATGGAACCTTCAGACTACTGGAAGATGATGATAATGAGACCGTTTCTTATAAACAATACTTTCAATATAATTCCAGTAAGAAATAGTATTTCTCAAAATTGAAATAAATGTCACGCCCGTTGGTCAGCACATGTCCCCACTGTATGCAATCCGGTCTATCGACGTGGCTCAAATGGCCTCATCATTCGCCGGTTGTGAGTCTATGTGGCTACTCCTGTTGAGCTACTCGAAATCAGAGATTTACATTTGCGATTCTTACACAACGTTCTTACACAACAGGCAAGTTAAATTTTCCGTCTCAAAATTACAACTCTTCCAGAAGTGTGCGTAAAGGACATCTATCTCCAATAAACAGTATCTGTTATCGAAACGGTAAACATATCCAGAGAATATTCGTTGCATACATCACACCTTATGAATCGGTTCCGCAGACTTCAAGGTTCCTGTAACCCCACTTGCAGATGTTAGCAATGGCAACATATTAACGTTAATATTGTTATGTTTACTTTCTGTATGGTCGCACTATAAAAACATAAATTATGAGAAAATTTCTCATATACCCTACCGAGAGTAATATCAAAAAATCTCTCACGTTATGAAAGACCTCTACGTTAGCCTCGTGAAGTGTTCATGTCTATTTTGCCCCACAGAGATTTTTATGGTCTATAATTATGAAAACTTTTGGTTTTAACGAATTGACTTCATTGATTTTGTTTGTCCCTAATGAAGTACATTCAGATACAGACAAAATTGTATAGCTTTAGTTTGTCATCCACAGAAAGAGTACTTCGCAAGATGTTCGTGTTTTTTAAAGCTTTTGTTTTTTAACATTCTTTACTACAGAAAATTCTGACCATATTCAGTTAGCCAACAATGTAGTATGTATGGGTGGAGTACGATTATTACAGAGAAGTGTCGTTACTGTTGTTTTGCACAATGGAATGTTAGTTTCTGTGGAAAGAAGTGAAGGAGATGTGTGAGACATTGTTTTTTCTTGTAGCCAAATCTTTTCGTAATGTGATTAATTTCTAGTCCAGTCACAACTTTTCTCTCTTTATAGTTCATATACTTTGTAAACTATTTCCTCAACATAATGGCCTCTTCTCAAGCTGATGAAATAGCAGAAATACTACGAACATGTCTGACGGTGATAGAGCTGTTTCAGTGGATGAAGATCATGTTTCTAAAAGCTGCTCTCCATCTTAAACAGAAGGTCATGTGATACACAAGCACGACAAATGGTAAACAATTACATTATGGTGTCAAAGAATAAATCAGTAGACTGGATAACAGAATCCGTACTTCAACTGCCATGACAAGTAGCATGTAATGTAGTACACCTGAGTTTAGGATCAAAAAGATACGTCACTAGTCGCAAATTAAAAATCAGCTTTCAAATTGTTTCTTCCTCCATCAATTCAACACATTATACCCACCCATTCTATTGTTGAAGGAATGCCTTTATGTGGAGATAAGAGGGAACATTTAGATATTTTTGACCTAGATGCTTGCATTAGCTGGAATTTATAAGTTAAATAAATAGTCTATGGAAAGGTTATGAACACAAAAATCGTCCACTTTTCAGAGTTACAATGTCACTAGTATCCTTCAAAAGATATCAATGTTTATTAGGTTGGATACCCGGAAGACAAGACTACAGAGACGTGAACAAGATGAGTTAGCACATATAAGGATATTGGGAAAACGGTTGGAGGTATTACCTAAATTGCACAATCCCGATATTTTCGTTACAGTAGACGAATAAATTGTTGTATTTAGGGGAAACTGTCCTTTCCGAAAGTATATGCCTAGTAAACCGGTGACGTATTGCTTAAAGGTTCGTGTACTTTGGGACAATGAAATGTATATAACATATAAATGAATGTGTATAACATTGAGCCATAAACTGGGAAACAACTAGGAAGTGCCCCTAAACAGAACCAAAGCTGCTGTAACGGACTTGTTCTAGGGCTTGAAAGGGTACAGTATTACCTCCTACAGCTTTTTGTCCTACGAGCTAGAACAAATGCTGATGAAGAGAAATGTCACAGTGATTGGAGCTGTGCGAAAATACCAGTTTTCTATTCCATGAAAAGTATTGCAGACCAGAGGGATTTATAATTACGCAACAACATTTGCTTTCAGAAAGCGCTTGTATCCCACAGGCCAAAAAATTTAAAAAAAAGTGCTGATTTGTAAAACACTCTATACTACAATCCAAAAGTCGGTATGACCCCAAGATGTAACCTAAGATTATTGTAGACTACAACACCACAAAGAAGCTGTGGATACACTAGACGAGAAGGTGGTGAATTACGCAGTGCAGAGAAAGACAAATACCTGTTCTACTGTAATGTTCTCAGATGGGTCCGAGGTATCTACCATATAACTATACAAGCAGCTTAACTCCTGAGGAAAGCAAACATCCTACAGCGAAGAAATTATTCCTAAAAGCTCTTGACGAACAGTTAATGGCGGTGGATGTGAAGAAACGAGGACATCTTAGAAATTAAAGGCTGCTAAAGATGCTGTAGATAGCAAAACATCGTTTGAATCAGCATCCACCATCGGAGGAAAATGACCCTTGGAGTACGAAGGGAGGCAGATGTCATCCATGTGGAAAAACTGATAACAGAAGTTCAGTAAAATTTCACTTGTAAGAAACATATTACACATATATGATATATCTTTTGGCAAATGTTAGGCATATTGTAGTAAAACCAACACAAATAAATTTATAAAATTCGGTTATTGTATTGTTGTGCTATTCCACTATGCATTTCATTCATTAATACATTAAACTATGTAAACTATAACTTTTCTCATGATTTCATTACACCTATGAGTAAAGGTATACCTCTTCTTGATCCGAACCTCTTATTTGTATGTGGAAAATAAAGACCGTAGTAGGGTTACACTAAACAACAATCAGTAAACTGTGGGAAGGAGGCCTATTCGTAAATCACAAGGTGCATAGTGATGAACTGTTACGACCACCCATGCATGAGATCCAATATGCATTAAGTAGGTTGTTAATTAGTGTGGACTTGGAATTCACAGACACTGCAGGACGATGTCCGTTTCAGTGTGTGAGATACCCCCTCTGCAACACAGCACAATGCAATGGGCTGTAAATAAAGCTGTGGATCAGCCACAGGTCGCTAATTTTTCTTCATTTTACATTATTCACTCGTCAGTGACTGACGATGGCCCTGTACACAGCCTGATGCATTGAACGTGTGACAGTTGCTTATTACATTCGGGAAGGCGATTGCGTCTGAGGAGTGGAACATGCAAAATAGTGGTAAGCTGTGTGCAACTAGTGGCTGTTCCGCAGTTTTATTTTTAAGGATCTCTTTATCCTTTGGTCTCAGCCCGGGCTTGCTAAATAATGAACTACGCCGTGATAGCTATAAACTTCAAGTACCAGTTCTTTCACAATGAATTATGAGCGAACTTTCTAGAGCAGCAATATTTTTGAGTAGTTCTCTGCCATAACTCATATTCCAACTGTATTTACTTCATACCGATTTTAGTTTTTGTATTACTACATAATTTTAGATTCCGTTTCAGATTCTTTACGGTTTAAGTCGTTGTCTTTCTCAGTATATGTATTGCATGAAATCAACTGATGCTCTACCTAAAGTTTCTTGAAAGTTTTTCTCTCATTGTTGTCGTCACGGTGTTTTTATGAAGTAGATTTGTGGACGAGTCCGTGTGTAAGAGATCATAGTTAAGTCCGAGATACAAGAATCTCATCCTAGTTGAGCGTAATAGCAATATATTTAGCTGTAGATCGCTTATTTAACTCTGATCGTTAATTTTCTACGTCGCCAGAAGCTCAATAGGAAAACATGAACAGTTCTTCCACCCGAAATTGATCCCAGAGCAGCACGGCTTGCGGGCTCCTATATGCAGTATTTCATCATATATGTGCTTTTAATTTTTCCTGGATCCATACAGCAGGCCAGAGTGGCCAAGCTGTTCTGGGCGCTGCAGTCTGGAACCGCGCGACCTCTACGGTCGCAGGTTCGAATCCTGCCTCGGCCATGGATTCGTGTGATGTCCTTAGGTTTGCTAGGTTTAACTAGTTCTAAGTTCTGGGGGACTGGTGACCTCAGACGTTAAATGCCATAGTGCTCAGAGCAATTTGAACCATTTGATCCACATGCAAATTGTTCAAAAGATTCTTGACCCTCTTATTCTCATTTCCAAGGACGGTACCCGTCATTGCCGGAAGTTTCTCGGTCTCTTCTTCCGTACTACTTCTAATTTATGACCTTAAAGAGGAATCTCTCATTCTCCTTTCTTTGTAGTTGTTCGTTAGATTTCTTTCTTTAAATCAAATTTTATCATTTAACCTAAAATATTTTGTTATTCTCTAATATACTGTTTTCTTAGTCTGTGTTCTACTGTGCAACCTTTGTCTCTTCTCAGGAATTAATATTTTTCTGCTTGAATAGAGTTTTCACGGTTTTTGATATCCACTCAGGGTCTCGCTTACATAGAGCAAGAGTGTGGAGACAGCAATAGTTTCGTAGAATTTGATTTCACTGTCTTTCCTAGATTTGTTTTTAAGGTTTCTAGTTTTTGCTGGAGGCTCATGTATCACGTAACTGAAGAGGTTAATATGTTCCAGAATCTTCTGTACCGTTTAGGTTACACTGGCTTCTTTCCCCATCAAGGCAGTTGTCTTAGTTTTTTCTGTTTGGATCTCCATCCGAATTTCTCACTTATTTATTTCAGCAAGTCAACTAGTTTCTGAAAATCCATTTCTTTTTGTGCTAGGATCACTGCATCGTCAGCATGTAGTAAGTTAATTAGAAGACATTTCCAGTGTAGTTATATACGTACTGGAAAGTCTTTTTTCCGTATCCGCATTATGTCGTATATGTTAATGTTGAACAAAGTGGGAGCGATAGAGCAGACTGGTCGTAATACTTTCTCAGTTCATCTCACATTAGTCTTTCTCCTTCGTGATCTTGAGTAATAATCGTATTCAGATAAGAAATTTTTATCACATTTATTAAATGTTTCGGATATACCTGATTCTTCGTTGTCTTATAGAGTTTCTGTCTATTGACAGTGTCAAAAGCTTTTTACAAGTCTGTAAAAGCAATGTAAGTATTTTTATTACATTAACTGCGTTTTTGTATCATTCACTATCATGGAGCGTCCTTTCCTAGAACCCATTTGTTTCTCCTGCCGTACTATTTCCGCAACGTTTTAAAAGCTTGTGTTAAATATCTTAGCATATGACATGTGCACTGACTTTATTTATTTAAAGCTACTATGTAAGCTGTTACCCCCTTTCTTAAAAGCTGATGTCACTGTATCAGTCTTCCAGTCCTTAGGGATACTCTTCCTCTTACAGCATTCTCTTACAGACATCGCAGTCATAGATGTTGGATCATTGCCCCAATTTTGGATTTCAGCGATAATACCAGCTCTGACGTCCTATTCTGTTCTTAGGCGTTGTTAACACAGAAGTTATTTCGTCACGCTGTTTAATCTAATCCCTTATCATCTAGAGGTCGATATGAGATTCTTGCGCTGATCGCCATACCATTATGCTTTATATTTATTCACCCATTGTTCTCGATAGTACTGTTTACTTTTATAATCTCTATTTCTGTTGTGTATAAAGTTAGTAAAATCTTTTATTTGTTTCCCGTGAATATCCTCTTCCACATTAGAAATAAATTGGTCCGAATGTTCCTGTTTTTTTCTTTTTTCTACTTCTTTTTTTGTTAGCTATATTCCTTGTCTCCGTGTAATACTGCTTCCTCTCAGTTTTGGATTGCTTAAGTAATCTACATATGCACCCTTTTTCTTCTTTAACTGATTCCGTCTATCTTCATTAGGTAGTTTGAGCCTTTTCTTCTCCTTGTTTATGTCTTTTGACTGAAAGCTTCTCCTGCTACTGTATGTACTACACTCTTTAGATATTGCTGTTATTAATCCATATAAGTTTTAAATTTGCAAGCTCTTTATTTAATATCTCTTAGTGAAGATGTTTAGTCTCCACATCAAACACGTATACTTTACACATACTTTGACTTTGCGGGTTACCTCTTTGTTTTGCCATTTCCTTCCATTTCGTAAAAATATCTATTCTGGGGATCACCAAATATGATCTCGTCCAACATCTTGTATTCCTCGTCTCAACTCTTGTATCAGTAACTTGAACCGATGGCTTCTTTACTAAAATGTAGTCAGTTACTGATCTAAAACCTCTACTGGCTCGGGTACACTTAAGTAGATATCTTTTGTTAAAAGCGAGTTTGTTATTTTTAGATTATTGTTGCTGGAAAAATGTGTTAGTATTTTTCCACCATCATTACATTCCCGTTCTCGAATAGGCCCTACAATATTCATTGCTGGGATGGTTCGTACTCTGTCATTGGCGCCATCAATCATATTCATCTGATCAGGAACACTTTGTTTGTACAGAGTTTCCTGTACATCTTCGTAGAAGATTGTAGACCCGTCCCTTTTTTTTCTTGTGGTGCATGTACGTCAAAAAGTGTTACGTTGCCTTGATCAGTTTTATTCCGCTTACGCAAGCGAAAAAAAAGAAAGAAAGAAAATGTAGGGCGGTGCTAAGCTTTTGCATGCTCTTTCATTACCTTCAACTACACTATACAGCATATTGTAATCTCCTTCACGTTTATTACCTCTCACTGACATTTTCATTTCTGTGATTATTACAGTATCGACGTATCTTTTAGAAAATTTATTGATGTTATGTCTATTTGGGAAATTCTAACTTGCCAAGTTCATACTCTGATGTATCCGTTGATCGACTTTTTTGTGTCATATCTCATGGCTTTTATCTTTACATTTGAGACCATCCCTTTTTTCGGAGACATCTGTGGGTACTTGGAATAATGTGTGTTTTTCGAGATTTGGTTACCAGCCAGCTGCTCAACCCCTTTCTAGTAAGACCAGAATTTTGTTTTGGTGTCGTATCCCTCAGCTGATAAGTTCTCTTTAATGAAAGGTGCCGGAAAACTCGCCTTTCGTCTTTCCCCGTTAGCTAAAACATACATTCACTGTAGGCCAAACATTGTCCAAAGATCAGACGATTCATGACTTGTAGTACGTGGAACTAGCGGAGTAGTTTGTCGATAGAACTATGCTCCCTGCCGCCCGTTGGATAAGCAGCTGCAGCAGCAAGTCGTATAATCCTAGCTTACTTATTTGTTAGATAGTTTAATCAATTTATTTGCGTGTTTTTGGGTACTTGCATTGTTTAATTCATATATTTCGGGCGTATTATAGTATTTGAGGGTTGTAGAATCGCGCCTTAGTACCTGAATAGTGTAAATTCGCCTAGTCGTCTGTCTTCTGTTTTTGTTTTGAACAGCCAGTGTCGGTTGGTCACAGCCAGTGTGCCCCCTGCCGCCGTTGGATAAGCAGCTGCAGCAGCAAGTCGTATAATCCTAGCTTACTTATTTGTTAGATAGTTTAATTAATTTTTTTGCGTGTTTTTGGGTACTTGTATTGTTTCATTCATATTTCGGGCGTATTATAGTATTTGACAGTCGTAGCATCGCGCTTCAGTGTTTACTTGGTAGATTCTTATTTAAATTGCGCGTGAGTTTCGTATAGGAGGTGCAATTTCTAGTTTTAGTTACTGTAATCGTAAATTCAGCAGATTGTAGCGCAGTCGTTAGGCATTTGTACAGGTTAGTTGATAAATTCTTTGCGTGTTTCGCTTGCGTTAACTAGGCACGGACTCGTATTTCAGTAACTGTTGTTCAACATCGATTAGAATGGACAGGGACTGTGATTGCTGTGTTCGGATGAGGGCTGACTTGGCATCCCTTCGCTCACAGCTGCAATCGGCGCTGACTTCGGTCGCTCAGCTTGAGGCTGTTGCCAATGGGCACCACTGTAGGGAGCCGGACTTGGGTATCACGGGGATGTCAACCTTGTCCCGTCTGTCCCCAGATCGGTCTGCCGCTGTGGTTGCCCCGTTTGCTGCCCGCAGTGGGGCTGAGCCCTCGCCTGTGGTTGATTGGGATGTCGTTCCAAGGCGTGGCAGACAGCGAAAGGCGTCCCCGGAGGCTGATCAGAAAGCCTCCTCAGTGTGTCTGACAAACCGGTTTCAGGCACTGTCTCTGGCTGAGCCATATGCATCTCCCTGCCCTGTTTCAGAGAATCATTCTCAGCCTTCAAGGTCTGGTCAATCGCAGAGGGTGGGCTTACTGGTAGTTGGGAGCTCCAATGTTAGGCGCGTAATGGGGCCCCTTAGGGATACGGCGGCTAAGGAGGGGAAGAAATCCAGTGTGCACTCTGTGTGCATTCCGGGAGGAGTCATTCCTGATGTGGAAAGGGTCCTTCCGGATGCCATGAAGAGCACAGGGTGCAGCCAGCTGCAGGTGGTGGCACATGTCGACACTAATGACGTGTGTCGCTTTGGATCTGAGGAAATTCTCTCTGGATTCCAGCGGCTATCTGATTTGGTGAAGGCTGCCGGTCTTGCTTACGAGATGAAGGCAGAGCTCACCATCTGCAGAATCTTTGACAGAACCGACTGCGGACCTTTGGCGCAGAGCCGGGTGGAGGGTCTGAATCAGAGGCTCAGACGGTTTTGCGACCGTATTGGCTGCTGATTCCTTGACTTGCGCCATAGGGTGGTGGGGTTTCGGGTTCCGCTGAATAGGTCAGGAGTTCACTACACTCAGCTGGAGGCTACACGGGAAGCGGAGGCTGTGTGGCGTGGACTGGGCGGTTTTTTAGCTTAGGCCTCGGGGGAAGAGCGGGATGGGCTGCAATGTCAAAGGGTGCTTGGCAATTACAGGACGTGCTTGGATCAAGGAACACTCGGAATTATAGTTGTAAATTGTTGTAGTTGCGCTGGAAAAGTCCCTGAGCTTCAAGCGCTAATAGAAAGCACAGAAGCTGATATCGTTATAGGTACAGAAAGCTGGCTAAAGCCTGAAATAAGTTCTGCAGAAATTTTTACGACGTCTCAGACGGTGTTCAGGAAAGATAGATTAGGCAGAATTGGTGGTGGAGTGTTTGCGTCTGTCAATAGTGGTTTATCTTGTAGTGAAGTCGAAGTAGATACTCCGTGCGAAATGGAATGGGTGGAGGTTATACTTAACAGCCGAATTAAGTTAATAATTGGCCCCTTCTACCGACCCCCAGACTCCGATGATACAGTTGCGGAACAGTTCAGAGAAAGTTTGAGTCTCGTAACAAATAAATACCCCATTCATACGGTTATAGTTGGTGGGGACTTCAACCTACCCTTGGTATGCTGACAAAAATACTTGTTCAAAACCGGTGGTAGGCAGAAAACGTCTTCCGAGATTGTCCTAAATGCTTTCTCCGAAAATTATTTCGACCAGTTAGTCCACGAACTCACGCGAATTGTAAATGGTTGCGAAAACACACTTGACCTCTTAGCCACAAACAATCCGGAGCTGATAGAGAGCATCATGACTGATACAGGGATTAGTGATCACAAGGTCGTTGTAGCTAGGCTCAATACCATTTTTTCCAAATCCATGAGAAACAAACTCAAAATAATTTATTTAAAAAAGCGGATAAAGTGTCACTAGAAGCCTTCCTAAAAGACAATTTCCATTCCTTCCGAACTGACTATGCGAATGTAGACGAGATGTGGCTCAAATTCAAAGATATAGTAGCAACAGCAATTGAGATATTCATACCTCATAAATTGGTAAGAGATGGAACGGATCCCCAGTGGTACACAAAAAAGGTCTGAACGTTGTTGCAGAGTCAACGGAAAAAGCATGCGCAGTTCAGAAGAACGCGAAATCCCGAAGATGGGCTAAAATTTACAGACACGCGAAATTTGGCTCGTACTTCGATGCGAGATGCCTTTAATAGGTTCCACAACGAAACATTGTCTCGAAATTTGGTAGAAAATCCGAAGAAATTCTGGTCGTATGTAAAGTACACAAGCGGCAAGACGCAGTCAATACCTTCGCTGTGCAGTGCCGATGGTACTGTTATCGACGACTGTGCCGCTAAAGCGGAGTTATTGAACGCAGTTTTCCGAAATTCCTTCACCAGGGAAGACGAATGGAATATTCCAGAATTTGAAACACGAACATCTGCTAGCATGAGTTTCTTAGAAGTAGATACCTTAGGGGTTGCGAAGCAACTCAAATCGCTTGATATGGGCAAGTCTTCAGGTCCAGATTGTATACCGATTATGTTCCTTTCAGATTACGCTGATACTATAGCTCCCTACTTAGCACTCATATACATCCGCATGCTCACCGATAGATCTGTACCTACAGATTGGAAAATTGCGCAGGTCGCACCAGTGTTCAAGAAGGGTAGTAGGAGTAATCCATTTAACTACAGACCTATATCATTGACGTCCGTTTGCAGTAGGGTTTTGGAGCATATACTGTATTCAAACATTATGAATCACCTCAAAGGGAACGATCTATTGACACGTAGTCAGCATGGCTTCAGAAAACATCGCTCTTATGCAACGCAGCCAGCTCTTTATCCGCACGAAGTAATGGCCGCTATCGACAGGGGATCTCAAGCTGATTTCGTATTTCTTGATTTCCGGAAAGCTTTTGCCACCGTTCCTCCCAAGCGACTTCTAATCAAGCTGCGGGGCTATGGGGTATCGTCTCAGTTGTGCGACTGGATTCGTGATTTCCTGTCATGAAGGTCGCAGTTCGTAGTAATAGACGGCAAATCATCGAGTAAAACTGAAGTGATATCAGGTGTTCCCCAGGGAAGCGTCCTGGGACCTCTGCTGTTCCTGATCTATATAAATGATCAGGGTGACAATCTGAGCAGTTCTCTTAGATTGTTCGCAGATGATGCTGTAATTTACCGTCTAGTAAGGTCATCCGAAGACCAGTATCAGTTGCAAAGCGATTTAGAAAAGATTGCTGTATGGTGTGTCAGGTGGCAGTTGACGCTAAATAACGAAAAGTGTGAGATGATCCACATGAGTTCCAAAAGAAATCCGTTGGAATTCGATTACTCGATAAATAGTACAATTCTCAAGGCTGTCAATTCAACTAACTACCTGGGTGTTAAAATTACGAACAACTTCCGTTGGAAGGACCACATAGATAACATTGTCGGGAAGGCGAGCCAAAGGTTGCTTTTCATTGGCAGGACACTTAGAAGATGCAACAATTCCACTAAAGAGACAGCTTACACTACACTCGTTCCTCCTCTGTTAGAATATTGCTGCGCGGTGTGGGATCCTTACCAGGTGGGATTGACGGAGGACATCGAAAGGGTGCAAAAAAAGGGCAGCTCGTTTTGTATTATCACGTTATGGGGAGAGAGTGTGGTTGATATGATACACGAGTTGGGATGGAAGTCATTACAGCATAGACGTTTTTCGTCGCGGTGAGACCTTTTTACGAAATTTCAGTCACCAACTTTCTCTTCCGAATGCGAAAATATTTTATTTAGCCCAACCTACATAGGTAGGAATGATCATCAAAATAAAATAAGAGAAATCAGAGCTCTAACAGAAAGGTTTTGGTGTTCGTTTTTCCCGCTCGCTGTTCGGGAGTGGAATAGTAGAGAGATAATATGATTGTGGTTCGATGAACCCTCTGCCAAGCACTTAAATGTGAATTGCAGAGTAGTCATGTAGATGTAGATGTAGGACTGGATTATTCAAGAACTGATTTATTTCTTAAATTACGGTGGACGTTCATCAGAGCTCTGATTCTCAACAAGTCTCGGAGACTGCACAGACTGCGAGGCCTTTGCTAAGCTTTGAAATAGAAAAGGAAACGGAAAGACACCCTTGGACCTCGGTACCTAACACCGTTCGTGTCGAGAAAAAAGAAAACTTTCACATGCAGATAGAAAAAATAGGAAGAAAAAGCATGTCACAAGCAAGTGGAAGTAATGCCGCATTTAGCTAAGGGACCATATCTGTGTCACCTACATACACCAAAGAAGCGAGCCACACTAAGGTTGGCTAATCTTTCTCTGGAATTTCAGCAACTGAAGAACATGGTGTGGGCGACCCTAACATGAGCACTGCTCCCACCAGTATAGCTCAGTGGTACACTACAACACTAAAACTACCTCCGGCGGCAGTCCATGCGATGGAAAGCCTATAAATGTATTTACTAAATCATTAGATAAATTTCAAGAGCACTAAAATGTCATCTCATATCCCAAAAAAATAATTATTTCACCTATATGTAAGTATAACTCGTGATGGTGTCAACCACAACATTTTGTTTTAATTATACAACTCTCAGTTCTTTGATGTGGGTAGTCACACGAAGAACAAGTACTAAGGGCATGTGCTGTTGCAGGGCCTAGATGATGAGGTGGTGTGTTTGATACGGGTTCCTCCACAAACCACATCATCCTTGGAAAAAAAAAGTCATTTCAGTCAATATTTGTCACCGAATCATCTTCTCACGTTTGCAGATGTTTTATAAAGCTTCCTCACTTCCTCTATCTATCTATCTCTTTCTCTCTTTGTTTGAGTAGAAAAAAAAAGACACACACACACACACACACACACACACAGAGAGAGAGAGAGAGAGAGAGAGAGAGAGAGAGAGAGAGAGAATACCATATACACCAAGAAGACTTCGTGATTATACTAACCATTTGGAATCAAACGGCCACAATGTTGATGTCATACCCTCAGTCATAGAGTGTGAAACTGAGAGTTAAACATTAATGACAAATGTTTATGTTAACTTCTACGACAACAAATACAACGATTGCTTCCGACCTGGGCTATTAAGCGTTGTTTTAAAACCTGGTTCTGCACATTTTCCTACTCAAGGTGATTAAAGTTATCATCTTGTCTTATTCGCTGCTGAATCTTCTGGGCGGTGGTTCAGTGGTTCATTAATATTTTTCGTTCGTGTCATACGTTCCAGTGATTTGGCTGGCGGCACCATAGAATCCTGAAGTTTCGCCAGTGTTGTGTTTAGCTTTTTCGACAGAAAATGAAACAAGAAGCTGTACCATACACATTTTCTTCCTTTTGCGTGTGGTATCATACCTAAAAACTGGGCATAATGCGTGTCGACCAAACGTACTGTCTCTGGATGCCCTTGTAGTGTCGTACATCTAACGATTTCGTCCCTTTCACTTATGCGTTTTCACCCACTGCTGGAAGTTTTCCCTTCTTAGTTCTAAGTCCAAAACAGCTAAGCTCGGAACTTCTAAACCTTGATTCATATGATTACCTACCAACATTGTCTGCAACGATAATACTGCGTTCGATGTTCGCCTCAGGTTTCATTACAGAGTGAAATAAAAAGAATTTCTCAAGTGGTGTAGGATTTGCGCACTGAGGCTTCCGCACAAACTTAACTACCTACATACACTACTGGCCATTTAAATTGCTACACAACGAAGATGACATGCTACAGACTCGAAATTTAACCGACAGGAAGAAGACGCTGTGATATGCAAATGATTAGCTTTTCAGACCATTCACACAAGGTGTGCGCAGGTGGCGAACCCCCAACGTCCTGACATGAGGAAAGTTTCCAACCGATTTCTCATACACAAACAGCAGTTCACCGCCCTTGCCTGGTGAAACGTTGCTGTGATGCCTCATGTAAGGAGGAGAAGTGTGTATCATCACCTTACCGACTTTGATAAAGGTCGGTTTGTAGGCTATCGCCATTGCGGTTTATCGTATCGCGACATTGCTTCTCGCGTTGTTCGAGATCCAATGACTGTTATCAGAGTATGGAATCGGTTGGTTCAGGAGGGTAATACGGAACGCAGTGCTGGTTCCCAACGGCCTCGTATCAATAGCAGTCGAGATGACAAGCATCTTATCCGCATGTCTGTAACGGATTGTTCAGCCAACCATCTCCACAATCAGTTCGACGACGTTTGCATCAGCATGGACTATGAGCTCGGAAACCATAGCTGCGATTACCCATGACGCTGCATGTCAGACAGGAGTGCCTGCGATGATTTACTCAACGACGAACCTGGGTGCACGAACGGCAATACGTCATTTTTTCGGATGAATTCAGGGTCTGTTTACAGCATCATGATGGTCGCATCCGTGTTTGGCGACATTGCGGTGAACGCACATTGGAAGCGTGTATTCGTCATCGCCATACTGTCGTATCACCGGGCGTGATGGTATGGAGTGCCATTGGTTACACGTCTCGGTCACCTCTTGTTCGCATTGACGGCACTTTGAACAGCGGACGCTACATTTCAGATGTGTTACGACCCGTGGCTCTACCCTTCATTCGATCCCTGCGAAACACTACATTTAGCAGGATAATGCACGACCGCATGTTGCAGATCCTGTATGGGACTTTGTGGATACAGAAAATGTTCGACTGCTGCCCTGGCCAGCGCATTCTCCAGACACTCACCAATTGAAAACGTCTGGTCAATGGTGGCCGAGCAACTGTGTTATCATGTTGAAGCTGTACCTGTACACGCTACCCAAGCTCTGTTTTACTCAATGCCGAGTCGTATCAAGGCTGTTATTACGGCCAGAGGTGGTTGTTCTGGGTCCTGATTTCTCAGGATCTATGCACTCAAATTGCGTGAAAATGTAATCACATATCAGTTCTAGTATAATATATTTGTCCAATGAATATCCGTTTATCTTCTGCATTTTTTTCTTGGTGTAGCAATTTTAATGGCCAGTAGTGTAGATTGTTCATCCGTCCCGGAAATTGAGAATCTATGAGCTAAAATGAGACTACAGCTTAGAGTTTATGTTGTTTCGCTGTTACATTTTTCTCTCATGCTTTTGACGGATGTGTGCTATGTAAGTTCTAGTAGAAAAAAAAGAATATGTGACATAACTAAAATTTAACAGTTTTCGGATTTTTCTTTACTTTTAAAGTGAAACCTAGTTTCTTCCGAATTTCAAAATATTTGGTCAACAGAAAGTAGACTACAGGTTCTGTTGATTCAGTTTGCGAGTATCAAATTAAGGGACCACGAAACCGTGTCTTTTAATTTCATCTATTTTGAACGTTAAAGTTGTTAGGCCTTCAAGGGATTAATGTGGCATTAATTTCGTCTTAAAACGTCTACCCGTTCCTGAGAAAAAGGGGTTTCAACGGACAGACGATCAGACATTCGGATAACAGTTGAAGAAAAAGTATTTTTTAGTGGAATAAAATTTAAATTTAACCATTTTTGAGTTTTTCCTTTAACTGTATTGTAAAATCTTACATTCTCAGCACATTTTATGCTCCTAGATCAATAGGAGTGAGTTTGTATCGGACCAGGTGACATAATAGTACCTAACTTTTGATTACATTAACTTAGTAGCTTAAATGTTTTTCACTACCAATGGGCCGTAGACGTTAGAATGTGACAAACATTGGGACTTGATACGCCTTGCTCTTCCTGAGAGAAAGGGTTAGTAAGGACCGACGGACAGAAGGATAAAAATGACAAAAATGATTTTTAAAATGAGGTATAATTACAAACAAACAATTTTTGATAATTTTAGTTGTATTGTAAAACCTCGTTCTTGCCAAATTTCTTGATTCTAGAACAACGTACCAGATACGTTTTGATGCATGAGTTTGCGAGGATCGACGTACGTGACATCAATGGCCGTACTTCTGATTGCATTGATTTAGCTTAAAAGTTTTTACCACCAGGGCGCCGTGGAACGCAGCACATGACATAAATCTGAACCTGTCGCGTCTGACCCTCCCTGAGGGGACGCGTTCTTAACAGTCGGAGACATTCAGGCAGACAGACATTCTCAGTCAACAGAGCAATCCTATAAGGGTACTGATTCTACCGATTGAGGTGCTGCACTCAATATATGATCGTCGTTTGCCGTGAGTTAGTATAGCATGAATATGTTCGTAAAAGAGATACTGAGATATAGCACTAAATTTGAGGTACATGGTTGAAAATCAAGTAATGAAGTATTCCTTTTCTGTCCATCATTACTTTGAAATGGGAGCAGCAGAAATATTCACCGCCACTAGTTAATTTATTACTTCTTTGTTACGAAATATATTTACGACTCATTTTACAAATTTTATCACGTATAGCAGTAGCTATACGTGCAAAATTACCGTGTATCATTGTATGGCAGGAGAGATGACGTCATACCCTCTGATGTTCATGAGAAACTGTTGCTTTATGCATGATATTCCGATTTAATACTTTTTCGATACTAACTCTATTCGCAACACATTTAGCACACAGTATTCACATATACTAAGAAGGTGCCTAAAAATTATATGCGGCTCAGAGAGAGAGAGAGAGAAAGAGAGTGAAAGGGGGGGGGGGCTGGAGATTGACAGAGAAGGGAAGAGATGGATAGAGAAAAGGAGGAGGAAATGGACAGAGAATATGGTGTGGAAGAGACGGAAAGAGTGAAGGAGGAGAAGTAGAGGGACAGAGAGGCAGGACAGAGGAGACACACTGAGACAGCGGAAGGAAGAGATTGACTAACAGCCGGGCATCGCTAGGTACACAGGTAATCCGTAATGATAAACTCTAGTCTCCTCCTATAGCGGGTTTCTACAGACCTCATAAACCAGGGAAGGACTGTTTATGTGCATAAGCTGGAGTAAGCAGTTTTCACTCATGGTTGCTCTTACACATGTCTTACGGTGCCGCAACGACGAAAGAGATATCTCAGTCTATCTGTTCATCACTGGAAGCTTTGCAATTATGGGAAGCCCTTTCTTCCACTCTTTTTTCTTGAATCGACACAGTAGAATTCTGTCTTTTAGAAGAAGGGAATCAGCACCTTGATCAATGTAAAAGAAGCAATCTGAAAATGTCGAGGAGGGGCTGCACAACGTTGTTTCATTCCCCAGGACAGCTCTTAACAATGTTCTGTAGAATAAAAACTTATAGCTCAAAGACGTCTGAACTTTCAGCAGGCAGTACTCTCTCAGATCTGGGTTTACGAGGTGTAGTAAGTGTTCATGATTTTTATTCAGTTGTATTTCTCGACTGAATTCATTGGATTATTGGTAAGATAAATTTGGCGTCCGCTGTAGCGAGGGATGAGAGGAATATTGAGATCGATCCCCCTGGTTAGATATTCTGCAGGCTCCCAGGTCTTATTTACCACATTTGTCTATTGCATAACTTTTTTTTAAAATGTCAGCATTCATAAATGCCACTGTCCAACCATTGGCAGTTCGCTTGCTATTTTCCTCTTCTGATGTTGAAGTCGAAGAGTTTATCCTTCACAAATGTTACGATTGTGTGAAAAGGAACCTCCAGAGTCAACTGTTAAATTTTTCTACCCATATAGATGGGCGTGCTCAAGATAAAGATTCGTATTAACACTTACGCGTATACGGTTTAAAATACGCATAAATAAATACGTATGTGTTGCGAGTATTTTCAAAACAAACGCCGAATTTACTGATGTCATATGTATCTTGCCAGAGCACTTCTGAGGGTGCAGATTCCTCTCCTTCCTGTAACAATGGCCTCGGAGTCCCTTCTTCACATAGTTCTAAATTTTTGTTTTCTAGCTCTGCTGTGACAGGGTACTACGAACGAAAGATACAAAATTTTGGAACTAACATTACTGCCCCGTATGATTGGTCGCCTTCACTTCACTCTCTTACTTATCGTCTCAGTTCGATGTGGCTCGTTGACTCCGGTTTGACTTCAAATTGAATGGAGTTCGTAAAGTCGCTAATCTGCTAACGTTATGAAGAGACGCGGACTTTTTTGAATATTGCGCGTGCTATTGGGAGGCAAATGCAACTTCCTGTCCTCTGAGCTTTGGAGAACAAATAACATCAAGAGTTTTCATTCACGTTTCCAGTCTCTATTTCAAATGACTCACCGTAACGTGTATATTCTTCAAATAGCTTAAGAAGACAACATCTGTATCTACATGACTACTCTGCAGCTCACATTGAAGTGTGAACGGAAGCAAATGATTTTCGCAGAAAGTTTGTGATTGAAATTTTATGAAAATATCTCGTCGCGACGAAAAGCTTATTTGTTTCATTGATGGCCGTCCGGCCTCTGTATCATATCCCTGATACTCTCTTCTGTATTTCCCGACAAAACAAAACGATCTGCTTATCTGATACGGATCCCATACCTCGCAACATCACCCCGGAAAAGGGCAGATAAGAGTAGTGTTGGCAGTCGCTTTTGTATAGCTGCTGCATCTTGTAAGTGTTCTACGTATAGAACGCCGTGTGCCCTTCTCCTTTTCCATGACATTATCTATATTATCATACCAGTTAAATTCATCCGTAGCTGTCATACCTCAGTATTTAGTTGAACTCACAACTTTTAGATGTGTTTGCCTTATTGGGCATCTGAAAATTAACGAATTCCTTTCAGTAATGATGTGAATGACCTCACATTTTTAATTAATTGGATTGAATTGCCGTTTTCTGCACCGTACAGAAATTTTGTGTAAATTGTTTTGCAACTGTTTTTCATCTTCTGATGACTTCACTGGACGGTAAATGACAGCATCATCTGCAAGTATCCCAAGAGTGGTTCTGAGTCTGTCTCCTAGATAAGGAACAACAGAGTGTTTGTAACATTCCTGCGGGGACGCTCCAAGTATCACCTCGGTTTTATTTGGTGACTTTAAGTCAGTTGTTACGAAGTGTGCAAATCACATATCTACAGACACAACTGAGAAGATACTTCATAGTTACCCAATTTGATTAGCAGTCGCTTGTGAATCACCCTGTCAAAGGCCTCCTAGTAATTCAAACATATCGAATTTATTTTGAAATGTCTGTCGATAGCACTTATTACTCTGTGCGAATAAAGAGCTAGTTGTGTTTCACAAGAACGATATTTTCCGAATTCGTGCTGAGTACGTGTCAATAAACGATTTTATCGACGAAATCCAAAATTTTCTAACACAATATACATGGTGCTTCCGTAAGAGCGTGCAAAAATTTAACACAACTTATAGTACGCTCCACTGATCAATTTAATGTAAGGAACCTGGGGTCGGAGGAGCCAGTTTAAGGAGATAATAGGAATAAAATTACACTACCCTCTACATTTTTATTTATATTAGTTAAATATAACAGCAAACAGCAACAATGACTCAGTGAAAGTACCATTTGTACTGTATCGTACGAAATTTGCTGAAACTGATGGCCATGAACTTCATTGCACGCACAACATTGACGAACAAAATTCTGACGCACGCTGATACATATCCCTGGTGTCTTTCGATTACCATCATAGACAACTACAATTCTGGCAACTAATTCCATCTCTATATTCACCGCGGTCTCATACGCAAGAGACTTTAGATATCCCCGTAGGTAGTACGCAAGGGGATTCAGATAAGGTGGCCTCGCATGCCATGGAATAGGACCACCGCTTCCAAGACAGCGGCCAGGAGATACAGCACTGAGATGGCTGAGGACATCCACACTGAAGTGAGACGGGACACCGTCATAATGTATCAACATATACTCACGAACAGCCATTGGCACCGTCTCCTAAAACTCAGATAGGTCTCTCTGCACGAACCTAAAGTACGTGCAGATACAAGACATGGCTCAATGAGATTGTCGTCTACAATACAGGTTCAGATAAACACAGTAAAACGTAACTGATTGTGTGAATCTGCTACAGAGTGATGGTTTTCATAATGCCACACATGACTATTCGTACTGTTCGAAATACCATCACGATCAAATCAGGCCACGTAAATAAACAGCATGACTAGGAGGAAATCTGGTTGATCAATCCTTTGTTGGAGCAGCCACTATCACTACGAGACCCATGGTGCAAAGTCAGTAAGAGGCATTGCACCGACCCGTTGTGGGAGATATGGGTGTAATTGTTGCTCGTGTAACAGTCCCCACACGCTAGTATGTGCAGCCCACATTTCACGTTCAATAGGGCGAGTAATTGTAGTGGAGTCCGCTGAAATATGTTCCACCACCTCCTCTTCTAAACAGGGGATGTGAGCGATCCTCATGTGGCCAATTCCCACTTTTTTTTATTTCCGATGAGCCAGTATCCCTCATTCGTCGATTGCGAGAAATACTCGTCTTGACGGATGATGCTTGTTAGAAAATCGTTCCTTGTACAGCCTCTCAGCAGCGAGAGCACTGCATTGTAATTCCCCACACTCGAGCTGCACGTCAGTGAGTTCTGCAGAACTGTACTAATACTGCACCATCATATTGTACTCCACGTCTCTGAACAGCACAGAATAGCGCATGGGACTCGCGTTCAGTCATCGGACAACTAAAATACGACACAAATCCGAGCTAACTTATGGACAAGTAAAGTAAACAAAACCTGCATCATAATATCCTAGTCTTCCTTGTTTCCTTGCAAGAAATAATTAAAGCACATGGAAATAAACAGCATTGTTTGTATAACTTGTACGTATATTTGTAAATACACTACTGGCCATTCAAATTGCTACACCAAGAAGAACTGCCGATGATAAACGGTTATTCATTTGACAAACATATTATACTAGAACTGACATGTGTTTACATTTTTACGCAATTTGGGTGTATAGATACGGAGAAATCAGTACCCAGAACAACCACCTCTGGTCGTATTAACGGCCTGGATACGCCTGGGCATTGAGTCAGAGCTTGGATGGCGTGTACAGGTACAGCTGCCCATGCACCTTCAACGCGATACCAAAGGCGTATTGTGACGAGCCACCACTGACCACACGTTTTCAATTGGTGAGAGATCGGGAGAATGCGCTGGCCAGGGCAGCAGTCGAACGTTTTCTGTATCCAGAAACGCCCGTACAGGACCTGCAACATGCTGAAATGTAAGGTTTTGGAGGAATCGTATGAAGGGTTGAGGCACGGGTCGTAACACATCTCAGATGTAACGCCCACTGTTCAAAGTGCCGTCGATGCGAACAAGAGGTGATCGAGACGTGTAACCAATGGCACTCCAAACCATCACGCCTGTGGTTCGCCAGTATGACAATGGCGAATACACACTTCCAATGTGCGTTCATTGTGATGTCGCCAAACACGGATGCGACCATTATGATGCTGTAAACAGAACCTGGATTCATCCAAAAAAATGACGTTTTACCATTCGTGCGCCCAGGTTCGTCTTTGAGTACACCATCGCAGGTTCTCCTGCCTGTGACGTAGCGTCAAGGGTAACAATAGCCATGGTCTCCGAGCTGACAGTCCATTCTGTTGCAAACTTCGTTGATCTGTTCCTGCAGATGGTTGATGCCTTGCAAACGTCCCCATCTTTTGGCTCAGGGATCGAGACGTGGCTGCACGATCCGTTAAAGCCATGCGGATAAGATGAATTTCATCTCGATTGCTAGTGATACGAGGCCGTTGGGATCCAGCACGGCGTTCCGTATTACCCTCCTGAACTCACCAATTCCATATTCTGCTAAACGTTATTCGATCCCGACCAACGCGAGCAACGATGTCGCGATTCTATAAACCCCAATCGCGATAGGCTACAATCCGATCTTTATCAAAGTCGGAAACGTGATGGTACGCATTTCTCCTCCTTACACGAGGCATAACGACAATGTTTCACCAGAAAACGCCGGTCAAGTGCTGTTTGTGTATGAGAAATCGGTTGGAAACTTTCCTCATGTCAGTACGTTGTAGGTGTCGACACTTGCGCCAAACCTGTGTGAATCCTATGAAAAGCTAATCATTTGCATATCACAGCATCTTCTTCCTGTCGGTTAAATGTAGCGTCTGTAGCACGTCATCTGCGTTGTGTAGCAATTTCAATGGTCAGTAGTGTAATTTGGCTACAGTAAGCCAAGACAAAGCGGCAGACAAATTTCCTCCTACGTCTCCTTAAACTCGCTCCTCCTACCCCAGGTTCCCTAACTTAATTTTTTGAGTGCAGTGTCCTCTATGTCCTGTGAAATTTTTGGACGCTTTCTCGGAAGCACCCTGTATAATCCGGAATACTGCTGCAGATTGACGTCAGTGATATGATTCGGTGATTTATTGGATCATGCCCATTCCCTGTCATGAGAGTTAATACGAACTTAGCAGCTTTCCTACTTTTACGTACATATCTTTCAATCAGCCAGCGATTGTATTGACTGTTAAGTATGGAGCTATTGTGTCAGCATAGTTTGAAAGCAGCATAACGGGTATACTGTACTATCAGGACTGGAAACTTGCATTTCCTTGGTACATCAAGGCTATACAATTTGACATTAGTCGTGTTGGTACCTATTGTTGATTCAAATTTGGGATCTTTACTTAGTCTTCTTTTTCGCAAAAATGTGTTTAGTAATTCAGCTTTAGTGGCACAGTCATCGGCAATATTGCCATTGGTTAAGCGCAGTGTTCTGTCTTGCTGCTGCTGTGCTATGCATATGACCAGAATCTCTTTGGAATTTTTGCCACTTGTCGAGACAAGGTTTCGTTGTGAAAGCTGTTAAAAGTATCTCGCATTGAAGTCTGGGCAAAGTTTCGTTCTTCTGTAACATCGCTAATGTTGGATATTAGTATTCTTTTAAATTTCGCAGGCATTTTTCGTTGCCCATGCAACAATATTCTTATTTGTTTCGTGTACCATGGGGTATCAGTATCTTCCTTGATTAATTTATTCATTATAAATGTCTCAATTGCGCGAATGCTATTTCTTTGCATTTAAGTCGCATCTACTCTTTACCTACATAGTTAGTTTGGAAGGACCAGTGGTGGTGGTGGGTGGTGGTTAGTGTTTAACGTCCCGTCGACAACTTGGTCATTAGAGACGGAGCGCAAGCTCGGGTTAGGGGAGGATTGGGAAGGAAATCGGCCGTGCCCTTTCAAAGGAACCATCCCGGCATTTGGCTGAAACGATTTAGGAAAATCACGGAAAACCTAAATCAGGATGGCCGGAGACGGGATTGAACCGTCGTCCTCCCGAATGCGATTCCAGTGTGCTAACCACTGCGCCACCTCGCTCGGTGTTTCGAAGGACCAGAAGCTGTCTTTTACGAATGGTTTCAGTAAATTTTTATCTGCTGTTTCAGATAGATGCATTTTACGTGCTTTTGGATGATTTGGTAGTGACAGCGTTCAGTCTCACTACAACGACCTAGTGGTCACAATCCCAGTGTCCGTCATGATACTCACTCCTCGCTCAGAGTTATGTTTTCCCTACCATCTACACTACGAGTGGGCTCTTGAAGTAATAGTTGAAAATAATATTCGGAAAAAGCACTTAGTATAATTTATAACGATGTTGTATTTCTACCATTGACTGTAAAGAAGTATCGAGGGCAGACTTAAGTCACCACTAAGCACAGATTATAAATGGGGTACTGATTTGAGATGACACTAAAGTTTCCTTTGAAATGTCCAGCAGCTGATTATTCTGAATCGGGACGTCGTGAAAATGGCTCAACTATTAATTTACTCTGGTTGTCGAGTACAACCTTAACATACTAACGCCAGGAAACATCTACTTCTGTTTCGCTACGAGATAAATAACTTCTAACACAACAAGCATCTACTAGTGAGATGTGTTTAATCAATCTTTTCTGGACGCTGCTACGCTTTTTGCAAAATTTCCTTCGAACTCGTTCAGCTTCAACTACCTGCAGCTCTGGTTCTTTCTGAATACAGCAATGACAATTTACTGCTAGATTATTGATGGTTGTTCTATATACCCTCTTCCTGTGTCTGTTCTGAACCTTTGGTACTAAAGGCCGAACACTCTAACCTAAAATCGACCCAGTCCCTTAAACAAAGCCTCTGCGTAGCCACCTCCTGTATGTACTTGAGCCCTTAACTATAAAGCAGAACCTGTAAACCAACGACCCTGTGTCACAGTTCCAGGAATCGGCAGGCCACATGATCGCAGAACTTTCCGAGCCTGTGGTTGAGACCCTCCACTATGCTCTGTAACAAATGACTGCAATAGGTCCTGTCGAATATGCCACAAATTGTGAGCTACAGGTAGGGAGCTTTTTCGATAGGGTCTTCGGAAGTCTTTCGCTGCCTGCAACAACTTTGAACTACCTCCCAATAGATCACAGGTTAAGAGGAAATAACACTGCAGCCAGTAACTGGAGCGGCCACAGCAGCGCACTGATTTGGGAACATTTGGGATTTTCTGGGCGTTTCTGGGATTCCACGTCCGGCCCCGACAGTGATGGTCATTGGCAAGAGCCCAACCTGTGTGCTCGATCCAGCACCACCTGGGGCTAAGAGCGAAGTATCACCGATTCAGCCCACATCCGAACACTGCAGTCGAAGTCAGTAGCCTTGCTGATGATGGCGGAACTCTACACTGAAGTTATTAAACGCAGGAAAGCGCTTCGGAAAGACAAAAAAACGCAATAAATTTAAGAATTTACACTAAAAAACACAAACTCTATTGTATTTAGAATCTCCCAACAGTTCAAAGCTGTGTCTGCTTTGGTGCTATAGGTACGGAATGTCTTCGAACTACAGGATCATTTACGAATCGCGAAAGCGTTACGGAGATGATAGATAAACTCCAGTGGTAGGCTCTGCAGGAGAAACGCTCAGTAGCTCGGTACGGGATTTGGTTAAAGTTTCGAGAACATACCTCCACCGAAGAGTCAAGCAGTATATTGCTCCATCCTACGTATATCTCGCGAAGAGACCATGAGGATAAAATCAGAGAGATTACAGCCCACAGAGAAGCATACCGACAATCCTTCTATCCACGAACAATACGAGACTGGAATAGAAGGAAGAATAGATAGAGGTACTCAAAGTACCCTCCGCCACACACCGGCAGGTGGCTTGCGGAGTATGGATTTAGATGTAGATTTAGATGTACAGAGCAGTGCATTTGGATAAACAGTGTCGGTCCTTGTTCCGCTCCAAATCCATACACGAAAAGGAGAAAGAACCATTCGTCATCAAAAAAACTTATACAATGAAACAATAGAGAGACTGCACACATTTAAGTGGCTTTCGCACAAATCAAAAACTTTATCATTACGTTAAGAAACTTTCGAATAAAAAAACGAGTTATTACACACGTCCTATCTTTTTAAACAAATTTTTCTGCACCCTCGGATAGTATATTTCTGACAGTAATGTAGGGTTTTGCAAAATTTATGCTAAAAGGGTAATAGTACACTTTAGCTCAAAATTGTTGCACTCCTACAAAATAGCCTGATGTATTACAGGGAGTGACCAAGGAAAAGTCACAGGTCTTTCTCTAGTTGTGGTTGAAAAGTTGAAGAGCATCTTGAAAGACAGTGGCGGAGAAGTTCGTGGTGGTCCACAGCTCTACTGTGGCGGACTTCCCAGTGCAGTCTTTTTCGCAGGCGTATTTTTTTAGTCGTTCGTTTGTTAGCTAAGGGGAAGAGGTTTTTAGGATTATGTTCAAGTATTCTATCAGTTTTCATGACGTCATTTTTGTCACTAACTCCGAGTGATATTAAGCGATGTAGTTACCGTAGTTAGATAGTGACGAATTAATGACGAGTACGGCAAACAGCTAGAGGTGTGTCTATGTTTTTATGAAAATTTGGAAACTAATGAAAACAAAATATTTTCATCGTCATCCGGGGGTGGGGATTGTCATTCGGAACAGAGGACTATGCCGGACTGTGGATCTTGGGGAAGAATATGGGCAATTCACCTTTAAAGGAAACATCCCACATTATAAAAATCGTTCAAATGGCTCTAAGTTCAAATGGTTCTAAGCACTATGGGACTTCACATCTGAGGTCATCAGTCCCCTAGACAATTTAAACCTAACTAAACTTAGAACGTCATACACATCCATGCCCGAGGCAGGATTCGAACCTGCAACAGTAGGTTCCGGACTGAAGCGCCTAGAACAGCTCGTCCACAGCGGTTGGCCCTATCTCACATTATACTCTGAAATATTTATGAAAATAACGGAAGACTCTAATATAGAATGGCAGATGGGAATTTGAAACTGTTGTCGTCCTGTATTCTTTTCCAGCTGTATAACAGCAACAGTACGTCAAACGGAACATTGAAAGTCTTCCAACAGCTAGTCACTATCATGAGTAGAAGGCAGTGAAAAGTGAGAGGAAAAGGAAATTACATGACAGCCAGTTATCGCTTGACTATAACGTAGGAGCACTGAGTCGAAAGCTTGTATATATAAAAGAATTAGACGTGGCAGCTCGAACAAATATTACTCAACCTTTAGTTGTGTATTAGTCAAGTGATAGTGTATGAAAGTACTGGAGCTTGAAACACATGGATGGAACGATGCAATGATCTGTGTCTTTGTAATAGGTAGGGAGCTGGATTAAACTCTTAATTCATTACACATTTATGTCTCTACAAACAAAGTGTTCATTTTAACTGAATACACTGGAATATCTCGGAAACTACACACCGGATCAAAAATAGATATACTTCCAATTAGTTTGACTCGTAGGGATGACATCCAGTGACATCACAGTTCTCCATGAGCGTGGGTGGCGAAGGGGCAAGATTTGAAATCTTGAATGGGAAATCACGTTCTTTATTGCAGATTAAGATTCTTCAGCAACATCGTCATATGTTTTGTTTGAAGCATTTTCTTTCTTTCGCCACAGACGGCCCTTTAATCGGAGGAATATCAATGTTTATAAAATCGTAAATAACGACAGCTTATACAATGGCCTTTGAATATCCAATGGCATCTCGGACCCCACCTCCGTTCTGCGATGATAGGACAGATCAGTATTTCATAACTTCTAATTGCAAACCCCTTTCGCATTGTTGTATCCCGTCGACATGTCAAACTAGGTACTACAGGACGCGTCACCTAGGCCATGTAGCGCTCAACTACCTATCATTACAGGTAGTACACTGCGACCGTTTCTCACGTGTCCTACAGTCGTGGGACAGACATCAGCTTTACATAATTCAGTACTTGCGCAGTGTTTATTGCCTGCATACCTACGCATCATTTAGAGAACAGACGTGCAAGTGGACGTTGAATATTACAAACACAGGAGAAAAAAGTAAAATGATCCTGATTTGCGTAGGATGTATGGGATATGAGACTGCTTTGGCTTTGTGTGCTGAGCGTTTTCAATACAAAGCTCGCTCTCGTTCTTTCTTCTACAATGATGCGAACGTCTTACTGGCTTATATCAGCCCCAGACTGGAAAAACGTAACAAAGCACACTTGTTAGAGGAGAAGCTAATGATATGACAGTACAAGCGGCGGTGCACCGCAGCCCAAGGATATGGGCCCGGCTTCTACACCCAGATTCCGGTATATGCGTAGGTGGTATTGTCTCAATACCGCAGCGTCATAAGTACTACCCATATCACGTGTCACTCCATCCAGAACTTCAGGGCGTCAGTTTCCATAACCGGGTAGTGTTTCGTGAATGGGTACTTCAACCAATGCGAACGACCCGCACGTTCTTTGTCGTGGTACTATATTTCGATGAGTCTACGTTCACAGCTATAGTAGCATTACTGGAGTGGAGACAGTTCCCACTGGTTACGGCAAGTTATCATAAACGTCCTTGGTTGGAACAAACTCATTGGTCTGTATTTTATTGGCGACACGTTGAATGGACGCAAATATCGAAGAAATTTTGGTAACAGTAACTGCACTACTGCACTACGTTGCTCTGGACGTTCGACAGCGTATCTGGTTTCAGCATGACGTTTGCCCAGCGCATTACGCAAATAAATATCGTGTGACTAGGGCCACCCGTCGGGTAGACCGTTCGCCGGGAGCAAGTCTTTCGATTTGACGCCACTTCGGCGACTTGCGCGTCGATTGGGATGAAATGACTATGATAAGGACAACACGACACCCAGTCCCTGAGCGCAGAAAATCTCCGACCCAGTCGGGAATCGAACCCGGGCCCGTAGTATTGACATTCTCTAACGCTGATCACTCAGTGACCGGGGGCGGACATTACGCAATTGAAGTGGCTACTCTGGTCGGTGGACTGGCAGATGTGGCCCTATTAATTTTCCCGGTAACTCAGCTCACTTGAAGTCGCCGGATTTCTTTTTGTGGGGATGTTTAATAGATAAGGTGTACCAGCAACTGCCAACAAGCCCTAAAGACGTGGTCGACCACATCAGAAACGACTGTACTCATACTCTGTCAGATATGGTTCTGTCCTGTGTAAGACCATTTGAAAAATGGATCACAAAATGTATTGAAGTCGACCGTACTACGTTTGAACACACACTCTAATGGAAAAACTAGAGTAGTGTAAAACATAAGCCACGGACACAGTGACATGTAGTCCCTTGTCCGATATGTCGGAGGAATGCAACATTGCGATCGATGCGATTTGGGTTCGCAATTAAAAGATGTGAAATACTTGCCTGTTCTGCACTAGCAGCATGGAGGTGGGATCCGACGTGCCATTCGCTACTCAAGATCAATTCAGTAACATGTCGTAAATTACGATTGCATACCTATCTCTAGTAATCCGATTACAGGCCATCTGTGACGAAACGAAGAAAATGACTCGAGAAATGATATGTTGATTTTGCCGTAAAACCGTGATCCGCAATAACAAACGAAAGTTCTCCTTGAAAATTTCAAATTGTCCTCCCACAGCTCCGCTGTCACCCACGCACAGGCACAGGGTGGGGCGGGTGTGTGTGTGGTGTCATTGAATGTCCCCTGTGAGAGAAACAAATTATTATTGTAACTTTCAGCCGATGTGTAGTTTTTGAGGTATTTCAGTTCTTCAGTTGAAATCAACACCCTATGTAAAACGAAATGTACTCGCTGACTGACTCGCTGATCACACAATTAGAATCGTTAAGGATAGGAACTTCCAGTTAAGAATGGACGTAAATCTTATAATGTAAGCATCGTGTAGAGAGGGATATTTGGAAATTGTGCTCTTAATAGTGTGAAACACAGGACGAAACGTTTTTTAAAATACCGTGCTTCTAAAGAAATGGTGAAGTTACAACTAGGAAAATTGGGTCTTTAGTTCTTGGTCCACTTATTTTTGGATAATTGACCCATATGGAGATGGAAGAGTAGAGGAAAGTTTTCTTTCATTAAATAATATTCAAGAACGACTCAATTACATTTTAAAGCTGCATATATGAAAATTATTATTTCATCTGTCGAATAGAACAAAATATACGCGTATTAGTATTTCTGGAATTTCAGCCCCTCTATAAATGAAACAGGTGATGAAAATTTTTATGAAAATATTTCATTATGAAAGCATTTTTAAAGATGATCTTCGAAAATTGGTTCGAACTCTAGGTTAGAAATTAAAAAGATACATGTTTCAGCGTTTTTGGAAATTAAGCTCATAAAGGTTTGGGGGGAGGGGGAATAGATGGTTCAAATGGCTCTGAGAGCTATGCGACTTAACTTCTAAGGTCATCAGTCCCCTAGAACTTAGAGCTACTTAAACCTAACTAAACTTAGGGCATCACACACATCCGTGCCCGAGGCAGGATTCGAACCTGTGACCATAGCGGTCCCGCGGTTCCAGACTGTAGCTCCTAGAACCGCTCGGCCACCCCGGCCGGCGGGGGAATAGAGCCTGACTGTTTCTTGTCTCATCAGCTCTCAGCCTAAAGCGCTAAGAATAGAAACTTCGAATATGTATAATATGCTGACCTTATATTGCGAGCTTCGTTTAGCAAGGGATTGTTCGAAATTCCACTCCAAAAGAATTGCACGAGGGGATGAAAGGTTTCTTGAAAATATCTTGCTATAAGCCAGTTTTGAAGCAAGAACAGCGAAAATCTATATTTTGTTTCTCGGTTAGCAATAAAAAAATATGTGCTTCAGACTTTCTTTGGGAGTTCAACTACAAAGGGAGTGAAATAGTGGGTGGAAGTTTCATTTCAAAATAAATCATTATTAATCTAATTATAACCATTTTAGTTACTATATCAATAAAAATTTATATATGGGCTCTCATTTAGAGAAAGAGGTACTTGTTTCGGTTTTTTGGAAGTTCAAACCCAAATGGGGAGTTACATAGGGGTCGAAAACCCTTATGAAAATATTTCGTTATATTAAATTCTACAGATACCCGCTCTAGTAAAAGAAGGTACGTATGGAAATTTCGTCACAAGAACTTGAACGCAGGAATAACGAAGTGCTCAGAGTCCAGCTACCAGAATCGCTTTTTGGTCAGAAGTACATTCGGAAAACATCATATGTCTACGGCCTTAACTAGGGTGCAATGTTTAGCATGCGTTGCCATTTGTAAACAGCATACAACACTTGTAAACAAAAAAAATGTTTTGTTCTGATCATACAGTCTAAGCGAGGGAAGCAGCAATTGCTACGTTAATACAGTCATAAATGTTCACCACAAGGTGTACCCTGTTAAACGTTAAAAGATATCCTCGAAAATAGTTCTTTGCGACTTTTGAATAATACACCAATCTGCTGCATTACAGAGAACCAGCTACTGCAGTGAAACATGCATTGTTAACATCTTACAAATTTTCTCAGCAGAAAACAGAGTAATTTTAATTTTCCTGCAGAGTTAGGGCCAAATATTTTTTAATCAAGTCTCTCACTAATTACGTCATACGTCTGCTAACTTGGCAGTTGCCCATATTCTGCACAATTGTGTTTGTACAGCAATGTTTATCTGTTTAGGTAACATAATTACTTGGCTACAGCGTGCTGTAGTAAACGATGATTTTCAGGAGGGCCCCACAGTTGAGTTCTCTCACGACTACTGTTGCAGACGACGGATATGTTTTGGTGGGATCCACAGATATTATGATAGGAGAACTGTGGCTCTGCGACACAATGTACAGAGTTGAGTATGAGTTGCAAGGTTACTACAGAGGCACAGTATATTTCTGCCCCGACGTAACATTTCTTGCAGCAATGCGTAAAACACGACATAACTCTTAATAAAATTTGCGTAAACAGAAAGAAGAACGGACAAACACTGCACATACGCGATTACGTGCAGTAAAAAATGAAAAAACATAAAACAGAAAAAATTCCTATCTAGCTCTATGAAATGAAAAAGGAATTTAGGCAATGTCAAAAGAAACTATTTGCATGTAGATATTGTTTTACTTCGGAAAATGTTTAACGGCAAATATAGTTTCATTTTTTTTAATCACTAAAGAGAGATTAATCGGTCTTGGAACGAACTTACATGAGACAGATAAGATCAACGAACCGTTGTATATGTCACTTTATCAGTAGTTCTATAGTTTCAAAATATGTTTAGCAAATTCATTTTTCTAATAGAATCACTGGACGAGAGCTTCGTAGAGAAATAACTTCCAAAGCTGTGAGAAACGGTGTATTGTCATCAATAGTGAAATTTTTATCAAGAAATGCCGTAGTAATTGTAAAACCATTTACCACGATAAACTAAGGGAAATCAGAGCTCGTACGGGAAGATATAGGCGTTTGTTCTTTCCGCCCGCTATCCGATATAGGCATAATGGAGAACTGTGAAGGTGGTTCGATGAACCCTCTGCCACGAACTTAAATGTGATTTGCAAAGTATCCATGTAGATGCAATTGTAGATATACTTGCTTTGCTACCCAGAAACGAAAATAGTACCTAATTCTGCTACTACATTACGATTGTCGTTCAACTCACACTGCTACCTATGCTACCTATCCGATTCATTACTAAGCTCTCTCTCTCTCTCTCTCTCTCTCTCTCCCTCTCTCTCTCTCTCGGAGGATAATGTTGTTGTTGTGGTCTTCAGTCCAGAGACTGGTTTGATGCAGTTCTCCACGCTACTCTATCTTGTGCTAGCTTCTTCACCTCCCAGTACCTACTGCAACCTACATCCTTCTGAAACTGTTTAGCGTATTTATCTCTTGGTCTCCCTCTACGGTTTTACCCACCACGCTGCCCACCAATACTAAATTGGTGATCCCTTGATGTCTCAGAATATGCCCTATCAACTGATCCCTCCTTCTAGTCAAGTTGTACCACAAATTTCTCATCCCTCCAATTCTGTTCAATACATTCTCATTAGTTATGTGATCTACCCATCTAATCTTCAGCACTCTTCTGTAGCACCACAATTCGAAAGCTTCTATTCTCTTCGTGTCCAAACTAATTACCGTCCACTTTCCACTTCCATACATGGCTACACTACACACAAATGCTTTCAGAAACGACATCCTGACACTTAAATCTATACCCAATGTTGACAAATTTCTCTTCTTCAGAAACGCTTTCCTTGCCATTGCCTGTCTACAATTTATATGCTCTTACTCCGACTACCATTAGTTACTTAGCTCCCAAAATAGCAAAACTAATTTACTACTTTAAGCGTCTCATTTCCCAATCTATTTCCTGCAGCATCAATCGATTTAATTCGACTACATTGCACTATTCTCGTTTTGCTTTTTTTATGTTAATATTATATTCTCCTTTCAAGACCCTGTCCATTCCGTTCAGCTGATCTTCCATGTCCTTTGCTGTCTCTGAAAGAATTACAATGTCATGGGCGAACCTCAAAGTTTGTATTTCTTCTCCATGGATTTTTATTCCTACTCCAAATTTTTGTTTTGTTTCCTTTACTGCTTACTCAATATACAGATTGAATAACATTGGGGGGAGACTACTGCTTCCATTTCATGCCCCTCGACTCTTATAACTGACATCTGGTTTCTCTACAAATTGTAAATAGCCTTTCGCTCCCTGTATTTTACCCCTGCCACCTTCAGAATTTGAAAGAGAGTATCATATCTCCTATTTCATCTTCATCTACATTCTCTTCCATTCCCATAATACTGTCCTCAAGAACATCCCCCTTGTATAGGCCCTCTATATACTGCTTCTACCTTTGTGCTTTCCCTTCTTTGCTGAGAACTGTGTTTCTATCTGAGTTCTTGATATTCATGCAAGTGGTTCTCTTTTCTTCAAAGGTGTCTTTAATTTTCCTGAAGACACTATCTATGTTACCCCTAGTGATATGTGCCTCTACATCCTTACATTTGTCCTCTAGCCATCCCTGCTTAGCCATTTCGCTCTTCCTGTCGTTTCATTTTTGAGACGTTTGTATTCCGTTTTGCCTGTTTCTTTTACTGCATTTTTGTATTTTCCTCTTTCATCAATTCAATTCAGTATCTTTTCTGTTACCCATAGATTTCTACTACCCTTTATCTTTTTACATACTTGATCCTCTGCTGCCTTGACTATTTCATCAGTTACCCATTCTTCTTCAACTGTATTTCTTTCCCCCATACTTCTCAATTGTTCCCTAATGGTCTCCCTGAAACTCTGTACAACCTCTGGTTTTTTTAGTTTATCCAGGTCCCGTCTCCTTAAATTCCCACCTTTTTGCAGTTTCTTTAGTTTTAATCTACAGGTCATAACCAATAGATTGTGGTCTAAGTCCACATCTGCCCCTGGAAATGTCTTACAATTTAAAACCTGGTTCCTAAATCTCTGTCTTGCCATTATAAAAAATATCTGAAACCTGTCAGTATTTCCAGGCTTCTTCCATGTATACAGCCTTCTTTTATGATTCTTTAACCAAGTGTTACCTACGATTAAGTTGCGCTCTGTGCAAAATTCTACCAGGCGGCTTCCTCTTTTATTTCTGTGCCCCAGTCCATATTCACTTACTGCGTTTCCTTCTCTCTCTTTTCCTACTACCGAATTCCAGTCACCCATGACTATTAACTTTTCGTCACCCTTCACTATCTGAGTAATTTCTTTTACTTTATCATACATTTCTTCAATTTCTTCGTAATCTACAGAGCTAGTTGGCATATAAACTTGTACTACTGTCGTAGGTGTGGGCTTCCTATCTATCTTGGTCACAATAATGCGTTCACTATGCTGTTTGTAGTAGCTTACCCGCATTCCTATTTTCCTATTCATTGTTAAACCTACTCCTGCATTACCCCTATTTGATTTTGTGTTTATAACCCTGTAGTCACCTGACCAAAAGTCTTGTTCCTCCTGCCACCGATCTTCACTAATTCCCACTATATCTAACTTTAACCTATCCATTTCCCTTTTTAAATTTTCTAACCTACCTGCCCGATTAAGGTATCAGACATTCCACGCTCCTATTCGTAGAACCCCAGTTTTCTTTCTCCTGATAACGACATTCTCTTGAGTATTCCCCTCCTGGAGATCCGAATGGGGGACTATTTTACCTCCGGAATATTTTACCCAAGAGGACGCCATCATCATTTAATCATACAGTAAAGCTGCATGCCCTCGGGAAAAATTACTGCCGTAGTTTCCTCTCGCTTTCAGCCTTTCGCAGTACAAGCACAGCGAGGCCGTTTTGGTTATTGATGCAAGGTCAGATCAGTCAGTCATCCAGACTTTTGCCCCTGCAACTACTCAAAAGTCTGCTGCCCCTCTTCAGGAACCACACGTTTGTCTAGCCTGTCAACAGATACCCCTCTGTTGTGGTAGCACCTACGGTACGGCTATCTGTATCGCTGAGGCACGCAAGTCTCCCCACCAACGGCAAGGTTCATGGCTCACGGGGTGAGGCTTTCTATGCTTAATGCGTTATATTTACAGGGGTTGGGCAAAATTATGGAAAATGCATGTTTTGAGATAAATACTGCAGGTTGCGCTGTATTTTTTAAGGAGAAATTGCGTCAGTTTCATGATTGTCCGTGATAACAGCGATGGTCTTTGTAAGTGCGGGTGCATTATATGGTAGTTAAGCGAGTTCGAACATGGGCATACTGCGCTTGTAGGGTGGGTGCTTCCACAAACGAAGGAGAGGGAGTGTTTGGAGTTTCAAGAGGCAGCGTATAAAAGATTTACACAGCAGATAGGGAACGAGGAAGTCACAACGTGGACGAAAGTGTGAACTGACAGATCGTGACAGACAGTCATTGAGGGAGATTTTGGCGAAATATAAGAGGATGAATTTCATGTGACTTGGAAATCCAAAACAACTCATCACTGATGAAAATTCCAGTAACAGGAAAGCGTTGTACTGAAGCAGTGAAACCTAGACCTCCGAGCATGCGAAATATGTTATTTCACTAGAAGAGTTTGGTTTCATACTGTTTTCAACTTCTTTAAATCCCAAGTGTGAAACATGTACAGCTTGCCGCGCTGTGTAGCCGTAAGGTCTCGGGAGTCTTGTCACGGTTCGCGTGGCTGCCCCCGTCGGAGTTTCAAGTCCTTCCTTGGGCA
Organism: Schistocerca gregaria; assembly: GCF_023897955.1. NCBI lineage: Eukaryota > Metazoa > Arthropoda > Insecta > Orthoptera > Acrididae > Schistocerca > Schistocerca gregaria. Next base: position 168,143,373 of record NC_064925.1, on the reverse strand, counting down.
TGGGTGTCTGTGTTGTCCTTAGCGTAAGTTAGTTTAAGTTATATTAAGTAGTGAGTAAGCCTAGGGACCGATGACCTCAGCAGTTTAGTCCCATATTTCTTATGAAACATTTTCATGGTCAGCTTTCTGCGATGATTTGGTCAGCCATATCGCCACATATCATGGGAACATGGCTACTCTGCAAGATCGCATTACTCACAAGGATTATTGGACCATTTCGGCTAATCAGGTCCATCCCAAATTACAAAGTTTCTTCCTCAATGGTGATGCTGATTTCGAAGACGTCGTCCGCGAATGGTTTTGTGAGTACGAGAAGGGACTGTCGAATCTTCCCTACCCGCTACCATCACCAGATCATGATACTATCCAACTTTTGTTTGCGGTCTGGTTCAGAGTGAAATGTGTGTCAACGCTAACCACCCCCATCACCCTTACTTGAATTTAACAGTACTTTGCATGAAGAATGATCTGAAAACCGCATAGGACCTATATGTTTCAATTTCGAGATGACTGGAAACTGCTTTGAACGCCCTCGGGTTCTTACACCGTATTAGACATATTAATTCATTGTGATTTTGGTGTTCCCCAATTTTAGTTGCCTCCAGAATCTTCGGCATGACTTTCTGATATTCCGTATCGTTCGCTGAGGTTGCTGCATTTCCACTGTGCCACCGCTCATCATTTCTAGCAGGTCATCATCTAGTGTTACATAAATTTCCATGTTGAGACATGGAGAAAACGTGACACCTGGCACGTCCAAAAAGCAGCACACACTACCCTGGTACTTATCTATATACAAGGTGTCCCATTTAACTTGACCACCCTATATACCTGTTTGTCCAAATCGAAATTACAAAATGTTTGAAGCAAATATTCCTTAGCCATCATGGGGACATCAATCTGCATGATTGCCTTCGTTGTAGCTTTGTTTTTAGAAAGATATGAACAGCGGTATGACTTGTTAAGATGGCGTCCTGTATTTTTCATTTGGGATTTCGTATTCTCTTCTAAAGAACTATTCAAAAATGTATCACAGTATAGCATTAACTGAAACACAACGTCATTAATTACATAACACAAGACTGACGTTGAGCCCGGGATCAAAAACTCGTCCACTTGCTGGAGTTGTCAGAAAACGAATCTTGTTGTGGTCTTCAGTCCTGAGACTGGTTGGATGCAGCTCTCCATTCTACTCTATGCTTTGCAAGCTTCTTCATCTCCCAGTACCCACTGAAACCCACATCCTACTGAATCTGCTTAGTGTAGTCATCTCTTCGTCTCCCTCTACGATTTTTACCATCCACGCTGCCCTCCAAAACTAAATTGGTGATCCCTCGATGTCTCAGAGCCTGTCCTACCAACCGATCCCCTCTTCTAATCAAGTTGTGTCACAAGCTCCTCTTCTCTCCAATTCTATTCAATACCTCCTCATTAGTTATGTGATCTACTCATCTAATCTTCAGCACTCTTCTGTAACACCACATTTCGAAAGCTTTTATTCTCTTCGTGTCTAAACTAATAATTGTCCACCTTTCACTTCCATACATGGGTACACTATACAAAAATGCGTTCAGAAACGTCGTACTGACACTTAAATCTATACTTGACGTTAACAAATTTCTCTTCTTCAGAAACTCTTTCCTTGCCATTGCCACTTTATATCCTCCTACTTCGACTACCATCAGTTATTTTGCTCCCCAAACAGCAAAACTCCTTTACTACTTTGTCTCTCCTAATCTAATCCCCTCAGTATCACCCAACTTAATTCGACTACATTCCATTATCCTCGTTTTGCTTTTGTTGATGTTCATCTTATACCCTCCTTTCAAGACACTGTCCATTCCGTTCAACTGCTCTTCCAAGTCCTTTGCTGTCTCTGACAGAATTACGATGTCATCGGTGAACCTCAAAGTTTTTATTTCTTCTCCATGGATTTTTATTCCTACTCCAAATTTTTCATTTGTTTCCTTTACTGTTTGCTCAATCTACAGATTGAATAACATCGGGGAGAGACTACAACCCTGTCTCACTCCCTTCCCAACAACTGCTTCCCTTTCATGTCTCTCGACTCTTATAACTGCCATCTAGTTTCTGTACAAATTGTAAATAGCCTTTAGGTCCCTGTATTTTACCCCTGCCACCTTCAGAATTTGAAAGAGAATATTCCAATCAACATTGTCAAAAGCTTTCTCTAAGTCTACAAATGCTAGAAACGTAGGTTTGCCCTTCCTTAATCTAGCTACTACGATACGTCGTAGGGCCAGTATTGCCTCAAGTGTTCCAACATTTCTACGCAATCCAAACTGATCCTCCCCGAGGTCGGCTTCTACTAGTTTTTCCCTTCGTCTGTAGAGAATTCGCGTTAATATTTTGCAACGGTGATTTATTAAACTGATAGTTCGGTATTTTTCACATCTATCAACACCTGCTTTCTTTGGGATTGAAATTAATATATTCTTCTTGACATCTGAGGGTATTTCGCCTGTCTCATGCATCGTGCTCACCAGATGGTAGAGTTTTGTCAGGAGTTGCTCTCCCAAGGACGTCAGTAATTGCAATGGAATGTTGTCTACTCTGGGGGTCTTGTTTCGACTCAGGTCTTTCAGTGCTCTGTCAAACTCTTCACGCAGTATCGTATCTCCCATTTCATCTTCATCCACATTCTCTTCCATTTCCGTAATATTGTCCTCAAGTACATCGCCCTAGTATAGACCCTCTATACACTCCTTCCACCTTTCTGCTTTCCCTTGTTTGCTTAGAACTGGGTTTCCATCTGAGCTCTTGATGTTCATACAAGTGGTTCTCTTATCTCCTAAGGTCTCTTTCATTTTCCTGTAGGCAGTATCTATCTTACACCTAGTGAGATAACTTTCTACATCCTTACATTTGTCCTCTAGTCATCCCTGCTTAGCCATTTTGCACTTCACTTAGCCATTTTGCCTCATTTTTGAGACGTCTGTATTTCTTTTTCTCATTTCATCAATTAAATTAAATATTTCTTCCTTTACCCAAGGATTTCTACTAGCCCTCTTCTTTTTACCTACTTGATCCTCTGTTGCCTTCACTACTTCATCCCTCAAAGCTACCCATTCTTCTTCTACTGTATTTCTTTCCCCCATTCCTGTCAATTGCTCCCCTATGCTCTCCCATGTCACATCTCCTTAAATTCCCACCTTTTGGCAGTTTCTTCAGTTTTAATCTACAGGTCATAACCAGTAGATTGTGGTCAGAGTCCACAATAGCCCTTGGAAATGTCTTACAATTTAAAACCTGGTTCCTAAATCTCTGTCTTCCCATTATATAATCTATCTGAAACCTGTATCTACAGGCTTCTTCCATGTATACAGCCTTCTTTTATGATTATTGAACCAAGTGTTACCTACGATTAAGTTGTGCTGTGTGCAAAATTCTACCTGGCGCCTTCCTCTTTCATTTCTTTGCCCCAGTCCATATTCACCTACTACGTTTCCTTCTCTCCATTTTCCTAATACCAAATTCCAGTCACCCATTACTAGCAAATATTCATCTCCTTTCACTATCGGAATAATTTCTTTTATTTGATCACACTTTTCTTCAATTTCTTCGTCATCTACAGAGCTAGTTGGCATATAAACTTGTACTACTGTAGTAGCTGTGGGTTTCGTATCTATCTTGGCCACAATAATGCGTTCACTATGCTGTTTGTAGTAGTTTACTCGCATTCCTATTTTCCTATTCATTATCCTCCATTACCCCTATTTGATTTTGTGTTTATAATCCTGTAGTCACCTGACCAAAGTCTTTTTCCTCCTGCCACAGAACTTCACTAATTCCCACTATATCTAACTTTAACCTATCCATTTCCATTTTTAAATATTCTAACCTACCTGCCAGATTAAGGTACCTGACATTCCACGCTCCGGTTCGTAGAACGCCAGTTTTCTTTCTCCTGATAACGACATCCTCTTGAGTAGCCCCCGCCCGCATATCCGAATGGGGGACTATTTTACCTCCGGAATATTTTACCCAAGAGGACGCCATCATCATTTAATCATAGAGTAAATCTGCATGCCCTCGGGAAAAATTACTGCCGTAGTTTCCTCTCGCTTTCAGCCTTTCGCAGTACAAGCACAGCGAGGCCGTTTTGGTTATTGATGCAAGGTCAGATCAGTCAGTCATCCAGACTTTTGCCCCTGCAACTACTGAAAAGTCTGCTGCCCCTCTTCAGGAACCACACGTTTGTCTGGCCTGTCAACCGATACCCCTTCGTTGGGGTTGCACCTACGGTACGGCTATCTGTATCTCTGACGCACTCAAGCTTCCACACCAACGGCATGGTCCATGGTTCATGTAAGGAGGGAAAACGTATGAAAACCAAGGAAAAACATAACACAAAATGACTTTGACTTTCATTTATACACTCCTGGAAATGGAAAAAAGAACACATTGACACCGGTGTGTCAGACCCATCATACTTGCTCCGGACACAGCGAGAGGGCTGTACAAGCAATGATCACACGCACAGCACAGGGGACACACCAGGAACCGCGGTGTTGACCGTCGAATGGCGCAAGCTGCGCAGCATTTGGACACCGCCGCCGTCTTTGTCAGCCAGTTTGCCGTGGCATAAGGAGCTCCATCGCACTCTTTAACACTGGTAGCATGCCGCGACAGCGTGGACGTGAACCGTATGTGCAGTTGACGGACTTTGAGCGAGGGCGTATAGTGGGCATGCGGGAGGCCGGGTGGACGTACCGCCGAATTGCCCAACACGTGGGGCGTGAGGTCTCCACAGTACATCGATGTTGTCGCCAGTGGTCGGCGGAAGGTGCACGTGCCCGTCGACCTGGGACCGGACCGCAGCGACGCACGGATGCACGCCAAGACCGTGGGATCCTACGTAGTGCCGTAGGGGACTGCACCGCCACTTCCCAGCAAATTAGGGACACTGTTGCTCCTGGGGTATCGGCGAGGACCATTCGCAACCATGAAGCTGGGCTACGGTCCCGCACACCGTTAGGCTGTCTTCCGCTCACGCCCCAACATCGTGCAGCCCGCCTCCAGTGGTGTCGCGACGGGCGTGAATGGAGGGACGAATGGAGATGTGTCGTCTTCAGCGATGAGAGTCGCTTCTGCCTTGGTGCCAGTGATGGTCGTATGCGTGTTTGGTGCCGTGCAGGTGAGCGCCACAATCAGGACATCATACGACCGAGGCACACAGGGCCAACACCCGGCATCATGGTGTGGGGAGCGATCTCCTACACTGGCCGTACACCTCTGGTGATCGTAGAGGGGACACTGAATAGTGCACGGTACATCCAAACCGTCATCGAAGCCATCGTTCTACCATTCCTAGACCGGCAAGGGAACTTGCTGTTCCAACAGGACAATGCACGTCCGCATGTATCCCGTGCCACCCAACGTGCTCTAGAAGGTGTAAGTTAACTACCCTGGCCTGCAAGATCTCCGGATCTGTCCCCCATTGAGTATGTTTGGGACTGGATGAAGTGTCGGCTCACGCGGTCTGCACGTCCAGCACGAACGCTGGTCCAACTGAGGCGCCAGGTGGAAATGGCATGGCAGTCCGTTCCACAGGACTACATCCAGCATCTCTACGGTCGTTTCCATGGGAGAATAGCAGCCTGCATTGCTGCGAAAGGTGGATATACACTGTACTAGTGCCGACATTGTGCATGCTCTTGCCTGTGTCTATGTGCCTGTGGTTCTGTCAGGGTGATCATGTGATGTATCTGACCCCAGGAATGTGTCAATAAAGTTTCCCCTTCCTGGGACAATGAATTCACGGTGTTCTTATTTCAATTTCCAGGAGTGTAATTTTCCAGGAGTAGATCATTCAAAGGTGCTTAATGGATAGCGATACACTGTTGCATTCGTTCAATGAAAGAATTATTTACTGCTTCCAGAGTTGCCTACTGAAGAGAATTACAAGCAAGAACGGTACGTTTCTGCACGTTCTGTAGAGCTGTTGGAATATCGCGATAGAAAACGCCTTTAATGGATCCCCAAAGGAATAAAGTCTAGAGGATTTATGTCAGGAGACCTAGCGGGCAAAGTAACTGTTCGTCCTCGACCAATCCATCTGGCACGATACCTTCGGTTCAGAACACGATGTGCACGCAAGGCACTTTGTGTTGGACATCTATCGTGTTGATACCACGCAAGCATTCTGGTTATTAGCGGCATTTCATCCGGAAGAGGAGCAAGAATTCGTCTAAAGAAGTTGGCATAGGCTGTGCCGTTTAGACAATCATTGGTGAATGAAAGGTAAGTAATTGTAGTACCATACATCCCATACCAGACGTTAACTCTCTATTGACGCTGATGTTCCACCTGTCTAAGCCATCTAAGGTTGTTGCAGGACCAATAATGCATGTTCCTGTCCTTTTTTGACAAGGAACATTCAGCGGTAAATAAATCGTTGGAAAGACGTTTGGGTTGGCGAGGATTTGGTGCTGTGCTCACTGACAGAACTGTACACTATTCTGCAAAACATTCCCATGAAATTCTTGATGTAGGTTTTCATGGTAAGGAAGGAACCGGTAACGTGTAAGAATAAGATGTACACTGGTTTTAGGAATACCAATATCGTGTTCAAGCTGCCGTGTCCTCACGTGTGGATTCATAGCAACGGAAGCGAGGACAGTAACTTCGGCAGATTCGTCTGTGAGTGTGCTCGACGACTGCGTTGTCGTGGATTGAAACTTCCTGTTTCCTGAAGCGTAGCAGCAAGACGAGAAAACATTCGTCCGGAAGGTGAATTCTTGTCAGGATATCGCTCTCTGTACAGTTTCACTGCCTATGTAGCATTCCGCCTACCTTCAAAAACAACAATAAAAGAAACGGTATGTTGATGCAGTTTGTAGGAGGGACAGCCTTTACTGTATGCCTGCTCTACAAAAAAGTAAAAAAAGGATTAAACTATTGTACTAAATGTAGCAGTACGTAAGTATTGCAGTTACTGTTCTGCTGACTTACATTCCCCATAGATGAGTAGCATTTCTACCTTGCCTTCGTTGGTATACATTCTACTCACGTAACTCTTGAACTGACGATGGTTGACGAAATGTTGGGTGTGCATTACACCTACGTTTAAATTTGTCCTCTGTCAACGTCAGCACGTGGATGTGTTCCATTACCCCAGTACCAGCACTAAACGCTGGGAGCGTCAACGTCAGTGTTGTGTTTCAGTAAAGGGTATTCTGTGATACATTTTTGAATAGGTGTTTAAGAGAGGAAATGAATTACTGGATAAAAAATACAGGTTGTCATTTAAAAAAGCTATACCACTGTTCTTATCTTTGTAAAAAACAAAGCTACAACGAAGGAAATAATTATGATTGATGTCCAATTGACGGCTAAAGATCATTTGCCTGAAACATTTTGTAATCTGCATCTGGACAAACAGGTCTTTAGGGTGGTCAAGACAAATGGGACACCCTGTATATCGCCAGCTCAGCTGGGAAGGACGATTGCGTCTGTGAGCATTATAGAACGGGTTACCTCCGTGTGGTCTGTGGAAGTATTATCAATCAATCGCTAGCCATTTCTGGAGTCGTTATTATGATTTAAGAGGACCATCCACCTTACAGCCCTGCGTCTAGGATCGACGAGCGCGTGTGTGGAATTAGGGCCCTACTGATGACCGCCAGCTTAGCGAATGCCGTCGCCAGATGCTTGCAGTCCAGAGCCGTGGGCGGACATTCGCCCCTACAGTGACGCTATTTCCGTCGTCAGCTGTGGCGGAGCGCGCTGTTCGACACCTCCCAACCGTAGTGTGACCACAGAGCACGGTTATGAGTAAGCACTGACCCAGGAGACAGCTGAATGCCCAGCAGGTACGCTCAGTTACTAGCATAGCGAGGTGTTTACGGCGTGGCCGGGATACCGAAAGCGTACCGCCGACAAGGGCTGGGGTTTCGGCGAACATCCTGCTTGCTGCACGTGGAGCTGAGGCAACATTGCTCTCTGACAGAGATTAATAAACGTATTTGGCAGCAACTTACGGAGTTAGCTTTTGCCCCTTACAAGCTCGCCCTCTCGCTTTGAATGCGAAGGTCGCAACCCCAGTCTGAAAATGCTACAGCTGCTCCCCTTCCATCAAACAGGATCGACACAAAATGAAGTTGCGTAATCTGTTACATTATAGACCACTGCGAATAGAACCATGAAGCTTCCGACATTATCAGCTACACTGAGTTACGTATTCGGGACATTAGTTATATATGTGCAGATATTGTCATCATTGATTGCTTTATATGCGTCCACACGTCCGCACTTCAAACACCTGCACTGGAGGTCATAGGAATATGACCAGTAAGTTTGCTCTAGCTTCGTCTGATCGGATGTACTAACCAATCTAATACTATACTGCTCCTAATAGCAAGAATTAAGAATGTGAAATGAAGCAAATTCTGATGTAATGTTGTTCAGTACAGTATTCTCAGTGACAAATAAAATAAGTCCCAATGATATTTATGCTTGGTGCCAATCGTAAGGATTGTCAGTCACATTTTCTGTGTAATTTTTAGAGATATTTGCAATTTTGTTTCTGCATTGTCCGGTTGGAGTGACCCAAACAATTACTGCTCATCATATCGTCCGTGCGACACCAAGTGTTAATAGAAAGCTGCAGTGTGTTCTCCATAACAAACAAAATCGTTCTAAAATAAGAATATTAAGGGTCAGTAGCACAGAGTGATTCCAAAATAGTCCAGTATGACATTCATTTTATCGATATGCACATATCAAAAAAGGTTTGCATCACCTCGGGTCCGAAAGTTCCGGAAACTCAGCAGAAAATTGGAACAGAGGTCAACACAAACATCATTCCGGCCTTTCTATTGATCATCAAAACCAAACATTGCATGTTGTACCACCATACAGCGAGACCTTCAGAGGTGGTGGTCCAGATTTCTGTACACACCGATACCTATAACACCCAGTAGCACGTCCTCTTGCATTGATGCATGCCTGCGTTAGTCGTGTCATATTATCCATAAGTTCATCAAGGCACTTGGTCCAGATTGTCCCACTCACATATGGCGATTCGGAGTAGATCCCTCAGAGTGTTTGGTGGGTCACGTTCTATATCCACAGCTTTTTTCAATATATGCCAGGCATGTTCGATAGCGTTCATGTCTGGAGAACATGCTGGCCACTCTAGTCGAGAGATGTCGTTATCCTGAAGGAAATCATTCACAAGATGTGAACGATCGGCGAGCGAACTGTCGTCCATGTACACGAATGCCTCACCAATATGCCCTCTCTATGGTTGCACTATCGGTCGGAGGACAGCATTCGTGTATGATACAGCAGTTACGGCACCTTCCAAGACCACCAGCGGCGTACGTCGGCCGCACATAATGCCATCTCAAAAAAGCAAGGAATCCCCACCTTGCTACACTCGCTGGACTGTGTGTCTACGGCGTTCAGCCTGACCGGGTTGCCTTCAAACACGTCTCCGACGATTGTCTGGTTGAAGGCATATGCGACACTCATCGGTTAAGAGAATATGGTGCCAATGCCGATCGGTCTATTCGGCACTCTATTGGTCCCATCCGTTCAGCGCCGTATCGTGTCGTGGTTGCAAAGATGGACCTCGCCATGGGCGTCGGGAGTGGAGCTGCCCATCATGCAGCCTATTGCGCCACAGCTTGAGTAGTGACACGACGTCCTGTGGCTGCTGTCAGTGTTCCTCCGAGATATAATCCTAAGGTAGCGGTCATCCACTGCTGTAGTAGCCCTTGGGCGGTCTGAGCGGGGCGTATCGTCGACAGTTCCTGTCTCTCTGTTATCTCCTACATGTCTGAACAACATCGCTTTGGTTCACTCCGAGACACCTGGACACTTTCTTGTTGCGAGCCCTTCCTGGATCAAAGTAACAATGCGAACGCGATCGAACCACGGTATTGACCATTCAGGCATGGTTGAACTACAAACAATACGAGCCGTGTACCTCCTTCCTGCTGTAATGACTGCAACTGATCGTCTGTTGGACCCCCTCTGTTTAATGGGCACTGCTCATAGATGGTTGGTTACATCTTTGTGCGGGTTTAGTGACATCTCCGAACGGTCAAAGGGACTGTGTCTGTGACAGAATAGCCACAGTCAACGTCTGTATTCAAGAGTTCTGGGAACAAGTGTGATGCAAAACTTTTTTTATTTGTGTGTTAAAAGGGACAGGAAAACACGAAGAATCAATAGTAATGTAGCAGCGACACAACAGCACTGCAAGCTTTGCGGCAGCAGTCAGCACAGATCAGGGAAGTTCTTCAGCTGTTGGAGTACTGGTTATTGTTCGTTTTTTAGTCTCCCTATTAATCGATAAAACGAATATTGAATTAGACTAATTCGAACTGCTCCATAGAAATTCCACTTTCAAAAGCATTTGGCATCTCACGGTTAACATACCGATGCCTTCCTTCGACACTGGGCGACACATGTCAGACGTTATGAGCTCTGTCTGTCTGCGCTAACTCGACTTACACAGTACAAAAACCCACCTGAAAATATCTTCTAAAACAACAGAGAAAATACGCCTGATGACCCTTACGACAGACACAGTTTACACACTGGTGCGCAACACGTATGGATGGAATCAACTTTTGCTAAGTCACAGACCTCGATGAAATTTTACCGTACATAGGAAGAACTGCTGCAGTATAGAACAAAAAGTAAGTGAAAGAAAAGCGTAGTGAGACGAACAGAAGTGACACTTTTATTCAGAGACAATAATTAGACGCAATCGCGATCTATGGAAGTCCCCTGGATAATACAAAAGGTCGAACGTGGATTTTAATAGGGTGGGTGATCGTCATGCTGTGCAACGTGTTCCCAAGAATGGTAAGGGTTTCTTGTAGTAGGATGTTCCATTCCTCCACCAACGTGGTTGACAATTGCTGGATGTTACGTGATAAACTTGGAGAATGTGAAATACGTCCCAACAAGGCATCCCACACTCTTCCGATGCGATTTAAGTCGGGAGGATGAGTAGACCAGTCGATTCTCTGAATATCCTCTGGTTCAAATAGCTCCTCCCCCTGCTCTCTTCGATGCTGTCAGGCTCTTTGTATCCCTAAAAATGAAATCATGGCCGAATACATGAATGAAGAGATACAAATGTTGGAGGGGTACGGTCTTACAATACCGTTGATCGGTGAGCGTATCGTTTTCAAAACCAAACAACATATGCCCTGCCCCCCCTCCCCCCCCCCCCCCTTGGCTCCTTCCTGGGCCACCAAAACGATCATGTTCGACAATAGTGCTAATTGCATTACGTGTTCCTTTTTCTCGCCATGTGACTGTACTTCCAACGCGATGTACACTCCTGGAAATGGAAAAAAGAACACATTGACACCGGTGTGTCAGACCCACCATACTTGCTCCGGACACTGCGAGAGGGCTGTACAAGCAATGATCACACGCACGGCACAGCGGACACACCAGGAACCGCGGTGTTGGATGTCGAATGGCGCTAGCTGCGCAGCATTTGTGCACCGCCGCTGTCAGTGTCAGCCAGTTTGCCGTGGCATACGGAGCTCCATCGCACTCTTTAACACTGGTAGCATGCCGCGACAGCGTGGACGTGAACCGTATGTGCAGTTGACGGACTTTGAGCGAGGGCGCATAGTGGGCATGCGGGAGGCCGGGTGGACGTACCGCCGAATTGCTCAACACGTGGGGCGTGAGGTCTCCACAGTACATCGATGTTGTCGCCAGTGGTCGGCGGAAGGTGCACGTGCCCGTCGACCTGGGACCGGACCGCAGCGACGCACGGATGCACGCCAAGACCGTAGGATCCTACGCAGTGCCGTAGGGGACCGCACCGCCACTTCCCAGCAAATTAGGGACACTGTTGCTCATGGGGTATCGGCGAGGACCATTCGCAACCGGTTCCATGAAGCTGGGCTACGGTCCCGCACACCGTTAGGCCGTCTTCCGCTCACGCCCCAAAATCGTGCAGCTCGCCTCCAGTGGTGTCGCGACAGGCGTGAATGGAGGGACGAATGGTGACGTATCGTCTTCAGCGATGAGAGTCGCTTCTGCCTTGGTGCCAATGATGGTCGTATGCGTGTTTGGCCGCGTGCAGGTGAGCGCCACAATCAGGACTGCATACGACACGGCACACAGGGCCAACACCCGGCATCATGGTGTGGGGAGCGATCTCCTACACTGGCCGTACACCTCTGGTGATCGTCAAGGGGACACTGAATAGTGCACGGTACATCCAAACCGTCATCATTCCTAGACCGACAAGGGAACTTGCTGTTCCAACAGGACAATGCACGTCCGCATGTATCCCGTGCCACCCAACGTGCTGTAGAAGGTGTAAGTCAACTACCCTGGCCAGCAAGATCTCCGGATCTGTTCCCCATTGAGCATGTTTGGGACTGGATGAAGCGTCGTCTCACGCGGTCTGCACGTCCAGCACGTACGCTGGTCCAACTAAGGCGCCAGGTGGAAATGGCACGGCAAGCCGTTCCACAGGACTACATCCAGCATCTCACGTCAGTGTGATCATGTGATGTATCTGACCCCAGGAATGTGTCAATAAAGTTCCCCCTTCCTGGGACAATGAATTCACGGTGTTCTTATTTCAATTTCCAGGAGTGTATTTGTGTCTCTGTCCAAACCTCTTCCATGGAGCTATTTTCAAGAATATTTGTGAGTAAAGGCCTCATCTTACGTCATTTTAGAGTAATTGAAAATTCAATTGAAGGAGTGAAACGATACATAAAAGCACCCTCACAAATTTCCGAAACTATTTCCTTGCTACTAACTGCACTATAACATCTTCTGCAGTATGATCTACGGTCTTCTGTGCTGTTAGGTTAGATTTCGGGTACGTTTGCCAAGTAGTTCCCGCAAGTATAACACTCATTCACAAGAATTGGGTTGAACTTTAAACAGTAAGAGAGTCAGGTGCTGTTTAATGGAATACAAAACAGTACGAGTTACGTAAAAGCAGGATAATCTGTTGCGAAGACGAAAAATTTGTCAAATATACGAACCACATAGGCGCCTTTACCTTTCGTTAGGACGTAGGCTGAAGAATAAACAAGCCTTGGACATAATTATAGCTTTGACGAGGGAAGTCGCTCTCAAAGGGACTGGAACGGTCGAACCCAGCACTTTTGTAACGACAAAAAGCACACTGTGATGACCGGTGAGGACAAGTGTCTGAGCACAATCTAATGGATAATTCGCTACAGTTCCTCCGTTACAACCATGAGTGATTGATCCTAGTATTATACGCAGTCTCATAACATGAAAAACGTCTGACGGGTCCAGACAGTCTACAAAAGTTCTTGTTTAGCTAGACAGCCACTTATCGTCTGAAGACAAGTAGCGGAGGCTGTCGAGGTAGCAAAGAGAAACGCCAGCTGCATGCTCTCGCCGTTTTGATTGCCAATTATTGCAGGCAGCAGGACGGTCGTGCTCGAAGTGCTGTTTATCTTTTTTGAAGCGGACTCCAGCTGCGTCAGACTGCGTTCTTAAATTTTGCAGCGCATAATCAAGTTTCACGGATCAAATATAATCCAGTCTGTAGAAGCACTGTTGCATTCCAAAGATGTGCAAGTAGATGGGACATTAATATAGCATGGGATGGTGTGGTCTGCAGCCGGCATAAGCCACGATTGGCAACGTGGACTGCAAAAAATTGAACGGATCCCACTCCCTCTTGTAACTGACAAACGGTGGCAAGCTTCTCTCTTGCAGTATTTGCCATAAAGTGACCGTATACTGATATAGCGTCTGGACACTCCTGGGTTTCTCAGTGATCACGCTATTTGCAAACTGTGGCTGTGTACTGAGAAGGGTAATGATACATCGTTTCTCGGTGTATCACTCAGTACTCACGAAAACTGAACGATGTATTAAAAGCTTCATTAATCATTTAGCCTACTTTGGTAGTGGTTATGTAAAAACTACAAAATCTTTTGTAAACCTTCTTTTTGTTTTTACATCAGCGATGCTGCAAAAGAATGGGAGCCGACGGTAGTCTAGCACGCTGCACAAAATAGTTTCGCCACCAGGTAAGATTTTCCGGGCTCTACGGCCGTGCATCTGAAGAAGATGCCTAACGCACCATTTTTTTTTTTTTGATCTTTTAATTGTCATGACAATGTAAAAGTGAAGGCAAATAACGTATATAGCGGAGTATGATCAGTCTGTGTTGACTATCTATCATTCCAGGTTCGTGCTAGCCAGGCGTGCATATAATTACTTGCTACTGCTGGATTTAAAAGTGTTTCTGTGCCATGTGTGGTAAATCTGTCACAGGAATAACATAGTATGCGAGATGATTTAACATCAAAGTAGTTAAATGGTATTTAATTTGGTTTTGTTTACTAAAAAAAGCATTCAAATGAACTGATATATCTAAATGGAAGCTACGAGCATTTACGATTTGTGTGTTCAACATTTCATTGATATTTGGAACTGACAAACTACTGATAAATATTATTGGATCGGACTATTTAATATTCTGCGGAAAGAGAGAATCTATAAATATTCTAACCTTGAAAGGAACAAGACCTATTAATGGAGGGAGCGATTACAGTGAAAAACCAAAGGCATGAATTATAATTCTAATCTGCTTAACAACAACGAGTCTGCTTACAGACACTAATCACAGTGAAGCAGTGTACTAGTATCTCTGATTTCTCTGGTAACAGTACCAACTGCGTTCGTATTACGCAGTTTCACGACAGAAATTTTTGAGTTGATTTATCTAAAGGGTTTAGTGCAAACATTTCGATCGCATTAGGGGACAGAAGTATGGTAAATATCTTCGGATGAACAGTGTAATATGTTCCGTAGTAGCACAGCGTCTTAATGCTGTAACAGAAAGACTAATCTCTTTGTAACTCGACTTTCGTTATGCTGTTTTGTCGCTCATACGCATTGCAAGACATGCTCGTAACAAAGTGGCACAAATTGTAAATAATAAAATAATTCAGAAAAAGGAGATACACGCGGAAGAGGGGAGATACATCCTGAAGAGCCAAGATACGAACAACGTGAAGGTACAAGACGAAGATACAAGCAGGAATATGAAGTCACAAGAGAAGAAGATGAAGCCGTTTGCGTGGAAAGGGAATTTCTGAGACGTCGAGCCACAACCAAAGTTTGGCGTCGGTACCGTCAGAGCCTGCGCCACTGACGCATATTACCTCACTCACGTCGTGATGAGATAGCTGCAGCAGTTAATCGGTGAGTTCCAGCTGCTGCAAGCTACTCTCGAAATTGCTACTGCGTTGGTAGAACGTATTACAAGTAACAGACTAACAGAGATTTTGCCCAACATTCAGTAACTGTAAAGTGAGTATTGCAATACAATCAAGTAGATGTTTCGGAACAAACAGCTAAAACATACAAGAGAAAACTATTATCACGGCTGTTACTCAATCTTCCTGTGGGCATAATTTCTTTTATACTGGGTAGTCGTAATTAAAGCGTACCTGCTCACAGAGGTCCCGTGTTGGCTGTAATTATCATATGGCAGTGAACATAAGTACATATTCTATTGACTTCACGCGAAAATGATTTACGTTTTAAAACAATTGATTCTAATTTTGGCCTCCAGATGCAGATATGGCGCTGTGATTAAAAGACAGGAGTATAGGAATGTTTCAATATGTTAAGGGTGAGGAACGGAACTTGAGCAGAAAAGGCCAAACATGGGAGAAAGGTGTAGTGTTGATGCTATTAATAACCGTCGATTACACGAATTGTCTGAGATGTTCACCAGAGACATTGACGAGATGCTGCTTCCGTAAAACGATTGTTCGCAGCGTGGAGTTTGAGCAACGTGCTCCTTCAGATCAGGTAGACACCTAACGTGTCCCTGGTAAATGTATTCTTTTAGATATGTCCAGCTCCAGACGTTACTAGGATTCAGACCACGTGATCTTGCAGGCCATGCACCGGGAAAGCCTCTGGAGGCAAGAAAACGTAACTTAAATTTGTGTTCTGCCTCACGGCGGGTCTTGTCATGGGGGAAGATTCGTCAGGGAGATCCACCGCATGAGCGTCTTGGGAAGAGATTCCAGTGGTGGGTTCCCGTTGCTTTACACTGAAGACGATGAAATGATAATGAGGACAACACAATACCCAGTCCCTGAGAGGAGAAAATATCCGACCCAGCCGGGAATCGAACCCAGGCCCCTTGGTGTAACAGACCGACACGCTGCTGGGGTAAGATGTGCCTAGAAGTTTGTTTTAAGCAAATCTTTCATTTGGGGAGCGACATGTATTACCCCACATAGCAACAAAACTTTGGCTTCCACATAGCTACTGTGTACCAAATCAGGAATCATATGCTGTACAAAGAGGTCTCTGTTGCAGCCGTTACCATACACCTGACAGGCCCATTGATAGTATTCTTTCAAAAGAGAGCATACCGATGCTAAAGATACTTGTGAATCCACACCATCACTCACAGACGGCGAGTGCATTGGCTTTTCGTACAAAACACCCGGTTCAACAGTACCCACAATTTTATTGTTCTGTGTCTTCACTGAAACCAGTAGTATAAAATATGCCTAGCCACTCCATAACGAGAAAGCGGTGAGCAAATTGAGAAGGGTGTTGTGTATCATGAGGTCCCAGTTGTTGCACCGTCTGTATCTTGTACGGATGCCGGCGTAAATATATACGGCAAAACTTTCGGTACTATTGAACATGGGATGCATAGTTCTCTTGACACTGCAGGAGCTCTAGCACTTCCCGAGGCACGGACTAAATAGTCACCTACAGCAACAGCAGTCTTACGAACTTCAACGGCGATAGGGTGCCTTTCTCTCCCAAGTGCGACACCAAGGTTAATCGTGTTTTCGAATTTCATTATCGTCTTCTTTGAACCATTTAATGACAACGGCTATCACCTTACACCTTTCAGTGGGCGATACTCTCTCAATACCGGCATTAACATATCTGAAAATTCTCGCAGTCATATGATATCCCATAGTGCCCAGAGCCATTTTGTCATACGATAATTACAGCCGACACAGGACATCTGTGAGTAGCTGCACTTTAATTATAACAACCCAGTACTAATACCATCTATTCGAAATGAAAACACAGAGGTCTCCTGAAATGTCCGGACTCACGAAAAATAAATTACTGAGCAACTCACAGCAGTCGAGAAAAGTCAAGACAATGGGACGCAGAAAATGAGGGAGATTGTAGCACCCCAATCTTGCAACAGTAAGAACAGAAACTTCACTTGAAATTGAAAATAATGAGTAGAAGGTTTCACAATAATATGAATGAACTTTAAGCTATTAGAACTATTGAGATAAAAAATGAAATGAAAGCTATTGTTAATAAGAAGACAGTAAACTAGACAATGGAATGAAAGAAATTGGGTAGTTTATTAATAGTAGGGTATAGATAACAACTGAAATGACAGAAGAAATTGATGCACATGCTAGTAGGCTGGAGAGTAAGTCAGATAATGACTATAGGAGATCAGTCACAAATGGAACAGGTTAGCTACAGTACACAACATCAAGGTACTCAAGAGGAAATACCTAATTAACTGGACAGGTAAATGTTTAAAATGAGGAGTACAAGTTACTATAAAAGCAGATTGAACTACATGGAATGTGGTTCATGCTTCGGGATAAGCTGATGAGTAATGGTGAAGGGCTATTATATGATTTTTATATTTCTGCAATAAGTTCCATTCACAGAAATGGAAATGGACAGGACAGGACTGTAACATTAATGTGCCAAACAAACAGAGAGAAAGGTTCATCTCTAGCAAGAAACCATATGCTTGAATATTTCTGGTATCTCGACTGCAGATTTTTCAGGGCTCATTTAAATTTAGCTTCAAAGGGTTGAAATGGCCCTGAGCACTATGGGACTTAACTGCTGAGGTCATCAGTCCCCTAGAACTAAGAACTACTTAAACCTAACTAACCTAAGGACATCACACACACCCATTCCCGAGGCAGGATTCGAACCTGAGACCGTACCGATTGCGTGTTTCCAGACTATAGCGCCTAGCACCGCTCGGCCGCTCTGGCCGGCATTTAACTTTAGGACTCTGTATCTCACAACGAACAAAAATGGACTTGTACCACTACTGAAACAAGCCCACCATATGACACTGCCTCTTTTTATAAAGTGCTCAATAAAATTAAATACTTTCTATTTTAAAACCCTTACATTTTCTCCCATTGTACTGAAGACCAGACTTTAAAATTTCATGTGAGGTGTAGAGTTGGAGAATGATGTCACATTAGCAAAAAGTTCTCTAAAATTCTTCTCTACGCCACCCTGGACGTGTCACACCATGGGAAGATCGTTACTCTTCCCCTTAGCCTCATATTGCCAATTATCATGGATCCTCTTCGACAGACGTCAGACCCGCGAAATAAAGTGTTGACATCACGCTGTTTTATTATGTGTGATCGAAGGAAGCATTTTGGACACACTTTTTGTGGTATCAGACGCGAAATGTGGCATATTGACACCAAATGTAGTGGGTGGATGCCAGGAAGTACCTTATTATAACTCGGCGAGAACTTTCCAAATGATTTATTTCTTTCCACTATAATGTTCCGTTCACCTCGGTCCGCGTCACTAGGTCCCGCATTAATGAAGCAAGCGACCCACAGCAGCATACTGTGTCTAGCGGGCCTTGTAAGCTAGCGGATTGCGGCGTCGTTAGGATGCCGCGGTTGGCTCGGCGGTCTGCGTCTCTGCCGAGTCAGCGCCGCTCGGTGTCAGCAGCAGGCGGCCAGCTGCGTCCTCCTTCTCGCCGGGGTGGCTGAGATCGCAGGAACGAACAAGCACTCGTGACCCGGCGCCCGTACCTGTGGATCTCGCCTCGGAAGTCTCCAGTGAGTGTGTCGGGAGCTGAAACGACTGCCCGCGGTAGCCATTGGGAAACAACACCTATGTATACTGGGCTGCGCGCCTTTGTTTCGCTAAAACGTCGCTTCTAGTCACGTACGCATCACACCCCGGTTGCGCCAGTGGGCCCCTTCTGCCTGTGACTCTCACCATGCAAACTGCTGAGTGCGCCCTCTCCGGCAGTTCTACGCCCCCCGTGGCCTCTATTTGCATGCGTAACTGCTGGTATGCGTAACTTACTGCAATCCAGCCCGCAGCTGGCTGTAACTCGTGTTCCTAATATCGCATAAAGCTAACTTTCCCTGTCCTAAACGGTGGTGCCGCTACACATTGACACTCAACATAATAAATCTCATGAAGCGTTATAAAGTTCATAAATGAAACCATATCTACCCTTGGGGCGTTGATTTTCACACATTTCGCTGTTGATAAGGACGTAGGTTGCAAGTGCTACTCTGAGATGAAGAGGTTAGCACAGGAAAGGAATTCGTGGCGGGCCGCATCAAACCAGTCAATAGACTGACGACAAAAAAAAAAGGACGGTTGGCAGTGCATCAGAAGGACGCTCATGACAAAGTCTGGTACCGCTGACACAACAACAATGACTCATCTCATGTCTAAGGATGTCACGACTCAGCATATACCACTCAGCACGATCTCACTCTTTTGAAGGGTAACTTCTCTGCAAATTTTATTCTGGTATACAAGGTGAAACCACCAGGGACCGCTCAAAGGCAAACGACAAAATTCAATGTAATCCGAAGCCGCTAAGTGTGTTTATGCTTCCTAATGTGTTTGTTAAATCTTATGGGACTTAGAATGAGATTTTCACTCTGTAGCGGAGTGTGCGCTGATATGAAACTTCCTGGCAGATTAAAACTGTGTGCCCGACCGAGACTCGAACTCGGGACCTTTGCCTTTCGCGGGCAAGCGCTTGTCCGCGAAAGGCAAAGGTCCCGAGTTCGAGTCTCGGTCGGGCACGCAGTTTTAATCTGCCAGGAAGTTTCTTATGGGACTTAACTGCTAAGGTCATCAGTCCCTAAGGTTAAACACTACTTGACCCAAATTATCCTAAGGACTAACACACACATCCATGACCGAGGGAGGAATCGAACCTCCGCCGGGAGCAGCCGCACAGCCCATGACTGCAGCGCCTAAGACCGCTCAGCTAATCCTGTGCGACATTCTTTTCCGTCCCGCTTTCATGCGGCCTGTGATCACTTATGTAAGCAGGTGCTACGGACCGCATCTCATAAACTTATAAGACCAGCATTGTATAAACTAAAACTAATATAAAAATTTTGCTGTGTGGCTTACAACAAACTCAGTAAAACGGTGTTGTATACTGCGTACCGACAATGTAAGTTCACTGAATGTTTTACAGTATAACAGTGGCAATAGATTGAGCATTCAAAGTGACTTGGGGCAGTCCCCAGTCGTCCTTTGGCGTATGCATGGAGAAACAGAGTGTCACACTCATGAACCAAAGACATTCGGCAACGCCGTCAGTGCAACTGTGCGCCTTTGTTGTGGATTTTAGCACTATGTACAGGACACTCAACGAAGAATACTTGCTCCCGGCAGGACAGGTTTTCCTTTTGGACCTTCTGGCCCCATGCAAGATCTGAGAGGAATCAAAGGGAATGCCTGTCTCACTGGTGGGTAGGGATTGTGGATCGGAGTCTCTGTACAGTAATGTGACATACAAAGGTGGGCAGGTTGCACCAAAGGTACTCCCGAACTCGAGGTTCATTGCCATTATTCACTGGCGTGTCAATACCGTTCCCCCTCCCAGCTGCACAGGCCGCAGGAAGGCGAGGGAAAGGAGTCATGGAAAAGCATGAACACACTTAGCGGCTTCGGATTAGACTGAATTATGTCGTTTTCCTTTGAGCGGTCCCCGTGGTTTCACCTTGTATATGCTGTACTCCCATATATTCAAGAAGTTCATTAAGACATACGTTATTTGCATGTGTTGCTTAGATTACTGAATTTAACTGCTTGTAGTGCTAAATATTCTATCGACTCACATCATTCTCACACTCTATCAAGCTATTAACTGAAACAAAGAGGATGGAAGAGTTTGAGCTATCACTCAGTGCAACAACTTGTAGCGGAAATCCTTGAGACCATTGAAAACAATGGAGTAATGTAATTAAATCCTTAAATACTGTCAGCCTACTCTGCATAGGTTCACTTCGTTATTATGTTCCTTAACGAATTTGAAATTACATCTACTTCAGATTCGTATTATATGAAGCGCGTGACATCACATACTTACGACTTACTTCCTTACTACCCCACTTACATTCAACCGAATTGTTGTTTACCCTTAAAAAGTCGCTCTTAGAGAAGAACAATGTGCAGAGGAACTGCAGATGCTACTTATTTTAGATAGTCGCTTAGGTATAAATATGAGTCGTTTTTTTCTGAATTTTTATTACTGTCACTATGAATATTCTTATGTAAAACGTAGTAGCTGTTGTATACAGCACATAAAAGGTTTAAACTCAAATGATTGCCACATACATACATAACAATGGATGTTGCACAACATGTACAAGGTTAATCACCTAAAATATTGCGGAAATGGAAGGTGCTATTGATGTGCAGTTTTCACGGAATACAATGGTTGGCAAGCAGGCACTCGTATTGTTAGCCAATCCAAAGACTGTAATAATTGAAAGCGTATTTGTGTGCAAAAATACTTTTAACAAAACATGCCTCCTGATATTAATTAACAGTGCGCGGCTCATGTTCGTGCCATTTATTGCTTAACATCTTGTCTTTGCGGTACTGTCGTCCCATTTCTTATTCGATTTACTGGTGTCACTAAGTTCTTGCCTTGCCTGCCCGTGGGTAGCAACAGCAGCGCTTATCGATAAGAACACTGACGTATTATCTTTAGAGCGACTGATAGTAGTTCTGCGTCGTCATGTGTCGGGAGTTCAGGGCGGACGGAGCAGCAGTGAGGTCCGGGCAGCCATGACTCGCCCAACCGTTTCCAGCACACATGATTTCAGTGGGGACGACCTTGGTTGGTCTTTCGGTCGGTCGTCTGATCGGACAAAGTGTATTTGGTCGCTTCTGGGTTCTCTGTGTGTGTCGACTTGTGATTCCTCCTAGCTGTTCGTCAGTGACTGGTTTTAGTATTGTTCGAGTCGTTTGCGGAAGTGTTTTCGCAGAACCGTGTGCAGCTTGTGTTGCTTTGACTGAGCAGTTATTTTTTATGCTGCCTGCGTGCTGGACTGAGGTAGTCAGTCGGTTGGGGCAGAGAAGCGAGGAAGTCTCGTTGGCACAGAGTCAGGTCGGGGCCGTTGGCGGCGTGCACACGCGGTCGGATTGTGAGGCACTATCTGCGAGAGCTACACAGTTTGTTGTCCACCGAACTTTGGACACTAAAGTTGAGTGATCAGTTAACCTGCTATGAAACCTCAACTCCTCTTACATCTCTTTCTTCATTGCCGGTAATTGCTTCCTCGGCTGTTCTGGCTATCAGCAATGTATGGTGTGTTGGAGCGGCTAAATTTTGCAGCTGTCTTCATGTACTGTCTTTAACTATTAAATTGGTTGTTACTTATCAGTGAAGTGCACCAGCGGTATTTTCTGCGTTGTGGACATTAACGCCCCAGTTGATTTTCCTCATCGTGTTGATGCTGTCCGGCACAGCGTGTAGTTCGACAGTTTTTTAGTTGTTTGTTCATATTTTTTTCTAAGAGTGGTTATTGTGCCTTGGCTGCTTTTAGTCGCCAATTTTGAAGACGTCGTGCTGCTGGTATCTTCATCCTCGGCTGATACTTTCCGTTGCCGTGCCCTTGGTCGAGCAGAAGGGAATTGATTAAGTTGTTGATCGATCCTTCAACCGTCTGTGGGTCGGGATGCCGTCCGATTATTTTAACTTACGCTTGGCTGCCTGTCTCACCTCAACCTACCTTAGAGCTACCTCCTCAGGCCGACTGTTCTGCTGGTTTGAAACGTCCCCTTAGAAAAATTATTGAAATACTGTGCTGGTAAACCCCTTACGTTATCTGATTTTCAAACAGCTGAGGAGAACTGAACGTACTCAGACATTTCGGTCTTTTACTTATTCTGATCAACACTAAACTGACACACAATATTTTTTGCGCAACGCAATCTGACTTTTAAAAATCCCTACAAAAGAATGGCCCTGACTAAAAACAGCCTATACCTTTCATGAATGACTTACCTCACAAAAATCTTCGTTTCTCAAACTACTACAATACAGCGTGCGCCAACACTGCCAGCTGAATAAAAGATTCTAACTACTGATAGTTATAGTTATCAAATGAAAGATTCTGATAAAGAGCAAACAATGTATTTACCTTAATAGAGTTCAAAAGTCATTATATATATATATATATATATATATATATATATATATATATATATATATATATATATATATATATATATATTAATGCACACGGAAGTAGTGGAGTTCCATGCAGTCTTGAAGAAGTAGTGTAGTCATTCCAACGAAGACAATGCTAACTCTTGAATGCAGAAAGGTAATGGGCCACAACAGAGCAAACCCAAAGCTGAGTCAGTCGAATTTTTGAAGAGTGTTGGTAGGTAGGTCATCACAGAGCAGACCCACTGTAGTCCTAGTAGAGATGAAGGCTCTGGTGGGCCACCAGAGGTGCAGACCCACCGTAGTCCTTGTAGAAATGATGGTATTGGAGGGTCATCAAAGGTGCAGACCCTCTGTAGTCCTTGTAGAGACAGCCAGCAGCCATCTGTTGCGACTGTGCAGGTCCACAATCACCATCGAAGAGTCTTGCAAACAATATAGCAAGTACATTAGCCACCACTTGTGCACTCGCAGAGTTTTTGGAACTGTCCTTAGAACCAGCAATGCTGTTAACCAGTCCCTTGCTGAATTATTAACATACCTGCAAATACTAACAGTCCCGACTTGTCACATATTGTGCATATACGATGACCAACAGTACTGTGTGCAGTGAAATGAGTGCTTACAAGTTACTCAATTTGATGAACTGGCGTCAATTACAATTTTATAACATGAGAATACAATTACAAAGGTACAGAAAACATCATTAAAAACATAGTAATACAGATAACATTTGTAGTAATACAGGCCTCACAAAAGAATAGAAATAAATGGATTCATCAGTGTTACAGGAATTATGACATAAGTAAATACATAAAAGATCAGAATGTCTAAACATTTTTACAAAGTTAATAACATACTATTGGAAAAATTCTGCAACATAACTTTTATCAGACATACACATAAAGACAGGACAAACAAAAATAAACAAGGGCACAAAAACACATAGCGGAATAACACAAAAGCAAAGGACATGGTTTGTTTTCGGTGAGACGTCTGGTACTGCAGTTCAACCCAAAACTTCGGTCTATAGATCTTCCCTCTTTTTCAACATTTACTAATGCCAAAAAAAAAAAAAAATAGAAAATAAAAAAATCCTATCTAAGCCTGTTGTCCTTAATCCCTACAGTTTTGTTCATATTCTCTTTCAAAATAAATATTTTTCACTCTACAGTAATCATTTTTGCCCAAATCTTTTGCATATAATTTCTCAATGCAGTCTTTCCGTATTCTTCATAGTTAGTTTCTTATATAGTATCCAACCTCCTAAGCTAAATTTAATATACTGAGCTCAGATATATATACTAAGGGGCGAAGCGATGCAGCAACACACAACAACTTAACACAAACAGCAATGACAAAAAATGCAAATTGGCAAAGCAAGCAGCAGTAAATCTAAATTAGCAAAGCAAATGCAACATTACAACCAATATTATCCAATGTGCAGCAACAAGAAAAATAAATCAGTAGTATAACTGGCTTAACAGAGTAGTACAAAGTGAAATTCAGTAGCACTATGCCTGGCAAACAGCAGCTGCAGCCAGATGGCATTTCATAAGGCAGTAAAAAATCTCTGAACTAGAAAGACAGTAGTCATAATCAGGTGTATCAACATAATATAATTCTCATCATTACATTAGGCATTTCAGTAAATATCAGAAAGTATGTGCTCAAAACTGTAATCATATGTTTCAAGTTTGAGCATGTCTTATTTGAAATGCTTTTTACAAAGAATTGTCAAGAGCGAGGTTAATGGCCTCTCCTTTTTTTTTGTTGTGCCTTTGAAAGGCATGGCACCTTATTCTTTTCCAGGCGACTGCCGCATAGCTTTGCGCCTAGAGCACATTACGTCAAGGTCACTTTGCTTTCATAAAAGAAATATTTACGACAGCGGTTTCCGCTACAGTGGCAGTCTCATATAAAAATTTTCACAGGTCGAGAATTTGCGTTGGAAATGTGTAGAAACAAAATCCTATAAATATAACAGTGTCGAAGAAATTTCGTCGGCATTGTAATACATTCACACATTTACACACATTTCATAACCCCTAAAGTGCGATTCTTGGTTTCCAACATCCTTCTTCACAAATCAGCGTCCCTAACAACTACTCATGATTCCTTACCTTATTACACATATACATATTCGTCGACACTTATTCAATATTTCACTATAATAAATACGTAGCATAATCAAATTCCTCATACAGCATCAGCTTATTGATCAAAAACATACCTCAACAACATAATACACATTGTCACCGTAATAATAACATTATAAAACCTCTGACAAATCTCAAAATCGTCGTAGCTTCCTCCAATAATTTCAAAACCTAAAAAAAAATTCTCTGCTCATTTCAATAGTGTCATCTACCTCAAAAGTGCTTTAAAAGTCATGATCCCATACCAAATACATCATTCAAAGCTCTCGTAGTATCACAATGGTTCTGTAAAAACATGAAGAGTTCACAAAGTGCAGCCAAAATACAATTTCATAGTTGTGAAGTTATCCAACTGTGTAATTACGTAAACACGTGCCATTGATGTAGTAAACAAAAATTTTATCTCTCTCAGTTAATTGATCAAATAGCTTTGTAATTTGTGTGTTAGAGAAATATGGTACCGATGTGTAAGGTTGTGTTAGCAAATGCCTTATTAACTAGGGTTCCTTGTTCTTGCCAGACACATGCTATACAAAGTAAGCGTGTACCCCCTGACGATAAATGTAATTATACAGATTACAGCAATGGAATGAAATGTATCATGGAAAACCTTCGTATCATTGTACTTCAAAAATTTTTTTAAAAAAATGTGTTATGTGCAAAATTAATCACTCACATATGTGTACTGCAGTGGTAAACTGTGTGTCTTGTTGTAAGATAATCACCGTCATTACTTAACGGTAAAAATCTGCAAAGTGTCATAATTATCGTCGTCCTTGAGCAAAGTTCTGTAGAAGTCAATGTACTTACCTCGTGATAAACAAAAGTGACATGCTTTCCCTATAGATATCGTAGTTATTACGCTTATTGCCGCGATGAAGTAAGTACTGTACTGTAACGTCTTGTTGTGCTACGAAAAAGGCTGTCTCAATGTAGCTATACCACAAAGTCACTACTAAAACATGATTTACTTTCCAGAATACAACAGAAAAACTGTGCAGGTATAAAACAGATACACCGCAAACGCAACAATTTACATTGTGTCACATATTAGTAGAGTCGTGATATAATCGTGTAGCTGTCAAAGAAAGCAAAAGCTAAGTCATCTTTAATCTCACATAAAGTATTCAAATAAAGAATATCTTTTCAAGTAAACCAAAATGTTGCATCAAAATATCATTAGCAGTGTATGTTCTAAGTATGTAAGCCATATATTCGTTACGTAATCGTGCAACTAACAAGCAAAAATGTACACACACAATAACACTGTGTCGTCTGTTCACTATAACAATGCACTCGTAAATACTGTCTAAATATGTTCCATAGGTTCTAGACTGGATAGTTAACTTCAAAACATTGTTGCATGTTAACAGTTTCGAAGTGTGACAAAGTGTATTAGTAGCATGAAGTGAAAAATTTTATCGCAAAGACTAGGTTTAAAAGCAGATTATCTTTCAATAAACGTTCACTGTCTGTCTCTTTGCTGGCACGCGTCGTTATTAGGATTAGGAGACCTAACTTCTACAAATTCACCTCGTTGAGAGGGCACTGCCCTGTTTGAATCCTGGCAGTTTTGATGAAGTTCAGGTCTGTCGTTACTATTATATCGTCTGTCGTCATATCGGTAGTTTCCATAGTTCCTTTCTTGTCGGTCACGTGGTGGAGAATTTATCCCTAAATCGTAACTGAGCGCTGAACTGTCTCACTTGATAATAATTATGTTGGTTCCCATATTGTCTGTTTCTCTGATTGTCTCTGTTATAGTAATTACCACGGAGAGGTGATCTTTCCCTGTAATAAGGAAAAGAGGGACGAAATGTCTCCCATTGGAAGGTCATTTTGTTTTATTTAAATGATTACAAAATCAAGTAAAACGAACAGTCAGGTTGTTAGTATAAGCACATTACTGTTGTCAGTATGACGTAGCGCTGCCCAGGGCCTCTAACGACAAAGGGCCCGTTTAGGTCAGTCATATTGTATACAGATGTGTAAGAGAGAGCACCACTAAATTCTACAATCCGTATGCATTGCATACACACAGAAATTACTGTTACAGTGTACTTATGGAGTCAAATGAGTGAACTGCGTATTTTCCGGTGAGAAAGAGCACTGGCAAACAGTCTTCGCTACATTAGATTATTTAATCTGGTGTCACTCTGAGCTAGAATTTATAGTCACCGACTAAGTGTAAGGACAATGAGTCGGATGCGGGTTTTGCAACTCTGAAATACTTTCCTACATTATAGAAACGAATATTAAATTTGAACTAATATTGCGAAAATTTTGTACTTGGATAGCATAGAATGAATATCTTCTGTTTATTGCAAAGGAAAACAACTGATTTTCTAAAACATTCTCTGTCATACACAACTTGAAACAGGTCACGTCGACCAAGTCATATGGAAGAACTGACAGCGACGTATATCGGCAAGCAGTAATATCTCTTGCCTTTTGGTTTAGCAGTACTCGGCAGCCATTTCAAGGCAGAAGTAAATGAAGAAAGGTAGCGCGTTTTTGTTATCAAGTAACGTCTTTATCAATTACTTTAGTTTTAATGTAATCTACGAGTAATTGCTGATGTTTGACATTAACATGAGAACCATTCCGCAGACAGGGAAAGAACATGTTATTGGGAACTTCTTCTATAGTCACCAAAAGGTATCAACTGATCTTCAAGTATAGTGTTCCTGCAGCGGTATGAAGATAATGATAGTAATAATTACGGTAATAATGGAATTATCCGGTACCTTCACACTTCCCAGTGGATTTTCTCGAACAAAAAAATCTCCTGAATTTGTGAAAAATTTCAAACTGGCTTCACATCGAGCCTATGATGCCTAGAAGAGTCGTTACATCCTGCTGACATGAGAATAGCATAATCTCCGCGTCAAAAGCTTGCTTCAACTTAACCATTTAATAGACTCACGTTTTCTCCACCGTGAGTAATTTTGTAAGCTAAGCACATCATCCGTTACAGCACACTCCTGCGGCTGGGAAAAGTGGCCACAATGGTCTGGTGGGACGAACTATCATAGGGGCAATGCGTGGGTTAAGGCTTTTACTTTTAAGAGGCACAAACAGATTTACTTTACCTCTGGTAACCTCAACAGAAAAACGTTATAATACAGACTCCGCATTAAACATCACGTCCCTTCATTACCAACTGGGCAGAGCCGGTATACGTTGGGAAATGACATAGCGGAAGTCATGTTAAACAGAAATGCAGTCGCCAGTAAACTTACTTACATTAGAAAATTTTATTTTATTTGACGAACCAATAGCCATTTAAAGGAACAGGGCTCTTATTTTACTTGTACTTGATTGAACTAGAGACGTTGAATAATTTGGTGCTGGAGTGTGATTCGAATTCGTATCTCCTCTTTCAAGGATCTGAATTTCTCGGAACAGAATGGGTCAATCATTTCGTTCCTTTTCCCAAGACTGCAATCTTGTCTAGGTCTCCTGAAAAGGTAAGCATGTGGGTCCGAATCCTGATCCAATACAAAAATATTCATAATTTCATTTGAAGCACTATCACGTGCACACCGGCCTGGTAGTGAAAATTAACGCACATTTTTAATGTCTATTCATGTGTTGCCAACAATCGCAATAGGTGTCGTTATTTCTGGTCGAACACGCACACGTCTTACTATTGGTGAGTAAGCAACTGATATTCGAGCTATATTCGTGGATGTGCGGTAGGTGTGCGGTTCGATTGTCGCTTAGGCGCAAAAGTTTGTATCCTTATTTTAGATTCAAACACCTAGAAGCTGGTAAGAAAATCCGATACGTGACATTTGATTTTACTTAGTTAACAATCCAATTACGTGTTGGGTTCGTATCTCCGTCACAGAACTTTACATCATGCACTTCATTTTTAAATGCATGCACACTTTGTTACTTCAGAATGGAGCTATATCAGACATCTAACGTGGTTAGTTACAGGGACAAAAGGGTCTTGATAGAAGCCCCGGTTTATCAAAAAAATTGTCGTCTTTTATTTTCAAGTTAAGATTTGGTTACTGGTATTGGCAAAAATTTCGGTAATTCACGACTCTTCATGGCTAGTCATCAATGTGATATGATTAGATTAGATTAGATTACATCAATTCTTGTTGCATAGATCATGAATACGATATTTCGTAATGAAGTGGAACGTGTCATTTTAATGAAAGATTTTTTTTTAAATACCATGATTCAATTTCTTTTGAACAATTTTTTACTCTCTCTCTCTCATTCTTTTTTATTTTTATCTCTCTCCTTCTCTTTCTATCAAACACAAACACACACACACACACACACACACACACACACACACACACACACACACACACACATTCCATTTTTTTTATTTGTTTGTTGTGCTCGACTATCGGCGAGGCACGAAAACTTCTGTGAATGAGTTTCTTAGTGTTGAGTACGCTTACGAAACAAATATGAAAACAACTATAAGAGTTACTGATATATGATGCTTAGTTTGTAGTCAGTTCTGAGTGTTATTAGTAACTACGCTCCAGTCCCTAAACCTAGTTACAGAAATGCGAATCAGACGCATCACGTATTCCAGGCCGTGGCAGCTGCGACCTGGAGGCACCAGCTATGGTCACTTCCCAGCCCACTGTGCGATCACATCGGTTCGTCTTCTTCCTGCGGTTACTGCAACTGAGATTTGGCGACAAGGAAACGTATGTTTGGCAACTCTGTTACCGACGAGTTGCTTCCTGGTGTCCACGGAATTAAGCGTCAAAATTCACTTGATTTTACCTGTCATTTCCATTGAATAGTCTGAGTTTTTAGCGCTTGAGGTGTAACCAAAGATTGTAAATTTACAGTTTTCAGCCCAGGAAAGTCGTTGCACGTGGAAATCGCAACTGATTTGGTCCTTTAAATAGCGGTTTACGAGTTCCACCCACTATTGATCTCTTAAGAGGAAACGCAGTCGCGTTACTACTTCGCCAGCTCTGTGGTACCGGGCTTACCTGTGAGAAAAGCGTCTCTTACGGTTCAAGTTCCAGTCTGACTGGCTGCGCCGTTTTTATGTCTTCTGTGAAAAAGCTACAAGCAGTCACATCAAATATCGATAAGAAAATCGCAAGAAAATACTTTCGGTTCATAGTGCAATGGTGAGAAACTTGCAATGCTGCACAGCTGGTAATTCCTCTTCCCGCCGCTGACAAGCAAATTTTGGGTTTCTAGGAATACAAAACTTTATTTATGAAATGCCACATTTGCACTGCACGACGTTTTCAACAACGAGATGGCGCCATAGAGTAGTTCAAGTGGAAAGAAACACCTCCCATTTAAATTTCTGCCTCCTACACTGTTAGGAGTTCTGTGTAGGAGGCAGTTGTGTGATTTTATTTCGGTGAGTACAAAATAAAGTCGAATGTATGCCCTGGGTAGCCGAGGTAGCTAGTTCATGGTGATTCGGTCAACCAAGTAAATGAATTTACTGAACATGCTGCAAATTACTACAGGGAGCCTGTGTGTCAGAATTCTCAACCACTGTGGCGCAACGGCGTTATGATAGAAAGATGAGTGACAGAGAAGAGCGTTTGGTGGTCTATTGGATTGATGATATTTTTGTATATGTATGGTCTGGGATCGATTCCAACTTCTGTCAATGATTTTTAGATAGCGAGAGACAGATTCGATTTTTATCTGGCTACACCAAGTGAAGAAGATATAATGGCATTGTGGTCTGATATTAACATAAAAAATGATAGTCCTTCTCTACCAAGAAGATGTTAGGTTGAACCACAATAAAGTGTGGAGTGGTTACATGTAGAAACTCTTATCACCAGTAACCTTTCGTATGCTAGTTATTTATTTCTAGTGAGGAAACAAACGCTAGGTAGGCTCACAGGAAACTTATTCCATCTTTTCATCTCAGCTTCTGTACCTCGATAAAATTGGTTCTGAACTGGGAATGCATCTCAGACCGCCCTTAACGCGCAATTTGATCCCTTTCTGACAATACAGCTCGGCTACAATTTGTTGTTTGTTAATCCAAGTACAGAACAGTAAATCTCATTGTTTATGTACACAGGCTACTGCTGTAACATATACTTAACGGTGAGCATTGCACCAAAAGTTAATGAAACACAAAGCACTTACACAAAACTGATATTAACGCTCGAGGAAGCAAAATAATCACAAAGACGTGAGGTCTTTTATCAACTGACCAAGCCTCACGAGCAAACGAAAGTGTCAAACTTACACCTGAAAGAGCAACACATACGTACCCAAAGGTAAACTAAAACGTCTTAGCTAATTATCAATAATTGGTACCTGGTAAGGAAAGCACAAATATCAACTCAGATGATGGAGCGACGGAGTTGTACCATACGCAGGTTTTTTTTGCTATGAATGACAGATACTGTGCCCGTAGAAAGACGAAGTTGATCTCCTTCCTCCAGACGGCTCAGTCTCTGCCACAATTACAACGACTGCACATAAGCAATTCCAAGCTTCAACTACGGTGCCCAACAGCTTCTTCAGCCGGTCGCGGCCTCATGACTGTTCAGCTTCTCAAGGCAGATCAGCAGCTGGCTGATATTGTAACAGCACATTCACCTTAATGAGAGAACGGCAACGAAAAGCGAAAGGAAAAGAAAGATATATGGAAGGCAATCGCTTTGCAATAACCTAGGAGCACTGAGTCGAAATCTCGTGCGTGTCAAACCATTAGACACGGCAACAAGAGAAAATATTATTCAACTTGTAATTGCGTGCTAGTCAGCTGGTGGCGTACCGGCTCGGGAACTTCGATGGAGGGGAAGACTGTTCTTAACAGATAGGGATCTGGGGTCAACCCTAAGTCATTACACAATTTTATTTCTGTACATAGTACCTGATGTCCTGTCTGACGACCTGAACATCACCCAACACGAACCGATAAGAATAGAAATTTGAAATTTGAAGAGGGTGTGAACCTCAGACTGTATGCATCGGTTAAAAACGGATTTTTCGAATTTTACTGGCAATATGTCGCTATTAAGATAATTTTGAAGCTATAAGTACGAGATTGGTGTTTTGGTTCTCGGTCGGTGGTAAAGAAACGCTTGTTTCAGAATTTTTCGAAATTTAACCCCTACAGGAATGAAATAAGAGATGGAAGTTTTTTCTCTCTGTCTGTCTGTAAAGCAACTAAGGCATTTTTAAAGTTGTATCTATCAAAATTGCTATTTCACCTGTTTGTTACAACTAAAAAATACGAGTTTAGGTGTTTTTGGAAATTAATTCCCTACGGGGATCAAATAGGAAATGAAAATTTTTATAAAAGTGTTTCATTATGAAATCACTTAAAAAGTAAATATGTAGAAATTAGTATTTGACTTCTCGATGAAAGATAAAAAAAATATACGTGTTTCAGTGTGAAATGGACAGTGTAACAGGGTATGAAAAGTTTTATAAAAAATTTTCCTTGGATTCAATAGTGGTCTTTGAGCTCTACAGAAACTTGCGTTAGGAGATGAAGGTTTCTGTGGAAATAATCAAAAGCAGGATTTAAAAAAAGGTCTCAAACTCCAGATACCAGAATCGCTTTTTGGCCAGAGTACATTCGAAAAAGACGGTGCTTCTATATCTTATATTAACGCGTAAATTTTAAAATATGTTGCTATTTGTGAACAACATAAAAAGTCGACTAACGAGAAAAACGTTCTATGGGGACTGTAGAGTCTATACTAACGAAGCAGCGAATACTAAACTAGTAGCGTCATAAATGTTAACCACGTCGTAAGACGTGTTAAATGCAAAATAATAGCGTCAGGAATAATTCTGTGTGACTTATAAAAGACATAAACAATTTGTTGTGCTACAGAGAAACAGGTATTCGAGTAATACACCGACAACAAACATCTTACAAATTCTCTCAGCCGAACGGTAATATTAATTTTCCTGTAGAATTAGGCAAGAAAAATTTTCAATCAGCTATCTCATTAATTATGTAATTTGCCTGCTAATTTGGCAGTTGCATATATTCCGCAAAGCTATATTTGTCCAGCCATGTTTATCTGTTTAGATAACATAATTACGCGGCTACCGCGTGCTGTAATAAACGATAATTTTCAGAATGCCCATCCAGTCACGTTCTCTCGCTATTTGTGCTGCAGGCGACGGATAGGTTTTGGTGGAAGGCAGGGCGCAATGCCTATCACGTACTCGATCGGTCCGGTCTGTAGCGGCTGCCTACCACATCAGGTCATAAGGAGACTCAAGTACCTGTTACATCAGTGGCTGCTCATGCTGTAACATACTACTGACCTTAAAATTGCTACACGAAAGGCAGATGATAAACGGGTATTCATTGGACAAATATATTATACTAGAACTGAACGCCTGGGCATTGAGTAATACAGAGCTTTGATAGCGTGGACAGGTACAGCTGCCCATGCAGCTTCAACACGATACTAAACTTCATCAAGAGTAGTGACTGGCGTATTGTGACGAGCCAGTTGGTCGGCCAACACTGACCAGACGTTTTCAATTGGTGAGAGATCTGGAGAATGTGTTGGCCAGGGCAGCAGTCAAACGTGTTCTGTATCCAGAAAGACCCGTGCACGACCTGCAACAAGCGATCGTGCATTATCCTGCTGAAATGTAGGGTTTCTCAGGGATCGAATGAAGGGTAGAGCCACGGGTCGAAACACATCTGAAATGTAACGTCCACTGTTCAAAATAGCGTCAATGCGAACAAGAAGTGAGTCAGACGTGTAACCAATGGTACCCATAACACCACGGCAGGTGATACGCAAGTATGGCGATGACGAATACACGCCTCCAACTTGCGTTCACCGAAATGTCACCAAACACGGATGGGACCATCATGATGCAGTAAACACCACCTGGATTCATTCGAAAATGTGATGTTTCGCCATTCGTGCACCCAGACTTGTCGTTGAGTACACCATCGCAGGCGCTCCTGTCTGTGATGCACCGTCAAGGGTAACCGCAGCCATGGTCTCCGAGCTGATGGCCCATGCTGCTGCAAACGTCGTCGTAGTGGTCGTGCTAATGGTTGTTGTCTTGAAAACGTCCCCATTTGTTGACTCAGGGATCGAGACGTGGCTGCACGGTCCGTTACAGCCATGTGGAAAAAATGCCTGTCATCTCGACTGATAGTGATACGAGGCCGTTGGGATCCAGCACGGCGTTCCGTATTACCCTCGTGAACTCACCGATTCCATATTCTGCTAACAGTCATTGGATCTGGACCAAGGCGAGCAGCAATGTCGCGATACGATAAACTGTATTCGCGATAGGCTACAATCCGACCTTTATCAAAGTCGAAAACGTGATGGTACGCATTTCTCCCCCTTACACGAGGAAACGCCGGTCAACTGCTGTTTGTGTATGAGAAATCGGTTGGAAACTTTCCTCATGTCAACACGTTGTAGTTGTCGCCACCGGTGCTAACCTAGTGTGAATGCTCTGAAAAGATAATCATTGGCATATCACAGCATCTTCTTCCTGCCTGTTAAATTTCGCTTCTGTAGCACGTCATCTTCGTGGTGTAGTAATTATAATGGCCAGTAGTGTAATTGGTCCATGAGTTTTGTTAGGACATAATTTGAATTTTATTTTATATGTTAACGATATGTTTTCTCATGTTAATGTTAATCTTACAAAAGCTTTTTTTAGCGAACACAGTGGCGTAATTAATGTTCGTCGTCTAGAGAGTTTTTGAGAGTGATGTTACAGGTTATTGCAGTTATAATGTAAGGGAATAAGGTAATAAGGACTTTGAAAATACTATTATCTATCTCCTTCCACTCTCAGTTCGTATACTCGTAACAAACGTAAAATAAACTCAGAAGAAAGCATTCATGCTTTGGTTAAACGTAAAGGAATGTTAATATGTAAAAATGACTGGTAATTGTACTATAATATATCGTAAATAAAGATTTTATTATTATTAAATAAATGAAGACTACATGTTGATCTTGTCAAAAACAGGAAAGTAATTCTTTTTGGTGTTGTAGCTCGCTGGGGCACTGTGGGACGCTCTCAGTGTCGTACGCTCCACTGGATTTATTCTTGGCGCGTGAACTTGGCTGATCGTTACACTCCTAAGGCGTGCTCAAGAGGCTAGAAACCCTACCTCTCGCGTACGGGATGGGCGCTGCGGGCTGTCGTGAAATGTGGCTGTGCGACACTATGTACAGAGTTTGCTTATCAGCTGAGGGGGTATTACAGACAGCACAGGATATGTCTACGCTGGTGAAACAGAAGTGACTAACATTTCTTGCAGTAAGACATCACATAATCCTTTATAAAATTCAAAGAAGCAGGAAAAAGAAAGCCTAACACTCGCAAACACTGCGAACACACTTTAATGTGTTGTAAAATATGTACAAACATAAAATAGAAAATTTCTTATACCTGCTGAAATTTCTAAAAAAGCCAAAAAAGGCACTCAACCGATCTCGTATGAATTCGTTTTCACGTAAATACTGTTTTACTATGAAAAGCGTTAAACGGTAATTGTAGGACCTTTCTTCAATTACTAAAAATAGATTAAAAGATATGAGATCGAAGGTGAGTGAGATAGGTAGCATGAAGGAGACGACGTGTATGTAAATTCATCAACAGGCTTACCGTTCTTACATGCAGTAAAGAAACCCATTTCTCAAATATAATCAGTAGAGGAGAGCTTCCTAGAGTCAGGAAATGTTGAGAAATAGCCTTTCTGAATCGCAAAGTGGCTGTCCGTTAACCACATTTCAGTAGCATAATTCTTATCAAGAACTGCACAGTAAGTACCCTCTTGAAAATGGCCACTTTTACGACTAGGTGGCAGATAATATATCATTTACAATCTCCTCGGTAACTGAGGTAGACCTTTCTATAGACGGCGACGTAGTGACGAAGTAGTTCACATTGGAAACCTACTGCCCGCTAGCGCCACTACACTTCTCGCCAATCTGCCAGTGTGTTAGTTTTTTCCATTATTTTCTCAGATATCACCTTTTGGCGAGGAGCACTTCACGCGTTTATACTTCTAATTTAAAGAGTGAACTCAGTAATAAAAAAATTTCCACCTAGTAAATCCACTATTCAACTGGTCTAACATTGTAGCTTTCTAGTTACTTCGTGAGAAGATATTGCCTGAGAGGAAGCACTTCAATGTATTTACATTTTGCATATAGAGCAGTCTACTTGTAAATCCTGTCTCACTGCTGTTTCACCGTCGTAGCTATTACGTTATTACTTTTTGAGATCATCACTTTGATAGAAAAGTTCATTACCTGAGAGACTGCGCCATACACCGAAAACAAGCTATCAAGACATTTGCGTGCTTACCCGACTAACAATAGAAACTGAAATCCACTATTAGCACACTTATAGGGTGTTTCAGAAATGACCGGTTTATTTTAAAAGGCAATAAACTCTAAACGAGCAGCGATAGAAATACACCGTTTGTTGCAATATGCTTGGGACAACAGTACATTTTCAGGCGGACAAACTTTCGAAATTACAGTAGTTACAATTTTCAACAACAGATGGCGCTGCAAGTGATGTGAAAGATATAGAAGACAATGCAGTCTGTGGGTGCGCCAATCTGTACGTCGTCTTCCTGCTGTAAGCGTGTGCTGTGCACAACGTGCAAGTGGGCTGTGGACAACATGGTTTATTCCTTAGAACAGAGGATTTTTCTGGTGTTGGAATTCCACCGCGTAGAACACAGTGTTGTTGCTACAAGACGTAGATTTCAACGGAGGTTTAATGTAACCAAAGGACCGAATAGCGATACAATAAAGAATCTGTTTGAATAATTTCAACGGACTGGGAACGTGACGGATGAACGTGCTGGAAAGGTAGGGCGAACGCGTACGGCAACCACAGAGGGCAACGCGCAGCTAGTGCAACAGGTGATCCAACAGCGGCCTTGGGTTTCCGTTCGCCGTGTTGCAGCTGCGTTCCAAATGACGCCAACGTCCACGTATCGTCTCATGCGCCAGAGTTACACCTCTATCCATACAAAATTCAAACGCGGCAACCCCTCAGTGCCGCTACCATTGCTGCACGAGAGACATTCGCTGACGATATAGTGCACAGGATTGATGACGGCGATATGCATGTGGGCAGCATTTGGTTTACTGACGAACCTTATTTTTACCTGGACGGCTTCGTCAATAAACAGAACTGGCGCATATGGGGAACTGAAAAGCCCCATGTTGCAGTCCCATCGTCCTTGCATCCTCAAAAAGTACTGGTCTGGGTCGCCATTTCTTCCAAAGGAATCATTGTGCCATTTTTCAGATCCGAAACGATTACTGCATCACGCTATCTGGACATTCTTCGTGAATTTGTGGCGGTACAAACTGCCTTAGACGACACTGCGAACACTTCGTGGTTTATGCAAGATGGTGCCCGGCCACATCGCACGGCCGACGTCTTTAATTTCCTGAATGAATATTTCGATGATCGTGTGATTGCTTTGGGCTATCCGAAACATACAGGAGGCGGCGTGGATTGGCCTCCCTATTCGCCAGACATGAACCCCTGTGACTCCTTTCTGTGGTGACACATGAAAGACCAGGTGTACCGCCAGAATCCAGAAACAATTGAACAGCTGAAGCAGTATATCTCATCTGCATGTGAAGCCATTCCGCCAGACACGTTGTCAAAGGTTTCGGGTAATTTCATTCAGAGGCTACGCCATATTACTGCTACGCATGGCGGATATGTGGAAAATATCGTACTATAGAGTATCCCAAACCGCAGCGCCATCTGTTGTTGACAATTGTAACTACTGTAATTTCTAAAGTATGTCTGCATGAAAATGTACTGTTGTCCCAAGCATATTGCAACAAACTGTGTATTTCTATCGCTGCTCGTTTACTTTATATTGTCGTTTCAAATATACCGTTCATTTTTTAAACACCCTGTAGATACAGTACGTGATACCACGTACTTCTACGTTTGTGAGTATTACAGCGGCATGTATCACAAAGCGAAAAAAGTGGTCCAACTAAAACATTCATATTTCTTTACGTACTACACAAATATGCAATAAAAAATGGGGGTTCCTATTTTTTAAAAAGACGCAGTTGATATCCGTTTGAACTATGGCAGCGCCATCTAGAGGACCAACCATATCGCTATCTAGTCTCCCCCTTCAAGCTGGACAAGTTTCGTTTTTTGTAGTAATTTCGTTTGACGCTTATTTCGTGAGATATTTGGCCTGGTCACGATCAATGGTTGGATCAAATGGGTCTGAGCACTATGGGACTTAACTTCTGCAGTCATCAGACCCCTAGAACTTAGAACTACTTAAATCTAACTAACTTAAGGACATCACACACATCTATGCCCGAGGCAGGATTCGAACCTGCGATCGTAGCGGTCGCGCGGTTCCAGACTGTAGCGCCTTGAACCGCTCGTTCACACCAGCCGGCAACGATCAGTGGACAAACCTGTATATGTTTATCTGTTGTAAATAGACATTCTGCTGTCATTTGATATTTCCCATCCGTGAACATTAAAGATCAGTCTCTTTATTTTATTAATACTTGTTCCTCAACAGTTTGAAATATTCGGACCAGTACTCATTTAACAATTTATTAATGTCCATCGAACGTGGAACAATGCTGAAAACCATGTGGGCAACAACTCAGTAAAGTCAGGATGTTGAATACTTTTAAAAAAACGCCTGTAATGGGTCCATGAAACAGAGATGTCCAATGGTAGTTTATGGGGACTTTCACATGAAGGAAAACATCATGACGTTTACTATTTTGTTAGTCTGATTATTACAACACCGAAAGAATAAATATTTGTGTTTCTTTCTTTATCAATGATTTGTGTCCACAAGCTTGCAATAAGTGCAAGCAAGACGGCCAGGTTTTGTAGTCCTTTTGTCGGTTCGTGTAGCTTTACAGGTTGCACTATAGACGCAGCCATGCTTCCCCACCAGGAGTATACGAACATAGCAGCCATTGTGGGTTGATCTCTGTGGGTAGAGTGTTACGCCCTGACCCCAACGGTATCAGGTCCATATGTCACATTATAACTTATCTAGGAGGGTTTTTCTTGTATCACTATTTTTCCCTGTACCACTCGAAACTGGTGCATGAGATGAACGTTTGTCGCTCAACCTCCCTATAAGCTCCCATTTCGCTAGAACTGTGTGGGCAGAAGCAACAGACTGCCTGGCCCCACCTGGAACGTATCCCTATATAAAGGAAACCTCTCCTTGAGGGACAATTCATCACATATAGATCTTCAAGTGTAATCTGTTGAGCACCAACTTAACAATATCGCGCCAACTAAACAATCTCGTGGAGAAAAATAAACTTAATCCAACCTGTTAAGGAGACCAGGCGGATGAAAAAACTCGATAATCATCCATCCGTGGATGACCTACATTACCCTAACGGCCATCAACTGAATCCTAAACTGTCACCTATTATCATATCAATGTGGTGATTTCATTTGATAACTCCACATTAGGTTTCTCTTGAAGATTGTTTCTAGGTATGTTACTGTACTTATTGTCTATAGTGATGTTATGCCAATAGTGTAATCGAACAGTAGTGAATTTATTGACCAGTTTATGCTTACTAGGTTATATTTGCAGCGGTTGGACAAAAATATGGAAACACTTCGAGAAGTTCATAATTGAGCATAAAGGCATATGTAGGCCAAGCGTGCAGTTTGTGCAGATATATTTCACGTGCGCCACCTGTCCTGTGTCCTCGGTACGTTGTATCAGTCGTGGTCGTCACAGAATATTATGATGTGGCTATGAATGGGTTACGTCATAAATAATGGCTGAAATGGCTCGGAGCACTATGGGACTTAATTGCTGAGGTCATCAGTCGTCCAGAATTAAGAACTACCTAAACCTAACTAACCTAAGGAAATCACATACACATCCATGCCGGAGGCAGGATTGTAGCCTGCGACCGTAGCGGTCACGCGTTTCCGGACTGAAGCGCCTAGAACCGATCGGCCACAGCGGCCGGTGGTTACGTCATAGTTACATCATCAAATTGTTCGTGCTCTTATGATGAGTGCTTCCGTAACCAAGACAGCAGATGTGTTTGGTATTCGAAGAGGCAAAATGCCCAAGATTTGTAACGTAAATGGGAAAGCATGAAAGCTCTAAGTCACAACGTGGACGAAAGTGTGTGTTGAGGGATCGTGGTAGTCGGCCATTCAACAGGTTTGTGACAAAAATAAATGGGTGACAGCAGAAAATGTGACTGCAGAACTGAATGTCGCACCAGCGAATACTGTCAGAACCGAGACAACAGGAAGGGAGATCCATTAACAGAGAATGGTAGGGTGAACTAGAATTCTAAAACCACCCACTAGGGCTGCAAATGCCTATGAGAGGAGACTGTGGTTAAGAAGCCGTAATATGTGGACTAGCGAGCAACGGAAGTGTCATTTGATCGAATGAGTCTTGTTTCACACTGTTTCCAACTTTCGGCCGAGTTTCCGACCCAACAGTCGAACATGGAGGTTGTTCGATGATGAATGGGGCACCCAAGTCCTGGTACTCTTTGAACTGCTGTTAGTTTGTGCGGTTGCATTACTGCACATGATTATATGATCGCTTTGGATGCTCAGACCCATCCCACAGTAAAGTGTTTCTTCCCCAGTGGTGTCACTGAGTTGTGATCCTGAGTCTTAAGGCGACGTGGGCCCTGTTTACTCGGCTCACGTCTTCACGAAAGGTTTTGGGAGCACTAGAGGGAACCATCGCACATTACCTGAACACTATGGTCACCACATCCAATACTGTTCGGCACTTGTGCTTCATTTAGATGGAAGGGCGCAAGATCACTATCTGCCTCCATCGTCGTTATTGATCTTGCCACTACTATGGCAGAAGAATGTGCAGGTCCTGTATCTTTCAATTCCAAGCCGACTGAGAACTGCTTTGAATGCCATCGGCTTTCCTTCATCATTTAGAAGTGGCAATGTGTGATGCTTCCGTATTTTTATTCACCATTAGTATCTTCTGCAGGACTTCCTACAATCCCCTATTGTTTTCTGGATTTTCTACCTTCCAATTGTGACGCCAATAGCCAGTTTTAGCAGGTCACTGTATAGTGAGGGCATTGCTTTTTCAGCGTTACTCCATCCGTCAAGTGAAACTACGTTGGTATGACTACCCTCGGCAACTAGAAGTGTTACAGAAATTCTGGACGTCACTTCGTCATTACGACATGGTGATTACCTGACACCTGGGAGGCCCAAAACACCGCACATGCGACCGAGGAACACACACACACACACACACACACACACATAGTTGATGTGTAGGTCATAGCAGCTTGTCATGATCTCACACAAATGCAGCATGCATTTCGAGCGGTACCCCCTGGATTTGCAGTGGTATGATTGAGGCTAACATGGAATGGGTGGTTGCAGGAATAATTATTACTGGAATACTTTAGTAAATCATTTTTACTTCACTTTCTCCAGCTACTGCACTCCAGGAACGTAACTATTACCACTACATTCCTTGAATACAAATGACTCATTAACAAACATTTACTGGATTATACAACAAGCACAATAAAACAGTTCTGGCATCACGTGCGTAATACACTCCTGGAAATGGAAAAAAGAACACATTGACACCGGTGTGTCAGACCCACCATACTTGCTCCGGACACTGCGAGAGGGCTGTACAAGCAATGATCACACGCACGGCACAGCGGACACACCAGCAACCGCGGTGTTGGCCGTCGAATGGCGCTAGCTGCGCAGCATTTGTGCACCGCCGCCGTCAGTGTCAGCCAGTTTGCCGTGGCATACGGAGCTCCATCGCGGTCTTTAACACTGGTAGCATGCCGCGAAATCGTGGACGTGAACCGTATGTGCAGTTGACGGACTTTGAGCGAGGGCGTATAGTGGGCATGCGGGAGGCCGGGTGGACGTACAGCTGAATTGCTCAACACGTGGGGTGTGAGGTCTCCACAGTATATCGATGATGTCGCCAGTGGTCGGAGGAAGGTGCACGTGCCCGTCGACCTGGGACCGGCCCGAAGCGACGCACGGATGCACGCCAAGACCGTAGGATCCTACGCAGTGCTGTAGGGGACCGCACCGCCACTTCCCAGCAAATTAGGGACACTGTTGCTCCTGGGGTATCGGCGAGGACCATTCGCAACCGTCTCCATGAAGCTGGGCTACGGTCCCGCACACCGTTAGGCCGTCTTCCGCTCACGCCCCAACATCTTGCAGCCCGCCTCCAGTGGTGTCGCGACAGGCGTGAATGGAGGGACGAATGGAGACGTGTCGTCTTCAGCGATGAGAGTCGCTTCTGCCTTCGTGCCAATGATGGTCGTATGCGTGTTTGGCGCCGTGCAGGTGAGCGCCACAATCAGGACTGCATACGACCGAGGCACACAGGGCCAACACCCGGCATCATGGTGTGGGGAGCGCTCTCCTACACTGGCCGTACACCTCTGGTGATCGTCGAGGGGACACTGAATAGTGCACGGTACATCCAAACCGTCATCGAGCCCATCGTTCTACCATTCCTAGCCCGGCAAAGGAACTTGCTGTTCCAACAGGACAATGCACGTCCGCATGTATCCCGTGCCACCCAACGTGCTCTAGAAGGTGTAAGTCATCTACCCTGGCCAACAAGATCTCCGGATCTGCCCCCCATT
Source organism: Schistocerca gregaria (assembly GCF_023897955.1). Classification (NCBI taxonomy): domain Eukaryota; kingdom Metazoa; phylum Arthropoda; class Insecta; order Orthoptera; family Acrididae; genus Schistocerca; species Schistocerca gregaria. The sequence continues at coordinate 168,100,330 of NC_064925.1, read as the reverse complement.
GAGCATGTTTGGGACTGGATGAAGCGTCGTCTCACGCGGTGTGCACGTCCAGCACGAACGCTGGTCCAACTGAGGTGCCAGGTGCAAATGGCATGGCAAGCCGTTCCACAGGACTACATCGAGCATCTCTACGATTGTCTCCATGGGAGAATAGCAGCCTGCATTGCTGTGAAAGGTGGATATACACTGTACTAGTGCCGACATTGTGCATGCTCTGTTGCCTGTGTCTATGTGCCTGTGGTTCTGTCAGTGTGATCATGTGATGTATCTGACCCCAGGAACGTGTCAATAAAGTTTCCCCTTCCTGGGACAATGAATTCACGGTGTTCTTATTTCAATTTCCAGGAGTGTACATACGCGAACTAGAGGCTGCGAACCTAGCGAGGTGAAGGCTATACTGGTCTGACTTCGCTCACGGCCTGTCGCTGACTCGGCCGGTGCGATCTGCAAGTTTCTGTCCGTTCCATACGGCGGCGCTGCAGAGGTAGCAAGTGGTGGACCGCTATCGATCATCGCAACCTCTATCGTGGTGTCTTATGTTGACATCACAATAGTCACACTCACTGAAGAGCCAAAGAAACTGGTACACCTGCTAATATCGTGTAGTGACCATAGGAACACGAAAAAGGTCCTGAAGACGACGTGGCATGGACTCGGCTAACGTCTAAAGTAGTGTTCCAGGGAACTGACACCATGAATGCTGCAGGGGTATCCATCAATCCGTAAGAGAGTGATGAGGAGGAGAGTTCTTCGGAACAGTACGCTGCATGACATCCCAGGTTTGCTAAATAATGTTCATGTCTAGGAAGTCTGGTCGCCAGCGGAAGTGTTTAAACCCAGGACAGAGTTCCTGGAGCCACTCTGAAGCAATTCAGGACGTATGAGGCGTCGCATTGGCCTGCTGGGATTGCAAATTGGAGATCAATGGACGCAGGTGATTAGACAGTATGATTACGTACGTGTCACCTGTGATAGTCGTATCTAGACTTTCCAGGGGTTCCATATCACTCCAATTACAACGCCCACACTATTACAGAGCCTTCTCCAGCTTGAATCATCTCCTGCTGACGAGCTGGGTCCGTAGATTCATGATATTCTCCCCATACCCGTACAAGTCCAGCCGCTTCATACGATTTGGTTCAAATGGTTCTAATGGCTCTGAGCACTATGGTACTTAACATCTGTGGTCATCAGTCCCCTAGTACTTAGAACCACGTAAACCTAACTAATCTAAGGACATCACACACATCCATTCCCGAGGCAGGATTCGAATCTGCGACCGTAGTGGTCGAGCGGTTTAAGACAGAAGCGCCTAGAACCACTCGGCCACACCGGCCGGCTCATACGATTTGAAAGGAGATTCGTGGGACCAGGCAACATGTTTCCGGTCATCAACAGTCCAGTGTCGGTGTTGACGGGCCGAAGTTTTGTGTCGTGCACTCATCAATGGTACACGAGTTGTCCTTTGTCTCCTAAAGCCTACGTTTCGTTGAATGGTTCCCATGCTAGCAGTTGTTGATGGTCTTGCATTGAAATCTGCAGCAGTTTGCCGAAGGGTTGCACCTCTCTCACGTTGAAAGATAGTCTTCTATCGTCGTTGGTCCCATTCTTGCAGGATCTGTTACCGCCCGCAGCGATGTCGGAGAATTGATGTATTACCGGATTCCTGATATTCACGTAACACTCTTGAATTGCTAATACGGGAATGTCCTAACTTTATGTAGTTTCCTCCAAGATGCTGTGTCCCATTGCTCGTGCGCCCACTACTACACCACGTTCAATCTCACTGACACCGTGATAACCCGCCATTGTAGGAGCACTAAGAGATCAGACAATTGCGCCAGACAGTTGTTTTCTTGTGCTGGCGTTGCCGACCGCAGCGTCCTATTCTGCCAATCTCTGTATTTGAATATGTATGCTTTACCAGTTTCTTTGTCGGTTCAGTGTATAAAGTCTGGTCAGCCGTGAAAGCCGTTGAAGTCAGCGTCTATTGTAGAACGGGTTACCGCAGTTTCACCCATAGATACACGAGGTTTCCCAGAAAGTAATGCACTTTTTTTTCTCAGCCGAAAACAATGTTTCAAATGTGCAACGTTAAGTATGTATTGTTGCAAGTCTCCGGAGAGAACGCAGCAAGTTTCCGTTACATCCGACAAATGGTGTAGCTGCAGGATAGTTTCAAAATGGCGTCTTTACGTGATGTACGTTACAAGCAATGTGCCGTCATTTTATTTCTCACTCCAGCGAAAGAAACTGTGGGGAATATTCACAAACGCTTGTGCAAAGTCTGGTGCATCTGCTATCGACAGAAGTACTGTTAGTCGCCGGGCACGGAGGGTGAGGTCATCAGATGGCGGTACGGTGGATATCCACAATTTGTGGAGGTCAGGGGGGACCGTCCACGGCTGTCACACCTGACATGATGCAGTGACCTAATTGATACGTGGTACATACTGGAAGTAAGGAAAATGTGGAAGGGAAGAGCCACCAATATAGCTTCCTTTTCACGCAACCTATTTTTTAACAATATATAAACTGCGGTATACAGATAATCAAAGCATTTAACGATAAAATTTTCTATAACTACAGGAACTAATTGCCAATTTCTTTTGACCTTAAACCTTAAGCCGATGAGTTTTTTGTCTTTGCAAAAGAAATCTGGAGGACCGTGTTGGCGACCAGCAGACAATATGTGAAAACAACAGGATTTCTACCTGCGTATTCAGCTGAACAGTCCCAAATTAGTGAAGTTCGATACTGGTGTTGTCGACCTGTGGTAACAGAAAGAGTAAAACATGAATAACTAGCATTCCTGCAGCGACATCACAGCTCTGGCCCACGCTGAGTGCTATCGTCATCCAGAAGAGCTCTTTAGGTCGCTGATGGAATACCATTTACTCGTGCTTGTCTCTATTAACACAAATCAACAAAAAAAAATGCGGAACTATGCTAATATGGGACCGTTCTGTCGAAAAGGCACGAAATTTTCGCTTAAGAAATCATTTAGTTTGTAATAGGAAACGAACCGAAGCTTTCCATCGATACCGGGAGTCACGTGAAAGACGTGATAAGAAATATATGTTCGGGCTAAATACAGCTACACACAGCAAAACCGAAAGTGCAAATATACCATAAAATATCCATATGACATCTCTTGGGAGGGATTTGATGACACATGTTTCTGTGTGTGTGTGTGTGTGTGTGTGTGTGTGTGTGGGTGGGTGGGTGGGTGGGTGGGTGGGTTGGTGGGTGAATGTGTCTGTGTGTTTGTGCGTTGATGTCTGTGTATGTGTGTGTGTGTGCGTGCGTACGAATTATCGGTTCTTTTTTTTGGAACTTCCAATGCCTTGAAGACAAGCAACATTTTCATACTCTATCCCTCTCTACTAGGAAAGTATTGGAGTTACAGAAAAAAATTAACAATCTACCATAGTTAAATTTGGTACCGGCATTTGTTTTCGCTAGAGGCAGGAGTTTTCGAGTTACTGAAGAAAAACCTACAGAAGTGCTCTTCAAACGCCGTTTGCGTTACACAGAGACTATGTTGAAAAATAGGGTTTTGTAGCCAAAAATACAACAAACCTGCTTTCAGAAAAACATTGCAAAATTACTAATTAAACGTCCATCGTACATGTAAACAGATACTCTGGAGCAGAGAACTTACAGAGGTAAGACAAAACTTTAAGCAGGGATGATACCTGATTTAATAATAGTAATTAATTTATTGTTGGTAGATACTTTGACAGAATATTCTGTAATACAGTTAATTAAAAATGGAGACACAGAAGGTCCCGCCTGATGGAAAAAAAATTACTGAGTGAACGTAAGAAATGAGGGTGATATTAGCAATTAATATTTCAGAAGTAAGCATATAAATTTCCGTTAAAAGAAAGAAACCACAAACAGCCAGGATAATAATACGAAAAAAACCTTTAGCTATTAGTAGTACTGAGATCAAAGCTGAAATGAAAGTGCTTGTGATAAGTTGATAAAATTGACCAAGAAATAAGAGAAATTGTGGATAGTTTACATTTAGTACTGTAGAGACAACACCTGAAATGGTACAGGAAATGGAAGCACTTGCCGGTAGACGGTACAGTAAGATAGATACCGAACTGCAGGAGATCAGTGAGAAAATGTAGCAGGTAAGATATAATAATGGGAACGAAGTTATATGGAACGTAACCGTATTCAACAAAAAGTAAATGATGGTAAGTGAACAGTTAAATGGTTACACTAAGCACGCTAGAAAAAGGACCGATAAAGCTAAAAGGAATATTGACCGGGTACCTCATGGGAAAAAATCATTCTACAGAGTAAAATGTGGACCAAAGAAGTAAAGTATATATATGCTTTTTCTCCCTCCTTTATCGGACCCTCCTATGGCCTGTGCTTGGCAGGGGGCTGGGAGATGAGTAAGGAGAGGGGAGCGGGTGCATCGACACGCCCTTGACTGAAACAACAGTGAAACTCCAGTGAGCAACACCCTTGGCGCCACATACCCACCACTGATTGACACTTTAAAATAGCTCTGTACAGAGGCATGCATCCACCGAGCCTCCCCCCTTCCCCCTCCCTCCCACAGCAGGAGAGGCAAAGTTTTTGTAACTCCTCAAGTTAAGAGGTCCCTTCTCATTATATTCATGTGGATGTCAATGTGACTCCCGTAATGCACACGCCACAGGGGGGCGTTGAAATTGCAGCCGTTACAATACAAAACATCCAGTGAATTTGCATTAGTTTTACACTCTATACAACATAGTTTTAATTAGACTATTGTTCGCAACTTTGCGTAATTTTCAAATTAGTCGTATATTAAATACAAGTGTTGGTCTAATCAATTATTTGAGACTTGGTTTGAACCATCTGTTTATATAAGCAAGCATTTTGCATACTCTATATTCTAATACATTCAGACAGTTCGTTCAGGCGTACATTCTACGAGTCATTTAAACCAGTGAGTTTATTGGTTTGTAGTGCTATATATTCTGTCAACTCACAACAGTAAAACTCTATTCGAACCTATTAAGCTAAATGATGGCAATGAAACGTGTTTGAAATATCAGACAGCATAATTTCTAGTGCGTATCCCTTGGGTTACTGATAACATACTACTTGTAATGTAGCTAAATCACTAAATACTGCCAGTATCCTTGGCAAAGATCACTATGTCATTATTACCTTAAATACTTGGAACCTACGTTTATTGCAGTTTCATATTATACGGAGCAAGAGCACCCTATAATTCAAATTTATTTCCTCATCACTCTCCTTACTTTCAACCGATGTATTGTTTACGCCTTGAAGATGGCACCTTGAGAGAAACAACGCGCAGAATAAATGTAGGGTGTAGCTTATTGTAAACAAACGGATACATGAAATACGAGTCGCAACACTCTCCATTTTATTACCGTCAACATGAATGTTGATAAAATAAACGCATTCGTAATTTGCTGTTGCATACAACGTATAGAAGGTCACATGTAATCAAAAGAACCGATGACACACAAAGTACATACTTGTAACATACTAGTCACTGGTATCGTACTGGAACTGTCGATCAATGCACACCATTAGACTATCTACGGTTGAAATAATAAAAACAGCATCAGTTGTGCAGTCGCCAGTATGTAGAATGCCTCAGTTCGTAATGTTAATGACAAGTGATAGTGTAACATGAATTAATGCAGTGTTTGAAAAAATTATATATAAGGCTATCTAATATTTTACTAATTAACAGCAATCTGAAATATGCGAAGAACTTATATTTTTTGTGATATGATTTTACAGTTCCTGTTACGCTATTCTATGTGTTGCACTTTTATTTCCAGTGACGAATTATTGGATTTCATCACTTTGTTAATTTTATCGATTAGTATAATGTAAATATAATGTTTTATGGCGGTAATAGTTTTCTAAATATGTCCAAAGTGAAACTGTAATGTTCTTTGTATGTTCTTTCTGTTGCTGTACAGGAACCTCATGATGATCTTCGAACCGAAAATGGATTTTGGACGAAGAACTGTACTATAAGCGACATAATGTTCTTGAGATAATTCAGCAACTATATACGAGTCGGTATTTGAGATAACTGTCATTTATTATTCGGCCTCAGTTGCACACATTTTTTAATTAGATTATATGTTTCGATCACTCTGGATCATCTTCAGAGCTAAAATAAACGAAAACTTAATCCGTACCATTTAGATTTTACAGCAGTAGAAGGAAAAGAATTTCAGTATAACGGAAAATTTATTTGAGCAACAGCATTACCAAACCGTCTTGTCTACTAAATACAAAATATCGGAATGTACCGTATTTTGCAACTGCGGACAGGATTTAAATAGGTAGGTATTGGAGCTGGGGAAGGTGGGTGGAGGGTTACTAGAATGAGACTGATTGGAGAAGGGGAAAGGATCAGGGAAATAATGATGGGAATCTCATGAGGATGACAAGAGATATCATGCTAAAGTTATAGACACTATGATTGTGTAAAAGTTCTGGTTGAAACATTAATAGTATATAGCAATGCGTTTGTAAGAGGCAAGCGGCATAAAATAGCGAAATTTTGAAATGAATCTAGAGGGGATGAGAACGGGCAAAGAACGCAAGGGAGGAGAGTGGGGAGGGATATTGCTGACAGGGATGCTATGGGGTCCCTAAGGGAGTGTCTTACACTACTGTTCCAAAAATTGAATAGTGTAAAAACTTTCCGTTAAGATACCAGGGACTATGCGTGAAACTTGAAAAGATAAATAAAATAGTACATTGTTGTTGTTGTTGTGGTCTTCAATCCTGAGACTGGTTTGATGCAGCTCTCCATGCTACTCTATCCTGTGCAAGCCTTTTCATCTCCCAGTACCCACTGCAACCTACATCCTTCTGAATCTGCGTAGTGTAGTCATCTCTTGGTCTCCCTCTACGATTTTTACCCTCCACGCTGCCCTCCAATACTAAATTGGTGATCCCTTGATGCCTCAGAACATGTCCTACCAACCGATACCTTCTTGTGGTCAAGTTGTGCCACCAACTTCTCTTCTCCCCACTCCTATTCAATAGTTCCTCATTAGTTATGTGATCTACCCGTATACTCTTCAGCATTCTTCTGTAGCACCACATTTCGAAACCTGCTATTCTCATCTTGTCCAAACTATTTATCGTCCATGTTTCACTTCCATACATGAATACACACCATAGAAATGCTTCAGAAACGACACCCATCTATACTCGAAGTTAACAAATTTTTCATCTTCAGAGATGCTTTCCTTGTCTTTGCCAATCTACATTTTATATCCTCTCTACTTCGACCATTACCAGTTATTTTGCTCCCCAAATAGCAAAACTCCTTTACTACTTTAAGTGTCTCATCTCCTAATCTAATACCCTCAACATCACCCGACTTATTTCGACTACATTCCAGTATCCTCGTTTTGCTTTTGTTGATGTTCATCTTATATCCTCCTTTCAAGACACTATCCATTCCGTTCAACTGCTCTTCCAAGTCCTTTGCCGTCTCTAACAGAATTACAATGTCATCGGCGAACCTCAAAGTTTTTATTTCTTCTCCATGGATTTTAATACGTATTCCAAACTTTTCTTTTGTTTACTTCACAGCTAGCCCAATATACAGATTGAATAACATCGGGGAGAGGCTACAACCCTGTCTCACTCCCTTCCCTACCGCTGCTTCCCTTTCTTGTCCCTCGACTCTTATAACTGCCATCTGGTTTCTGTACAAATTGCAAATAGCCTTTCGCTCCCTGTATTTTACCCCTGCCACCTACAGAATTTGAAAGAGAGTATTCCAGTCAACATTGTCAAAAGCTTTCTCTAAGTCTACAAATGCTAGAAACGTAGGTTTGCCCTTCCTTTATCTAACTTCTAAGATAAGTCGTAGGGTCAGTATTGCCTCACGTGTTCCAACATTTCTACGGAATCCACACTGATCTTCCCCGAGGTCGGATTCTACTAGGTTTTCCATTCGTCTGTAAAGAATTCGCGTCAGTATTTTGCAGCGGTGACTTATTAAACTGATGGTTCGGTAATTTTCACATCTGTCAACACCTGCTTTCTTTGGGATTGGAATTAATATATTCTTCTTGAAGTCTGAAGATATTTCACCTGTCTCATACATCTTGCTCACCAAATGGTAGAGTTTTGTCAGGACAGGCTCTCCCAAGGCCGTCAGTAGTTCCAATGGAATGTTGTCTACTCCCGGGGCCTTGTTTCGACTCAGGTCTTTCAGTGCTCTGTCAAACTCTTCACGCAGTATCGTATCTCCCATTTCATCTTCATTTACATCCTCTTCCATTTCCATAATATTGTCGTCAAGTAAATCGCCCTTGTATAGAACCTCTATATACTCCTTTCACCTTTCTGCTTTCCCTTCTTTGCTTAGAACTGGGTTTCCATCTGAGCTCTTGATGTTATCTCCAAATGTCTCTTTAATTTTCCTGTAGGCAGTATCTATCTTACCCCTAGTGAGATAAGCCTCTACATCCTTACATTTGTCTGTATTCCCTTTTGCCTGCTTCATTTACTGCATTTTTATACTTTCTCCTTTCATCAATTAAATTCAATATTTCTTCTGTTACCCAAGGATTTCTACTAGCCCTTGTCTTTTTACCTACTTGATCCTCTGCTGCCTTCACTATTTCATCCCTCAAAGCTACCCATTCTTCTTCTACTGTTTTTCTTTCCCCCATTCCTGTCAATTGTTCCCTTATGCTCTCCCTGAAACTCTGCACAACCCCTGGTTCTTTCAGTTTATCCACTTCCCTTCTCCTTAAATTCCCACCTTTTTGCACTTTCTTCAGTTTTAATCTACAGGTCAGAGGCCACATCTGCCCCTGTAAATGTCTTACAGTTTAAAACCTGGTTCCTAAATCTCTGTCTTACCATTATATAATCTATCTGAAACCTGTGAGTATCTACAGGCTTCTTCCATGTATACAGCCTTCTTTTATGATTCTTGAACCAAGTGTTACCTACGATTACGTTGCGCTCTGTACAAAATTCTACCAGGCGGCTTCCTCTTTCATTTCTTTACCCCAGTCGATATTCACCTACTATGTTTCCTTCTCTCCCTTTTCCTGCTACCGAATTCCAGTCACCCATGACTATTAAATTTTCGTCTCCCTTCACTATCTGAATAATTTCTTTGATTTGATCATACATTTCATCAATTTCTTCGTCATCTGCAGAGCTAGTTGGCATATAAACTTGTACTACTGTAGTAGGTGTGGGCTTCGTATCTATCGTGGCCACAATAATGCGTTCACTATGCTGTTTGTAGTAGCTTACCCGCATTCCTATTTTCCTATTCATTATTAAACCTACGCCTGCATTACCCCAATTTGATTTTGTGTTTATAACCCTGTAGTCACCTGACTATAAGTCTTGTTCCTCCTGCCACCGAACTTCACTAAATCCCACTATATCAAAATTTAACTTGTCCATTTCCCTTTTTAAATTTTATAACCTACGTGCCCGATTAAGGGATCTGACATTCCACGCTCCGATTCGTAGAACCCCAGTTTTCTTTCTCCTGATAACGACATCCTCTTGAGTATTCCCCGCCCGGAGTTCCGAATGGGGGACTATTTTACCTCCGGAATATTTTACCCAAGAGGACGCCATCATCATTTAATGATACAGTAAATCTGCTTGCCCTCTTGAAAAATTACGGCCGTAGTTTCCCCTTGCTTTCAGCCGTTCGCAGTACCAGCACAGCAAGGCCGTTTTGGTTATTGTTACAAGGCCAGATCAGTCTATCATCCAAACTGTTGCCCCTGCAACTACTGAAAAGGCTGCTGCCCCTCTTCAGAAACCACCCGTTTGTCTGGCTTCTCAACAGATACCCCTCCGTTGTGGTTGAACCTACGGTACGGCTATCTGTATCGCTGAGGCACGCAAGCCTCCCCACCAACGGCAAGTTCCATGGTTCATGGAGGTGGGGGGGTGGGGGGTGGAATAGTAGATTATAAAACTGGAAACAACGAAGCGAAAACTGAATATCCAACTACAGATATTCAAACTGTGAAACGGTTGGAAGTATAAAGTATAAAGTGGTAAATTCCTACTCTGAAAGTATGAAAATAGAATTGTGTAAATTAAAAGTGTACGCCTAGAACAATGGATGTAAAAATACTGAAAGACAAAAAGATCGTTAAATTTTCGCGGTAAGTCATGACGTCCTTCATAATGAAATTTTATCACATTTCATATTTCCGGGTTTTACAGACTTTTTTAAATGAAATCTAACGTGAGCATTTCAGTAAAATTTTTAGTAAAACGAGTTCTTCCAAATCTAGAATCATTATACTTAAGTTCTTTACGTTTCCGATTTAAATAGTTAGATACAGCCAAGTACGAAATTCGTTATTTAGATGTATTGAGAGACGGTTTCGCTATAAAATCTAATCATTGAATTGCTCGCCGATGTTTTGTGCATATATGAAGTCAAACCGACTTCGATAATGTCTTCTGTGTGTTTCATATTATTGTCAGCAGTATATTTCTTTACAACGATCACGACTACTACTTTTAGTCTTTTTCTTATCTATAAATTACTTGACATTATGTGTACTGCACCTATAAAAGTGTCGGCAACTAAGAAATGAGTGTGTATATGATGAGACTGTGACGACAAAGCAATGGGTTCTAAAGGCATAACATAGTGGTGAGTTCCTCTTACGCAAAATTTTCGTGATATCTTTCCACGTCAACTGACGGTCAGTATTCATCATTAAAACCTGTACGTTTATTCAAAGATTTATTATATTTAATATAACAGAGTAATTTCCGTTTCTCGAAATGTTTACTGCTATTTAATGTACATATCCACCTGTCATTTAACAACTTTTAATATTTCATTATAAGTTATCTTGAGCCAGCCACTAAAACCATATTGCTGATATACCAACACGCTCATCACTTGCACCTAAATTGTCGGCAGGAATCAGAACGTTTAAATTTGCTTAAACATCACACATGGGATGTCTCATACATGGATAACTAATCGCGTGAATTATTCTGCAGTATAATTATGTTTATGGACTTGACCGAAAGGTCAGTACGTAATTCTATCATATAACGCTGATGGTGGGTGATCATAGGTTAATACCGAATTGATGTTGTTACTTAGCCACTAAACTTAACGCCAGACGTAATTGAATTCCTGCAGTGTACAGGGCAGAACAATCAAATGTGACGCTCAGGGAATTGATACACACTAGCAACAATAAGCTTATACCTAAGCCTCTATATTAATTTCAGCTCTGTCCACCGAAAAGTAAAACTGTGTTGAAGCTTATTTGCATCATCGGGGTTACCATGACAATATGCGAATAATGGCAAAGTTTACAGTTATGTACAACCATACTGCCTATTTCAATACACTCAGACGAATCATCTGTAGTGTAACTTTTGAACATATCGAGAAAGCTTTAACGAAAGAAATTACATAATGCTGGGACTTTCAAAAGTTTGCAAGCTAGCTGCTTCATCCCAGCAGAAACTTCATACAGAAGCAAATATTACCAATGTGTTGGACAACGTAGACTATTAGAGTGTGTAGCATGAGATAATGAAAAGAGTCTAAAAAACATGTAGAATAAAAATGAACATCAAAAAATTAGATGAAACGAGGTAGAAAAATATAATATGTTTTTAAAGCAACGGTTTGTAACTTGAGAAATGAGTAGTATTTTAGCCCTTTCCTCCTTAGACCTTTGGGAGCAGTACCAGTGTCATTGATAGCTCTCATGGCTTCAGTAAGCAGCACATCAGAGGTCGTAATGACAATTTAGTTTTTGCCACACATGAGCACAATTTTCACCAGCAGAATATACAAGAGTAAGTACAACAGAGCGAAATACGTTTTGGCGTCCGCACTGTCACTATTTCCGGCAATGGTTTTACTCTTGATGCATTGTTGTTTGAATATCAACAATGCAGTAAACTCAGTTTTATTTGGTTTAGGAAGACGACTTTGCTTGTGTTAGTAATCTGGATCATCGTAAGGCAGAAATTTGATAGAGTCCGTGGCTGTGCTGTGTGACAAGTTCAATTTCCTTGAAACTCATTGTTGTGGTGGCGGAAGAACTTAATACACTCCTGGAAATGGAAAAAGAACACATTGACACCGGTGTGTCAGACCCATCATACTTGCTCCGGACACTGTGAGAGGGCTGTACAAGCAATGATCACACGCACGGCACAGCGGACACACCAGGTACCGCGGTGTTGGCCGTCGAATGGCGCTAGCTGCGCAGCATTTGTGCACCGCCACCGTCAGTGTCAGCCAGTTTGCCGTGGCATACGGAGCTCCATCGCTGTCTTTATCACTGGTAGCATGCCGCGACAGCGTGGACGTGAACCGTATGTGCAGTTGACGGACTTTGAGCGAGGGCGTATAGTGGGCATGCGGGAGGCCGGCTGGACGTACCACCAAATTGCTAAACACGTGGGGCGTGAGGTCTCCACAGTACATCGATGTTGTCGCCAGTGGTCGGCGGAAGGTGCACGTGCCCGTCGACCTGGGACCGGACCGCAGCGACGCACGGATGCACGCCAAGACCCTAGGATCCTACGCAGTGCTGTAGGGGACCGCACCGCAACTTCCCAGCAAATTAGGGACGCTGTTGCTCCTGGGGTATCGGCGAGGACCATTCGCAACCGTCTCCATGAAGCTGGGCTACGGTCCCGCACACCGTTATGCCGTCTTCCGCTCACGCCCCAACATCGTGCAGCCCGCCTCGAGTGGTGTCGCGACAGGCGTGAATGGAGGGACGAATGGAGACGTGTCGTCTTCAGCGATGAGAGTCGCTACTGCCTTGGTGCCAATGATGGTCGTATGCGTGTTTGGCGCTGTGCACTTGAGCGCCACAATCAGGACTGCATACGACCGAGGCACACAGGGGCAACACCCAGCATCATGGTTTGGGGAGCGATCTCCTACACTGGCCGTACACCACTGGTGATCGTCAAGGGGACACTGAATAGTCATCGAACCCATAGTTCTACCATTCCTAGACCGGCAAGGGAACTTGCTGTTCCAACAGGACAATGCACGTCCGCATGTATCCCGTGCCACCCAACGTGCTCTAGAAGGTGTAAGTAAACTACCCTGGCTAGCAAGATCTCTGGATCTGTCCACCATTGAGCATGTTTGGGACTGGATGAAGCGTCGTCTCACGCGGTCTGCACGTCCAGCACGAACGCTGGTCCAACTGAGGCGCCAAGGTGGAAATGGCATGGCAAGCCGTTCCACAGGACTACATCCAGCATCTCTACGATCGTCTCCATGAGAGAATAGCAGCCCGCATTGCTGCTAAAGGTGGATATACACTGTACTAGTGCCGACATTATGCATGCTCTGTTGCCTGTGTATATAGGCCTGTGGTTCTGTCAGTGTGATCATGTGATGTATCTGACCGCAGAAATGTGTCAATAAAGTTTCCCCTTCCTGGGACAATGAATACACGGTGTTCTTATTTCAATTTCCAGGAGGGTATAAACCAAAAATGATCGCATGATAGCTGAAGATCGGTACAACGTTTTCCGATTCAACAATCAATCTTCTCAACAATACGATACAGCCCGCCATGGATACCTCTCTTGTACTAAACCTTCCATCTCATAATAACACTTACACCCAACGTTCTCAGTCAATTTTGTGTCATATTCCAATCTCCGTCTTCCCTATACAGTTTCTACCATCTAAAGCTCCCAATAGGAACATGGAAGTTGTTCATTCATGGAAGTTTTCCATATGTTCCTGAGTTCGCCAGTTCTCCAGAGAACTGCCCCATGTGTAACGTCATAATTTGAATATCCTTCTGTAGCCTCATACATCAAACGGATTATGCTCTTCTCCAATTTTCCCACCGTCCATGATTCGCCGCCGTGCAAACCTTGTGCTGTGTTCACTGTTTTTTACGTCTTGCGTTATTTTTCTTCCAAAGTATCAGCTTTTCATCACTTTGTCTACTGTATGGTTTCCAGCTCTGACCACAACGTAATCGCTAATCTTGACTATTGGCACTCCGCATTATTGCCTATTTTTTCGGGTTTACTGTTAATTCATGTTAGCGCTAGTTACACCGTTCATTCCATACAACTCTTCTTCACATTCACTGAGGTTAACCGCTTCATTAACAATTATCATGAACGTGAACGGTTGACACAGAATTTTAGTGCCACTGTTTTTCTTTGTTTTATTTCCATCACTGCTTATTTGTTGTAAAGAATGGATAATATGTGCGAGAGACTGCATCCCTTTCATACACCCCTTTTAATACGTCTAATACGTTCTTTGTATTTCCCAGTGTTGGTTTTCCTACATATTATTTGTAACCCATCTCTCCCCATACTTTACACCTATTTTCCAGGTTTTCGAAACATCTCGCACCATTCCACATTGTCGACGCTTTTTATAGGTAGACGAAATCTATAAGTTATCTTGACTTATTTCACATCTTGTTTGCAGTATGAACCTCAATGTCAGAACTGTTTCCTTGGTGCCTGTACCTCTCCAAAAGACCAAGACTTACTGTCAGGTAACCGATCCTTAATTTTAGTTACCTTTCTTGTGTTTATTATTCTTGTCAGTAACTATAATGCATGATACGTCAAGCCAACTATGCGATTGTCCTTCCACATACCTAGGGATCTTTTCCGGAAGTTGATAATTAGTTTTCGGACTCATTTATTATACACAACAACATTATACACAACAACCTGAATAAATACTAATCTTCCACATCCCTAAACGATTTCAGACATTCCAAAGAACTGTTATTAAATTCACTGCCTTAATTCATCTTAAGTCTTCAGAACTTGTATTTTTCTCTAATACTCTACTCGTACATCACAGCATCAGGCGTGTTCCCTCAGTATGGGCGTTGTGGGGAGAACCCCATTAACGCAGACGATGACGTTGATTTGATATCGAAGTAAAAAATTATCTCTGAAGGCCTAGATTGGTGCACCATCTACCGAACGACAGTGGAATTACAGCAACAACGTCAGCCGTAGTGTTGTATGTGTAGCTAAGAAGCAAGATGGGTTTAAAGGTTTCAACTCTTTCCTCATAAAGCTACCAGTGTCATTTAAGCTAGGCAAGTGTGAATATTCTTATTAGTTTTGTAAAATACTTGTGATTTATAACTTGGCAACATATACAAATAAATGACAGTTCGATATGAAATCAGAACAACAATATTTCAACAAATTTTTAAGTTACATAATGACTTTTGGTGGGATGCCGGCGTTAACTTCAATACTAGCATTCTCTCCCGTAATAATGGTTTTCATTTTAATCTAATTTAGACGGATTTCGAATGTAGCCACAGAGGCACAAGAGTAGCTGAAAGTTGCTATTCAAACTTGAAAAAAAGGACCATTTCATAAGGTTCATGGTAAAAGGAAGAGAAATTTCTGGAGAGAATAACGAAAAGAATAATTCGCAAATCTATGTTCGCTGATCAGCAAGAGAAAGGAATTGCAAGTACAAAATATATTATGGCAACGGTCCTCTGGATCTTTGAAAAGGTGCAAATGAGTTTCCTAAAAGGGATAAAATAGTTAACAATTTCAACCCGTTTGGGAGTGTGCCTGGTAGAAAACTATTAGAAAGTTTTCTGGACACCAATCCCACAACATTTTTGAGCAGGACCAGAATCAATCAGCGTGAGCCGGTTTCAAAGCGTCAGTAAGGAAGAAGTGTCCACATTCTCTAATTATGTGATTAAAAGATCCACTAAATGAAATGAAACATAGGATGCATTATCTTCCAACAAAGGAAAGTCATTTGCAAAGATTTTACCAGTTCCAGGTCATAGTAATGTTCCGAAGTATAAAAAAGGCCAGAATCGTTCCCACAAACTAATTCTAACTGATTCCCTTTCCAAGAAAGTTCTTGGAGAGAAAGTAGTAACGAAGGCCAGGAATGTAAAGAAAGAGAAATAGAAGCATTGAAGAAGAGGATTCCAATCCTTCAGAGGAAAATTGTAGGTCCAAGGAGGTTGATGCTACATCGCAGTGTGACACTGAAACTTTGAGAGGATAAATCGGACGGGAAAATGAAGCTCTTGGTGAAACGCGCCTAATTTTTTGTAGACTGTGGAAAGAACGGCGAAATATGGTACAGCTGAACAAATTGTGACCTATTGGCACATTCACATCGTACAAGCTGACAATAACATTCTACTATTAGAGTGATTTTTATTCAAAGACAAAAACAAAGTAAGTAGCAAACATTCATTCATTTAGATTTCGCAAAGCTATTTTTTGTGATTTTCATGTTCTTTACAACCCACGAAACGGATGATTCTACATTCAGTCATCTCGATTTGAGAGCTAGTTTCCTGTAATATAATGTAATGTTTGTGTTTTTCGTGTTTTTGACCATGTAACATATATTCCTTAAACTTAATTCCACAAAGATTTCTCTGACCGTTACTATCCCCACAAGTAGGTAGCGCTCGTCAAAGGAGTATTGTCAGTTGATTCACTTTGTACACGAGTGCTGATACATAATTGAGGAAAACGACATTGTTCCTTATATATATTTCAAGGAATATGAACATGCCATTTTGTAAATAAGTACACATGTCTTCGATATTGTAGTTTTTCCAACTCGTTAAGTGACCGTTACTTCCCCCATCTCTCCTACTCTTACTAGCTATCAACTGTTCCTTTCCGTTTAACAATGAAATTCTCAACTCCCTTAATACTGTCCCCCCTTGGTTTCAGCTTCACCAAAGATTGTTTTGACTTTCCTATACGCTCAATCAGTCCTTACCATTGACCACTTCCTATTCGATTTCATTACTTTTTCCTACAGCTGTTTCACCTCGGCTTCACTGCCGTTCCTATTTATTTCATTCCTAAGTGAAAATGTTCCTAGATTCCTTTCTTTCGCTGATCATTTTGTACTACCTTCTTTTGTCGATCGGTTGAAGTAATACGTATTTTAGACAAGGTGTCTTGGCAGTTACCTTCGTTGTATCCATATTTGTCGGTCACCCTTCTGTGTCTGCCCGCGGTAGAGTTGTGCATTCCTCTGCATGTGAAACGCCAGCTGTGGCATCCGTTATCGCAGTATCTAAAGCCTTACAAAAACTCAAGCTCTCACCACTCTTCAGTATTTCAGCATTCTACTTCTTTCAAATGTGATTATTTCGGGAGATCCTATTAAACCTTAGTCTAATCTACACACTACTAAACCACAACTAAATTGTATCAGCTCTTGGGTACGCCTGACAAATATCTTATTTCAGAACCTCTGGCTGTCCTTGATGTAATCGAACTGGAATTGCCCTTTGTGTCTCCTTGCGCCATCGCCCTGTAATGCCTTCTCTCGTTAATTTTGATTACTGCATCTGCTGGCAGGAGCTGAGATTTATTGCAGAACTCAATTTGTTTTTCCCCTCCCACGTTTCTGTTACCAACCTCATGTTATCCAATAATCCTTTCTTCTCCGAACTACAGCGTTCCTGTTCTTCAGTATCATTAGATTGTCATCTCCTTTTTGCAAATTAAATTACGTACGTTCAGTATATTCACATGATTTCTCCTCCACTTCATCCTCTGCTTGTGACGTCAGCGTATTCGCCTGAACTGTTGTTTTGTGATATTGGTTTAAAATGAGAACAGCCCCATCAATAAGCTGTACATAATTTCCTCTCCCATTCTACATACATTTGCTGCTGTCGGTATTACCCTGTCTAAGCAGAAATCCTTCTCTTCTTGCCGTTTCACGTCACTGACTCCAAGTGTACCTAGACAGAGCCTTTTATTTCCGTTTTCAGATTCTGTAGTTTCCTGCCACGTTCATATCTCTGACATTCCAACCGCCGACTAGCAATATGTTTGAATCTCAAAATAAAAAATAAAAAAATTAAAAATAAAGAAAGAGACAACATTTGTGTTTTCGTTTACATGACACGTAATTCCGCGACTTCTCCCTGTATACAATGACTTTACTGTCACAGAATCATAAAAATGGGTGGAAATATGAGAACGGAGAACTTTGCAGAGGATAGAATGAAGAGCATGACACATCTAATGAAGTAGTATAACTGACGATTGCAAAAAAGAAGAAATATGTACTTACTGTGGGACGTAATTATGTTTTCAGTGAAACTGACGGAGATAATTATACAGGCCAGAAAGTAGTGTAAAATTCTGTCATAGTATGCAGGTATTAAGTAGAGCAGATAAGAAGGGTGCTAAACGAGCAATTCTTCTTTACTAAACCATGAAGATCCGTGGCTGTTAGTCTCAGCTGCTGCCGGGTTGGTACTCGGGTAGACGGAGCTGCTCCATCGCTTGCGGCGACTGGCGGTATCGACTGCCGCTAATTGGATAGCGCCAGCCACTCTTGTGCACGTGTGTGTTAGTGAGTGTGTGTGTGTGTGTTTGTGGTGAATGAGTAGGGTGGAAGGATCGCAGAGATCGAGGAGAAACAGGCCGCGGTGAACGCAGCGGGAGGAGACAAGTGTTTTGCTTCTAGCAGCTACGCTCCCCCGACAAGGAATGACTTGTTCCTTTCCGACTGTGGGCTGTGGTGACGTACGTCCTTCAAGGAGATACGTGCACCGTTGAACGCAATGAAAATATGGAAACAGAACATTTCTTGTTTGGTATCAGCGGCATGCAGCTCCGCGTCTTATCCACATGTCCATTAATTAAATAAGAACTTTACTTCAGGTTTGAATTCATTAGGAAAAGCGTCCTCCACTACAGTATACATGAGATCCGAGATAGCAGAAATGGCTGCATCAGACGTAAATTTTTAATCTGCTTATTTCGGATGGAATTCATCAACTATGTATGTATCTTCAGTGCTATATGAACAACAGAACATAGTGATAATTAGGCATTAAAATACCGATTAACACTAGATCACAAATATACTACATACCTTGTAAACCGTAAATTTGTGTAGCAATTATATGTAAGTCATGATGAGTCGTTGTAAGTAAAATCAGAAATTGTACCGCACTGGCAGTACAGAAAACAGCAAGATTGAGCTTGCTGCTTACATTTCCATAATCCTTGGTACTTGGTGTTAACAGTAACAGTAACTGCATTTGTTTACAAAATTTTCAAAAAATTATTTAAAAATAAAACGTAGCTTTTATATCAAATGTCAATGGCATCCTTAAATACTTAAATGCATTCAGTAATTATTTTTAAAGCAGAAGAAAAAATTAACATACAAGTAGCGCAAACTGAGATACCCATAACATGAAAAAATAAAATGAATACTAACATCAGAAAACAAGTTAAACATTATGGATACATATCGGACGGTGAGTGTATAATTATATATTTCAACTTCGCTTACATTACGAAAAGTAGCGTACCTGATTGTAACCAGTGTCACGATTTCAAGGAACTACAACGAACAATTTAAATCTCAAAAACGTATCATAGTTTATTATAGAACCAGTGATAAGTAAACAGTGGGGATTA
Source organism: Schistocerca gregaria (assembly GCF_023897955.1). Lineage (NCBI taxonomy): Eukaryota > Metazoa > Arthropoda > Insecta > Orthoptera > Acrididae > Schistocerca > Schistocerca gregaria. The sequence continues at coordinate 168,080,845 of NC_064925.1, read as the reverse complement.
GCTACTGTTAACGTCACATAGCAAGGCAAGCTGCGTGGACGTGTAGGCAGCACGCTCATATTAAATGTTTCCTGTAGTGCCAATTTGGTACCATATGCAACTTTATTTGTGACGAATCATCAAGAATTAGATATATCTGGTACATAAATTTACAGTTTACAAGATTATGCCTCACTGTCCTTTATTCATGTAGCCTTGAAGATAGCTACACAGTAGCTGAAATCGATCTGCAATAAATATATTATAAATTTACGACCGACGCTTCCCCTATTCCCATCTTCGAAGTAATTTGCTATCAGCTGCTTGTGTTGAACCGTAGGGAATACATTTTAGATGCAAATATCCATGTTGTGAAGTGTCCATCCACAATTTTAAGCTGCCGTTCCGTATCATATTAATGACTGGCAATCGGACTGTTGAGTGAGAGACAAACTTCAGCCACAATCGCATGAAAAGGAGCAAAAAAAGCTGAACTATTACTGTACTTGGCATAAGTGTTAATTATTTATTACGACGTCATTCATCAAGGGGGTAAGGTTCTTTGAAATAAAAGATGACGTCCTTTAATTTTGTTTATTCATCTTCAAACAATAGAAAACACGTTTAACTGAAGTTGGGAACAAAGCCGAATTACCGCCAGTTAGCATTTTTGCCAAATTTATTCAAGACTGCAGGTCTTTTTCGGTGGCCGGCTCTACCCTCCCTCTCTCTGGGGGGGGGGGGGGCGGGGGAGGGGGTAGACGCAGCATCGTCTCCTAATAACGCTACCAACCACATTCTCACATTCCCTGGTTCCTCTCCCCTTCCCCACACGTGAATTGGCGGGACAAAGATTCAATTAGCACTCAGCTATCGGAGAGGAAGCATGAATCAGGTTGTCCTAGGGGCACTCTCCCGTCCTTCACTTGTTAGTTGGCTAAAAAAGAGATGGAGACGAAGCATAAAAGCTATTTACTTATTTACTGTTCAACTGAGGAGATATTGATGCTGGACAGATAGTAGGTTAATAAGTGTAAAACCTGTAAGCATAGAGCTGAAGACTGCATCCATAGCCTCCTACTTGAGGAATGGAAGGAGATGTTAACCACAAGCACAGGGGTGATAATTTTCAGAACACAATGGTGACGCACTAGGACAGACGGAAGAGGCAGATCACAATTCATTGAGATTAATTCCAGTGGCGGGGCAGTTTATGTTTTTGCAAGTGGCTGGGGATTTGCCGTGTTCTAGGGTTAGCGTCTTTGATTCATAATCAAAATGTCTTCGGTCCCGGGTTCGATCCCCGCCACTGCCTAAATTTTGCTAAATAATCAGCATTGGCGGCCGAAGACTTCCGGCCTCAGTCTGCCAACGGCCTTGTCAAAGAGGACGGAGGAGCGGATAGACGTTCAGAGAACTCTCTTGTCCTCGGGGTGGGAAATTGCCCCTAAAGGCGGAAGAATCAGCAACGATCAACGACATGAGGATGCAGAAGGCAATGGAAACCATTGCATTAAAGACATGTAACGTGTATCCACAGGACATGTGGCCTGTAATTGAAGAAGTGTCATGATGAACTCTCCATTGGCCAAAGATTCCGGAATAGTCCCACATTCGGATCTCCGGGAGGGAACTGCCAAGGAGGAGGTTACCATGAGAAAAAGATTGAATAATCAACGAAAGGATAATGTTCTACGAGTCGGGGCGTGGAATGTCAGAAGCTTGAACGTGGTAGGGAAACTAGAAAATCTGAAAAGGGAAATGCAAAGGCTCAATCTAGATATAGTAAGGGTCAGTGAAGTGAAGTGGAAGGAAGACCAGGATTTCTGGTGAGATGAGGATCGGGTAATATCAACAGCAGCAGAAAATAGTATAACAGGTGTAGGATTCGTTATGAATAGTAAGGTAGAGCAGAGAGTGTATTACTGTGAACAATTCAGTGACCCTGTTCTTCTGATCAGGATCGACAGCAGACCAACACAGACAACGATAACTCAGGTATACATGCCGACGTCGCAAGCTGAAGATGAACAGATAGAGAAAGTGTATGAGGATATTGAAAGGGTAATGCTGTATGTAAAGGGGGACGAGAATCTAATAGTCATGGTTGACTGGAATGCAGTTGTAGGGGAAGAAGTAGAAGAAAAGGTTACAGGAGAATATGGGCTTGGGACAAGGAATGAAACAGGAGAAAGACTAATGGAGTTCTTAACAAGTTTCAGCTAGTAATAGCAAATACCCTGTTCAAGAATCACAAGAGGAGGAGGTATACTTGGAAAAGGCCGGGAGATACGGGAAGATTTCAATTAGATTACATCATGGTCAGACAGAGATTCTGAAATCACATACTGGATTGAAAGGCGTACCCAGGAGCAGATATAGACTCAGGTCACAATATAGTAGTGATGAGGAGTAGGCTGAAGTTCAAGACATTAGTCAGGAAGAATCAATACGCAAAGAAGTGGGATACGGAAGTTCTAAGGCATGACGAGATACGTTTGAAGTTCTCTAACGCTATAGATACAGCAATAAGAAATAGCGCAGTAGGCAGCACAGTTAAAGAGGAATGGGCATCTCTAAAAAGGGCCATCACAGAAGTTGGGAAAGAAAACATAGGTACAAAGAAGGTAGCTGCAAAAAAACCATGGGTAACAGAAGAAATACTTCAGTTGATTGATGAAAGGAGGAAGTACAAACATGTTCCGGGAAAATCAGGAATACAGAAATACAAGTCGCTAAGAAATGAAATAAATAGGAAGTGCACGGAAGCTAAGACGAAGTGGCTAAAGGAAAAATGTGAAGACATCGAAAAACATATGATTGTCGGAAGGACAGACTTAGCATACATGAAAGTCAAAACAACCTTAGGTGACATTAAAAGCAACGGTGGTAACATTTAGTTTGCAACGGGAATTCCACTGTTAAATGCAGAGGAGAGAGCAGATAGGTGGAAAGAATACATTGAAAGCCTCTATGAGGGTGACGATTTGTCTGATGTGATAGAAGAAGAAACAGGAGTCAATTTAGAAGAGATAGGGGATCCAGTATTAGAATCGGAATTTAAAAGAGCTTTGGAGAACTTACGGTCAAATAAGGCAGAAGGGATAGATAACATTCCATCAGAGTTTCTAAAATCATTAGGGGAAGTGGCAACAAAACGACTATTCACGTTGGTGTGTAGAATATATGAGTCTGGCGACATACCATCTGACTTTCGAAAAGCATCATCCACACAATTCCGAAGGCGGCAAGTGCTGACAAGAGGGAGAATTATCGCACAATCAGCTTAACAGATCATGCATCGAAGCTGCTTACAAGAATAATATACAGAAGAATGGAAAAGAAAATTGAGAATGCGCTAGGTGACGATCAGTTTGGCTTTAGGAAAAGTAAAGGCACGAGAGAGGCAATTCTGACGTAACGGCTAATAATGGAAGCTAGGCTAAAGAAAAATCAAGACACGTTCATAGGATTTGTCAACCTGGAAAAAGCGTTGGACAATATAAAATGGGGCAAGCTGTTCGAGATTCTGAAAAAAGTAGGGGTAAGCTATAGGGAGAGACGGGTCATATACAATATGTACAACAACCAAGAGTGAGTAATAAGAGTGGACGATCAAGAACGAAGTGCTCGTATTAAGAAGGGTGTAAGACAAGGCTGTAACCTTTCGCCTCTACGCTTCAATCTGTACATCGAGGAAGCAATGATGGAAATAAAAGAAAGGTTCAGGAGTGGAATTAAAATACAAGGTGAAAAGATATAAACGATACGATTCGCTGATGACATTGCTATCCTGAGTGAAAGTGAAGAAGAATTAAATGATCTGCTGAACGGAATAAACAGTCTAATGAGTACACTGTATGGTTTGAGGGCAAATCGGAGAAAGACGAAGGTAATGAGAAGTAGGGGAAATGAGAACCTCGAGAAACTTAACTTCAGGACTGATGGTCACGAAGTCAATGAAGTTAAGGAATTCTGCTACCTAGGCAGTAAAATAACCAATAACGGACGGAGCAAGGAGGACATCAAAAGCAGACTCGTTATGGCAAAAAAGGCTTTTCTGGCCAAGAGATGTCTACTAATATGAAATACCGGCCTTAATTTGAGGAAGAGATTACTGAGGATGTACGTCTGGAGTACAGCATTGTGTGGTAGTGAAACATGGACTGTGGGAAAACTGGAATAGAAGAGAATCGAAGCATTTGAGATGTGGTGTTATAGATGAATGTTGAAAATTAGGTGGACTGATAAGGTAAGGAATGAGGAGGTTCTACGCAGAATCGGAGAGGAAAGGTATATGTGGAAAACACTCATAAGGAGAAGGGACAGGATGATAGGACATCTGCTAAGACATGAGGGAATGACTTCCATGGTACTAGAGGGAGCTGTAGAGGGCAAAAACTGTAGAGGAAGACAGAGATTGGAATACATGAAGCAAAAAATGAGGACGTAGGTTGCAAGTTCTACTCTGAGATGAAGAGGTTAGCACAGGAAAGGAATTCGTGGCGGGCCGCATCAAACCAGTCAGTAGACTGATGACCAAATAAAAAAAAAAAGGCAATCCACAGTGCAGGAGCCAAGTACATCCTGTTCCACTACCCCAGACCGAATGAATTAGAGGTGCTAGCCTTGTTGTATGGAGCTTGACTGTGGATTCTTAAAAAGGAGCTTTGTTACCCTTTCCAATCATGTGTGTGTATTTGTTCACCATTCGGTTTGTCCTAATCCACAATTCCACTCGAAATTGGTGGGGAACTGTCCTACAGCAATTGCTGCAAAAATTGCCTCCTACTGATCTTCAGGTGTATAGCTACAGTGGATCAAGTACACAGATCGATGGTAAGAATGGTTAGGGCACCAAACTATCACCAAGTGTAGAATAAATAGCCTCCTATAGATGTACTAGAGAGTGGAGGATCACGTACACAGATGCATGGTAAAAGTGATAGGACTGCAAACTACCATTAAAGTGTAGCAAGAGGTACCTTCCACCCATCTACAAGTGTACAGCTGCCGAGGAATTTGTAAACAGACACACACACACACACACACACACAGAGAGAGAGAGAGAGAGAGAGAGAGTGAGAGAGAGAGACAGAGAGAGATCATAGTGTAATACATGCTACCACAATTGACAAAAAATAGTACTGCTCTAAATACACTTCGACATTGTTGCGAAAAACCACCACTCGCAAACAACAGATGATAATGCAACATACACTCTGTCAACTGAGAAAGATCATAGTCATAATAGCACAAAAACTAACCCATAAAGACCTCGCCTGGAGAGAGTGATGACAGCTGAATGTGTGTTCGTATCAGTACGTGGGGATAGACTAAGCAGCTTAGAACTATTTTACCCCTTCCTTACCTTGTACATACCGATACCGGTTTTCCAGGCCTTCGTATCCTGTCTCAGATGACCCTCGGAGAGATCCTTTTGCTGCGAACGATATACTGTTCCCAATCTGCAGAAATCAGACCCAGATTGCAAAAAGACTGAAGAGTAGGAGACTTCAAACCATTAAACATAGTTGTCAGTAAGACTGGACCCACTGGAACAATTTCTCAGAAACACTTGCCACCCTGGAGCAATAGCAAATACCTCGCTATTGGGCATGGATGGAGAACTCAGTAGTCAACAGTGTTATACTTTCTAATATTCTGGATATGCCGGAGTAAAATCAGCCTTGTGTAGGAAAAACACTGGAGTTAGATGCTGAACATCCAAAGAAACTTGTCAATCTGCGAAATGTTGTGTAGGGCCTCCGCGAGCACAGAGAAGTGTCGCAATGTGACGTGAGATGGACTCGACTAATGTCTCAAATAGTGCTGGAGGGAATTCAGAGCATGAATCCAGCTGGGATGTCCACAAATCCGTAAGAATACAAGAGACTGTAAATCTCTTCTGAACAGCAAGTTACAAGGCACCTAAATTATGCTCCATAATGTTCATGTCCAGAGAGTTTGATGACTGGTTGAAGTGTTTAAACTCCGAGTAGTGTTCCTGGAGCCACACTGAAACAAATCTGGACGTGAGAGGTGTCACATCGTCCTGTTCAAAATGCCCTAGTCCATCGGAATGCGCAACGGACGTTAATGGATGCATGTGATTTGACAGGATGCTTACGTATGTATCACCTGTCAGAGTGGTATCTGAACATATCAGGTCTGCCATACCTCTTCAGTTGCACACATCCACACCATTATTGAGCTTCCACCAGCATGAACAGTACCCTGCTGACACGCAGTATCTATGGATTCATGAGGCTGCTTCCACACCCATATACGTCCATTAGCTTCATGACATTTGACATTATACTCGTCCTGCTAAGCAACATGTTTCCAGTCCTTAACTGTTCTATGTCGCTTTTGACGGGCACAGGTGAGGCGTAAGACCTTGTGTCGTGCAGTCACCAAAGGTACACGAGTTGGCTTCCGACTCCGAAAGCCCATATCGATGATGTTCCGTCTAATGGTTCCCATGCTGACGCTTGATGATGGTCCATCATTGAAATCTGCAGCAGTTTTGCGGAAGGGTTGCACTTCAGTCACGTTGTACGATTCTCTTCAGTCGTCGTTGCTCATGTTCTTGCTGGATCTTTTTCCGACCGCAGCGATGACGAAGATTTGAAATTTTACCGGATTCATGACATTGACGGTACACTCGTGAAATGGTCGCACGGGAAAATCCCAACTTCATCGGTACCTCGGAGATGCTGTGTCTGATCGCTCGTGCACCAACTATAACCACAAGTTCTAAATCACTTAAATCTTGATAACGTGGAATTGTAGCAGAAGTAATGGATCTAACTACTGCGCCAGACACTTGTTGTCTTATACAGGCGTTGCAGAACGCAGAGCTTTACCATTCTTCTTATATATCTCTGTACTTTAGTGTACATCCTGTGTAAATGTGATATACATGTGTATTTCACTAGTTGTCTGTGCATGTTTCCACGCACTCTGCCCCTCACGGTCGAGAGCAGAATTCGCACTCACTGACCTCCGCCACTGCATGCAGTTATAGCCTATCATCATCCGCTTTTATTCTACTTCCTCAGGTAAACTGAAAACTCTGGTTGAGTTTTAGACGCACCACTGGATTGAATAATAGTATTGTGTCTGTGTGCATGTTCTCACATACTGAGGAAGGATGAAGTATTCTGCCTGCCTCACAGAATCTCATCTTGATCTCTGTTATTTACGAACAGTCATTTAAGAAATTCTATGTTGACAATGCGCTAGGTACATACGTGGGTGGCTGAAACCTACTCCAGAGAGAGTACACACAGACATTCATTGGAAGACGTTGTTATTGAGAGAGGAGTATTCCTACTGTACAGACAGTAGGTTAAGAGATGGTGAAGAAATTTTAGAAAGGTCTCTTGTTCGGCATGGAGTAACCCATTAAGTGTCTGCCTAAAGTGTTACCGTTCTTAGTGTCACAACTGCTGTAATATGAGCTCATTTATTTAGAAAGAGTGACTGAATAATATTCATCTAACAAGTTCCACACTATTGGTGAGTAGAACACTTCGCCAATAACATAATGCCCTTGGGAACAACTGAGAACAGCACAAAAATATAGCAATGCTATGAGTGAATCCCTATCTTGATTCCACAGAAAGTGAAAAGACTGTAATAACATCACACGACTGTAAAGAAAAGAAAAAAAACTGCTATGAGAGCACTGCACATGTCTTAACCTTGATACATGAATATAGACTATGCGGCTTAGAATCAGCGTTACATTCCTTCCTACCTCCCTTCCTTACCTCTCCTTCACCTAGAAGTATGGGTACAGGTTTTTAGTCATGTTCTGTCCTGTTGCTGCTGGTTCACAAAAATTACATCCACTGCATGTGTTGTGCTGTGATCAGTATTGGTTAACAATGACATACTATTTATGGTCTGCAACTGGACCATCCCATAAGTAGTAGTTACGCTTTCCCAGGCCTGATCTATCCTCTCGCCGATAGTAGACAAAGAGTTCCATCTGGTGCCAAGGCTCTGCTTTGTTCAGTGTGGGGATGACAATGATATACTACACTCCTGGAAATGGAAAAAAGAACACATTGACACCGGTGTGTCAGACCCACCACACTTGCTCCGGACACTGCGAGAGGGCTGTACAATCAATGATCACACGCACGGCACAGCGGACACACCAGGAACCGCGGTGTTGGCCGTCGAATGGCGCTAGCTGCGCAGCATTTGTGCACCGCCGCCGTCAGTGTCAGCAAGTTTGCCGTGGCATATGGAGCTCCATCGCAGTCATTAACACTGGTAGCATGCCGCGACAGCGTGGACGTGAACCGTATGTGCAGTTGACGGACTTTGAGCGAGGGCGTATAGTGGGCATGTGGGAGGCCGGGTGGACGTACCGCCGAATTGCTCAACACGTGGGGCGTGAGGTCTCCACAGTACATCGATGTTTTCGCCAGTGGTCGGTGGAAGGTGCACGTGCCCGTCGACCTGGGACCGGACCGCAGCGACGCACGGATGCACGCCAGACCGTAGGATCGTACTCAGTGCCGTAGGGGACCGCACCGCCACTTCCCAGCAAATTAGGGACACTGTAGCACCTGGGGTATCGGCGAGGACCGTTCGCAACCGTCTCCATGATGCTGGGCTACGGTCCCGCACACCGTTAGGCCGTCTTCCGCTCACGCCCCAACATCGTGCAGCCCGCCTCCAGTGGTGTCGCGACAGGCGTGAATGGAGGGACGAATGGAGACGTGTCGTCTTCAGCGATGAGAGTCGCTTCTGCATTGGTGCCAATGATGGTCGTATGCGTGTTTGGCGCCGTGCAGGCGAGTGCCACAATCAGGACTGCATACGACCGAGGCACACAGGGCCAACACCCGGCATCATGGTGTGGGGAGCGATCTCCTACACTGGCCGTACACCTCTGGTGATCGTCGAGGGGACACTGAATAGTGCACGGTACATCCAAACCGTCATCGGACCCATCGTTCTACCATTCCTAGACCGGCAAGGGAACTTGCTGTTCCAACAGGACAATGCACGTCCGCATGTATCCCGTGCCACCCAACGTGCTCTAGAAGATGTAAGTCAACTACCCTGGCCAGCAAGATCTCCGGATCTGTCCACCATTGAGCATGTTTGGGACTGGATGAAGCGTCGTCTCACGCGGTGTGCACGTCCAGCACGAACTCTGGTTCACTGAGGCGCCAGGTGGAAATGGCATGGCCAGCCGTTCCACAGGACTACATCCAGCATCTCTACGATCGTCTCCATGGGAGAATAGCAGCCTGCATTGCTGCGAAAGGTGGATATACACTGTACTAGTGCCGACATTTTGCATGCTCTGTTGCCTGTGTCTATGTGCCTGTGGTTCTGTCAGTCTGTCAGTGTGATCATGTGATGTATCTGACCCCAGGAATGTGTCAGTAAAGTTTCCCCTTCCTGGGACAATGAATTCACGGTGTTATTATTTCAATTTCCAGGAGTGTATTTGAGGTTTGCACACTAAGTCTTTTTCATGCCAATTCACGTGTGGAGAGAGGGTGGATGTTGGGCGAAGGATAAGTTGGGGATAGGGGGGGAGAAGTGGGAGTAAAGGCGTCATCAATGCAAGCTTGCCACATGCACTCTTGTAGGGAGAGGAGGTACGGGATCTCCAGGACAGCCGGTATCCTGAAAAGATTTGGCAAAAATACAAACTGGCGTCAAATTAGCTTTGCTCCCTTACTAACTACGACACACTCAGCACTTTGATGATGCAAATTTTAAAGCTCAGGTACTCCAAAAATAAGCCACGGACCCTTCATCTTCCCTAATCCAACGAAACATTTGCCTCAACACGTTACTAAGCACTGTCCAATCTAACTTCGCATGTATATGAATCACAGCTGTTTCACTGCATGTTCCCTCGAGTGAGTCTGACCCATTAGTGCTTTCTTTTTTTGTCATCTCATCAGCCTTCTGACTCCTTTTATGCATGCTGCCAGGAATTGCTTTGCTCCACCAACCTCTTCGTCTCATAGTAGCTCTAACAACTTACGTCCTCAGCTATTTTCTGCATGCGTCCAAATCTGGGTCTTCCTCTGTAGCTTTACTTCTCCATTGCTCGCTCTAGTCCCATGGAAACTGTTCTCTAAAGTCTTCAAAAATGACATACCATTCTGTACCTTCTTCTTCTCAGCATTTTCCATGTGTTTGTTTCCTCGCTACTAACGTGTATTGTCATCGTGACATGCCAGTTCTTTGCGCGTCAGAGAAAGGCGGGAGACATTAGGAAGTCCTAGAAGATAAGGTTCGCCAGGTAGAATCTTATGCTAGGTAGTTTATTAGCAAGAATATTTATTGCGGTGTACTTTAAATGTGAGGTTACAGAGTACCTCCACCGTCATAGAAAAACGCTTTCAGCCTTACTTTCAAAAAGAAACTCATGTATATCACTTGTCAATCATAACGTAGTGTTCAGTCCCTAAATTCCACGAGAGTATAAAAATGATAACACTCTAACAGCTGAAGTTAGTTTACGTCTTTCACGATACGGAAATTTATTGCTGAAATTATTTACATAAATCTCCAGAAAGGATATTATGCATCTTCACGATGTAAGATAAGGTCTATGTATTCCTACCAGGGACTGGACCATAGTTAGTCTTCCGTTTAAACTAAGGTAATGGTAGTGTTCCTTATGAAGGTGCCAGAGAAGTCATAGATCAAATAACAATGACACCTATTTATTCTTCCCGCTGTTGACTGAACCGTGGGAGCCCAGTTCTACGACAGATTGAAAGTAAAAGTTAATTGGCCTTTTAAGGCCAATTAACTTTTACTCTCAATCTCTAATATATGATTTTCAATTTTATTGCAATGTAGTCGATTCCGTGGTTCTTTCTTGAATCTTCTGTTGTAACTGTTACGTTTAGATGAAATCAATATGTGGCATGTTCCTCTTACTTCCATGTGTTTCCTTCGTCATTTGGCCTACAAGAACGAGCATGCTTGTCACACAAGGGACCCACAACACCCTTCCCTAACTAACCCCCAGTGTCCGGCCGCAAAATATCTTTCTTTCAGTAAGGCTTTAAAATTATTACGATCATGTAATACACAATATAAATCAAAATGGATTTCCCACGTAAAATGAAATAGATAAATAAATATCGAAAAACTGTTACAGTTTGTCATCTAATACATTGATTTTGCAACAGCTGAGGGTGAAAGTTTGGTAACCATTGTAGACAACTGCTTAATATCTTTTACGTTACAGTCTCTATCCTAAAACTCTCTGGCAAAACCCGACTGTCCTCATGAGAAACGAACTGCACAGTATATTAACGAAAAAGAAATACAAAATTGTATTTTACGTGAATGTTCCTTGTTGTCATATGAACTTTAGAGCTAAAGCGGGTGACAGAAACACTATGTGGTCAGTACTTTGTATCTACTTTCGGAGCGTTGTTTGCCCGGTATGTAACCTCAAGGCAGGCCGCCGTGGTCTAACGGTTCTAGGCGCTCAGTCTGGAGCCGCGCCACTGCTACGGTCGCAGGTTCGAATCCTGCCTCGGGCATGGATCTGTGTGATGTCCTTCGGTTAGTTAGGTTTAAGTAGTTCTAAGTTCTAGGGGACTGATGACCTCAAATGTTAAGTGCCTTAGTGCTCAGAGCCATTTTTTTTTTTTTTTTTTTTGTAACCTCAAATATCTACGTATTCGGGAAAAAGCAAGCGTATATCATACTTGACGATAAACATTGCTACAACTGATCTTCTCTGAACTGTACTTTATGAATATTTGGCTGCTAAAATAGTTGTTACTTATATGTCCAAAAAGGCCTGTAGGCATCAGTAACATTTTGTTTTCTTAAGGTACACTGGTATCCAAAATTAAAGCAACAAACAGAAATTTTGCAAGGTTTTATTTATTTTGCCACAAAACAGTATATACAAGTGATAGCAAACTAGAAACAATGTAAAGAATACAGAACGCAGACAACTGCAACATGCATAACGGTGGACGAAAATGTTCTTCGTCTTTTTCGACATAACAGACTTGCACACACATTTCGACAAGTGGTTAATGTGCTCACTAAGAACCCCGGCAGCAACACAAGCCTGATAACGACGGATCGTGCTGCGAATAATGTCTTCAATGTCACGTTCTATCAGATGGGATCTGTCGAGAATCACTCTCCAGACCATATCGAGACTCATCTGTGAAAGAGAATTGGCCCACTGTTCAACTGACAATAAAGGCCTCGAAACAACGCCTACAGTGAATGCTGCGAGGACAGATGACAGGTGCTGCGCATTACTAAGGCTGTACCGTCATGCCCTTATAGTCACATAACTGTCCGCTCTAGCGTCAAACACGGTTGGCCGTACTCTTCGTGATACAGGTCTGTTCTCAATAAATTGTCGCCACATCCGACAAACAACAGAACTATTCACATTAAGCCATCTGACCACATGAGTTTAGGTCCGTCCTGCTCACATTCTTCCTGAAGCCCTCCACCGTGGAGAGTCTGATAGGCGTCTTTTCCGTGCTGTACTGCACTGTCTGTGACTGTGTACACAGTAATTGTCGATGTGGAACTACCTGACAAAGACTGTTCCTTTTGATAGGTGCCCTGGCGTCGTCGTTGGCGTGGTTTTACATTGACGGGAATGTCATCTTTCGTGCAGAACACGATCGTACGGATATCTGTTGACAGTTTGTATTATTATACCGTAGATTAAACACAGGAAGGAGAAATAGCGGTTTGTTGGTTTTATTTGGGACACCGGAGTAAGTGGTATCATTGCTACTTTTAGACGGATATGCGGATGTGCAACAGCGTATCTTTAGTTGAATTTTCCCATGGAGAGAAATTAGAAGGAGCAATGATCTGCTTCACTTGGTATAAACCTTCTAAGGCCCAGATCGAATTAATATTTATTTATTCACAAACAACCTATTTCAACAGGCTTTGCTGTCCCCTTCAGGTCTTCGAAAATCATTAAATGTTTCATTTTTAGTGGACCTCATGCCGAGTTGTCTTTTAGAAGTCCAACTGGAAATGAACACTTTTTAATAAAACTTCTTGAAGACCGGAAGATTACAGCAAAGCCTGTCGAAACTGGTCGTGTGAAAATAAAAAAAAAATACTTATGCTATCTCGGCTTTACTAAACGTTTGCTTACGTTACTCGTACTCATTAGCGAATTTACGCTAGAAAAAGAGTATTGGCAGTCCTTAGTTCCGCTGTTTTATTTAAGATAGTCATCTAAGTTGTGTGAATTTCTTCAGATTTTTTGCAGTTTGTATGTGTGGTCGCGTGTGTGCTCGCAGTTTTTTGTCTTACTGTAAAAGCTTTTAGAATCTGAACATATTGTCTTATCGTTAAACGTGCCACTGATGGTCAGGATCGACAGCCTCTGTGACTTACGAGCTGGAGGTTTATTTTTCTATATCATAGGGTACTGATTGTTTTCAGTGAGGTGGTCTGCATACATGAATTTTTTACTTTAACTTTCCTATGCTCTTAAATGTTCACAATATGATGTTCTTTAATTTCTAGATGCCCCAAATATAATGATTCACAATCGTTTCAGGTTCAATATATGCCTACATTGCTGAACTTATTTGAGCTTATGTTGGATTATAGCGTCTTTTCCGCAGTGAATTATTTGTTACTTATGCCATACGTATATTTTTCTCATATTTCCTCTTCTGCGAATTATACCCTTTCAAATACAAGAATGTGCTCTGTTTTCCTGTATTTTATTATTTCGCATCCTGTGTTTTTTTCCACAGTGTTCACCGTTGTATGATCATAGCTGCTGTGTGGTAATGTTAACATATTGTTATTTATTTATCGGATCAGCTATGTTTTCGTTTAATGCTTCAATGTATCTACTAGGTCTTGCTTCTATCCAATTTTCGTCGAAAATTGGTAATTTGTAAAAAATTAACTTACTTATTTTGTGTAGTTGCCTTTGTGCATTGGAATTCTGTTTAGTCTGCATTGGCTTCTTTGTGTGATGGTGAGTCGTGGTTAGACACATTATGTCTCATTGGAGTGAATCTTGTGCGTTTATCTATAGTGAGAATTCGTGCTACTAGTTTTTTCTCCCACGTCAAAGAGCACATTGCATAGAATTGGTAGCGAATGTAATCTAATCCCCTACGGTTGCCATAAATCAAGACAGTTAAGAGGTGTGTATAAATACAGCTCAAGAACTTCAGTCTATGTGAAGATCTGTTCGAATGGCAGAAAGGAGGTAATACGTTCAGTACTGGCCAAGACTACACAATTACTAGTATTGCCTGAAACTTCCTGGCAGGTTAAAACTGTAAGCCGGACCGAGACTCGAAATCGGGAACTTTGCCTTTCGCCGTCAAGTGCTCCATCGACTGAGCTACACAAGCACGAATCACGCCCAGTCTTCACAGCTTTATTTCCGCCAGTACCTCGTCTCCGATCTTCGAAACTTTCTGGGAACTTCCCCCAGGCTGTGGCTAGGCCATGTGTAAACATTCATGGTGGTGTCTGTTAGTTCTATATCGTATCTCCATACCACTTTCGCGCAACGACGCTCTGAGCGTGTTTTTTAGGGAATTGACTAGTTTTAACCTGGGACCTGTTGCTGGTAAGCAGACGCCAGACCACACATGACATGCAGAATTTAGAAGAGTTCAGTGAGACTAGCGATGATATAACCAAATACTAAACGATCTCAGCGTCAGCTCCACTGCACTCTCTGTAAAAGAATCTTAATACTAACTAAATATAGTGGAAAGGGTTCAAGGCTTTCCTATTTTTAGTTAGCTGGTAAAATAACGTCAAAGAAGCAGTTAAGTTTACCAATAGAAATTTTATTCTACTCACAAAATATCATTTATAAATTGCACTATTGATAATAATAAATGTTTTAATACAGGATTGTAAAAAACAACTGCGTTCAACAACAATTTGAACGAATATTCCCTGAATGGGTTTCCAAGATCTACAATCGATCGAAGGATGACCTATGCCATATCACATCTATATTCTCGGTTTAATTTAAGTGTCACAAAAGAGAAAACTATCAAAATGGTCTACAGTGACCCTCAATTATCTTTAATTACTTATTTAACTTGTCGTAAATTACAGTGGCTGATGTAGCTTCTCAATAACTATATAAAAGAAAAATCTTCGCGTTTCAGATCTTTTCTTCAAGTGGTAAATGTGAGCACCATGAGTTTTAATTAACGATCGACACTATTATTACGCAAAAAGGTGGTGTAACAGATGAGACTTCTGCAGTTCTGAGTGAAGCCTTATGCGCTCAAAAATGCGGCATCGCGTGTGTTCATTACCTTGTCGGTGTTTAGGCAGCCTCAGGGCGGTGGCGGACAGCACAGCTCCGCTCACCTCGCCATCTCGGAAGCAACTAACCTCTCCTAACTTCTCCTTATACCATTTACCAAAGTTGGTTAAAAAAAACTATCTATCTTTGTTTTCATCTGACCAATAAGGGTCTCAATGTTAACCTTAAGCTCTGCCTACAAAGACTCTGTCTATCCAATGAGAAACGTTATACTTTTGGTGGTCGGGCAATGTTTTTAAAATTTGCAACGTAACAGAGACGCTATAAAGTCTCACGCTAAAACCTGCAGCTGGTGTGGTCCTTTTAGCGTTATCGTAAGATCTATACTGTTCTCCTGGAGGGCTCTATCTTTTAACATGGGCTGGGTGTGGTCCTTGACGTAACAGGGGCGCGAAAAAGTCGCACGCTAAAACGTGCGGGTGCTAGACTTAGAGGTAGGCTGCCGACGTGCGTGTCCAGTCCGTCCCTAATCGTAGGGCCTTCTAGCTTAACACGGTGCTGGTCTGGGCTTCTGTCCTCGTTTCTCCCCTCGGAACTGCGTCGGTCTCTCGGTGGGAACGTACGACATGCATTTAGGCATTCTTGTGTTAGTCTGTGATATTCCATTTGCTCACTTGTTACTCGTATTACTCTGGTTAATTTAATGTCACGATTTATTCGGAGCTATGTGACATACTACTGGATTTGCTTATCATGTCAGGGTTTTCATGTAAGGTGTTGGATTTGCCTGACACCTTACACATGTCTCCACAATATCCTTTCTTTTGTGAGTGCTAGTTCTGCAAGGTTCGCAGGAGAGCTTCTGTACCGTATGAAAGGTAGGAGACGAGGTACTGGCGGAAGTAAAGCTGTGAGGACGGGGCGTTAGTCGTGGTTGGGTAGCTCAGTTGGTACAGCACTTGCCTGATAAAAACCAAGTTTCCGACTTCGAGTCTCGGAGTGCACACAGTTTTAATCTGCCAGGAAATTTCATATCAGCGCATACTCTGCTGTAGTGTGAAAATCTCCTTCTTCAATAGTATTGCCTAATTACATGGTGTATTAAAGCTGATAGTCCATTGTGTCTACACACAGAATCGTGTACCACTCGCAATAACGCTTAAGAGCAGTGGTAGTACGATTAGACCTACAAATAGAGATCAAAGGAGAGTGCGGCGCTTCGGCGACGACGGCCGGTTTCAAAAACGATAGAAACGCTGCTGCCAGGGAAACGCTAACGCTGGACATTTGGAGTCCCTAACTCCGCTGACGACCATAGCTCACAGCTCCACATAAAGAGATGAAGTCCTTCAATGGTCAAGTCAACACAGAAACTGGACAATAGCTGTTTTGGGGTATGTAGTGCAGTTCAACGAGTCATGATTTGGTTTTGTTCCGAATTATGAGACGTTTAGCCGTAGTGATAGTCGAGTATTTCTATGATGTATTGACGTTTGGGGGGAGGAGGACGATGGTTGGCCCAACCCACTCATGTTACCCTGAACATGAAGAAGACTGATAAAAGCTGTATGACATTTTCTTTGTTAGTTTATAGCCTACAAAGGGGTTTGATGTCCAAATTAAGATTTCACTCCCATTCCTTACATTACTATTACGCCAATTTAATAACTTTATTTGCATCACTGCACCATTTCGGAATGCTTAAAAGTATTTGAACAGCCACCTATCTGTATTTGATTGGTAAAATACATCTGTTGATCGCCAAAATAACTTTATATATCATCTCCTGACGCATTTCGGAAAGCACAGTCATTACATATGTCGCTTGAAATGTGTAATATACGACTAGGTATAAAAGGGAGTACATTAAACGACCTGGTGGCAGCGCCAAAAGTATTAATTAAAATCGGTACTGAGTACCTCATGACTTACTAAGCAGTAATCAATGCCCCCACTGACAAGGACCGTTGGACATTGTACAAATAATGGCGGATCGATGAACCCTCTAAAATTGGTTCAAATGGCTCTGAGCACTATGGGACTTAACATCTCAGGTCATCAGTCCCCTAGGACTTAGAACCTTTTAACCTAACTGACCTAAGGACATCATACACATCCATGCCCGAGGCAGGATTCGAAACTGCTACCGTAGCTGTTGCGCAGTTCCAGACTGAAGCGCCTAGAACCGCTCGGCCACAGGAGGCCGGCGATGAACCCTCTACCAGGCACTTAGCTCTGCATTGATATCTAGGTGTAGATGAACAGTTTCACCATTATTTGGTGCTAGGAAAAGTACAGCCAATGTGATTAGGTGTAATTGCTATACAAAAATGGTATTAAAATTACATTAGATGTTTAAGATTCTGTACCGTATTGGGTAACCCACTTGTGGTAAACTTAGTTACCAACGAATATACACTCCCGGAAACGGAAAAAAGAACACATTGACACAGGTGTGTCAGACCCACCATACTTGCTCCGGACACTGCGAGAGGGCTGTACAAGCAATGATCACACGCACGGCACATCGGACACACCAGGAACCGCGGTGTTGGCCGTCGAATGGCGCTAGCTGCGCAGCATTTGTGCACCGCCGCCGTCAGTGTCAGCCAGTTTGCCGTGGCATACGGACCTCCATCGCAGTCTTTAACACTGGTAGCATGCCGCGACAGCGTGGACGTGAACCGTTTGTGCAGTTGACGGACTTTGAGCGAGGGCGTATAGTGGGCATGAGGGAGGCCGGGTGGGCGTACCGCCGAATTGCTCAACACGTGGGGCGTGAGGTCTCCACAGTACATCGATGTTGTCGCCAGTGGTCGGCGGAAGGTGCACGTGCCCGTCGACCTGGGACCGGACCGCAGCGACGCACGGATGGACGCCAAGACCATAGGATTCTACGCAGTGCCGTAGGGGACCGTACCGCCACTTCCCAGCAAATTAGGGACACTGTTGCTCCTGGGGTATCGGCGAGGACCATTCGCAACCGTCTCCATGAAGCTGGGCTACGGTCCCGCACACCGTTAGGCCGTCTTCCGCTCACGCCCCAACGTCGTGCAGCCCGCCTCCAGTGGTGTCGCCACAGGCGTCAATGGAGGGACGAACGGAGACGTGTCGTCTTCAGCGATGAGAGTCGCTTCTGCCTTGGTGCCAATGATGGTCGTATGCGTGTTTGGCGCCGTGCAGGTGAGCGCCACAATCAGGACTGCATACGACCGAGGCACACAGGGCCAACACCCGGCATCATGGTGTGGGGAGCGATCTCCTACACTGGCCGTACTCCTCTGGTGATCGTCGAGGGGGCACTGAATAGTGCACGGTACATCCAAACCGTCATCGAACCCATCGTTCTACCATTCCTAGACCGACAAGGGAACTTGCTGTTCCAACAGGACAATGCACGTCCGCATGTATCCCGTGCCACCCAACGTGCTCTAGAAGGTGTAAGTCAACTACCCTGGCCAGCAAGATCTCCGCATCTGTCCTCCATTGAGCATGTTTGGGACAGGATGAAGCGTCGTCTCACGCGGTCTGCACGTCCAGCACGAACGCTGGTCCAACTGAGGCGCCAGGTGGAAATGGCATGGCAAGCCGTTCCACAGGACTACATCCAGCATGTCTACGATCGTCTCCATGGGAGAATAGCAACCTGCATTGCTACGAAAGGTGGATGTACACTGTACTAGTGCCGACATTGTGCATGCTCTGTTGCCTGTGTCTATGTGCCTGTGGTTCTGTCAGTGTGATCATGTGATGTATCTGACCCCAGGAATGTGTCAATAAAGTTTCCCCTTCCTGGGACAATGAATTCACGGTGTTCTTATTTCAATTTCCAGGAGTGTATTATTCGCCCTATTTAACCCGTACAGATTTTATTTCATTCTCTAAATCTTTCATTTTGAAGTGTAAAATCCTGTAGCTCTATTTACAAAAGGTTTAAAATAATTGTAGGTCTAGTTCTTGTGATCGATACTGAGAGCTATGGTTTGTAGGTGTGCTCGTATTATGACGTCTGTGCCTGCTATTTGCGGTTTGCGGTTTGTTTCGCTTATCGTAGGGCTGCATCATATGATTCATGCGTTATGATGTAACTTCGTTGACTGATGATTTCGATGTTTTCTACTACACGAATAAACTAGATGTAAACAAACACAAATGCGATGGTAGGTCAGCAGACGTAGAACACGTACACCGGTGTTGCGACGCACTTAGAATCAGCTTCAACTTACGTATTAGATATCTTACTGTTATGCTACTGTAAATGAAACGTTAAGATCTTAGAACGTACTAACCACCATCAAAGACTTCCTTAATCATTCTTTAACTGTGTAATTATTTTTCAAAATACCGTTGCAATCACTGTAAATACTACTTGTGGTCTGACGTCGCGCTGTTAATACTGTTGTGAAAATGTAGATACTGCCTCTTGTTTCGTGGTAAAACACGTGCGCAAAGTGCCATTAATAGTGGCAAACTAGTTCTCCATGATGATTTTCACAGGACTACAAATAAGATGAGCTTTGTAGTTTCTCGAGAAACGCTGTTTACTACAATAAGGCTATGGTATGAACGAAATGCGTGGCGCAATCCGTAACATTGCTTTTATTAGTGGAGTCTGTGGATTAACCATTGCCGGCGGGAGTGGCCGATCGGTTCTAAGCGCTTCAGTCTGGAGCCGCGCGACCGCTACGCTCGCAGGTTCGAATGCTGCCTCGGGTATGGATGTGTGTGATGTCGTTAGGTTAGTTAGGTTTAAGTAGTTCAAAGTTATAGGGGACTGATGACCTCAGATGTTAAACCCTATAGTTCTCAGAGCCATTTCAACCATTTGCGTAACCGTTCGGAAACCCTCGGGTCACTAACTTTTTTCGCTCATTTTTAATACTCAAACCATTTAATAACGAAATTCATCAAATATATGCTAATTAGCACATATTTAACCATAATTTTTCATGAAGAATGCACGTCTTCTTGTTTCTAATTACATGTCGCACGCAAAATTTCAATTTCAGTTGCAAATATAATTCTTAAATAACGCTATTTTACGGATGATTCTTAAAGGTTGTTTAAGTTGAGATAACATTACACGTAGCCAAGTTAAGGTATTTGTTGCGAGAAATGACAAAACATTTAAGCTGCCAACATTTAAGCTGGGATTGATGCATGAAGCCTTGTAACACGTCACCGCCTTGCGCTGGAGGAATGCAGAACAGCACATCCTAAACGGGAAGGAGGAATCATGCGTGGTTCCTTGGCTGACTTCAGGGATTCTGTTGTTGATCGTCACTTTATGAACGGAGCGGTTGACACGTGCAATACTAAAATATGTTCCTCGGACTCCTGTCGGAAAGGAGTTGAGAAATTACTGGCCTACCTCAATGGTTTAAATATTTAACTACATGGTGAAATCCCAGCAATACGCTTCTCGTCAAACATAGATCATGCAAAAAAATTATCCCTGTTTAAGTCTAGAATTCTCAACGCTCTTGTTTTAATTAGAATACCGTACTACATCAGTTAAGACCGAGAGTATATTATGCTTTCCGTCTGGTCACATAGACGCATATTGCCTGAGTTTTACGGTATGTAGTATCTATCCGTCTGTTTAAAAAGTAAAAGGCATCCAAAGTCTGCCTCTTTTTACGTCCTAGCTATAACTGTTCACATCACTGCAGGTAAGCCGTATCACTCGCCTGGCCTGTGCTCTTCAAGTTAAATGCTTCTGTGAAGCCGTTAGGCCGCATTATAGCTGAGCCTATGTGCGCTTAACGCACAGCTTAAAACGTATATTCGTTATCGTACTTAACTCTACCCGAGAAAGCCTGGCTTCCACTCCACGTGAAATATAAAACCAATAAGGTTCCAGCAGACGCTGAAGAATACCTCGTGTAACGTTTATACCAGGTTTATTCTTAAGTTGAACACAGTGTAGACCACAAATGTAAGTGGTTCCTCTTAATAGTAACGGATGTTCATTCTCGCTTCGCTTCGTATTGTTAATGTTTTATAGTTATTAAGCTCGTTATAGACTTTCATTTTCATGTAATATTCTTCTTTAAATATTTTCCGTGAAATGTATTCACTGAGCTCTTTTTATTTTTGCCACACTCCTGTGTTAAATTTCCAACGCCTGTAGCCCTGTTCGTAAAAAAAATGATCTTACGTACAGCATCTGCAAAACGTTTAGAGACACTGAAATGAGAGCAAACTGTTAATTACACGTTTATTTTTGATTTGCAAACTGATCAAACATGCAGCAGTGTCTTTAATAAAGCACATGATTAGGTTAGATGTCCGACATGATAATCGTTGCGTCCAGACGCTTAGCGGAACTACGAGATGTCACCTCAGCTAAATCTGTCAATGTTTCAGTGGAGACCGCTGCGCAAATTGCTTTAATTTCTTGATCTTTCTCAGTTACCCACAAGGGAAGGTCCATGTGTGCTAGTCCTAGAGACGGTGCAAGGAGACGCAGTAGGGAGCTCAATTGACCTTCTTCGTCCAAACACTGTCTAAGTAGGATGTCATCCAGGAAATCTCTTACGGCTTCTTCGTAGTGTGGTGGCGTCCCATATTATTGGTAGAAGACATCGTCATCAGCTCTTGTCAGCGCACATACACGTTATACAACTCGATGAACAGGTCCGGGTACACTTCTTGAGTGGCACTACCATTGAAGGAATAGGGTCGTAATAAACAACTAGATGATGGTACGCGCCACGTATGAACCCCAGCTGGATTACCGCATTATTCATATGAAATTACTGATTGTCCAGAAGACGTAGTCCTGTTGATTTACTATTGCATTAAGTTTAAACTTGTTTTCATCCGACAACACTGCCTGCGTGAGAAATTGCTTATCTTCAGTTCTCGTTTTCTGATTCCATACGCAAGATTTTTTCGGTGATCAGGTTCGTAATTATTAACCGCGCTCAGTAGTTGTGGGTTATAAACTTCTCACATAGCAGCTTTTTGATTCGGCGTACACTTCTGACCCCACTTCACACGCAAGCTCCATAGCAGGCCTCTGTGGAGAAGTGACAATATTTCCAACATGAGAGCAGGACGTGCTGTTCTTGGTCTTTCAGGACTTCCGTGGCGAATTTCACAAATTGTTCCTTAAGCCTCACGCTTAAATAATGGGTTTGTCAGGCGGGTTCCGTTTAAAACCCCTACCTCCAGTGACGCTGGCCTTCAGAGGCATTGTTAATAATGAACCACGTTATCAGGCATTTTCGCTGCTTGAAGGTGAAGAGCGCTAAAGCAATTTTGCTTTCTCATTATCGTGCTGAAGTATCGACATCTATTGAGCGAAAGATAATACTATAATACGCTTGTAATTGAAATCGATTGACAATATCGATATCCCGATACAGTCAGACAAAGCGTGCATCAATTCTTTTGGTGGATTCTCTATATAAAAAGAAATGATGTGTTATCGTATAGTGTAAAACGAAACCTGGATGTATGCAGCCCTCCAAGCTACTATATCCTGTTGAAGCTCCTTCAACTTCGAATAACTACTGCAACCTGCATCCTTCTGAAACTCCTTGCTATTTTAATCTCTTCCCCCAATACCTCCTACACGACCCCCACATATTTCCATTCTGTAATAAACTGGAGATCCCTCGATGTCTCAGAATGTGTTCCAGTAACGGATGCCTTCCTTTGCGTCAAGTTGTGACATCAATTTGTTGTCTTCCCATTTCTGTTCAGTACTTGTTCATTACGTAAACTATGAAACTAATATTCAGCATTCATGTGTGGAACCACATTTCAAAAGCTTCTATTTTCTTCTCTTCTTAACTATTTATCGTCCATGTTTCACATCCATGCAAGAATAAACTCCAGATAAATTCCTTCAGAAAAGACTTCTTAATTCTCATATTCGGAAAAGCTTTTCTTGCCATTGACAGTCTACGTATTATTTCCTTTCCTACTTCGGCCACATCAGTTATTTGGACGCTCAAATAGCAAAATTACTTTTACTTTAAGTTCGTCGTTTTCTGATCTAATTTCCTCACCATCACCTTATTTTATTATACTAATTCATTTATCCTTGTTTCGCTTTTGTTGTTCATATTCTATCCTCCTCTCAAGAAACTGTCCATTTTATCCAATCCATGTGTGGCATGACTCAGCAAACCAGTGTTTAATAGTATTATCTGGAAACAGTCGTGGTTGAAATTTTAGTTTTTTTATTATTATTCCATCAACTACGTGTTTCATCTCATTTAGGCATCTTCAGGCAGATCTTAATTTGGTATTTCATAGTACAATCTATTAGGCAGTGTAGCTAAAGGGCATCGTCGAGTAAATCAGGCCAACATCATCTTCGTTAACCTCAATAAATACGTGAGTGACTCCGAGGCCTGCATAACGCGTTCACGTTCAAAGGAGCAAATAATAGAATAAGATGGGGCTTAAGTGGTTAGCATAATGCAGCACAGCGTCGTATGTTAGTACTATTTTATAATAGAAGTTGCAGAATTAGCACCCTCTGGCCCATCCCTACATATCTCCGGAATCCAAACTATCTTCCTCGACGTCGGCTTCCACCATATGTTCCGCTCTCCTGTAAGCACTCTGGGTTAGTCTTTTGCAGCCTGATTTATTAAACTGGCAGTTCTGGAGTATTCACACGCGTCAGCTATTCCTCCTTTGTATTTGGAATTATTTCATCCTCCTCGAAGTCTGACGGTATTTCGCCCGTCTCATATTTGATATGCACCAGGAGGAATAGTTTCGACTCGACTTGCTTGCCCAAGGCTGTCAGTAGTTCTGATGGAATGTCACCAACTCCCGGGGCCTAAGTTTGATTTTGGTCATTCAGTGCTCTGTTAAATTTTTTTCGCATCTTCATCTAAGTCCTCTTCGGTTTCTATGATATTACCCTGAGGTCTTATTGGTATAGACCCTCTACACACTCCTTCCACCTTCCAGATTTCCCTTCTTCTCTTACTGCTGGTCCCCTATCTGTAGGCTTGATATCTATGCTGTAGCTTCTCTTCTCTCTAAAGGTCTCTTTTATTTACCTGTAACCGGTATCTACGTTCCCCCTAGTGTAATATGGTTCTAAAAAAATGGCTCTGAGCATTATAGGACTTAACTGCTGAGCTCATCAGTCCCATAGAACGTAGAACTTCTTAAACCTAACTAACCTAAGGACATCATCACACACATCCATGCCCGAGGCAGGATTCGAACCTGCGACCGTAGCGGTCGAGCGGTTCCAGACTGTAGTGCCTAAAACCGCTCGGACACACCGGCCGGCTAATATGGTTCTAAATCCTTACATTTGTCCTCTAGCCGTTCCGTCCTAGCTATCTTGCATTTCCTGCCAATAACGTTTTTTAAACGTTTGTATTCCCTCGCCATTCCAAATGTCTCAGTTTCCAACTTCTACCTTGTGTGATTTGAATTAATTATTTCATGCACTTTCCAAGGTTTTCTACGATGACTTGCCTTTTACGTATTGAATCCGCTGCTGCCTTCGTTATTTCATCTCTCAAAGCTACCCTTCTGTCTACTTTATTTCTTTCCCTATTCTAGTCAATATTTGCCAACTGCTCCCTCTGAAACAACGTGCATCCTCTCGTTCTTTCAACTTATCCAAGTGCAATTTACAACCTTTTAGCAATTTCGTCAACCTCAGTCTACAGTACGTATCCAATAAACTGCAATCAGAGTCCACATTTGGCCCTGGAAATATATACAGCTACAATCTTCTTCCGAAATCTCTGTATTGCCACTACATAATCAATTTGAGATATACCAGTGTCTGCAGGTCTTTCGCACGTGCACATCCATCTTTCATGATACATAAGCCGTATGATAGCAATCATTACATTATGCGCAGTGCAAAATTCTGCGAGGCGGCTGCTCTTTTTATTCCTAGTCCATATTCACCTACAACTTTTCTTCTATTCCTATCCCCACTAATAATACGACTAAATAATAATATCGTGGTTAATAATCATTTATCGGGTAACGACTATGTCTTACTTGAATTAATGCCCCCAACTGGTGAAATACACTCCTGGAAATTGAAATAAGAACACCTTGAATTCATTGTCCCAGGAAGGGGAAACTTTATTGACACATTCCTGGGGTCAGATACATCACATGATCACACTGACAGAACCACAGGCACATAGACACAGGCAACAGAGCATGCACAATGTCGGCACTAGTACAGTGTATATCCACCTTTCGCAGCAATGCAGGCTGCTATTCTCCCATGGAGACGATCGTAGAGATGCTGGATGTAGTCCTGTGGAACGGCTTTCCATGCCATTTCCACCTGGCGCCTCAGTTGGACCAGCGTTCGTGCTGGACGTGCAGACCGCGTGAGACGACGCTTCATCCAGTCCCAAACATGCTCAATGGGGGGACAGATCCGGAGATCTTGCTGGCCAGGGTAGTTGACTTACACCTTCCAGAGCACGTTGGGTGGCACGGGATACATGCGGACGTACATTGTCCTGTTGGAACAGCAAGTTCCCTTGCCGGTCTAGGAATGGTAGAACGATGGGTTCGATGACGGTTTGGATGTACCGTGCACTATTCAGTGTGCCCTCGACGATCACCAGAGGTGTACGGCCAGTGTAAGATATCGCTCCCCACACCATGATGCCGGGTGTTGGCCCTGTGTGCCTCGGTCGTATGCAGTCCTGATTGTGGCGCTCACCTGCACGGCGCCAAACACGCATACGACCATCATTGGCACCAAGGCAGAAGCGACTCTCATCGCTGAAGACGACACGTCTCCATTCGTCCCTCCTTTCACGCCGATCGCGACACCACTGGAGGCGGGCTGCACGATGTTGGGGCGTGAGCGGAAGACGGCCTAACGGTGTGCGGGACCGTAGCCCAGCTTCATGGAGACGGTTGCGAATGGTCCTCGCCGATACCCCAGGAGCAACAGTGTCCCTAATTTGCTGGGAAGTGGCGGTGCAGTCCCCTACGGCACTGCGTAGGATCCTACGGTCTTGGCGTGCATCCGTGCGTCGCTGCGGTCCGGTCCCAGGTCGACGGGCACGTGAATCTTCCGCCGACCACTGGCGACAACATCGATGTACTGTGGGAGACCTCACGCCCCACGTGTTGAGCAATTCGGCGGTACGTCCACCCGGCCTCCCGCATGCCCACTATACGCCCTCGCTCAAAGTCCGTCAGCTGCACATACGGTTCACGTCCACGCTGTCGCGGCATGCTACCAGTGTTAAAGACTGCGATGGAGCTCCGTATGCCACGGCAAACTAGCTGACACTGACGGCGGCGGTGCACAAATGCTGCGCAGCTAGCGCCATTCGACGGCCAACACCGCGGTTGCTGGTGTGTCCGCTGTGCCGTGCGTGTAGTCATTGCTTGTACAGCCCTCTCGCAGTGTCCGGAGCAAGTATGGTGGGTCTGACACACCGGTGTCAATGTGTTCTTTTTTCCATTTCCAGTAGTGTAGTTTTCTTTGTAGAATGTCTAACAGCCAACGTCAATTAAGAGCACTGCTGGTGCTACAGAGTAGTAAATAACAATACACTCAGTATTGAGTTCATTCTAACGGATATCTGCTGTCGCTGTCGCAATCTATTTTTTTGTGTGTTGCCATGTATCCTACGTCACATGCCACAGATCTCACGAAAGGCAGCTCGTCATGAACAGATAAATAAACTGGTTTTGGCTATCACGACACATGGTTTTCTGCTTATTGCTAGTGCAAATATGTAGTAGGTCTCCATAGAGATTTGTTGTTTAAGGTGACAAAATATTGTCATTTCTTTAGATGGTGTTTACGTTTGTTGGATTGAATCACCTTACAGATGATTATTTTGGTGTTATTCTTGTCACCTACTTTTCAGTCAGACTGTCTGTTCATTTAAATTAATAAAGCGAATTTTACATGTGAAAATTACGTTGGTAACTTTTCTGTGTAAAAAAGGAAAATGTTTATATGTTATGAACTATACCTGGACTTGTTTAGTGTCTTTAACTTCGAGTATGTGTGTGTTGTAATGCTGAACATCTGAAGTGGTGTAGTTAGGAAAGAGTTAAAACAGTCGCCAGAACTATCTGAAATTGTGTAACATTATCTGAATAGGTCTTTATAAAAGTAACCATAATGCCTAAAACTGAATTCTAAACAAACTGTCCTCCGAAATACCATGCTGTGCAGTGAACGTCACTTCAGAACTTGTATCCTAAATACTAAATTGTAATTCGTACACAGAAACTAACAGAAGGAGAATGTTAGAAAAATTTCAAACACAGTTTTGAAACAATAAATAAAATATCTATTTATTACAATGGCCTGCCAATTTAAGTGAGCAGACGGTCTAAAGGAAATTGAAAACATTAGATAATATACACACAAATGCAACCTGTATTGGAAGGGAGACTGTCTGCATATGAAATGGAATTTGAACACAATTTACCTAATCGGAATCTGATAATGAATTTGAATTGCAACACCTAATTGTGAATGACTGCATTGTTTCGTAACTGTTGCAAGTCGGCAGCTCGTGGTTGTGGGGTAGCATTCTCGCTTCCCGCACCAGGGTTACCAGGTTCGATTCCCAGAGGGGTCATGGATTTTCTCTGCCTCGTGACGACTGGATGTTGTGTGCGGTCCTTAGGTTAGTTTGGTTTAAGTAGTTCTACGTTCTAGGGCACTGATGACCATAGATGTTAAGTCTCATAATACTCAGAGCCACAGCCAACTGTAGCCAAACTTTGCACAAGAAATAATAGTGGCTCATCAGTTGCAACGGAAACGCAGTACTGCTGGAAAGTAATGAACATAAAAAAAATCACACAGCACCAAACCGGGTAAATAAAAGGAAAAGAAGAAAGTGTTGAACAGAGCAATTCAAGTACGTGCGTCTATGGTGAGGGGACGGTGCTTCACTTTTAAGCAAGGGTGTACCCCAAAGTGCAATGCGGCGATGCACAATAAAACATCCAGATTTTCGTGAGGAGATGGTGGCGGAATTCAGATTTGCTAAATGACTGAAAGAGGCTGACTTTAAGAAAAACTCTGTTGTCAATACATAACTAATTCTTTGACTACTACAAAGATCTTTACAATAACTGCTTGTTATTAACAAATATTACTCAGCCATTATATTAATTATTAATAAGCTGGTAGAGCAGTGGTAAATCTATAAACTCTGACTGGAAGCCACGTTTACAGGGAACCTTTACTCTGTCACATCTCAATAATCGAACTAACTAACCTGAAGCAATGAACAAAATTCCCACTAAAACTCTCCGTTTTGCAAACACGTCATAAATTACGTGTCTACAGTCAGTGCAGCATACCACCCGCCATATTAGCCGAGAGCACAAATTGCTCAAATAACAAGAACTTCAGCAAACAATGTACCGAGTAACATTTTCTTCAGGCCAGAGGAAAGTTACTACCCTCAGGCAAAAAATAACGCAGTGATTTGGTTAATGGGCCAATATACAAGTTTTTAACAATATTGGGAGCGATGAACATATTGAATACAAGATGTATGTGGAAATGAATGCTAGAAAATACTTAAATATCAGAATCACAATAAAAAATATGGTAACATGCTCCGAATTGTCTTCAACAGAATGGGTGTAAGTTAGGAACTGGATTCTTAGAAGAGAGGGAATGGGTTGGGTCACGTTCCCGACCCTAACCTCACCTTCAAGTCACACATGAAAAATAAATCAGTAGTACAGCAGATACAAGAATATGGCAACAAACATCTGGTGTATGATATAAAGGAAGATCTTGAACTCCCAATGGATACGTTTAGAAGGCTGGAACTGAGAAAAATAACAAGGCAGTGAAGGACTTTGCGATGTCGCTGTTCGGGACAGCTCTTCTGTCCATGTAATTTACCCTGGAAGGAACACACATCAAGTATTTACTGAATGATTAATTTGGGTCTGGGAAATGATGATGAGGAACCGGCTCCAGAAGAAGAAAATGTGCGTGATGCACTGCCTCCAGCTGAAGGTGACAGTGAAGGTGCTAAATTGTGCTACTGCTAAAGCCACATTTTTGAATGCTGTAATTTATGACTGCAGTTTTCCACATCCCCGTAGGTGAATACCGGGCTGGTCCCCACGTCTCGCCTCAGTTACATGGGATGCAGACATCTGGACACTTTGGCATTATTCTGTGGATTACACTAGTCTGAGACATTTGGGGTTCACTAATTCCGTTCCGGGGGGTATGGGATGGCGGCAGGAAGCGCATCCGGCCACCCCTTTCACTAACATTGCCAAATCCGATTAACCGTGCCGACCCTGTGTACCTGCGGAAAAAAGGCACAAGCAAAAGAAAGAAAGAAAGAAAGCAAGAAAGTCAGTGCAGCAACACCATTACTTGTCAGTCTTCACTTATCAAATTAATCTTTACTAAATCGTATTTCCATAATTCAACAGCCTCCGTAATTTTGTGCTTTCCAGGCTACCTGCAGACCGCTCAGCAGCTTTACCAACACCCAACTCACTACCTTCTGTTAGAAGCCGCAGTAACGACAATGTTAGGAGCAACCGAAGATCGCATTGCCTGTACTCAGGACCTCTTCAGCGTAACATAACATTTATTGAAAATCTGTATTTGCAAAATATCTACTCTCACATGTGAAGTACGTGACATGGAATGAAAATGTAACTTCCATCGCTTCCCTTGAATACCGAAGATTAGCTACGAACCTTACACGTTTCACAGCATTTGCATATGCTTGAAATTCCAAAGTTCTTGTGAGTGGAATGTGATATCAGTTGATTCTACTGCTTGGCTGACGGTCTTAACACAGAACGGGCGGTACGCGAGGCGCTGCCGGCAGAGGGCTCCAGGGCGGTAGCAGAGTGTCTCCCTCCTCTTCGATGGCTGCGGTTCCCGCAGTTTGCCGGCTACACGGCGTGGGGCGCAGTAAGCGATAAAGGACGGCGGTCGGAACACGACCCGCGCGTGCCTTCCGCTGGTGCTGCGGTCGGGGCGTTTACGTCGTGAGAGCCCCCCTCAGCTTCCCGCACAGCCTTCTACACTCTGAAACCCTCCAACGCCGTCCACCCTCTTCACGACGCCTAACAAGCTCTCACTGGAATGTTGCTGAAGCAAACTTTACGGAACGCTGATTAACTAGAAAGCGTTTTACTTTTATGACAAAGAGGTACAATGGTGACAATGTTGCAATCCCATTAACGATGGAATGTAATAAACGTGGAAACGGTATGATCCCTATCATTAGATTGGTTCAAAAGTTTGTAGCATTATTTATCAACTGCCATTTTCTCTCTTATAGTTCCATGGGTAACACAAGAATTATTGAATTTAATTGATGAAAGGAGAATATACAAAAATGCAGCGAATGATGCAGGCAAAAAGTAATACATACGTCTCAAAAATGAGATCGACAGGAAGTGTAAAATGTTTTCATTTTGTTATTTGGAGATAGTTAGTGGAGCTGTGGACGCTACAAAATAGAGTGCCAAGTGGAGCAATCCAAACATTTTCGACATATTCTTCTGTTCGAGTTCTATAGCGGGGTGATAGCAACGGATACAGCCATAAGCATTTGCACCATGTACACACGTAATACTACTAAACAAAACACGTTTTAAGGAGGGTCATTTTGACGTTAGTGACTTTCCACGTACACGAAAGATCTTAGGGGTTTGATGAAGATCCATCGAACGCATTAAGCCCGAATGACCCACGTCAGTATACTCGATAGGTAGCAAATGTGATGAGCTGTGCTCATTGCACCGTAGAGCGATATTTACATCAGTGGAGGAGTTTCAAAAATCGAATGTAAGGGCACCACATGCTCTAAGCCAAAATCACAGAAGTAAGGCGGTGGACTGAGCATGTGGATCTCTGCTTCGTACTGATCAATTGGTTAAAGAACAGACCGGAGCATTGCCATCCTTTGTGATTACTGGTGATGACAAATGATGTCTTTATGCTGACGCAAGGAAAACAGAAAAACAGTTGCGTCTCGACAATGCAGCAACAACTAAAGACATCTTCCAAACGCAGTCCAAGAACAACGACCAGGAAGACTGCTAGAAGTTATGCTCATTCAGGATAACGCCCGCCCGTATTCTGCCAGGCTGATGAAAAACACTGTACAGAAGTGGGATTGGGAAGTCAGTAATCAAGCACTCACCTTATTCACCTGATCTTGCTCTCTCACATTTTCAGCTTTCCCGCTCTCTGTCGAAGAGCCTTCGGGACATTTCTTTCCCGGATGCAAACGTGCTTCGACGAGTTCTTCGCCTTAAAACTACGTGATTTCTACAGTAGCGGAATGGAAAAGATACCCTAGCATTGGTATAATGTAGTAAGAAGTGAAGGGGAATATAGTCTGGATGACAAAAGTTTCTCTGATGTCCAGATACTGTCCAGAATGAGATTTTCACTCTGCAGCGGAGTGGGCGTTGATATGAAACTTTCTGGGAGATTAAAACTGTGTGCCCGACCGGGACTCGAACTCGCGACTTTTGCCTTTCGCGGGCAAGTGCTCTACCAACGTTTTTTTTTTTGAAAAATCACATTTTGTTCGCTTTTGTTCGTTGCTTCTGCTCGGGGTGGACGTCCTAAGCCATTCGTTGAAGTTCGTTGTTGATCGATTAACTCAGTTATTTTTATTACAGTGGGCTGCTAACCCTCTGACCGAAATGCTCAGCTACCGTGCCGGCAACCAACTGAGCTAACCAAGGCCTGACTCACGCCTCGTCCACAGTTTTAATCTGCCAGAATGTTTCATATCAGCGCACACTCCGCTGCAGAGTGA
Organism: Schistocerca gregaria; assembly: GCF_023897955.1. NCBI lineage: Eukaryota > Metazoa > Arthropoda > Insecta > Orthoptera > Acrididae > Schistocerca > Schistocerca gregaria. The sequence continues at coordinate 168,048,817 of NC_064925.1, read as the reverse complement.
AAATCTCATTCTGGAAACATCCCCCAGGCTGTGGCTAAGCTATGTCTCCGCAATATCCTTTCTTTCAGGAATTCTAGTCCTGCAAGGTTCGCAGGAGAGCTTTTGTAAGGTTTGTAAGGTAGGAGACGAGGTACTGGCAAAGTAAAGCTGTGAGGACAGGGCGTGAGTCGTGCTTGGGTAGCTCAGACGGTCCAGATACTGTGTTTGTTAATCTTACGGATAATTGCTCGTAACTTATCAACCAAGCCCTTACGTGCGTAGTTATGTAAATATTCAGCATTTCAGCGCAATCAAGCAAAGCAATTAATTCATAAGCAACACTGCCCTCATTCTGTGCCCAGAAAAGTCCGCACTTTGCGATTCTCATTCGGAAATCACATTTCATTGTTACCTGTCCGCGAGGAGATCGTGTTAACGATGGAGTAAGAAGGACAAATGTGTCGGAATCCGACCTCAACAGGATCACGACCTACGGAGAAAGCGGTTTATCGCTACGTGCACGCAGTGTATTACATAGGGTAAAGAAAATGTTCGGCAAGAAGAACTAAAAACGATCAATGTTATTTAACGAAAATATCTTACCGTGGATACAAGAAGTTCACTGATAAAGTCGGCCTTCTATAATCGCATTATAATACTTACGATTACTTCTTTCTTTAATGTAAATAATTTGAAGGCTTCACTAATAGTAATTAAGCTACGCAGCAGTTTTGGTGAACATTGAATATATTTCGTTTCAGTTCAATAATAATTTGTTAAACGGAAGTGTTCTGATATAACGATAGCGTTCATGATCAATAATGAACATTGGGCAGGTGCGAGTACGACTTGCGCTGAGCGTTCCGTACTGACTTAATGATGTATACATACATTTCACCAGTTCCGGAAATAGAGGCTGTCGAAATTGATACGCGAAACATATCGTTCGCCGGGATTCCGAAATGTTAATGAACGATTTACTCTCAAGTTGGAAGTCGTACACCGAACGACAAAAGAGATGCTCTGTTCATGTGATGCAATTACTAATGAACAATTCTGCGATTTTTTTCCTTTACTGTGAAACCTTGCTTCTTGCCGTGTTTCATGATTCTACACCAACAGGATCACCTTATATGTGAATGAGTTTGACAACTCATGACATAGTCGCGGATATAAACAGTGATCCAGGTACTGTCGAATGTTTTTGATCGTAATATAAATTCCTCCAACGATGACCTGTTTTAGTCGGTAACGACCATCTTCAGACCTGTTCTAAAGTATGTCCTAATTTAATGAAGATGTAATGGCAACATCGAAACATATAAATACACTCAGCGAAGCATCGTCACATAGAACTAAAATACAGTGTAAAATAGGCTACATCGTCTATACAGTCATTTTGCAACTGACGTTACTATACGAAAAGGACACATCGTCCACACAGTCATTTTGCAACTGACGTTACTATACGCATCATACTCAGGTGCAGTCGGTATCAGAAATATGTTTGCCTATATGCTCCATAGACAGTAGCGACATGTACGAAACATACAGGCAAACATATTTCTGGTAGGTCCCGCACTTCAGTATGTTTTGTACACTAATGGCAATTCCGAAATGACTGTGTGAACGATGTGGCATATTTTACACCATGTTTTAGTTCTACGGCACAGTGTTTTGCTGAGTGTATTTATATGTTTTGACGATGTCATTATTGCTTCATCACATTAGGAAATGGTGTAGAACGTATCTGAAGATGGGCACTACTGGCTGAAATCACTCATCGTCGAATGACTGTATATGTAGTCAAAGACTGGAATAGAAAACATTTGAATGAGCTTGCGTCTGACAATGGCTGTATATTTTGATTGAATTGACTTATATGTTTCTAATTCTTACACCACCTGTAGGCAACATACCTTAGTAAATCAGTTAGATTCAAACTTGATACTTCTGCTCGTTCCTGAGAATAAGCGCAACAGTCGGCACTGATAACAAAGTGATCCTCTAACTGTTCCCTTTTTGCCGACTGAGGTACACTCACTGAAAATATGCTTGGTCGATGGTACGGAACCAGCCGCTGCTCGAATTCTGAATAAAAGCGGCTGAAGACTTTCTATATAAGTACACACCCTCGTTCTACAAACGGTAGTCAGTACTGCACTGCAAATCTCTTGTTACATCTACCAGGAGGGAGACAGGCTAAGCAGCGAAGCCAACTGACTAGTCAGAAACACGACGACCCGGAAATACTATCAGTCGCTCCAGAGATGGTACAACAGTGCGCTTATCGAAACGCGCTGCTGCTGCCGCTCACATACAAGTAAGGCAGGAAGTTAGTGACACCTGTAAATGGAATAAGGAAACGAGGCGTCAGTACAGTAATATTTGATGCCAAACAATGAATGGCATGAACGCGAGCCGTGCACAGCTCAGTCTGCTTTTTCGCTGCAAGATCGCTCGGATGATTTTATCAGAAGAGAAGTGTGAGAAGATGTCGTATAGCAAAATGTAGGACAAGAGCTGTTTGTGTGTTCTCATGGAGTTACCGCCAATCTGAGTACATGGAAGGCTATGGAGAACACATGGCAGATTAATGTTATACAAAAGTGATTTTCGGAGGTACTGTAAGTCTTAATAAGACATTAGTAGGTAAATGATGTAATAATTTGTTGGGCTAAAATATTTACTTAGCTAGTAGGAAAAATAGATTGATTTTTCTATATTTTCGCTAGATATTTATTTTATATCGCTTCGGCAGGTACTAAGGAAAGGAGTTCAGGTGGTATTTGGAGCCGTGTGTGACTGCATCGAAATTTTCCAGTCCAGCTTCGAACAGCGTGACACCGAACAATGTAATTCAGTACGGAAGGTGACAAAAAATATTGTGTGGCCCCAGTTAACTTTTGTTCCCACGACGTAGGGGATAGTAATGCAGCAGATTGTTTTCTCAGGTGATCCAGTTGCCCCAGATACTCTTTTTTTCGTCTAAAAGTTACAGCAACATCCGGCTAGAGTTCACAAATTATCAAACCGCTAGAAATCCCAGTAGCTGGCTCTTCATGTATACGTAAGACGCTGTGCTCATCCCAAAATGTAAAATGTCCTATTCTGTGACTAGGAGAGTACTGAATCACAGTTAACCAGAAATTTCATACAGATATTTGTGAGTAAAAACGTGTAGAGATCTGAACCGGAACCATCACATTCGTCTTAGTTTTAAGTAAAGCGAACGGCTGGCTGCAATTCCTTCGCAGGACAGTGGAACACATGCTAAAGATCATCACTGGGTGGATAGACGGAAAGGTGGTGCGAACTGTCAGAGCATATATACATAACAATATTTCCGCTTTAATGTTAAATTGTATCACATATCAGTTTCCATTGTACTGATCACATACTCAGTTTCATCTGCACGTCAGTTTCGAAATGTAACCTGTTCCAGTTACTGACATTCTCTCTGATGGGATGTTGGTTGTCCGTTTGTGTAAAGGAAGTGTGGCAGAGTGACACTGAACAAGCAAGAAGACGTGAACTTACTGACGTTCTCTGGAGGCACTATAGAACTCAATATCGGATCCTGCTGCAGACATTGTTTCAAGGGAAGAGCTACTTTTTCGAGAAGCATGTTGATGAAAAACTAACATCCCATACGATACGATCGTTCACCGTAACTCTAGTGAAATACATTTATCACTCGCCTTGAAAGGAACCGACTTTATTTTGTAGCTATTGAATTCTGTAGACTAACATGCTGCGGTCACCTCACGAATGACAGGATTCCACATGTATTACGATCTGTTTGAAGACCGACGCGTGATCTACGAAAGGACTTCATCGTTTGTAATACTGTAACGCTGATGTGCTGGAGACACAGATCGGTTGGAATGAAGAATACAGAGTGTAAATTTTAAGTTAACGAAACAGAATAACTCCAAAAATAAGCTTCAAATGAAACAAAATATAGAATGTAAAGTTGACTATTTTCAAGGGTGACATCTGTTGGTGCTAAACTTAGCCACCACACCAGCCTCCTGGGGATTGGGGGGGGGGGGGGGGAGCCAACTTCAAAATTTCAAATGTTAACCCCCATTTTTATTGCAGAGTCAGATTCTGCAAAAAGAAAACTACATACATTTTGCATTAAACATTTGTTTTGATTGTTGGTAGTTGGCGCTGTAATTCAAGAAATCCATGTTCTTATTTTTGGGTGGAAAATGGTTACGGATGAAAAAATAATACTTATTTACTTCGTAAACTTTGATTTTCTTGTACTACAGCGCCAGCTACCATAGTAAAAAAAAATGCTTAAGACAAAATGTACGTAGTTTTTTATGTGTAATCTGATTCTGCAACAAAAAATGGGGGTTCCCACTTGAAATTTAAAAGTTGCCTACCGCCCCACTCCCAATGGGCTGGAGTGGCGTGGTGACAAGAAATATTTTCGAAAACTTCAGTCATTCCGCGTCCGTGTCCCATTAATTAAGCAGTGAGGTTGTCTTATGTTTAACGGCGATAGAAACATTTAGAGGAAGGCGTTCGTGGAATTATTACTTCAGTTCTCGTACTGTGGATGATATTTTTCTTGTATAGCGTACACATTAAGTAGTATAAACCTCTGGTATTACAGTGCACATGCCGCATGTGTATGAGTGATTGCAAATGCTGTATCTGCAACAGAAATGTCACGCCTATAAGTAAATTGAAAGTAGCCTTGGGGTTGATAACCTTCACTTGAGTAATACATTAGATACCTAATTATAATGATATTCTACTTTAGCTTAATTAGGAGGCCGATGATGTAGCATAGATAACCTATTAGAATGAAATCAGCTAGATACCGCAAAATGGTTTAGTTTCAAACAACAGAGCAACGAAATAAGTCTATAAACCAATACAGTGCGATAAGTTCTACCTGTAATCTAGCTGCAAGAAAGGAAATAGCAGTAACCCATTTAATTACAGACCCATATCACTGACCTCAATTTGCAGTAGGATTTTGGAGCATATACTGTAATTGAACATTATGAATCACTTTTAAGTAAATGACTTATTGATACATAATCAACACGGATTCCGAAAATATCGGTTCTGTGCAACACGTCTAGCTCTTTGTTTCCATGAAGTAAAGAGTGCTGTCGACAAGGGATCTCTGATCGATTCCATATTCCTCGATTTTCAGAAGGCTTTTGATACCGTTCCTCACAAGCGGTTGTTTATCAAATTGCGTGCATATGGGTTATCGTCTCAGTTGTGTGACAGGATTCATGATTTCCTCTCAGAGAGGTCACAGTTCGTAGTGACAGACGGTAAATCATCGAATAGAAGTGATACTTGTCGTTACGCAAGGTAGTGTCACAGGCCCTCTGCTGTTCCTGATTGAAATAAATGATTTAAGTGATAATCTGAGCAGTCCCCTTAGATTGTATGCAAATGACGATTTAATATACGGTCTAGTAAAATCATCAGACGATCCAATTTCAAAACCATCTAGAGGGAATTTCTGTATGGTGTGAAAAGTGGCAGTTGGCACTAAACAAAAAAAAGTGATAGGTCATCCGCATGGGTACTAAAAGAAATCCTATAAATTTAGGGTATACGACAAATCACGCAAATCTAAGGGCTGTCGATTCGACTAAATACCTAGGAGTTACAATTGCGAGCAACTTCCATTGGAAAGACCTAATACATAATGTTGTGGGGAAGGCGAAACAAAGACTGTGCTTTATTGGGAGGACACTTAGAAGATGCGACAAACCCAATAAAGAGACAGCCTACATTACATTTTCCATCCTCTGTTGGAATACTGTTGGGCGGTGTGGGATCCATACCAGGTAGGATTGACGGAGGACGTCGAAAAGTGCAAAGAAGGGAAGCTCGTTTCGTGTTATCGCGCAATAGGAGCGAGAGTGTTTCTGATACGATACGCGAATTGGGGTTGCAGTCACTGAACCAACGGCAGTTTTCTTTGCGGCGAGATTTATTTACGAAATTTCAATCACCAACTTCCACTTCCGAATACGATAATATTTCTTGACACCCAAATACGGCAAGGATTTATGTGTTCCTGTTTCCCACGAGCCATTCCAGCGTAGAATTGTGGCGAAGTAGTATTAAAATGGTTGGATGAGTCCTCTACCAGGCACTTAAGTGCAAATTGCAGAGTAACCATGTAGATTTAGATGTAGATGTTTGAGACCGGGAGAACATCTGAGACTTTTATTAGGCAGACACACTAAGTTGGTTGATACCGATTAGCCCCGTGAAACCGAAGGCCTCCACCCTGACTGGCACTGACGGTGAAGAGCTCAGAGAACAAGCAAATAGAACTCAACCCATTTACGGTGATTGTTTTCCTACCTGCCGAACCCTTGTCCATATATCATCGATTACAGTGGTGGAAGAAACTGTACTGCAGCGTCCAGCAACTCGTTGACATTGGTCTCCGTGCATAGGATTCCCGTTGTGTACCTATAAATTTTGTCTATACAGTGGGCGTCATTCCGTCCGTAAACTCCTAAGCTGAAACTGCTTCAGTGCGTTCCTAAAAAGTTGTAAGTAGGCTGTTTGGGTTTTTATACTGGTAACGCCACGTAGCGCTCTATATGAAAATCACTGGCTGTGCTGTGTGCAGTCTGTGGCTGGTTAGCATTGTTTTAATATTCGCTATTGTAGTGTTGGGCAGTTGGATGTGAACAGCACGTAGCGTTGCGCAGTTGGAGGTGAGCCTCCAGCAGTGGTGGATGTGGGGAGAGAGATGGCGGAGTTTTGAGAGCGGATGATCTGGACGTGTGTCCATCAGAGACAGTAAATTTGTAAGACTGCATGTCATATATCAGTACATGACATGCAGTCACTCTTGAACACTATTAAGGTAAATACGTTGCTAGTTCTCTATTATAAGCTTTTATTTTCTAACTATGCCTGTCAGTAGTTAGTCCCTTCAGTAGTTTGAATCTTTTATTTAGCTGGCGGTAGTGGCGCTCGCTGTACCGCAGTAGTTCGAGTAACGAAGATTTTTGTGACGTAAGTGAATCATGAAAGATATAGGTTATTGTTAGTCGGATTTTATGAGCAAAATTGCATTGCGCTAAAAATATCGTGTGTCGGTTTACTGTTGATCAGAATAGGTAAAGAGCGAAATGTCTGAGTACGTTCAGTTCTGCTCAGCTGATTGAAAATCAAATAATGTAAGAGGTTTATCAGCACAGTAATTCATAAATTTTTCTAAGGGGACGTTCACAGTGTGCCGGAGACTCCACAAAGGAGCAAAGACTCCCCACTCTGAGTAAAGGGAAACGACGTAATTCGCTCCTAGAGGCGAAATCGACACTTCTTGAATTCTAACAGTTTAATTCTTCACTGACGTTCCTGTCGGCAGTATTAATATTTCACTTTATATTTAACGTTTGACTATGATAAATGTTTGCTTCCGAAAAAGAAGATGTTGGCATTATGAGCCCCTGCGCTGCTGTCAGTACAAAAGGGCCGAAACTGCAGTTCAAAATATGGTTCAAATGGCTCTGAGCACTATGGGACTCAACTGCTGTGGTCATCAGTCCCCTAGAACTTAGAACTACTTAAACCTAACTAACCTAAGGACATCACACACATCCATGCCCGAGGCAGGATTCGAACCTGCGACCGTAGAAGTCGCACGGTTCCGGACTGCACGCCTAGAACCGCGAGACCATCGCGGCCGGCGAAACTGCAGTCCCTGCTCATGTGCTGTTCTAGTTTGTAAATGATGCATTTTGTAAAGAGTAACTACCAAGAACAAATACATATCCGGCTGACACGGTAAAACTAAAATTATTTACATTCAAACAAGAGATAAATGAAATAAATATACAAAAGCAATACAGAATATTAAGTTCTAGACATAATCTAACTTTGAGAGAAGGCCGCATCAGTTGTTAGGAAGGGCTTAAAGGAGTCTTTAAATCATTTTCTACGACTAGTAGAATAACACAGTAGCTTAGTGATCTGGTTCCCTGTTGTCGGGATTTATAAATTTTTAGTATTAATTAACTTTGTGGCTGGATGCCCTTTTTGACACCACATTTGTCAAGATTACGTAAGGGAGGAAAGTCATGTGAATCATGTAAATTTTAATCTGTGTGTCACGGTATTTTATCATATTCTGTGAGGCAGGACACGGTAACCAGCCCAGCATTTGCTAACACGAGCGTAGAAACAGCCTGAAAATCGCACTCGTCAGTGTACCAGACCACGGTCACTAGCAAACGGCGAGTATCCCTGCATCACTAGCCAGCGCTTTGCTCTTTACCGTGTACAATCAGGACTCTAATGTTAGATTTAATAAGTTGTTTTTGTAATTTTGGGTTGAATTTCAGAATTGATGCATTAAGGCCCTTTTCACGAGCATTACTGTTTTGTACAGCTTGTGTCAAGTTTCTTAAAACAAATAACTGTTACATTTTATCCCAGACACAGTGCCTCAAACACGTGCAAGAATCAAGAATGAGATATCACAGCACCCACTCAGAATGCTCCAAGTGCCTTACTCAGTCCTGGGCTTAGATTTTATGAATGAAAAGCTTCCTCAGACCTGTGCTTAATGATTGACAATCTTATATTGGTGGTCAACGCATTTTTCTGGGGAAAAAGAAGACCGAAATACTAAATATGACAAAACTGGCATGATTCACCAAAGTATTAGGACTTGTAGTATTGATGTTACAAAATAGTTGAAATATGTGCATATACTGAAAATTTAATAACGAACATCTAAACGATACGAAAAATATGCCAATGGAATGTGAGAATATAGGTCATTGCCGAATGCAGACCCACTGCTAGATCGAAAATAGTGCCGGCCGTTGTGGACGAGCGGTTCTAGGCGCTACAGTCTGGAACCGCTCGACCGCTACCGTTGCAGGTTCGAATCCTGCCTCGGGCATGGATGTGTGTGCTGTCCTTAGGTTAGTTAGGTTTAAGTAGTTCTAAGTTCTAGGTGACTTACGACCTCAGATGTTAAGTCCCATAGTGCTCAGAGCCATTTTTAGATCGAAAATAATATATTTTTCATTATTTTGATGAAATAAACAGTTATACATTTGATAGTGTATGGTTTATTAAAATGTTGCTGCTCGTTTTCTAAACACAATTCAGTCTGAAACTACTAAAAACAAATAAAAATTATTTTTTGAAGATATGCTGACAAACTGATAAACAGCTTTCTCAAACGGGTGGTGTTACCTACTTAGAACACGTAACAGTGAATACAAGTGACGCACAGAAAGAAAATTATGTGATGTATATGCTACAACCAAGTACAGCAAGTTTAGTTAAAAGCTAGGAGTAGTATACATGTACATAAAAATTAAGGAGGAAAGAAATTGTTTTAGTAGAGGTGAAAAAAATTGTTGCAGTATTACGAAACTACTTCCTAAACAAGCATAAACAAGAGCCACCTAACGTAGAAACTTGTTCAGGGACTCTAAGGGCAAGTCAAAACTAAAGAAGGCATTCTGATATGTGGAAGCGGAGTTTCTTAATCAGCGCAATGGAAGTACCTGCTGATGGCAGAGCTTATGGCCTAAACCTTCAGTTCATTCGATATAGGGATGGTGACTGCTTCCGGTGTTACTGTTTGACAAGTTTGCGTATTAAAAGGTTTCTAGCTAACGAGCAAATTTGCTGTTGTCAGTTATTGGTCTCAGTGTGCCGTAATGTACGAGAAGGTTTGTGGAAGTGAGAGGACAAAGCACTTTGGTGCAACTCTGCCTCACTTGTTCGGACAGTGCCTATACCGTATACCTTCACATCCCTGCACTACCCTCGGTAGGCAACTTTTGAAATGCTGAAACATTTCATCCCTCATAGTGGAATAAACCTTTTCAAAAATTACGGTTGGTGCAGCACTTGTGAGCTACTCGCCATCGTTTTCCTCGCATTATTTTGAGGTAAAGCTTCATCGTCTGGCCGTTAATCTGTAGGTTATTATTCGCTTACTGACTCTGCCACTTTCTGTCTGCCTAGTATTACTGCCTGCCACAGTTTACACATTAGCTCGAACCATTCAGTAGCAGAGCGCTAGGTAGCTTTCCGCGTTTGAAATATCTGAAACGTGCCCACCGGCGTATAGCAGCCCTATTAGCGAGTAATTACAAATGTTAATATCCCGTGGACGCTTGTGGAACATCGATCCGACTGTAACTCAGGAAACGATTAGAGCCGCGCGTCATTACAGGCGCAAATGGGTCGCCCACACTGCACACACGAAATGCGTCAACCACAAGTGTTTCTTTGTTCTGTCGCTCTAAACTACAAGTAAGGAATCTACACAGAAAATTCATTTCCCAACTGTAATGTACTGTATGTCAGCAGTAATGTAATATAGTTTCTTTTTCAAGACGTTCTTCTATTGCAGCTAGAGAACGAGGACGGCGCTTTCTATGTTTCTGTCTACATAATTTAAAAATTATGGTATTACGTAATATTATGTCAGTCTGGATAATTACCAATATCAAATAAGATTTCCACAGTACACAGACCTTTTTCACTTGTTGCCGTTAACTGTACACACCGCATATTAGGAATGGGGCGCCACTGCTATTCTTGCACTGTCTATAACCTTTTACTTCAGCTTCCTTTTATATTAGATACGTACTATTTCCTATGGAATTAAAAAATAAACAAACATAAGATTTACTATACGTTACTGTACAAATGTGGTAGCTGTGGACTATGAAAATAGCAAAGCTAGTTCTTTCTCTTCATTGGGTACCACAGTCATGTAGATATTTCCGCCATTTGACTGTAATTTAGTACACATTTATTTCACTCAATCGTTATTTAGGCTTCATAACCATTCTTAGGCGCAAGCTGAACTGAAAACTTACAAATATGCACGTACAGTGCAGGGCATAAAGTGACGAATAGCGCATCATTACTTTCATATCACAAAATGTCCTACTTCTCAAAATGAAAAAGTCTCAATCGAAATAACATATATCTGGTCATGTAAAGCAGTCGTCGTATTACAGGATAAGAGTACAACTTTTCTAATTCCATGTACTATCTATTTTAGTGGTCGACATAAGATATGTCTGGTCTTGTAAAACAGTAATCGTATTACAGGACATGAGTACATCTCAAATATACATAATATGGCTGACATTCTGTACAGCGAATGCGTATTTGACACTCAATACATCGCTGCAACCCGCAGTAACCACGTCCATGTACCTACTGCCGTTAACATTTGACAGAATAGCGGAAGAAATCGTTACAAAGCGGCGTCCCTGTGTGTGTCAAGTGATATTTGGACTGAAAAGAGCATTACCAGAATAAGAAATGAGGCCACTTATTTGGCTAACTGTTTCACATGTCCTTATAATACATGTTCATAACAACCTCTTACAGAGAAAAAAATGCAATACTCCATTCTGTGTGTAAATCCATACAAGATACGGTCCCAAAATAATCACACACACCTCATTTCTGGTGACTTACATAAACTAAACCACCATGCACACAATACACTACCTAAAACCAGACCCTACACTAGAGAGAGGGTGAAGATGGGAAGAAAAAAAATGGTTCAAATGTCTGTGAGCACTATGTGACTTAACATCGGAGGTCATCAGTCCCCTAGAACTTAGAACCACTTAAACCTACCTAACCTAAGAACATCACACACATCCATGCCCGAGGCAGGATTCGAACCTACGATAGAGATGGGCCAAACTGTTCTTTTCAGAGATCGGATCAGAACTGTTCAATCCCTGAAATGAAATAGCTCTTTTTCATGACTCACCACTCATTCACAATAGAAAATAAATGGAAGGCACATTGCCGATTAAACTTGGTTTATTCCAGTACTATACCTGTATTTTGATCTTATTTGATCCTATTTTAAAGTAACGCAAATAATGAGTTAGAATTTTGTATTGTTTATTCAAATTACCACGATATGACAAAGTTTTTTATTATTGATTTATATAGCACTGTCGTGGCTTTCTTGGGTGATCGGAAAATGTTGTAACTTGAGATTTACATTAACAATATATTTGGCTATAATATATTAAAATTTCATTAACCTCATACAAATACATCGCCAGTCATATATTTTTAAAGTGAACGTTTCCTTCACAAGACGCCTAAAACCGCAAAATCCGTACCAGAATAAGAAAAAAGTATATATAAATTTGGCTGTAAGACTAAAGTGATGCATATAGCCTTACAAAGAATAAAACAAGGAAAATGTTGGCATATCACATTTTGCGGTACGTTTATCGGTTCGCTCGTGATTAAGGTGTAAATTCGAGTGTCCATAATAAAAATACTATGGTAAGAGGAGTCGTCAGGAATATAGTCTGATGAGTTTAAACAAATAAAAATAAAATAAAAACAAATGATGTATACACAACATAATAATGTAATATACATAGCAGTATAACTACGAAGAACAATATCCAGTAGAGACGAACTCCGATGCATACGCGCTGAGTCAAGCAGGTCGAGCCGCGAGCTGTATTACTGCGTGAGCTGAGACCGCAGAGACCAGAGTGACACCTGAGATGTTTTGCTCAACGCTCTGGCTTGAGTCGAGTATGGAGGAATGAGGGTTGATGGGCGAGATCCGAGGGTGGGGGGAGTGGCGAACGGCCACTAGTCACCCGCTCCGAGACAAATCGTCCGTTCTCTTGCGAGCAGGTTGTTGCAAGTAGTTCTTATGTTCTCCGCTAGGAGGCTCTCTGTCCTGTTGCTGGCATCAACTGCCCAGAGTGCAGGACATGCGACTGAAACGATCGCCGACGGAGTGCGATGCTAAGGTCCACCAGACACTGCACGCAGCAGAGGAATCACAGAGGTAGCACGGCATATGTGAAACACAAAATCCAATGTGCCAATGCACAATGCATGCAGCCAAGATAGAAGCAGGGCAGAGGCCGGTGCTGGCTGTGTTATGTGGCGTGCAGTGTGTTCTGACCAGCAGAGGCCCGGTTGATATGCTCTCTCTCTATCTCTCTCTCTCTCTCTCTCTCTCTCTTTCTCTGCTGTGGGAAACGTTTGGATCTACCGTTCTTTCTTTCTGAATCACTGATTGTTCACTCCTTTGAAAGATTCAACTCTATGAATCAGTTCAGGAGCGGATCCCCCATCTCTAACCTGCGACCGTAGCGGCCTCGCGGCTCGAGACTGAAGCGACTAAAGCCGCACGGCCAGACCAGCCACCTCATGGGAGGATTAGAAGGGGTGTTGGTGAAATAGGTATTTGTGGGAGTTGAAATGGGGTGGGTGGTTTGAGGGATGGTGGCGTGTTATAGGGCAAGTATTGGGCGAATGGTGACTTACAGGGAAGCTGGAGAGGAGGATAGACAAAAGATGCTACATCAGTATGCCACAGTATGTGCCGAACCATACACTGTAGTATTTATTGAGTATTCAACAAGTTTATACCAATGTATCACTAAATTTACAGCAGGTAAAGACCTGACACATACTGAAATATGTCTATTGGGAGTTTGTTATTTTTATTTCTTGTATTTGTACATACTTTGGACATCTCAAACGCTAAGCGCATATTTTGAATTGCTTATTATTTGCGTGCAGTCCTTGGTCAGAGTAGTTGTGTCGCTGGAAGATGTCCTTGATTTGTCATCGCTGCTTGGCAGGGAGCAGCATGGCGATTCTATTACAGAGGAGATTGAGACAGCCGCCCAATAGACGACTCGTGGCAATGTAGTTGTAAAGTTAAGCCCATCTATGTTTGAGTGAAAATGTTTTGTGTTTGAGTGCTGTGAAACAGAGGAGAAATATTCGATTAGTGATTTAGAATGAAATGGTATGAAATTATACTAGAAAAGCGGGTGAAGAGGAACCCGGGGGCAATATTTTTTATTTAGTTTCAGTGCAGGCCCGCTTAGTTTGGAACCATTGTTCAAGTACACATCCATATCAGGGAGCGTTGGATTTTTCTTTAAGGACTCATTAATTTTCAGTGTAGGGAATTTGTCATGTTCACAAGTTATTTGTCTAACATTTGTGAGAGTAAGAGTTTGATAACAATGTAACTGTTTCTCAGTGATAATGAGTGTCGTAACATGAATTTCAAACAAGTAATACTATATAATTTAACAGAAGTATTATATCTAAGAGCATTATCCACATCCTCGAACCAAGTCATTTCTATTCAAAGAGTGTCTTAATCAATGATGTGCATAAAATAGTTTACTCCTTTTTTGCTGGAGTGCGCTAAGCTCTCAGCAACTGTAGTTTGTAATTTGCGGCTGGCGCACTGAGAAAAGCAAGCACTGCATTCCAAGCAATTACATTACGAGGGAAGATATTTTCATTTTAGGATCAGTTTGCTACGAAAATTATTAACACACCGGGACCATTTGATGAACAGCATTACTAGCCAGTTCAATAACGCACACTGACCACATTGTTTAATTAAAGATATTAATAGAAATGCTGAGGATGTAATTAATTTGTACATTTTCAGAAAGATTATAAAATAGGGACAATTTCATGTTGTATTGTCACAGGCAGATAGATTTTGTTTTCTCTCACAGCTGGAAAAGCGCAATGTCACCCAAAACTAAACAACGGGGGCGAAGTTGTCACCTAAAATTAGACAAGGGGGCAAAGTTAAAACTAACCAGCCAAGCCAGTACGAGTTCAAAATTAAATGAAATTAAATTCTTATGCATACTTTCAATACATTATAACTTCTATATATATTTTAAGGAAACTTTCAGTACATTATGAATAAGTTCTATATACAATTTAAAGAAACATACTTTTATGAGTTATGAGGTTTTCGTGATTGCTCTTTGTTGAGATGTCCATTCCGCTTCAACTGATCTGCCTACTAAGCTGTTCATTATCATAGTTTCTATAGCCTCAGAGATCTTCAAGCACGTCTCTTCATTCCCTACCATTTCCGTTTCCTACTTCCTTTTCATTGATTCTTCCTGGCCATCCTCTAGACGTTAGCTTGTACTTCATCATTATTAAATTGTGATATGAGTGTGTATCTACTCCCAGGTAATCCTTAGAACTCAGTAGCAGATTTCGAAATCTCTGACTGAACATGATGTAATGTTTCTGTAACCTTTCCGTATTCCTCGGGCTTTCTCTTCTCTTGTGATTCTCTTCTCTTGTGATTCTTGAACAGAGTATTCGTTGGTAGTGTTTTTTTTTTTTTTTTTTTGCCATCAGTTTACTGACTGGTTTGATGCGGCCCGCCAAGAATTCCTTTCCTGTGCTAAGCTCTTCATCTCAGAGTAGCACTTGCAACCTACGTCCTCAATTATTTGCTTGACGTTTTCCAATCTCTGTCTTCCTCTTCTTGCGATGCTCTGTGTTGAAGCTCTCCTTCAAACTCACTAGGAAATATCGGCTTTGTGCTCTTGCGACGGTTTGCCCTATGAACATAATATGTTAGCTGCACATCATGACCATCCTAAAATGCTGTTGTCGCCACCTTGTTCTCTGACTAGTTTTGAACATTTTCGGCGATAGTGAATCCACCTGTTACCACTGCTTGCTCTGGTGCTTTATGTCGAGGTAATAGTGGTATCCAGGCATGCATCTACTGCGGTTAGGTGGCTATAAACGTCATTGGGACTAGCTTGACACAACTGCAACAGATACGCTGATGCCGCGGTCCAAAGGACTTTTCGAATATATACACGTAGAAAGAAATGATGAGTTAAAATTTGTACCAAGTCTGGGGTGGGAACTCAGGTCTCCTGTTAACTAAGCAGATGTGCTAACCAGTATGCCACCCTGACGCAGTGGCAATGTCAACTGCATGCCTCCCCTCTCATTCCAAGTTCCCATTCGCCTCTCAACTCACTTGGTATTCCCTCGAAACTCGAACGATATTGTTCCATAAAATTCAGGGCGAATTGCCAGACGTCAGCAACAAGCAGAGTCTTCTGGCCACATTGAAATGAAAACTGAGAGAAAAGACACTGGGCTCACATATTTAAGACCCCACCGGCACATGCGTACTGTGTCCAATTGGCGTTGCGCATGCACTGTTTGCCTACAAGTCTTTGCGCTGCTGTCGCGTTTCCTCCGTAGTGAAAACTGGCTTCTTAGATATTACATCGTTTGTCTTCGCATGGTAAATTACTTCGGCTACGCAAAGCACGGAGTTTTTCTGAAATAGGATTCCATGCACAATATAACTGGAAACCGCCGTGTCAGTTAAATTTCCACTGACGATGGTGTTCCAA